>NC_064634.1:493555937-494190483 GCF_023864275.1 Schistocerca cancellata
TCTCCACGCCAAAATGCGAACATGGATTTTCTTGAATTACAGCGCCAACCACCAAGAATCAAAACAAATGTTTGAGACGAAATGTACGTAGTTTTTTATGCAGAACCTGATTCTGCAATAAAAAATGGGAGTTCCCATTTGAAATTTTAAAGTTGCCCACCCCCAGGTGGCTGAGGTGGCGGGCTAATTTTAGCACCAGATGTCCCCTTCAAAAATAATCAACTTTGGATTCTACACATTTTTTCTTGTGCAGCTTATTTTATGAATTATTCTGGTTTGTCAACTTAAAATTTACACCCTGTATATGGCTGGTAATGGTATGATATGTCCAACATTTTTCTAATTGTTAGGTGCTATTTTGTTTTTATCGTTCATCGTAGTTTCCATATTCCTGGAAAGGTGACAGAGGGATAAGTTGGAATAAAACAAGTTTTCACTAAATATTTGCAGCAAAACACGGACACAAACAACGTCCGCGATCTTGTCAAATTTCCCGTCATTTCTGTGAAACACGTAAAACACTCTTTATGCTTGACAAACGTTCAAAAGCAGTGTACACGGTCAAATATTTGGCAAGCACAGTGAAGTTTGACAATATGTTTGACCGTTTACGGGGGCCTTAATGCTCGATTCACACGAGCGGCAACAACAGCGTCAGAAATCGTTCCAGCGCACACTCGGCGGCATCGCACCGACAATCAGGCATTAGATTGAACGCCGGCCAGGTTGCACGTAGGTATATGGAAGCAGACAGTGTTATTTCGTTTATGAATACGTTAAGAAACGGAACGGGAAGTTTTGGAGTCAGCTAACGGTTAGTTCGCGGCTGTTGAAAGTAGCGTTCGTGACCACTATCTATAGATTTAAAGAGAAGATTGGAACCTTACTTCTTTTTGAACTGCAAGTTCCTTAACCTTTAATATAAAGGGAGTGGAACAACTTGGCCCATACAATGACCATTTCATTTCAACATATTTATTTGCATCATACAGGGTGTTTCAAAAATGACCGGTATATTTGAAACGGCAATAAAAACTAAACGAGCAGCGATAGAAATACAATGTTTGTTGCAATATGCTTGGGACAACAGTATATTTTCAGGCGGACAAACTTTCGAAATTACAATAGTTACAATTTTCAACAACAGATGGCGCTGCAAGTGATGTGAAAGATATAGAAGACAACGCAGTTTGTGGGTGCGCCATTCTGTACGTCGTCTTTCTGCTGTAAGCGTGCTCTGTTCACAACGTGCATGTATGCTGTTGACAACATGGTTTATTCCTTAGAACAGAGGATTTTTCTGGTGTTATAATTCCACCGCCTAGAACACAGTGTTGTTGCAACAAGACGAAGTTTTCAACGGAGGTTTAATGTAACCAAAGGACCGAAAAGCGATACAATAAAGGATCTGTTTGAAAAATTTAAACGGACTGGGAACGTGACGGATGAACGTGCTGGAAAGGTAGGGCGACCGCGTACGGCAACCACAGAGGGCAACGCGCAACTAGTGCAGCAGGTGATCCAACAGCGGCCTCGGGTTTCCGTTCGCCGAGTTGCAGCTGCGGTCCAAATGACGCCAACGTCCACGTATCGTCTCATGCGCCAGAGTTTACACCTCTATCCGTACAAAATTCAAACGCGGCAACCCCTCAGCGCCGCTACCATTGATGCACGAGAGACATTCGCTAACGATATAGTGCACAGGATTGATGACGGCGATATGCATGTGGGCAGCATTTGGTTTACTGACGAAGCTTATTTTTACCTGGACGGCTTCGTCAATAAACAGAACTGGTGCATATGGGGAACCGAAAAGCCCCATGTTGCAGTCCCATCGTCCCTGCATCCTCAAAAAGTACTGGTCTGGGCCGCCATTTCTTCCAAAGGAATCATTGGCCCATTTTTCAGATCCGAAACGATTACTGCATCACGCTATCTGGACATTCTTCGTGAATTTGTGGCGGTACAAACTGCCTTAGACGACACTGCGAACACCTCGTGGTTTATGCAAGATGGTGCCCGGCCACATCGCACGGCCGACGTCTTTAATTTCCTGAATGAATATTTCGATGATCGTGTGATTGCTTTGGGCTATCCGAAACATACAGGAGGCGGCGTGGATTGGCCTCCCTATTCGCCAGACATGAACCCCTGTGACATCTTTCTGTGGGGACACTTGAAAGACCAGGTGTACCGCCAGAATCCAGAAACAATTGAACAGCTGAAGCAGTACAT
Organism: Schistocerca cancellata; assembly: GCF_023864275.1. Classification (NCBI taxonomy): domain Eukaryota; kingdom Metazoa; phylum Arthropoda; class Insecta; order Orthoptera; family Acrididae; genus Schistocerca; species Schistocerca cancellata. The sequence goes on from NC_064634.1 coordinate 493,558,173, forward strand.
CTCATCTGCATGTGAAGCCATTCCGCCAGACACGTTGTCAAAGGTTTCGGGTAATTTCATTCAGAGACTACGCCATATTATTGCTACGCATGGTGGATATGTGGAAAATATCGTACTATAGAGTTTCCCAGACCGCAGCGCCATCTGTTGTTGACAATTGTAACTACTGTAATTTCGAAAGTTTGTCTGCCTGAAAATGTACTGTTGTCCCAAGCATATTGCAACAAACGGTGTATTTCTATCGCTGCTCGTTTAGTTTTTATTGCCGTTTCAAATATACCGGTCATTTTTGATACACCCTGTAGATAAATCATTAAGAGAATTACAATCATAAATGAGATAACAATTTCTTTAAGGAAAGCCACTCAGGCAAATTTTACAAACTGCTTGTTATATGAAACCACAAGCGAATTAATCTCTTTGCAAACATTTAAAAAAAAAACGCCACTAGGGCAAAGTAAATCATTTAAAATAAACTTTACATCAATTAACCAGGCAATCAATTATTATTTCCACCGCCCGTACGCCCGCTAGTAATTTAAAAGGGGAGGCTCTGCACTTCGGTGGCCCACTGCTTCCGATCTCTGAAACATAAATCAGGAGCGACAACAGGGAACCAAACAAACATTCCTTAACCTTAATACTCAAATGGTTCAAATGGCTCTGAGCACTATGGGACTCCACTTCTGAGGTCATCAGTCCCCTAGAACTTAGAACTACTTAAACCTAACTAACCTAGGGACATCACACACATCCATGCCCAAGGCAGGATTCGAACCTGCGACCGTAGCGGTCTCGCGGCTCCAGACTGTAGCGCCTAGAACATCACGGCCACTCCGGCCGGCCCTTAATACTCAAACTTATATAGAAAACTACTTCGATAAAACTGACAATAATAAAACTAATTTCATTCCTTTAAGCAGACCCACGTACACTAATGATGCAAACGAAACTGGCTCATTACAACCAAAGCATCACATGGAGCACCTTATGTGGGCCTGTAAGGTACCACACGGCAATCTCTACACACAGAATATAGATCGTTCGATAAGGCTGCGTACACGTTTTTTTTTTTTTTTTGACACTTGCCAGCTGAAGTAAGAACAATACTATTAAGGAGCGAAGCACACACTTAAGGGGCTCCGGAACGCACTATACTTGCAATGTTAAAATAACGCTTATAAATTACATCTTTCCTCACAAAGTATTTGAGGTAGGAAGTTGAACTTTTTACAGATTATTTATTGGAATATGGGCTACAACTTAACACAGGGATTTTACAAAATTTCAGTTCAGTTATTAAAGATGATTTTTTTCAATTGTAATGAAAATTCACAACTTTTTTTGCAATTTTTTATTTATATATTAAAAAATATACAGTTTTTTGGAAAAAGGCTGTGTTAAATTATGCAGAAGGTACTGTGTAACATTTACTGAAAGTTTGAAACAAATATGTTTGGAAGATCCTTAGAAAACATGTAATTAGTATGAGAAAATAAAAGTTTGGGGAATCGAGCGACAAAGATTGGATTAACTTTTTAGTGCATTCCAGGTCCATAGGATGGATTATCTTCATCCTCTGCAAACTCCTCCTCCAGCTTTCTCTTGTTCCTCCTCCTGTTTACTCTTGCTTTATTTCTAGACTCTTTACAGCCCTGTCTGCAGCCCGAAGGCGTTCCTTGTCTAAAGCAAGCATCGCTCGTACCATGTTAGAACCTATCTTCATTCCCATATTTCTAAATACCTTGCACCTTGCAATGTTGCCATCATTGAAAGTCGCAACAGCATCATACACACCAAAGTGAAGTGTTTCTATTCCAACAAATACAGTCTTGGGGATTCTCGACCATATAACACTATTTACACTTTCATTGGGGTTTTGAGTTTTTCCGTGAATACACTTTTTCAACAGTTCAGGTGCTGCTAAGTCTCTGAAAATAGGTTAGCCACAACACATACTTTATCTCACATCACTAAAATGTACCCGATGAACACGGACGTTAATAATAACACCATTTGACAGCAGTTTAACAGCGCCACAGTGGGTCACGCCCATGTAGAACACATTTCAAAAAAAATTTAAAAATAGTTGTAGTCTTCGGAATTGAATAAATTATATATCTATTAAAAGGTAATAGTTTGCAGATTCAGGAAACGCAAGAAAGTAAAAATTGAACTTTTCATGATTTTGAGCCTTTCCGGAGCCCCTTAATAAGAGGAATGGAATATCACACCACAGTCCTTGCAACGCTTGGCTGCCTCAACAGCAATCATCATTATATTTCACGAATCGTTGGTAGGACTTGAATTATTTAACTCGATGCCAGCTGCTGGATCGATGTGGCGAAGACACCAGACGTTGCTTAGTCCGATAGTAACAGCGTGTTCCTTCACGGAAGCGATCACATGCATAGCTTCACGAGGTTGCCAAGAAGCCACAGCGCCGGCCCGCTGTTCCTGACCCCTGTACGACCGAGCGCCACCTGCCGCCCGTACTCGGCCACGCCGTGCTCGCTGTCGTCTCTCCAACGTCTCGCTAATACGCGCACTTCAGCGTGCCGTGCCCAACCTTCCTCCCCCCTTCACGAGGGTGCCCGCAATATCCTGAGCCGGCCCAGGCTCCTAAAGACAAACTTCTGCCAGAGGGAATCGATAGTGCCTAAGCCAAAGATATCCCTGGCGCCAGTCTCGCCACGGCTCAAAGATGAAAGTGAAATCTTTATTTACGAATGAATGTACGATTGTTGGATGAATTAACAGTAAAACAACTGCTATAACTAACAACACTGTGTAAAATAGCACTGAAAGTTTGTAAACTTGTGTGTGAAGCCTTCCACAAAGAGCGCTTACCTAAATTCGCAGAGGTGGTTGAAAATCGTCTGGGTATTTGAAAACCGTACTATGTGATCCACGCAGTGAAATGCCATCAGTCCAAGGAAGAAGTTCACTAAACAGTTAAAGAAATGTTTTCGGTGATTACTTCAAAGAAAACGCTGCCAAAATACCATGGCAAGACAAATATGTCTGAATGTGCTCGGTAACAATAATAGTGAACGTATAATCAGTTTATTCCGATCAGGAAATACTACTGTAACACCCCACCCGTCACTTATCTGGTTTTGGTGTGTGTTCACCCCAGGTAATTGACTAACAGATCAGCAGAGAGTGCAAAACTGCCGCAATATCGGATAACGGAAAGAAAGTAATAAGGTCCTGTGACTCCTGAATGTACTGTGGTGGCAGTGTTGCCATTAATTGGTTCAGAATTGATCCCTTTTCATTAAAAAGTGGTGCACATTGATGTTACATTCAGCTATTGAACACCAGATCCAAATGTTGAACATAAAATTAATTAAGAAAGTGACTTGGGATTTCAACTACTTGATTGAAAACAGATGCAGTCGATTAGCACAGATTTATTTTAACTCACGACCTTCAATCATCACAGTACACAACTCTCCTAACAGGCAGTGGGAATAAATTGCGTTTGCATGGAGTAAAGCGTGATAAATCAAAAGTAATTCCTATCGACTCACCCAGGCATAATGGGAAGTGCGAGAAGAATTCTACAATACATGGCATATGAAACCCTCATGGAAACTTTGCCGACGTGATCCAACAAATTAATCAGTGGCTGGAGCTGGCGCAGTATCACCGAATACAGCATGGCGGAGCGGCATCGTGGTGCTGCAAGGCTGCACTTGTCTATTCACTCCTAGCTGTCTTGCTCAGTACATAGCTGAACCAAAGTTTCCTATCTCCAAGCTCAATCGTTCCCTTTGCTAAGTCCTAAACTGCAGAGTTGCTCACTCTTTCTCAGGCAAGCTCAGTCAAGAACGCCACGTCCGCACTCTAGGCAAGCTGGGAACGTAAAACCTCTACTGAGACTTCTGCCAGTCTCCTCTTCACCTCGGTTTCCCCTCCAGCAAAATCACTTACGCCAATTGCAGCGCAAGTCGCATTAATTATGTGTCGCTTCCCAGGGACGACCAATCCCTGCTCTGAGAAGTGAACAAATTACCACAAAATTTTCCCTCCTCTCAACTTCTGTTATTTAGCTCCTCCCAGGCCACCCATCAATGTTAGTGTCTACACAAACACCAATTTTTCCGGAATTCTGACTCCCAGGAGAGTACTTCAAATTCCTTGGTCCTATGTTCCCATTGGAGGCCGGTGTATTTCATGCTGTCACTCTTCACCTGATTTACTTCAGGCTCTGTGGACCGTGAAATGAGCATGAAGTTGCTATATACACGAACACGCATGTTTCTCAGAGAACGGGCAGACAGACATTTATCAACAGGCATACAAGTTCTCCGTCTGTTTCCCGGAACACTAGCATGGAGTCGGGGTCAACCAACCACTCACTGTCACTCATCTTAAGGCGGCTGGAGGCTGCGCCGCGTTACTGCTTTCTCAGAGTTTGAGCCGCCCTAAGCTGCCTATTGTCGCTTCCCTTCGCCATTCCCCAGCCGGCCACGGTCGACTCTAAATGCTTCCCTGGGGTAAACTAGAGTCCAGTAAATCGACTCGTTTCCACAAAGTTTTTCATGTCGTGTGAATTACTTTAAAACCATCACCCGAGTTAGGTGATCTTTAATGACTTCATGTTAGGGGCATAGTTCTTGCCATCTTACACTACTGAATTTACAACTTTTAAAATGCATGCAGTTACGTAATTTGTGACTGAATATAATAAAGTATTGATTACATTGGACCAGTTGAGATGACAAAATTTACTTTAAAGGGTTATTTTTAACTAAAAATTTGTTCATTTAGATGAAAGGTATCTTGCCAGAGAGCAAAGCATTTGCTGCTTACCGCTGTTTCCAGTTCACATCACCGTTAAACACAAAAAAAGTAGTTTAACAGTGACGATTATCTATAGCATTTCTCTCCTGATTCGGTTTCGCAGTAAAATCTTCATAAAACATTACACATGCTTGAAACCATGCGGCTTTGTCCTAAATCATAGCATAATACTGCTGGAGAAATGAGTCACCTATTTCTGGGTATTTTTTTCATCCTCTCAATGAACAGTTCTACGCACAAATTAGTACACTTGAAATTTTTTTAAACAAGTCGATATATTGATGTTTAAAAAAGTCATTATAGGTCCTCGATATAGCAAATAAAGTATCGATACACCGCTATATCCACGGAAAAAATATCGACATAGGCTACAGGCCAAAAAAAAAAAAATATCACCTGCATAGTATAAATATACTGTCAGTTTAAGAGTTCCATATTTAAATATTTAAGTATTTATTATTTGTTTTATTTTTTAAATTTAATTATTTATTATTAGATATTCCGTACATCAACAAGCAGTCTGTAAATATAAATAATCCACTACAGTTCAAAAGGAAAAATGAGGTACGTAATTACAACACCAGAAGGAAAAATGACATTCATTACGCCACTTTAAGGCTGTCCTTAGAACAAAAAGGAGTGCACATTCCTACAACAAAAATTTTTTCTTTCTTACCGAGTGACACAAAAATGTTGTAAGTAGGCTGTTTATGTGTTTGTACGTTGGCAGCCCCCCCCCCCCCCCCTCATGAACCTTGGACCTTGCCGTTGGTGGGGAGGCTTGCGTGCCTCAGCGATACAGATAGCCGTACCGTAGGTGCAACCACAACGGAGGGGTATCTGTTGAGAGGCCAGACAAACGCGTGGTTCCTGAAGAGAGGCAGCAGCCTTTTCAGTAGTTGCAGGGGCAACAGTCTGGATGATTGACTGATCTGGCCTTGTAATACTAACCAAAACGGCCATGCTGTGCTGGTACTGCGAACGGTTGAAAGCAAGGGGAAACTACAGCCGTAATTTTTCCCGAGGGCATGCAGCTTTACTGTATGGTTAATGATGATGGCGTCCTCTTGGGTAAATATTCCGGAGGTAAAATAGTCCCCCATTCGGATCTCCGGGCGGGGACTACTCAACAGGACGTCATTATCAGGAGAAAGAAAACTGGCGTTCTACGGATCGGAGCGTGGAATATCAGATCCCTTAATCGGGCAGGTAGGTTAGAAAATTTAAAAAGGGAAATGGATAGGTTAAAGTTAGATATAGTGGGAATTAGTGAAGTTCGGTGGCAGGAGGAACAAGACTTTAGGTCAGGCGTATACAGGATTATGAATACAAAGTCAAATAGGGGTTAATGCAGGAGTAGGTTTAATAATGAATAAAAAAAATAGGAATGCGGGTAAGATACTACAAACAGCATAGTGAACGCATTATTGTGGCCAAGATAGACACGAAGCCCACACCTACTACAGTAGTCCAAGTTTATATGCCAACTAGCTCTGCAGACGACGAAGAAATTGAAGAAATGTATGATTAAATAAAAGAAATTATTCAAATAGTGAAGGGAGGCGAAAATTTAATAGTCATGGGTGACTGGAATTCGGTAGTAGGAAAAGGTAAAGAAGGAAACGTAGTAGGTGAATATGGATTGGGGGTAAGAAATGAAAGAGGAATCCGCCTGGTAGAATTTTGCACAGAGCACAACTTAATCATTGCTAACACTTGGTTCAAGAATCATAAAAGAAGGTTGTATACATGGAAGAAGCCTGGAGATACTGGCAGATTTCAGATAGATTATATAATGGTAAGACAGAGATTTAGGAACCAGGTTTTAAATTGTAAGACATTTCCAGGGTCATATGTGGACTCTGACCGCAATCTATTGGTTATGAACTGTAGATTAAAACTGAAGAAACTGCAAAAAGGTGGGAATTTAAGGAGATGGGACCTGGATAAACTGAAATAACCAGAGGTTGTACAGAGTTTCAGGGACAGCGTAAGGGAACAAATGGCAGGAATGGGGGAAAGAAATACAGTAGATGAAGAATGGGTAGCTTTGAGGGATGAAGTAGCGAAGGCAGCAGAAAATCATGTAGGTAAAAAGACGAGGGCTAGTAGAAATCCTTGGATAACAGAAGAAATATTGCAATTAACTGATGAATGGAGAAAATATAAAAATGCAGTAAATGAAGCAGGCAAAAAGGAATACAAACGTCTCAAAAATGAGATCGACAGGAAGTGCAAAATGGCTAAGCAGGGATGGCTAGAGGATAAATGTAAGGATGTAGAAGCTAATCTCACTAGAGGTAAGATAGATACAGCCTACAGGAAAATTAAAGAGACCTTTGGAGTAAAGAGAACCACTTGTATGAATACCAAGAGCTCAGATGGAAACCCAGTTCTAAGCAAAGAAGGGAAAGCAGAAAGGTGGAAGGAGTATATAGAGGGTCTATACAAGGGCGATGTACTTGAGGACAATATTATGGAAATGGAAGAGGATGTAGATGAAGATGAAATGGGAGACATGATACTGCGTGAAGAGTTTGACAGAGCACTGAAAGCCCTAAGTCGAAACAAGGCCCCAGGAGTAGACAACATTCCATTAGAACTACTGACGGCATTGGGAGAGCCAGTCCTGACAAAACTCTACCATCTGGTGAGCAAGATGTATGAGACAGGCGAAATACCCTCGACTTCAAAAAGAATATAATTCCAATCCCAAACAAAGCAGGTGTTGACAGATGTGAAAATTACCGAACTATCAGTTTAATAAGTCACGGCTGCAAAATACTAACACGAATACTTTATAGACGAATGGAGAAAGTAGTAGAAGCCGACCTCGGGGAAGATAAGTTTGGATTCCGTAGAAATATTGGAACACGTGAAGCAATACTGACCCTACGGCTTATCTTAGAAGCTAGAGTAAGGAAAGGCAAACCTACCTTTCTAGCATTTGTAGACTTAGAGAAAGCTTTTGACAATGTTGACTGGAATACTCTCTCTCAAATTCTGAAGGTGGCAAGGGTAAAATATAGGGAGCGAAAGGCTATTTACAATTTGTATAGAAACCAAATGGCAGTTATAATAGTTGAGGGGCATGAAAGGGGAGCAGTGGTTGGGAAGGGAGTGAGACAGGTTTGTAGCCTCTCCACGATGTTATTCAATCTGTATATTTAGCAAGCAGTGAAGGAAACAAAAGAAAAAATCGGAGTAGGTATTAAAATCCATGGAGAAGGAATAAAAACTTTGAGGTTCGCCGATGGCATTGTAATTCTGTCAGAGACAGCAAACGACTTGGAAGAGCAGTTGAACGGAATAAATAGTATCTTGAAAGGAGGATATAAGATGTACATCAACAAAAACAAAACGAGGATAATGGAGTGTAGTCGAATTAAGTCGGGTGATGCTGAGGGTATTAGATTAGGAAATGAGACACTGAAAGTAGTAAAAGAGTTTTGCTAGTTGGGGAGCAAAATAACTGATGATGGTAGAAGTAGAGAGAATATAACATGTAGACTGGCAATGGGAAGGAAAGCGATTCTGAAGAAGAGAAATTTGTTAACATCGAGTATAGATTTAAGTGTCAGGAAATCGATTCTGAAAGTATTTGTATGGAGTGTAGCCATGTATGAAATTGAAATGTGGACGATAAATAGTTTAGACAAGAAGAGAATAGAAGCTTTCGAAATGTGGTGCTACAAAAGAATGCTGAAGATTAGATGGGTAGATCACATAACTAATGACGAGATGTTGAATAGGATTGGGGAGAAGAGGAGTTTGTGGCACAACTTGACTAGAAGAAGGGATAGGTTGGTAGGACATGTTCTGAGGCATCAAGGGATCACCAATTTAGTATTGGAGGGCAGTGTGGAGGGTAAAAATCGTAGAGGGAGACCAAGAGATGAATACACCAAGCAGATTCAGACGGATGTAGGTTACAGTAGGAAAATGACATTCATTACGCCACTTTAAGGCTGTCCTTAGACCAAAAAGAGTGCACATTCCTGCAACAAAAATTTTTGCTCACTTACCCAGTGACATTAAATTTTGTAAGTAGGCTGTTTGTGTGGTTTATGTGTTTATATGTTGGCAGCGCTATGTAGCGCTCTGCATTAATAACTCTGACAGCGCTGTGCGTACTCTGTAAGAGACTCTGTCGCTGGTCGCACTAGCAGTTGCAAGTTAACAGTCAGCAGTGATGGAAGTTGGAGGTGAATAGCCAGTAGTGATGGAGGTTGGAAGAGAGTAGTTAGCACTGATGGAGGTTAGAGGTTTGAAGTGTTAGCCAAAGCGGACCGTCTGGACGTGTTAGATTTGTTGATTGAATATTATTCATGATTATATAATTTTTGGAACCGGATGTCATGAACGATTATATACTTTTTGAATTGGTTGTCACATTATTGAGGTAAATAGATTATTCACTCTGCAACAAAATCTTTCCTTTGCCAACAACATACCTAGTAGTAGTTAGAGCCTTCAGTAGTTGGAATCTTTAATTTAGCTGGCAGCATCGGCACTTGCGACACTGGGGGCCGAACCGCTCTATAACCGTGGGTTCGGTGTGGGGTGGCGGTGGGGTGAGTGGACTGCTGTAGCCTGTTGTTGGGTTGTGAACCACTGAGGGCTACGGCGGGGACGAAGCCTCTCCGTCGATTCTAGGTCCCCGGTTTAATACACACACACACACACACATACCACGGTCGTGTAGGGACATGTGGCAGTACAGCTGCATAATGCCTTCCTCTTTGTTGGTGGTACAGTAGGTGCCACTTGTTGTTCCGCAAGCCTCTGATCTGCTGCCTTACATCTCGCAGTAGGTCTGTTCGTACGCCTTTGTCCATTGGAGGATGGCGCTCTAGCGAGAGCGTCGACAGTTTCATTACCGCCGACACCATGGTGGTACTGTACCCATAGCTTGGCGATTTTCTTATCACGACTTTATAGTGCTACAGCACAGTCCATGATTTGGTGCACCAAATAACTGTCCGATTTATTGACAAAATGTTTCTGTATGAGCAGTAATGCTGATCGTGAGACAGACAAAATAAAAATTGTGTCCTTATCTATACCATCGGCATATTTAAGATCCGTCTGGTACTGCGGTAAAGTTCTCTGTAAGTATCAAGGCTCCCTGAGGGAGATGGAACTAGGGACTGTGGTTTTTTCGTCATAATATGCGCTTCCAACGTCATCTAAAGTACGTTATCCATCTGTGAAGAGACGGTGTGCATGTCCCAAACATGTAAAAAGTCCTTTAATAGTTGTGGATTTGTATTAGGTACCACGTGTGGTGCATACGTTCTAATGTCTATATCTGTTATCGGATTCATGTAAACTGTCATGAAACATAGATAGTGCGAAACTGTTGCAATCGCATGACACAGTGGTGAAATATTCTAAAAGATCTATTATCTACGAGTAAAGCATCTCTCTGCCAACATCCGAATTTTTTAAAACAATGTATCTTGCCCAGATTGTCTGCCTTTGAGTAGATATTTAGATCGAATTTATTGCCTTCTGGTTTCGAGTGGATGCTCTTTCGAGTCGACAGTAAGAGCATTCATAGCGCTTATCTATATCATCTCTCTCCTGATTCGGTTTCGTAATAAAATCTTCATAAAACATTACACATGCTTGAAACCATGCGACTCTGTCCTTAATCGTATCAGAATACCCCTGGAAAAATGAGTCACCTATTTCTGGGTATTTTTTTCATCCTCTCATATTAGTACACTTGAAATTTTTAAAAATAATTCGAATATCGATGTTTAAAACTTTCATTATCGGTCCTCGATATAACGAAAAAAAGTATCAATACATCGTTATATCGACGGACAAAAATATTAACGTACAGGCCAAAAAAATGTCGGCTGCACTTTATAAATATACTGTCAGTCTTAATGCTGCATATTTAAATATGTAATTTTTTTATTATTTATTTTACTTATTTATATTTAGGTATTTATTATTAGATATTCCGTACATCAACAAACTAGCAGCCTATTTACCCCCCTTAGACTAAGAACTGAAAGAAAAACGATGCACGTTCACGCTAGGCGATAACCACTTTGCTAACAATAGTAACTGCATGTAAGTGGCACAATAACAGGTGTTCGATGGCTCCGTCGTTCTGTTTCGTCAGATATCAGAATTGTCCGGAATACTTCATGTCGACTTCCCTGTTTTTTTTTATTTTTTTCGTTTCTACAAACGCCAGCGACCTATTAGTTGTAGTGTCAAAAAAGCTTGGTGAAGTTACACGCTGCAGTTTCTGTAGGTGACAACGAGCGCCAACTACGTCAGCATTTCCCCTCACACGTCTCCGCCCTCCGTAGAGTTAGATTTTTGCTCATCATTTTCAGCAACTGTTTTTGAAGGATACCGAAGTGAAGAAATAGCTATTTCTTCACATCGGATATCTCGTTACTCAATTCTCATCGCCACCTCGCAGTGCAATCGGATTTCCTGTTTGTGCCATCTATACATGCTTCAGACAGACAAAGAGAAAGCCTGGACGTGATGAAATATTTATCGAAAATTGCGCAAAAGATGTAACATAAAACAAAAATATCGACGCACAATGTTGCCCTATCAGTATCGATATATACACCCCTGGAAATTGAAATAAGAACACCGTGAGTTCATTGTCCCAGGAAGGGGAAACTTTATTGACACATTCCTGGGGTCAGACACATCACATGGTCACACTGACAGAACCACAGGCACATAGACACAGGCAACAGAGCATGCACAATGTCGGCACTAGTACAGTGTATATCCACCTTTCGCAGCAATGCAGGCTGCTATTCTCCCATGCAGACGATCGTAGAGATGCTGGATGTAGTCCTGTGGAACGGCTTGCCATGCCATGGCGCCTCAGTTGGACCAGCGTTCGTGCTGGACGTGCAGACCGCGTGAGACGACGCTTCATCCAGTTCCAAACATGCTCAATGGGGGACAGATCCGGAGATCTTGCTGGCCAGGGTAGTTGACTTACACCTTCTAGAGCACGTTGGGTGGCACGGGATACATGCGGACGTGCATTGTCCTGTTGGAACAGCAAGTTCCCTTGCCGGTCTAGGAATGGTAGAACGATGGGTTCGATGACGGTTTGGATGTACCGTGCACTATTCAGTGTCCCCTCGACGATCACCAGTGGTGTACGGCCAGTGTAGGAGATCGCTCCCCACACCATGATGCCGGGTGTTGGCCCTGTGTGCCTCGGTCGTATGCAGTCCTGATTGTGGCGCTCACCTGCACGGGGCCAAACGCGCATACGACCATCATTGGCACCAAGGCAGAAGCGACTCTCATCGCTGAAGACGACACGTCTCCATTCGTCCCTCCATTCGCGCCTGTCGCGACACCACTGGAGGCGGGCTGCACGATGTTGGGGCGTGAGCGGAAGACGGCCTAACGGTGTGCGGGACCGTAGCCCAGCTTCATGGAGACGGTTGCGAATGGTTCTCGCCGATACCCCAGGAGCAACAGTGTCCCTAATTTGCTGGGAAGTGGCGGTGCGATCCCCTACGGGACTGCGTAGGATCCTACGGGCTTGGCGTGCATCCGTGCGTCGCTGCGGTCCGGTCCCAGGTCGACGGGCACGTGCACCTTCCGCCGACCACTGACAACAACATCGATGTACTGTGGAGACCTCACGCCCCACGTGTTGAGCAGTTCGGCGGTACGTCCACCCGGCGTCCCGCATGCCCACTATACGCCCTCGCTCAAAGTCCGTCAACTGCACATACGGTTCACGTCCACGCTGTCGCGGCATGCTACCAGTGTTAAAGACTGCGATGGAGCTCCGTATGCCACGGCAAACTGGCTGACACTGACGGCGGCGGTGCACAAATGCTGCGCAGCTAGCGCCATTCGACGGCCAACACCGCGGTTCCTGGTGTGTCCGCTGTGCCGTGCGTGTGATCATTGCTTGTACAGCCCTCTCGCAGTGTCCGGAGCAAGTATGGTGGGTCTGACACACCGGTGTCAATTTGTTCTTTTTTCCATTTCCAGGAGTGTAGCTGAAAACGTTAAGGCCAATCAATATCGAAATGCTTTGGGAGGAATTTCGATATATTGATATTTTAATAGCAGTCCTAGTCCAAACCGGCTGCGTCCACAGCAGGCTGATGGCAGTTGCTGCTGGAGTTTCGAAAGCGTGCGCTTTGCTCCATTCATCGACAGCGACCACAGCTTCGCGGAGATAGGCGAGAGCACTGCGATGCAGCTGTGGCTGGTGAGCACAAGTATTCTCTCGCCAGCGTGTTCGCAGCGTCTTCAGCGATGTCCTCAGATCTATTGCTTCGTACGCACTGCTGAAACGCGAGAGAAAATGCCTCTGAGAGCTCGCAATAGTAAATTGCTCGTGTGCATCGCCCGTAAGTCCGCGCCGTTCGCGACTTGGCGGAAATTCAATATCGAGCAAAACATTACGACCAGCTTGTCTGTCCGTCTTTGGAACGAAGTGCGTCACTGATTCTGCGTGTCAGGGATCAGACAGTATGTTGGTAGGTTTGTGGAGATATGTGGCACGAACAGATTACGTAAATCGCTTATAAATAACGAGCCACTGATCTGTGTACGCGGTTATGACGCCCAATAGCGACCCAGATGAGTTACAATTTTTTTTTTTTTTTCTTGTCATCTACTGACTGGTTTGATGCGGCCCGCCACGAATTCCTTTCCTGTGCTAACCTCTTCATCTCAGAGTAGCACTTGCAACCTACGTCCTCAATTATTTGCTTGACGTATTCCAATCTCTGTCTTCCTCTACAGTTTTTGCCCTCTACAGCTCCCTCTAGTACCATGGAAGTCATTCCCTCATGTCTTAGCAGATGTCGTATCATCCTGTCCCTTCTCCTTATCAGTGTTTTCCACATATTCCTCTCCGATTCTGCGTACAACCTCCTCATTCCTTACCTAATCAGTCCACCTAATTTTCAGCATTCGTCTATAGCACCACATCTCAAATGCTTCGATTCTCTTCTGTTCCGGGTTTCCCACAGTCCATGTTTCACTACAATACAATGCTGTACTCCAGACGTACATCCTCAGAAATTTATTCCTCAAATTAAGGCCGGTATTTGATATTAGTAGACTTCTCTTGGCCAGAAATGCCTTTTTTGCCATAGCGAGTCTGCTTTTGATGTCCTCCTTGCTCCGTCCGTCATTGGTTATTTTACTGCCTAGGTAGCAGAATTCCTTAACTTCATTGACTTCGTGACCATCAATCCTGATATTAAGTTTCTCGCTGTTCTCATTTCTACTACTCATTACCTTCGTCTTTCTCCGATTTACTCTCAAACCATACTGTGTACTCATTTGTTCATTCCGTTCAGCAGATCATTTAATTCTTCCTCACTTTCACTCAGGATAGCAATGTCATCAGCGAATCGTATCATTGATATCCTTTCACCTTGTATTTTAATTCCACTCCTGAACCTTTCTTTTATTTCCATCATTGCTTCCTCGATGTACAGATTGAAGAGTAGGGGCGAAAGGCTACAGCCTTGTCTTACACCCTTCTTAATACGAGCACTTCGTTCTTGATCGTCCACTCTTATTATTCCCTCTTGATTGTTGTACATATTGTATATGACCCGTCTCTCCCTATAGCTTACCTCTACTTTTTTCAGAATCTCGAACAGCTTGCACCATTTTATATCGTCGAACGCTTTTTCCAGGTCGACAAATCCTATGAAAGTGTCTTGATTTTTCTTTAGCCGTGCTTCCATTATTAGCCGTAACGTCAGAATTGCCTCTTTCGTCCCTTTACTTTTCCTAAAGCCAAACTGATCGTCACCTAGCGCATTCTCAATTTTCTTTTCCATTCTTCTGTATATTATTCTTGTAAGCAGCTTCAATGCATGAGCTGTTAAGGTGATTGTGCGATAATTCTCGCACTTGTCAGCTCTTGCCGTCTTCGGAATAGTGTGGATGATGCTTTTCCGAAAGTCAGATGGTATCTCGCCAGACTCATATATTCTACACACCAACGTGAATAGTCGTTTTGTTGCCACTTCCCCCAATGATTTTAGAAATTCTGAGTTACATAAGATTTACATAGGGCGAATTTGGTCGCAGAGATATCAATGTGAGTTCCTCAGACCACTGTATCACGGTTCTAGCACCGAGACACGGACAATTACACTGCTGAAGTATTACATCGCCGTCGGGGAAGACATCAAGCGTGAAGGATTGCTGATGGATCGCAGCTGTCAATGCGTCTGCGATTACTGCCATAGGTCCCATGTAAGCGCAGGAGAATGCCTCCCATTGCATAATACTGCTCCCACCAGCCAGTGAGTGTCTGTGGTGAGCCGCCGTTCACCTCGATGATTTCGTTTGAGCAGACGACCATTGACATAGCTTAGCAAAAATGTGATTCATCCGAAGAGCCAACACGTTTCCACTGATCGACGGTAGAATCCGATCGTACCGTGCCCACTGCACTCGTAATTGACGATGTCGTCGGATCAATGTGAGAACGCGGACGGGTGACCTGCTGCAGAGCTCCATGTTCAACAAAGTACAATGAAACTCTTGCACGTGCACCAGTACAGTGTTCTTTTGGTAGAGATGCCACAGATCAGCATCTACCGTACTTCACAGAGGAGCCAAGCCTCTGAAACCCACGTTCTGTGACCAACCACTGAGAGGTAGCATGAGCCCCCTCTCATATTTCTATCTTACGATTCTCCTCTCTAATTGCATGCGGTGGAAAGTTGCTATTCCTTCACACGCGGACTTCCCACGCAGCGTCTCTCGTCACCCGGGTGGTCCGGTGACAGGCGGGCTCTGCTGATCTGGAAAGCTTTAAGCCGATGGGTGTGAGGAAGTCGAGTGAATGCTTTGCAGACACCGACATTGTCAAGAGGCACGCCCGCAGAGCCTGAAGTAGCGGCTGGGCTAGAGGTTCCGTTACTTCGCAGAAACTTAGCGAAAACACTTTCTGGCGGGCTACCAGCGAGGCGTGGGAATGACTTGTGTACCCAGGCAGCTGTGGCGGGAAAATCCCCGCACTTTCTGCAAAATAGTAACTGTGATTGGCTTGCTCAGGGCATAGCTCCGTGACGTAGCAAGATCGGCGCAGAAATTGGCGCCAAGAATCTCCATTGGTGGAATGGTAGCGTTCCGGCAATGGAGTGGAATTTTCCTCCGGTTTTCGAGTTGCTGATTGGAATGTTTAACCACGGCCACTGTCGTGGGGGCGGGAATGTTCTGTGTTCGGTTTTTGTACGGGTGCTCTTGTAAGTAGTCGGCTCTCGCCTCTCGGTCGAGGATGTGAAGCAAACAGCCAACAGCTCCAGTACGCAAGATCGTGTCCTGGCAGTCAACAAGACAGTCTGGTAATGTATGTCCGCAGCACCGGCAGATAGGGAGTTTCCTAGGTGATAATCAGAGCTCAGCAGAGCGCGCCTGTTCGTCCTTTTTTCTAACTTTGTGCTGACTTGGGTAGCAGCAATTAATGTTGGGTTGGCTATGTGTTTTCTCTAAGATTTGAGTTGCAAGGAATTGGCTGCACATACCACTTCGTCATAATCCTCACAATCTAGTTTAGGGACAACTTCAGATTCACAGCGTTTGTTTGAGTATCCAATTTGAGCCAATTTGATGTATTGTTTCATGTGTTTTTGTTTATTATTTTGTGTTTAGTCTTAATAAATCATATTGTTATTTTGGACAGAACTTTCATTCTGTTAATCGGTAGAGCAAATCCATCATTCCTCACTATGTTAATGAAACCTTCGTTTATTTAACTTATTTATCAAATTAAATTATTGCAGGTGCCAAACTCTCTTCTACTCCACTGGCAGGGTTGATTAGAGTCAGTTCGCGTATTTTTTTATCCTTGTGCA
Organism: Schistocerca cancellata; assembly: GCF_023864275.1. Lineage (NCBI taxonomy): Eukaryota > Metazoa > Arthropoda > Insecta > Orthoptera > Acrididae > Schistocerca > Schistocerca cancellata. The sequence continues at coordinate 493,574,843 of NC_064634.1, forward strand.
ACAGCAAAAGTTGGAGTTAGAATAGGGGGGCTTAGAGCATCATGTACATATGTAAATTCTAGAAGAATTGAGTGTTAAAAAGACTGCTAGCCCCGGCACCTCGCACCATTTAGCGCTTAGCGATAGTTTCACTGTCCTTCTACCTATTTCCAAAGATGCTCACGACAGTAGCACGTGAACATTCAACCAGCTTCGCCATTTTCGAGACACTCGTTTACAGGATCTGCATAATAATAATTTGCCCTTTGTCAAACTCGCTTATCTCAATGGATTTCCCCATATCTTCGCTAGGGTGATCCTCCGCCTGTGTCTGCTCCGCTTACATACTTCTGCTACAGCGTCAGGTGCCTACAACACCACCAGGTGGCATCCTACGCCGCGGTAGGCAATGACCATACTGTTTTGGTCTTTCAGTGTGACATGGCTACGCTGATAGTTCTCAGGTCCAGCTTTTTGTACACTCTGTCAGTACTGTAGGTTGCGGCTCTCCCTGGAGGAAGTTATCTTCTGGCGACTCTACTACTGTTACAGATAGCTAGGAATTTGTGACCACCACTTTTGTCTCTGCTGCTGGTTGTAGGGTTACAAATGTAAATACAAGTCTATGTTTGATAATTTTTTTCTGCTGTTCGAATCAGTTATGACGATGGATGAATTAAAGTTCCTTCTTCCTTTTATTCACAGAGCTACGTAAACTAACATGGAAACTCTGTACAAATCAAGTGCGTGTTTCACTTCTGTCATTCGATTTCGAATACAGTTCGTAAGCTTTCTGGCAACCTTCAACCAATACATTCTGTGAGCAGGCATAGTGGTGTGCTTTGGAAGTAGCAAGTAACAACACACAGAGAAAGTCGCTGGAAAGATTCGGAGGTACCATCGGAGGCCAGTACTTGGATTCTTTTCATCATTTAAGGACAACACGAGAAGGGATCAGTACGAAAGCAATGAGCAGGATAGTCAGTATGCATTACATGTATAGATCGCAAGATGAAAAAAAATGTGAATGCGCAGATTTGCACACTCCCCCCATTTACCGTGTAGTTTCTGTATTAATGAAAAAAGGAAAAAAAAAACAGTTTCTTCTCTTCTGAATCCTCAAACGAATTGATTCCCGCGTGGCATGGATTAATTAGTTAACTACATTTCTTCTTATTTCCATCCTCAACAACATACATCTGAATTATCATGGTAGTTATGAAGTTCTCTTTACGTGCTGTGCAAGACTACACGCAGACACAGTCTGTTTTGTTACAATATAATGTTTGACATTTTTCTGCCTCGTGACATGTGGGGGAAAGTTCGTTTCCAATTGTTTTTTTATTCCGGTGAAAAAGTTTTCATTGCAAACTATCAAAGTAGATGTTTTATTCGTTTTTGTGTTGGGCAAATTGTAACCTCAATAATTTCACTTACCGTATGCTGCAAGAGCGGAAAATAATATGACTAGCTCTGTTGACCCTGCGCTGAAAAATATGTAACACCGACGTTAACAGACTGTTTCCACGCCGGAAAGCTTCAAAAATGAGGAGTTCTAGATTAAATGTAATTGGATGCTTTAAATACAGATAACCTGAAAGACAACTTTCGAATGCGACAATAAATAACGCATTATAAAAACCAACTCTCTGAGAGCCCAAATAAGACGAACTGACAAGCATTTTACTACATCTGTGCCCCTAGCACAGCTAAGACTTGACAAATGGTTGGAAATATTTGGCAAACCTGTGACAGCGCATTTAGTGCCGCACATGATCGTAAATCATCATTTCCTTGCGCCTTTGTCCCACTGCAACGCTGGGTCGGCCTTGTTACTATTGAATTGGCGTTTTTAGTGTCAGAGGGTGGCTGGATGCTCTTTCTGGCCTCACCCTGTACCCCCCAGGATGGAATTAGTGTGCTCCAGCTGTCTGCATCTAGTGTAATCCGTGGAATAGTGCGAACGTGTTCAGAGGTCTGCGACTCGTGTAACTGAGGCGAGACGTGGGGACCTGCCCGGTATTCACCTAGTGGGATGTGGAAAACCGCCTGAAAACCACATACTGGCTGGCTGGCACACTGGTCCTCGTCGGTAATCCGCCGGGCTGGCGCGCCTACCCGAGTCCAGGAAGCAGCGCATTAGCGCTCTCAGCTAACCTGGCGAGTTGCACATGACCCTAAATCGTTCTGCTGCATTCACATGGTATTCCCTTTCTACTTCGATGATTTACACTACATAATCCTTGTGTTAAGACGGTACACTGAGACAGAAAATTTAATTTTTTTACTCTAGGATCGGCTATCACGTAAGTAATAACAGTCCTCATCTGTAACATTGCGTTATGTGGCTCACCGACCAATATTTCCGAGAGAGAAACCAGCTTCCAGCAGCTTCTCGATAGCTCAGTGGTTCCACACATGTTGTGTGAATCAAGAGGCTGCATGAGTTCCCATTTCAAATCGCTGTGCAGACAGTTGCACTCTATGTTCCTATTTCCTATTTTATTTAATGGAGCTGCAAATTGATAGAAAAATTCTTCAGAAAAACCTAAAGGAAACTTGTAGACATTAAGTCTTCCCATTCGCTCGACTCAGTAAGCTGTGTTAAAGATCATAGATGTTTGGTTTGTTAATACGAAGCTTCTTCAGTACACAATAGTCTCTGAATATCTGGGGCCCGACCATCAACAACACGAATTTGTGTTTTGTTCCTCACGTAGGACATATATGTCAGGGGAATAGTTATGAGATCAATGTATAGTTCCTCTGTGATAAATCTGTCCAGCCGGACGGTGTGGTCGTGCGGTTCTAGGCGCTACAGTCTGGAACAGCGTGACCGCTACGGTCGCAGGTTCGAATCCTGCCTCGGGCATGGATGTGTGTGATGTACTTAGGTTAGTTAGGTTTAAATAGTTCTAAGTTCTAGGGGACTGATGACCACAGATGTTAAGTCCCATAGTGCTCAGAGCTATTTTTTAAAATCTGTCCAGCTAAGCTCACCTGCAGAAGTTTCCTACGAGTTGCACCGGCGTTAACAGCATCCTTCCGCTCTGAATAGTTTCAAAACTAGACAATTTTTTCGTTTAAATGTAATCCAGTAGCCTAATTGTCACTTTCGATTACGTTCAGTTCTCCACGAATCTATACGTGGACCTCAAATCGTTGAGTGTGTCTGCGTTGCTAGAGCACATGCACCGCAAGTTATTCACACAGTTTATTGCATACGTTCATTTTTAAGAAATCAAACAACGACAGTAGAACTCATTACGCAACAGTTACTCAAAGCGGCTTGACGAAAGAGTGCGAATTCCTGACGAAAAATTGCAAGAAGAATTGCTTCTAAGAGGAAAAGAAACAAGATATAACGCATTAATAATAACATTAAACGACGAAGTTGGGTATTCTGATGGGATCAAAAACTATAAAACTAATTTTGAGCCCTACTCACGTCTTTCACATTTAGCCAGGTCTACTCGCAACGTTTCGTCGGCAGTCTTGTATGGTCATACCAGATCTGTCAAATAAAATGTTACGTGAGGACAAGTTTGACAGTCTTGCACGAGCTGAATGAAGATTGGCGAAGTCGCAAAGGACTGATGGCTTGGACTTGTGTATGCCTCCACAAACCTGGAAAGCAATACGGTCGCTCAGCACTCTGCTTTTTCTTGTCTTTTCTTGGTGTGATCCTTAGATTTTACTCGCCAGAGGTAACAAAAACTTTGTTACAGCTCTATGAATTCCATGCAAAATTCGTGAATCCAGTGTCGTAATTTGTGGTGGTAACTTCCAATGGGACCAAACTGCTGAGGTTATCGGTCCCTAGGCTAACACACTACTTAATGTAACTTAAACTGTAAGTAGGCTGTTTAGGTTTTCTTATTGGTAACGCCACGTAGCGCTCTGTATGAAAAATGACTGGCTGTGCTGTGTGCAGTCTGTGGCTAGTTTGCATTGTTGTCTGCCATTGTAGCGTTGGGCAGTTGGCTGTGAACAGCGCGTAGCGTTGCGCAGTTGGAGGTGAGCCGCCAGCAGTCGTGGATGTGGGGAGAAAAATGGCGGAGTTTTGAAATTTGTAAGACTGGATGTCATGAACCGCTATGTATATTATGACTTTTCAACACTATTAAGGTAAATACATTGTTTGTTCTCTATTAAAATCTTTCATTTGCTAACTATGCCTATCAGTAGTTAGTGCCTTCCGTAGTTTTTTATTTAGCTGGCGTAGTGGCGCTCGCTGTATTGCAGTAGTTCGAGTAACGAAGATTTTTGTGAGGTAAGTGATTTGTGAAAGGTATAGGTTAATGTTAGTCAGGGCTACTCTTTTGTAGGGATTATTGAAAGTCAGATTGCGTTGCGCTAAAAATATTGTGTGTCAGTTTAAGGACAGTCATGTATAATTGTTCAAAGGGGACGTTTCAAAACTAACTTATACTAAGGATTACTATTAAAAACAGTCTTGATCACGATTTATTTAACAAGGTCACCGGTTTCGACCACTACTGTGGTCATCTTCAGACCATTGAGTAGGAACCTCTTTCTGTTGGAGAAACACAGTTAGTTGTGAGTTGTGATTCTCCAACAGAAAGAGGTTCCTACTCAATGGTCTGAAGATGACCACAGTAGTGGTCGAAACCGGTCACCTTGTTAAATAAATCGTGATCAAGACTGTTTTTAATAGTAATTATTTACAAGACATTGATAACTGCTGTTCCCGTAATGCATTCAAAAGTAATTATACTAAGGACATTACACATCCCCGTGCCCGAGGGAGGATTCGAACATCCGATGGGGGGGAGCCGCGCGAATCATGGCAAGGCAGCCTAGAGCGCGCGGATAGCCAGCGCAGCCTCAGTGTAGTATGCTTGCTGTTATCTTTCGCCACTACACTTACTAAAGGAACGGTTGGATCCTCTAGCGGAACCGAGAGTACACTGGTGGCGGTGCTAAGTTTGTGCAGTAAGACTGACGTGAGTCTATACAAAAAAATGTTCAAATGTGACTTAACCGCTAAGGCCATCAGCACCTAAGCTTGCACACTACTTAACCTAAATTATCCTAAGCACAAACACACACACCCATGCCCGAGGGAGGAGTCGAACCTCCGCCGGGACCAGCCGCAGAGTCTATACATAGAGACTTGTCGGCAGCCTTGCATGTACAGGGTTATTACAAACGATCGAAGCGATTTCACAGCTCTACAATAACTTTATTATTTGAGATATTTTCACAATGCTTTGCACACACATAGAAAAACTCAAAAAGTTTTTTTAGGCATTCACAAATGTTCGATATGTGCCTCTTTAGTGATTCGGCAGACATCAAGCCGATAATCAAGTTCCTCCCACACTCGGCGCAGCATGTCCTCATCAATGAGTTTGAAAGCATCGTTGATCCGAGCTCGCAGTTCTGGCACGTTTCTTGGTAGAGGAGGTTTAAACACTGAATCTTTGACATAACCCCACAGAAAGAAATCGCATGGGGTTAAGTCGGAAGAGCGTGGAGGCCATGACATGAATTGCTGATCATGATCTCCACCACGACCGATCCATCGGTTTTCCAATCTCCTGTTTAAGAAATGCCGAACATCATGATAGAAGTGCGGTGGTGCACCATCCTGTTGAAAGATGAAGTCGGCGCTGTCGGTCTCCAGTTGTGGCATGAGCCAGTTTTCCGCGGGCTACGCGTGAAACTTGCCCGCACGCGTTCAACCGTTTCTTCGCTCACTGCAGGCCGACCCGTTGATTTCTCCTTACAGAGGCATCCACAAGCTTTAAACTGCGCATACCATCGCCGAATGGAGTTAGCAGTTGGTGGATCTTTGTTGAACTTCGTCCTGAAGTCTCGTTGCACAGTTATGACTGACTGATGTGAGTGTATTTCAAGCACGACATACGCTTTCTCGGCTTCTGTCGCCATTTTGTCTCACTGCGCTCTCGAGCGCTCTGGCGGCAGAAACCTAAAGCGCGGCTTCAGCCGAACAAAACTTTATGAGTTTTTCTACGTATCTGTAGTGCGTCGTGACCGTATGTCAATGAATGGAGCTACAGTGAATTTGTGAAATCGCTTCAATCATTTGTAATAACCCTGTACAAACATTGCAACAAATAGTAAATCAAATATAAATTTAGAAACGGCAGCTAATCAAATTTAGAAACGGCAGCTAATCAAATTTTTACTGACATTAATAAGTGGTTCATAGCCAAATCATTGTGATTAAACTTTGAAAAGACCCACTATATGCAGTTCAGAACTTCCAAGAGATTTCCTTCTGGTGTGTGTATAAAATATTATGACATGGAAATAGGAGAAGTTGAGAGAGTAAAATTCTTGGGAGCAACATACTAACGAACTGCTAAAGCGCCTAAACAAGCCTGTCTTTGCAATGCGAATGATGTGAGACATAGGAGATATAAATATAAAAAAACTGTCATATTTTGCTTATTTTCTCTCCATTATGTCATATTGTATCATATTTTGGGGTAACTCTACAAACAGAGAAAAAATTTTTAGAGTAGAGAAGGGTATAATAAGAGTAATGAGTAGTGTAAATCCAAGAACATCATGTCGAAACGTATTCAAACAATTGGACATATTAACCACAGCTTCTCAGTATATTTATCGCTTAATGAAGTTTGTTCTAAATAATACATCTCTTTTTGCAACTAACTGCTTAGTAGACAGTATGAGTACTAGGAATAAGAACAATATACATAAAGATTTAAAATCACTTACTCTTTCCCAGAAAGGAGTCCAGTATTCAGCAATGCATATTTTCAATAAGTTACCAGCAACCATTAAGAGTTTAGTTTCAGACAAGGTACAATTTAAACATATTTTAAAAGAATTTTTTGTGGCCAACTCCTTCTATTCCATCCATGAGTTTCTCAACAAGTGCAGTAGACCATTTTAATGAAAATTTTTTATACTTTAATTTTTGACAATACTTGGTTGTAACAGCCAAGTAATTACCTACTGTGTGAATCATGGATGTATGGAAAGCAGATGTAAGTCTTAAGTCTGTAAATAGTGGAAGTTTAATTTTAAATCTTGTACATAATCTGACTGTTCTTAACTGAGGATCACTGAAATGAATAATTTACTTAATTTTTGACAATCCTTGGTTGTAATAGCCAAGAAACTAGGAAGTCTGAATGATGGATTTAATAAAGCAGATGTAAGTATTAAACCTGTAAATATTAGAAGTTTAAATTTAATTCATGTGCATAATTTTACTGTTTATTGACTGAGGATCATTAAAATTAATGATACTCAAGTTTTTCTAATTTCATTTTTGTAAAGTGTTTATCTGACATGTTCCACACCCAGGAGGATTCCCTCTTTTATGGGTGTATGAAATGAATAATTAATCTACTCTAATCTATTAACTGCTGGTACAAGGAAAGCAAGTTATTTCGCATAATATTCGTAGGACCTCATAGGCATGTCATCTGGTCCTGATTATACAAGTGTAGCAGTGCGGAAATGAATCCGGGTATGCCTAAAAGCATTTCCGAATAAATCTTCAGAACAGTACGTGTCGCGTACTTTGTTTTTCGTGCTGCACAACGGAAAGCAAAGCCTGGGTCGGCAGTGCGACATCGCGCTTCGCCTCGGTCGGACGTTCGAGGGTGTGTCTACGCGATTATGGCTAACGTCTGGGCACTGGTGTACAGAATAACTGATAAAGTTTACGCGCTGTGCACCCGAGGGGAATTATCTGCTACATCAGTTGCCGTCACGAGCGACGCAGCGGCCTTCCGTTCGCGGCAAATTTCTCGCTTCAGCTGTGACGCGTCAGTGTTTGCTGAGCCGCAGCTGCGCGGGTTGAGCCCGGTTTGCCTCCCCTCACTGCTCCACCCTGCCTCTCTGGTGACGTGTGACGAGAGGACGAGTGGAGGGCCGCGATAGCGCAGATAACGTCGGCCCAATCCCAGCACGGCTGGCCGCACCCCGCGCTGCCGAGGCGCGTAGCCGGCGGAACAGAAAACGCGGTGGCCACGCGACAATGGCAGACAGGTGACGAGCGGCTCGAGGGGGGCTGGGGCGCTGGGGCACGGGGGGCGGGGGCGGCCCCCCGCCAGGGGGCGGCAGCCCTAGGAAGCCGCGGGTGGCCGCGGGGCCACAAAGAGGCTGTGGCGTCTGCGGACGGCTCGTGGGGTGATAAGCTGCGGTGTGTTGTGCTGGCGGGGTGTCGGCCGCAGCGGGGGGGCTGGACACCGAATGCAGCCACCTTGTTTGTAACGCTCCGCCGAGGATGCCACCACCAAGGTCGACTCTTCCCTTGTCTCTTAACGAGCAATTCGACTCCCGAGTCCGACCAGCTCACCCACTGCCTCTTCTCGACGACCTGGGAGAAGCTAGTTTCGCCTCTGTTATACACTACTGGCCATTAAAATTGCTACACCACGAAGATGGCGTGCTACAGACGCGACATTTAACCGACAGGAAGAAGATGCTGTGATATGCAAATGATTAGCTTTTCAGAGCATTCACACGAGGTTGGCGCCGGCGGCGACACCTACAACGTGCTGACAGGAGGAAAGATTCCAGACGATTTCTCATATACAAACAGCAGCTGACCGGCGTTGCCTGGTGAAACGTTGTGATGCCTCGTGTAAGGAGGAGTAATGCGTACCATCAGGTTTCCGACTTTGATAAAGGTCGGATTGTAGCCTATCGCGATTGCGGGTTATCGTATCGCGACATTGCTGCTCGCGTTGGTCGAGATCCATTGACTGTTAGCAGAATATGGAATCGGTGGGTTCAGGAGGGTAATACGGAACGCCGTGCTGGGTCCCGACGGCCTCGTATCACTAGCAGTCGAGATGACAGGCATCTTATCCGCACGCCTGTAACGGATCGTGCAGCCACGTCTCGATCTCTGAGTCAACAGATGAGGACGTTTGCAAGACAACAACCATCTGCACGAACAGCATGGACTAATCAGCTCGGAGACCGTGGCTGCGGCTACCCTTGACGCTGCATCACAGACAGGAGCGCCTGCGATGGTGCACTCAACGACGCACCTGGCTGCACGAATGGCAAAACGTCTTTTCCTCGGTTGAATCCAGGTTCTGTTTACAGCATCATGATGGTCGCATCCGTGTTTGGCGACATCGCAGTGAACGCACATTGGAAGCGTGTATTCGTCATCGCCATACTGGCGTATCACCGGCCGCGATGGTATGACGTGCCATTGGTTACACTCTCGGTCACCTCTTGTTCGCATTGACGGCACTTTGAACAGTGCACGTTACATTTCAGATGTGTTACGACTCGTGGATCTACCCCTCATCCGATCTGTGTGAAACCCTACATTCAGCAGGATAATGCACGACCGCATGTTGCAGTTCATGTACGGGCCTTCCTGGAGACAGAAAATGTTAGACTGCTGCCCTGGCCAGCACATTCTCCAGATCTCTCACCAATTGAAAACGTCTGGTCAATAGTGGCCGAGCAACTGGCTCGTCACAATACGCCAGTCACTATTCTTGATGAACTGTGGTATCGTGTTGAAGCTGCATGGGCAGCTGTACCTGTACACGCCATCCTCTGTTTGACTCAATACCCAAGCGTATCAAGGCCGTTTTTAAGGCTAGAGGTGGTACTGATTTCTCAGGATCTATGCACCCAAATTGCGTGAAAATGTAATCACATGTCAGTTCTAGTATAATATATCTGTCCAATGAATACACGTCTATCATCTGCATTTCTTCTTGGTACAGAAATTTTAATGGCGAGTAGTGTACTTTTCATACATCAGTATGACGTATAAATGCGCAGTTTCGACCGTCAGGGTATCAATCAACTTTTGAGGTTGTATCGAGCGCTGAGAAGTGGGAGAAGCCATACTGGATTTCGTCACTTAGTTGAATCACGTATTTGATAGGTTTTGAACGACGACGCAAGTCCTATGAATAAACGCTTCCTCAAATGTTAAGGCTCTCCCGAAAAGGCATCATTATTGGTAGGATTTGGTACAATTCAATTTGAGATAAAACATATAATTAGACACATAAGTCAGGGGAGATCTATCGTGTCTGGCCACCTTTCGCTCGGCCTAGTGCATCAAACCGACCTGGCACGAACACAACAAATCGTTCAGAATCGCCAGCAGAAAATTTGAGCCATGCTGCCGCTATAGCCGTCCATAATTGCGAAAGTGTTGCCGGCGAAAGATTTTCTATACCAACTGACCTCTCGATTATGTCACACAAATGTTCGATGGAATTCATGTTGTGAGATCTGGATGACCAAATCATTTGCTCGATCAGTTCAGATAGGTCTTCAAACTAGTTGGGAACAGTTGTGGCATTGTGACATGGCGTATTGCCATCCAGAAAAATTCTATCGTTGTTTGAGAACGTGAAGTCCAGGAACGGCTGCAAATGGTTTCCAAGTGGCAAAAAACTGCCATTTCCAGTCAATATCCGGATGAGATGGACCAGAGGACCCAGTCCGTTCCTTGTAAACACAGCCCACACCATTCTGGAGCCATCACCTGCTTGCACAGTGCCTTACGACAACTTGGGACGATGGTTTCTTGGGTCCAACGCCACACTCGAACCCTACCATCAGCTCCTGCGAAGCAAGATCACGACTCATCCGACCAGACCACGGTTCTCAAGTCGTCTAGGGTCCAATCGATACGGTCACGACCCCAGGATAAGCGCTGCAGGCGACGCCATCCTGTTAGCAAAGGCACTCATGCAGGTCGCCTGCTGCCACAACCAATTAACGCCAAATTCGACCGCACTGTCCTAAGCGACAGGTTCGTCGTAAGTCCCACATTGACTTCTACGGTTATTCCACTCATTGTTGCTTGTCTGTTAGCACCGACAACTCTACGCAATCGCCGTTGCTGTTGTCTGTTGAGTGAAGGCCGTCGGCCACTGCGTTGTCCGTGGTGAGAGGTAATGCTTTAAATGTCATTCTCGGCACACTTTTGGCAATGTTGATCTCAGGCTATTGAATTCCCTAACGACTTCCGAAATGGAATGTCCCAGTCTTCTAGCTCCAACTACTATTTAGCGTGAAAACTCTCTTAATTCCAGTCGTGTGGCCATCATCACGTCGGAAATCTTTTCACATGTATCACATGAGTACGAACGAGAACTCCACCTATTCACCGCACCTTTATACCTTGTGCACGCGATACTGCTGCCATCTGCTATCCCATGACTTCTGTCACCTCAGTGTGTTATCAACTGAAAACCAGAAACAGAGTTGCCTATTGCAGGAGGGTGGAAATGTACAATTAGTACATTGAATGTAGATTGAACTGTGCTTCGAATGCTGCTACGTAATTTTTCTTTTTCTTCTCAATTTTCTAAAAGACGCTGGGGCAATCGTGTTAATATTCGATGCTTTGTACATATAACTGCTGACTTTCCCAAAAGTGAGTTGTCATTATCAACAATTTACAAATTAAGCATTAAACACGCAAATGGCAGCAATTACTCGAAACGCATTGATCATCTAGCAAAACAAACTACATACCAACCAGATTAAAAAGCATAGAGAAAAAAATTTTAAAGGTAATGTAGTTTCCGCCGTTTGTAAAGTATAGAACGATATTTACAGTTTATTTCAGGAGTCTTCTCTTCCAAACAAGAAAATCTTTAATTCAGGTCTACATGCAGACGAAATGTATTCTGGTACTCCTACTGGTACAGTAACGTCCTTGCTGGTGTTTTTTCGTTGTTTCAATACTTTCAAGTGCAAAGAAAGAAGTTCATTTTCCTCGCAGTGAATTTTAATTTTTCGTACAAATTAGAATATGCTTCACACGAGCAGCATACGGTTAGCATTGACGGTGCTTACTGCTAAGTACTTTTCGTAACAGATATGAAAATAACGAGTATGAAGTGGATACGTTTTCACTTTCACAGAATGAAAAGGTAGTAATAGTTTACAAAATTGCAATGATGTACCAATTGCAAATAATGAATTGCTGCTTTACAACACTGGCTACCACGGTCACAACGATACACCGTATTTACAATCTTCCTTCGTTTGCAGAAGAGTATTACGGTAATACCACATTTCATACTCTGGAGTGCAATCAAGTTTAAATTTGAATATGAAACTCAACGACATTACGTTTCGTGTGTGGTCGTCAAACTAATAAACAGATCAATTACGACCAAGTTCAAATGGTTCAAATGGCTCTGAGCACTATGCAACTTAACTTCTGAGGTCATCAGTCGCCTAGAACTTAGAAGTAATTAAACCTAACTAACCTATGGACATCACACACATCCATGTCCGAGGCAGGATTCGAACCTGCGACCGTAGCGTACGACCAAGTCAATAAACGCGTAAAAACGAATAATATGAGGGAAGTTATGATTTATCCACTGGTGCGCAACCTATAAATACGTTTCCATTTCTTAATACTTATGAAGAACGCACAATGTCTGTGCGTTTGTAGATATCATTTCTGAAACGAACATATCCCAAGCACTTCCATTCTTGGCCGGCCGGATTGGCCGAGCGGTTCTAGGCGCTACAGTCTGGAACCGCGCGACCGCTACGATCGCAGGTTCAAATCCTGCCTCCGGCATGGATGTTTGTGATGTCCTTAGGTTAGTTAGGTTTAAGTAGTTCCAAGTTCTAGGGGACTGATGATGTCAGAAGTTAAATCCCATAGTGCTCAGAGCCATTTGAGCCACTTCCATTCTTGGAAGTAATTAGGTACTGGAGACAGCAAACAGTCGCATTGTTTCTAAGAATCATTAACTTACGGCAGCAAGCACACTAGATGAGAGCTTCGTGCTACAGGAGGCTCACCACGCTGATGCGCTCGTAATCGATACGACCGCGTAGGTCGATAGACGGTTGAGACTGGGCATGAACACGTTCACGGAGAAGCGTGGCCTTTTTTTTTTTTTTTAAGTCGTAGGAGTCTCCTGACTGGTTTGATGCGGCCCTTCCACGAATTCCTCTCCTGTGACAACCTCTTCATCTCAGAGTAGCAACTGCAACCTACATATTCAGTTATCTGCTCGATGTATTCCAATCTCTGTCTTCCTCTACACTTTTTGCCCTCGACAACTCCCTCTAGTACCAAGGAAGTCAGTCCTTGATGTCTTATCATACACTCCTGGAAATGGAAAAAAGAACACATTGACACCGGTGTGTCAGACCCACCATACTTGCTCCGGACACTGCGAGAGGGCTGTACAAGCAATGATCACAGGCACGGCACAGCGGACACACCAGGAACCGCGGTGTTGGCCGTCGAATGGCGCTAGCTGCGCAGCATTTGTGCACCGCCGCCGTCAGTGTCAGCCAGTTTGCCGTGGCATACGGAGCTCCATCGCAGTCTTTAACACTGGTAGCATGCCGCGACAGCGTGGACGTGAACCGTATGTGCAGTTGACGGACTTTGAGCGAGGGCGTATCGTGGGCATGCGGGAGGCCGGGTGGACGTACCGCCGAATTGCTCAACACGTGGGGCGTGAGGTCTCCACAGTACATCGATGTTGTCGCCAGTGGTCGGCGGAAGGTGCACGTGCCCGTCGACCTGGGACCGGACCGCAGCGACGCACGGATGCACGCCGAGACCGTAGGATCCTACGCAGTGCCGTAGGGGACCGCACCGCCACTTCCCAGCAAATTAGGGACACTGTTGCTCCTGGGGTATCGGCGAGGACCATTCGCAACCGTCTCCATGAAGCTGGGCTACGGTCCCGCACACCGTTAGGCCGTCTTCCGCTCACGCCCCAACATCGTACAGCCCGCCTCCAGTGGTGTCGCGACAGGCGTGAATGGAGGGACGAATGGAGACGTGTCGTCTTCAGCGATGAGAGTCGCTTCTGCCTTGGTGCCAATGATGGTCGTATGCGTGGCGCCGTGCAGGTGAGCGCCACAATCAGGACTGCATACGACCGAGGCACACAGGGCCAACACCTGGCATCATGGTGTGGGGAGCGATCTCCTACACTGGCCGTACACCACTGGTGATCGTCGAGGGGACACTGAATAGTGCACGGTACATCCAAACCGTCATCGAACCCATCGTTCTACCTTTCCTAGACCGGCAAGGGAACTTGCTGTTCCAACAGGACAATGCACGTCCGCATGTATCCCGTGCCACCCAACGTGCTCTAGAAGGTGTAAGTCAACTACCCTGGCCAGCAAGATCTCCGGATCTGTCCCCCATTGAGCATGTTTGGGACTGGATGAAGCGTCGTCTCACGCGGTCTGCACGTCCAGCACGAACGCTGGTCCAACTGAGGCGCCAGGTGGAAATGGCATGGCAAGCCGTTCCACAGGACTACATCCAGCATCTGTACGATCGTCTCCATGGGAGAATAGCAGCCTGCATTGCTGCGAAAGGTGGATATACACTGTACTAGTGCCGACATTGTGCATGCTCTGTTGCCTGTGTCTATGTGCCTGTGGTTCTGTCAGTGTGATCATGTGATGTATCTGACCCCAGGAATGTGTCAATAAAGTTTCCCCTTCCTGGGACAATGAATTCACAGTGTTCTTATTTCAATTTCCAGGAGTGTATGTCCTATCATCCAGTCCGTTCCTCTTGTCAGTGTTTTCTACACATTCATTTTCTCTCCGATTCTGTGCAGAACTTCCTCATCCTTGCCTTATCAACCCAACTAACTTTCAACATTCGCCTGTAGCACCACATCTCAAATAAATCTATTCTCTTCTGTTCCGGTTTTCCCACAGTCTATGTTTCACTACCGTACAATGCTGTACTCCAGACGTACTTTCTCAGAAATTTCTTCCTCGAATTAAGGACTATGTTTGATATTAATAGACTTCTCTTGGTCAGGACTGCCCTTTTTTCCAGGGCAAGCCTGCTTTTGATGTCTTTCTTGCTCCGTCCGTCACTGGTTATTTTACTGCCTACGTAGCAGTATTCTTTAACTTCACCTACTTCGTGACCATCAATTCTGATATTAAGCTTCTCGCTGTTCTCATTTCTGCTACTTCTCATTACTTTCGCCCTTCTTCGATTTAATCTCAATCCATATTCTGTACTCATTACACTGTCCATTCTGTTCAACAGATTATGCAATTCTTCTTCACTTTCACTCAGGATAGCAATGTCATCAGCGAATCGTATCATTGATATCCTTTCACCTTGAATTTTAATTCACCTTGAATTTTAATTCCACTCCTGAACCTTTCTTTTATTTCCATAATTGCTGGTTCGATGTACAGATTGAAGAGTAGGGGCGAAAGACTACATCCCTTTGTAATCCGATCACTTCATTCTTGGCCGTCCACTCATATTATTCCCTCTTGACTCTTGTACGTATTGTATGTTACCCGTCTCTCAATATAGTTTACCCCTATTTTGCTCAGAATTTCGAATATCTTCCACCATGTTACATTCTCGAACACTTTTTCCAGGTCGAACAAATCCTATGAACATGTTCTGATTTTTCTTTAGTCTTGCTTCCATTAGAAACCGCAACGTCAGGATTACCTTTCTGGCGCTATTACCTTTCGCAAAGTCAAACTGATCATTATCTAACACCTCCAAAACTTTGTTCTCCATTCTTCTGTACATTATTTCTGTCAGTAACTTGGGTGCATGAGATATTAAGCTGAATGTGCGGTAATTCTCGCACTTGTCTGCTCTTGTCTTTGGAATGGTGTAGACGATATTTTTCCATTAGTTAGATGGTATGTTGCCAGACTCATACATTCTACACACCAACTTAAATAGTTGTTTTGTAGCCACTCCTGGGTAAAACGTAAAACCAGTATATGATTTCGAAATCTCTGCCTGACCATGATGTAATTTAACTGAAATCTGGTGCCATCCCGCCTTTTCCAAGTATACCTCCTCCTCTTGTGATTCTTGGAATTCGCTATTACTAGTTGTATTTTATTGCAGAAATCAATTAGCCTTTCTCCTCTCTCATTCCTTGTCCCAAGCTCATATTTTCTTGTTCCTTTTCTTCTACTTCCCCTACAACTGTATTTCAGTCCCCCATGACTATTAGATATTCATCTCATTTCACGTATTTTATTACCTTCAATATGCTGATACAGTTACTCCGTCTCTTCATCTTCAGCTTGCGACGTCGGCGTGTATACCTGAACTATCGTTGTCGGTGTTGGTTTTCCGTCGATTCTGATAAGAACTGTTACAGAGGTGAATATAGCTTCTCCCCGACAACCCCCCCCCCCCCCCAATTCTTCAAAAACCTATGTGATGTCAACGCGCGTGGTACAGACGCTCGTATGATCTTATGTAGAAAAAATTGGTTAATGTCACATAAAAGAATAAAAGAAAGCAGGTACTTATAGGTGTGAAATTTACCAAACTATCACTTTAATAAGTCGTTGTTGCAAAGAAGTGATACAACTTCCACTGCATACCAAAGGAAGCGAAGCACTCCGGATGAGGAAACGAAATGAGACTTTACGGGTCGAGACGGTATGTGGTGTTACTGCAACGATTGCAAAATGACGTCAAATTTACGAAGAATTTGGCAGTATGAGCCAACTTATCTATATGACATTGCACCAACTCTGGCTCTGATAACTGCTTTGATTCGTTGGGAAGTGTGTCTTAAAGCTGTTGTGTCTTTCCCTGAGGAGGGCCGGCATACTACTGTTGCAACTGGTCTTTGATATCCTGGACACTGGCATAGGGACGCACTGGTCCCATACGTGTCCTACTGGGGCCGAACCTGCAGATGTTGCTGGCAACGGGAGGACCTCAGAGGGCCTCGAGTATGTGGTAATTGTGTTATAATTTAAAATCATCACACATATACAGCCAAGACTCGCGTAAAATATTTACATTGTTTCATACGGATCGGTTAAGTCGTGGTGCGCCCTGCTTTCAAAACAAGGTTGGACACTTTTTTTCCTTCATATTTGCCAGCTTATATTTTAAAGGTTTCCATTGATATGCTTAATGAAAACATTTGGACATCGTTTCGGCACATTTACAGCTAAGTAATTAAGGCCACTCACTGCAGAAAAAATGATAAACAAAATTCTTAAAAGTATTCTTGACTGGTTTTCTGCGAATGGTCTGACCATCAATTTTAAAATGACACAAGGTATTCAGTTCCACACATTTAAGGGTACTACACCAATGATAAGCGTAACGCATGGTGAACGGACGAGAATCGACACCAACCCAAGGGGAAAGTGTTCTTTCCATTCATCAGTAAGGTGACTGATCGCATTGGAAAAATTTTAAGCAAGTGCGATGTGGAAACTGTTTTCAGACCCACCACGAAAATAAAAGAATGTTTAAAATCCGCAAAAGATAGACGACATCCTCTAGCTACACCAGGTGTCTATAAAATTCCGTGCAATTGTGGAAAGGTCTATAGAGGCACAAGAAAAAGAAGCGTCAACACCCGTCTCGGTGAACATAAAAGGAACTGCCGCCTCGGACATATTGATAAATCGGCTGTAGCAGAACATGTGTTTCAGGAAGGTGATCATAAAATAAAGTTTAGCGAGACGACCGTCATAGCGAAGACGTCGCATTATTATGCGCGAATGTAAAGAGGAGCCATTGAGATTGCCAAACACTGCAATAATTTTAATAGAAAAGATGAAGGCAATAAGCCGGATAAGATATGGATGTCAACATTGCAGCAACAGTATAACAATCGATTAATTTCCATTCAGAAAGTTGGCAATATCAGAGATCATAGCACAGCCGACGTCACGTGAATGACAGCGGCGCCCTCTGGATGCCTTATATATACGGCGCTCAGTCGTGCTCTCGTTGCAGTGCGCCGATTGTCCTCGGAGGATGCCTTCCGCAGTCGAAGGCGAAACGTCAGGAGATAGTCTTATGTATGGACCAAGGCATCTCAGCCCGGAAGTGATAAGTGATGACAACACCTGCTTTGAAAGTCTTCATTCCATGATAAATAAAACTTAGTTCACCCGCTTTTGCGCTTAGATTCATTGCAAATCTTGAGGAGATGCAGATCAGTAAGTTGCCATATTTTGCATATTTTCATTCAACAGTGTCATATGAATTCTGGGATAACTCATCTTTAAGAAAGGAAGTCTTTATTGCTGTAAGAATAACATGTGCTGCTCATCCACTCTCATGTTGTAGACATCTGTTTAAGAAGTGGGGCATTCTGACAATTGCTTCACATGAAGTTTCTTGTAAATAATCCACTACAGTTCAAAACGAAAAATTAGGTACGTAATTACAATACCAGAAGGAAAAATGACATTCATTACGCCACTTTAAGGCTGTCCTTAGAACAAAAAGAGTGCACATTCCTGCAACAAAAATTTTTGCTCACTTACCCAGTGACATAAAATGTTGTAAGTAGGCTGTTTATGTGGTTTATGTGTTTGTATGTTGGCAGCGCTATGTAGCGCTCTGCATTAATAACTCAGCCGCCTAAAGATGAGTGACAGCATGGGTGGTTGACCCTGACCCCATGCTGGTGTACTGAGAAGCAGACGGAGACCTTGTGCCTGTTGATAAATATCCGTCGTCCCGTTTTCAGGGAAACATGCGATAAAGCCATGCAAAGCTATGGTGGAGTGGTCAACAGAGCTCAAAATGTGCGTGTTCGTGACTATAGCAACTTCACGCTGAATTCACTGTCCGCAGAGTCTGAAGTAAATCAGGTGAAGAGCGACAGCGTGAAATACGCCGGCCTCCGATGGGAACATAGGACCAAGGAATTTGAAGTACTCTTCTGGGAGTCAGAATTTCGGAAAAATTGGTGTTTTATGCAGATACTAACCTTGATTTATGGCCTGGGAGGAGCTAAATAGCAGAAGTTGAGATGAAGGGAAATTTTATGGGAATTTGTTCACTTCCCAGAGCAGGCATTGGTCGGCGCTAGGAAGCAACGCATAATTAACGCGACTTGAGCTGCAATTGGCGTAAGTGATTTTGCTGGAGGGGAAACAGAGGCGAAGAGTGGACTGGCAGAACGTAGAGGTTTTTTCCATTCCCAGCTTGCCTAAAGTGCGAATGTGGCGTTCTTTACTCAGCTTGCCTGAGAGAGAGTGAGCATCTCTGCAGTTTAGGGCTTAGCAAACGGAACGATTGAGCTTAGAGATAGAAAGTTTTCATTCAGATATGTACTGAACAAGATAGCTACAAGTGAATAGACGAGCGCAGCCTTGCAGCACCACGAGGTAGGCCGACATCCGCACAACGACACCACTGCGCCACGCTGAATTCGGTGATATTGCGCCCGCTCCAGCTTTGAGTTAGGCCGCTGATTAATTTGTTGGATCACGTTGGCAGAGTTTCCATGAGGGTTTCATGGGGCGTGTATTGTAGAATTCTTCTCGCACTTCACATTACGCCTGGGTCAGTCGATAGGAATTAATTTTGATTTATCGCGCTTTACTCGACGTGAACGCAATTTATTCCCACTGCCTGTAAGGAGAGTTATGTAATGTGATGATTGAGGGTCGGGAGTTAAAAATGAATTTGCCCTTATCGACTGCATTTGTTTTCAATCAAGTTGTTGAAATCCCATGTCACTTCCTTTATTAATTTTATGTTCAACATTTGCATCTGGTGTTCAATATCTGAATATAACATCAATGTTCACTCCTTTTTAATTAAAATGAATTAATGTCAACACTACCACCGCAGTTCAATCAGGAGTCACAGGGCCTTATTACTTTCTTTGCTTTATCCGATATTGCGGCAGTTTTGCACTCTATGTTGATCTGTTAGTCAATTAGCTGGGGTGAACACACGCCAAAACCAGATAAGTGACGGGTGTGGTGTTACACCCCAAACCCAACCGTTTGAGTTGTACTCTTACTGGCAGACAATGATGGAACGGCGATTTCCTAGGTCGGTTGCCCCAAATTTCCCAACTGCGGAAAGTCACAGGAGTGCATTACTTGTTCTCTAATGGCAGCAGCAGATGTCAAGGGGTTATGATGGTGCACAGTAGTTCGATCCTTCCTTGTGGTGGTCAGAGGTGGTCGAGCAGAACGACAGGAACGACGTAATACCTACCGTCAGCTTCTCATGCGAACTGACATCTGGCCACTGTCACACCCGAATACCCTGCCAGTCTAGATGTTGCACGATTCGAGCAGCCAGTCTACGGGAGACCCAAGAGGCCCGCTTCAAATTCTGTCAGATGCTTATAATGCTGGCTGACAGGAGTATGTAGCATCTCTGCGTCCTTCACAGCGATAACCACCATCTGACGCTGGTCACGCCCTTTACGCCCCTATCAAGCATAGTAACAACATTAAACATCAGCAACACTAACGCACGCTGGAAGCCGTTCTACCTGTCACAGCGAATTGCAGCTCTGATCGTTTTACAATTGGCTCTAAGTACTATGGGACTTAACATCTGAGGTTATCAGTCCCCTAAAATTAGAAGTAATTAAGCCTAACTAACCTAAGGACATCACACACAGCCATGCCCGAGGCAGGATTCGAACCTGCGACCGTAGCAGCAGCGCAATTTCGGACTGAAGTGCCTAGATCATTTAACAGTTCCAGCGAAGCTGTCTCTGAAGCTGTGTGAATTTACATTCGCTTCCTATCAGGTCTTCTGGGTACCTCGCTTTTACTGTCATGCAGTCTATTTACCCAAGAATGGAGAAACAGGCGAAGCCAGCCTCGAGAAAGGTCAGTTCGGCTTCGGGAGAAATGCAGGGACACTTGAAGCAATAATGACCCTTCAGCTTGTCTGAGAAGAGGCTGAAGAAAGACAGGTCTATACCAATGAGCCAAGAGGTTCTCGCCTACTCCCACCGCGAGATAATGCCACGTTGTGACACTGCCGGAGCGACATTCAGTAAGATGAGTTTATAATCTCTATTCTCTCCCACTTCAAGTGTCGTCTATACACTGAAGACCTTCTCACATATGAAGGGCTTATTTGAACTATACAGGGTGAGTCACCTAACGTTACCGCTGGATATATTTCGTAAACCACATCAAATACTGACGAGTCGATTCCACAGACCGAACGTGAGTAGAGGGGCTAGTGTAATTGGTTAACACAAACCATAAAAAAATGCACGGAAGTATATTTTTTAACACAAACCTACGTTTTTTTAAATGTAACCCCGTTAGTTGTGTTAGCACATCTGAACATATAAACAAATACGTAATCAGTGCCGTTTGTTGCATTGTAAAATGTTAATTACATCCGGAGATATTGTAACCTAAAGTTGACGCTTGAGTACCACTCCTCCGCTGTTCGATCGTGTGTATCGGAGAGCACCGAATTACGTAGGGATCCAAAGGGAACGGTGATGGACCTTAGGTACAGAAGAGACTGGAACAGCACATTACGCCCACATGATAACACCTTTTTATTGGTCTTTTTCACTGACGCACATGTACATTACCATGAGGGGTGAGGTACACGTACACACGTGGTTTCCGTTTTCAATTACGGAGTGGAATAGAGTGTGTCCCGACATGTCAGGCCAATAGATGTTCAATGTGGTGGCCATCATTTGCTGCATACAATTGCAATCTCTGGCTTAATGAATGTCATACACGCCACAGTACATCTGGTGTAATGTTGCCGCAGGCTGCCACAATACGTTGTTTCATATCCTCTGGGGTTGTAGGCACATCACGGTACACATTCTCCTTTGACGTACCCCACAGAAAGAAGTCCAGAGGTGTAACATCAGGAGGACGGGCTGGCCAATTTATACGTCCTCCACGTCCTATGAAACGCCCGTCGAACGTGTACCTTACTCCTCATGGTAATGTACATGTGCGTCAGTGAAAAAGACTAATAAAAAGGTGCTAGCTTGTGGACGTAATGTGCTGTTCCAGTCTCTTCTGTACCTAAGGTCCATCACCGTTCCCTTTGGATCCCTACGTAATTCGGTGCTCTCCGATACACACGATCGAACAGCGGAGGAGTGGTACTCAAGCGTCAACTTTAGGTTACAATATCTCCGGATGTAAGTAACATTTTACAATGCAACAAACGGCACTGATTACGTATTTGTTTATATGTTCAGATGTGCTAACAAAACTAACGGGGTTACATTTAAAAAAACGTAGGTTTGTGTTAAAAAACATACTTCCGTGCATTTTTTTATGATTTGTATTAACCAATTACACTAGCCCCTCTCCCCACGTTCGGTCTGTGGAATCGATTCGTCAGTATTTGATGTGGTTTACGAAATATATCCAGCGGTAATGTTAGGTGACTCAGCCTGTATATACTTGAAATACGAGAAATATTGAAGTATATATACTAGAATATTTCTGGAATCTCATCTGCAGATTTTTTAGCGCTGATTTAATTTTAGGACTCTGTATCTCAGAATGAACAAAAATGGGCTTGTACCACTATTCAAATAAGCCCTTCATATGTAAGTCCAACAAACTTGTGCACAGTCATCCAGCTTGTATCTGAGTTAGCGCAGAGCATAGGTCTGAAACTAAACCCATCTTAAAACTAAGCAATCTTAATCGCTCACAGACGACTCATTACAATACGGTTGAGCGAATCTCTTGCACCGTTATTCCCAAACGGCGGAAACAACTTGAGGTTAAATGTGGACCATCATTTTGTAACGTTGTCGGTTTAATTTGCTATGAAAGAGGTGCTGATAGACAATAAAAGCGGGTTAAAAGCTGTGAGCTGTCTGGGGAAGTTAACCTTGCATTACTGCGCAACTGTTTTACCAGGTATCCAGTCTAGCTTACCAAATTCCCAACCAGACTAACATTAATTATAATCTTTTAATAGTCATACGACAACCGGTCATATATATATATAAAAAAGAGAATTTAAATAAAAAGAAATAAATCAGTTTATATTTGGAAATTTATTTTAACATTGATCATTGAAGTTTCAGCATATTAAACTTGATTCATAACTAAACTGGTGCCTTATTTAGGATTGTGAAAATGTGAGATTGTAATCTTACGTAACACATCAACTATGGAGCCAAGATTGGGAGACTGCATACAACACTGCATTCTTAAAATAACACACGAAGAACGTTGAAACATATGCAAGAAGAAATTAACCACAACCAAGCGATTCAATTTTCACCCCAAGAAGTTGCGTTCGTAGCACAATCCTGACCGTCATGTAATTACCACACACTGGTATACTAAATTCATACTAACTCTCTGTGAAATCTTCCGGAAAAGAATAGCTGAGGGCTACTTTGATGATTACACCACATGCTTCACGTGGTCAACTTGGTTTACACAAAGAGTATAACTCCACAATACTTTTGATAATTAAAATAAATTAGATCGAAAAGCAATTTACAAAAGGAAAACCTCGAACTGCTTACTATCGTCTTACTATTAACCTGATGGGTCAAACAATTGTATAAGCACGTGGTACTGGTCTCACAAAGTATACCCGACGTGGGTTGAACATAAAGAAAAGTTTCTATATTGAAAAATATTGTCAAGACGAGACGTTATAATCTCACGCACATTCGCATTGAAGATTGATGATGCTAGTTAGAGTTACTGATCAACACGTGGTTCCACTTTACTCATAAAGTAGTGACAAAGCAACTACCGGAATATATTCTGAACTTCACACTCGAATTACCCTGCGTTGCAATTTAAGATAACATTAGATATTTTAGAGCTAAACCTGAAATAAAGGTGCTTAAATTTTCAGTTAGGCTGAACTTAAGAAATCCACTGTCCTACGGACTTAGCAGACATGCGCTTAGCCGGAGATCTTACCACTTCAGACGCTCGCCGCGGACAGACTGCCCCGGTCCCTTGCTGAGGGTGGTTCACAAATACAAATGGAAGTGGCCAGAGGGGCAGCTTCCTATTCCAACATGACAAGGGACGGACAGGACCATACTAAGGATAGAAACCTCTTTGCTTTTAGAAAGCGTAGCTACCTGTTCCGACGTTGGTCCTACTGTTCTCTGGCAGACAGGCTTGTCTGCTACCCTCAAGCATGCAACTAGAAATACGTTTGCTCATTCATCCTCTCACACAGAAGGGTAGGGGGATGACAGTATCTTATCATATACAGTATATAAAAGAAAGCGGATGTACGTTCCGTATGAGACTGTGTGACATGAATTACATATAAACTGTGTTTTAAAGTGTAGTAGTGTGACAGATCGTTCTTGTTTATGTGTAAAAGTAACACGTTTCAGTGCTCAGTCTCCTCCCAGATAGTCAGAAACACCACAGTAAATTTATAAGAGGAATTTATGCCGTAAATGACAAGAGATTTAAGAAATTAACATGAAAGGAATCCAACAGAGACCTTTCAACTTGCACTGGATTGAAAAGACAACTACAGCCTGTAAGAGGGAGTCCCCGTCACTTCATGCACTACAGAAAATTAAAAAAATTATTGCCTTTCGGGCTTAAAAGGAGGCTCATAGAATAACTAATATTCCTTGTACTTGAGTTTGGTGTTTTCAAGGACTTTCGTACGAAAGCTCACACAGGCTAGAACTGGCGATGAATGCTGGTCTGCGGTGTGGTCTTGGACAAGTCCGGACACGATAGCGGCCTAGTGCCATACTGTCACCTTAACACGTCCAGCACATCGGCTCCACGTCGTCTCCATGCATATAGGTGCCACGCACACACCGCCATGGCCTATGTCAGCGTCGGAGGGTCACACGACAGCCTGGCACCAGCTGGACACCGTCTACGGCGTTCCAGCGCCACTACTGTCCTCTTCTGAAGCGGTGACTAATACTTTGTCCAGTCAGCGTACGCAACAGACGAACGAAACAGGAAGTCCGATTTCGACTCCCTAGTCGTCAATGTTTATTTCTTCTGTTACCCAAGGATTTCTATTAGCTCTCTTCGTTTTACCTACTTGATCCTCTGCTGCCTTCACTACTTCATCCCTCAGAGCTACCCATTCTTCTTCTACTGTATTTCTTTCCCCCATCCCTGTCAATTGTTCCCTTATGCTCTCCCTGAAACTCTCTACAACCTCTGGTTCTTTCAGTTTATCCAGTAGAAATGTTGGAACACGTGAGGCAATACTGACCTTACGACTTATCTTAGAAGAAAGATTAAGAAAAGGCAAACCTACGTTTCTAGCATTTGTAGACTTAGAGAAAGCTTTTGACAATGTTAACTGGAATTCAAATTCTGAAGGTGGCAGGGGTAAAATACAGGGAGCGAAAGGCTATTTACAGTTTGTACAGAAACCAGATGGCAGTTATAAGAGTCGAGGGGCGTGAAAGGGAAGCAGTGGTTGGGAAAGGAGTAAGACAGGGTTGTAGCCTCTCCCCGATGTTATTCAATCTGTATATTGAGCAAGCAGTAAATGAAACAAAAGAAAAATTCGGAGTAGGTATTAAAATTCATGGAGAAGAAATAAAAACTTTGAGGTTCGCCGATGACATTGTAATTCTGTCAGCGACAGCAAAGGACTTGGAAGAGCAGTTGAACGGAATGGACAGTGTCTTGAAACGAGGATATAAGATGAACATCAACAAAAGCAAAACGAGGATAATGGAATGTAGTCGAATTAAGTCGGGTGATGCTGAGGGAATTAGATTAGGAAATGAGACACTTAAAGGAGTAAAAGAGTTTTGCTATTTGGGGAGCAAAATAACTGATAATGGTCGAAGTAGAGAGGATATAAAATGTAGACTGGCAATGGCAAGGAAAGCGTTTCTCAAGAAGAGGAATTTGTTAACATCGAGTATAGATTTAAGTGTCAGGAAGTCGTTTCTGAAAGTATTTGTATGGAGTGTAGCCATGTGTGAAATTGAAACGTGGATGATAAATAGTTTAGACAAGAAGAGAATAGAAGCTTTCTAAATGTGGTGCTACAGAAGAATGCTGAAGATTAGATGGGTAGATCACATAACTAATGAGGAGGTGTTGAATAGGATTGGGGAGAAGAGAAGCTTGTGGCACAACTTGACTAGAAGAAGGCATCGGTTGGTAGGACATGTTCTGAGGCATCAAGAGATCACCAATTTAGTATTGGAGGGCAGTGTGGAGGGTAAAAATCGTAGAGGGAGACCAAGAGATGAATACACTAAGCAGATTCAGAAGGATGTAGGTTGCAGTAGATACTGGGAGATGAAGAAGCTTGCACAGGATAGAGTAGCGTGGAGAGCTGCATCAAACCAGTCTCAGGACTGAAGACCACAACAACAACAGTCGTCAATGTTGTTATAGATAGACTACAATCTTATACTGGTGAGGAAAGGGAAATCGGCCTTGTAATTTTCAAAGCAGCTATCCCGGCAATAGACTCAATCAATTTAGGGAAACCAAGGCAAATTGAAGGTGTCGAAAAAACGGAGTAGGACTTGCGTTCCACATGGGTTCCGTACAAACTTAATGACGTATATAGACAGTTCAGCAATCCCGGAAATCGATAATCCCGACGATTTTTGCCTCTTAACGATGTCGACACCGGTACAATACCTCTCTTGGGAATTCCAAACTTTCGAAAACATTTTGAATGTAGGCTTTAATTTTTAGCGTAGTTTCGCATTCGCCATTGCAATTTTTCATTTATTTTATTAATTCTGGAGTTATATTAACATCCTCTGCTAACTGGTAATTGGAGATGACTTCGTCTGCTCTCGTCCGTGTTGCGATTACTGTTACGTTGTGACAGTATTCTGCAGAGAGAGAGAGAGAGAGAGAGAGAGAGAGAGGGAGAGAGAGAGAGAGAGTGACAGAGAAAGTACAGCCGAGCATGCGACTATTGTTGTTACGCAGTCGAAGTGTCCTTGAAATGTTTCAACGTATGTTGTATGTCATATCAGAACCTCTACCAAACTATTTAAGTAAAGTCCTACGTCAATTACCAGTATTTCTTTGCTTTGGAACATTACAGATTTCGTACGTGCCATAGAGGAACAATGTTATGAATGTTTATACGCAGAATGGGCGGCTCGTGAAGGACCTGTGATGCTGGCAGCTGCGTGGCGCTGCAGTTGGCCACCGCCAGGTGGCAAGGCACTGTTTTCACACCTTCCTGCGGTTTTTGACGGAATACGAACCGATTCAGGTGTTGTTGTTGTGGCCTTCAGTCCAGAGACTGGTTTGAAGCAGCTCTACATGCTACTCTACCTTGTGCAAGCTTCTTCATCTCCAAGTAACTACTGCCACCTACATCCTTCTGAATCTGCTTAGTGTATTTATCACTTGGTCTCCCTCTACGATTTTTACTCTCCGCGCTGCCCTCTAATACTAAATTGGTGACAGTTTGATGCCTCAGAACATGTCCTACCAACCGACCCCTTCTTCTAGTCAAGTTGTGCAACAAATTCCTCTTCTGCCAAATTCTGTTCAGTACCTCCTCATTAATTACGTGATCTACCCATCTAATTTTCGACATCCTTCTGTGGCACCACATTTCGAAGGCTTCTATTCTCTTCTTGTCTAAACTATTTATAGTCCACGTTTCACTTCCACCTAGGAAATATGATATTCCTACAGCAGGTAGTATTTCACAAAATTAGAAGAAAAGTTTCTGTAATTATACGTCCGAAAATCAATACCTATTAGGATTCGGCGCACTATTTCTTCTGTCTCTGAGTTACAGATAAGTACACAATATAGAGAATGCCCCATGTGGTTAGCATATACCCTGACAAATCGTTTAGACCTTCTTTGCAGTCAATCATTCAAATACACTCCTGGAAATGGAAAAAAGAACACATTGACACCGGTGTGTCAGACCCACCATACTTGCTCCGGACACTGCGAGAGGGCTGTACAAGCAATGATCACACGCACGGCACAGCGGACACACCAGGAACCGCGGTGTTGGCCGTCGAATGGCGCTAGCTGCGCAGCATTTGTGCACCGCCGCCGTCAGTGTCAGCCAGTTTGCCGTGGCATACGGAGCTCCATCGCAGTCTTTAACACTGGTAGCATGCCGCGACAGCGTGGACGTGAACCGTATGTGCAGTTGACGGACTTTGAGCGAGGGCGTATAGTGGGCATGCAGGAGGCCGGGTGGACGTACCGCCGAATTGCTCAACACGTGGGGCGTGAGGTCTCCACAGTACATCGATGTTGTCGCCAGTGGTCGGCGGAAGGTGCACGTGCCCGTCGACCTGGGACCGGACCGCAACGACGCACGGATGCACGCCAAGACCGTAGGATCCTACGCAGTGCCGTAGGGGACCGCACCGCCACTTCCCAGCAAATTAGGGACACTGTTGCTCCTGGGGTATCGGCGAGGACCATTCGCAACCGTCTCCATGAAGCTGGGCTACGGTCCCGCACACCGTTAGGCCGTCTTCCGCACACGCCCCAACATCGTGCAGCCCGCCTCCAGTGGTGTCGCGACAGGCGTGAATGGAGGGACGAATGGAGACGTGTCGTCTTCAGCGATGAGAGTCGCTTCTGCCTTGGTGCCAATGATGGTCGTATGCGTGTTTGGCGCCGTGCAGGTGAGCGCCACAATCAGGACTGCATACGACCGAGGCACACAAGGCCAACACCCGGCATCATGGTGTGGGGAGCGATCTCCTACACTGGCCGTACACCACTGGTGATCGTCGAGGGGACACTGAATAGTGCACGGTACATCCAAACCGTCATCGAACCCATCGTTCTACCATTCCTAGCCCGGCAAGGGAACTTGCTGTTCCAACAGGACAATGCACGTGCGCATGTATCCCGTGCCACCCAACGTGCTCTAGAAGGTGTAAGTCAACTACCCTGGCCAGCAAGATCTCCGGATCTGTCCCCCATTGAGCATGTTTGGGACTGGATGAAGCGTCGTCTCACGCGGTCTGCACGTCCAGCACGAACGCTGGTGCAACTGAGGCGCCAGGTGGAAATGGCATGGCAAGCCGTTCCACAGGACTACATCCAGCATCTCTACGATCGTCTCCATGGGAGAATAGCAGCCTGCATTGCTGCGAAAGGTGGATATACACTGTACTAGTGCCGACATTGTGCATGCTCTGTTGCCTGTGTCTATGTGCCTGTGGTTCTGTCAGTGTGATCATGTGATGTATCTGACCCCAGGAATGTGTCAATAAAGTTTCCCCTTCCTAGGACAATGAATTCACGGTGTTCTTATTTCAATTTCCAGGAGTGTACATCTGGCTCCATTCGTATTGAGTCTCGGTCATTGATCACATGCTTATGCAAAGTCTGCATATTGTCGATGGGTTGTGCATACGCCAGTGGCGTTCAATGTCACCGCGCGGGGTAACAGCGTGGTGTATGGCTCCTTGCCACGGTTCGCGGGGCTCCCCCCGTCAGAGGTTCGAGTCCTCCCTCGGGCATGGGTGTGTACGTTGTCTTTAGATTACAATTAGTTAGAATAAGTAGTGTGCAGTCCTAGGGACCGATGACCTCAGCAGTCCCATAGAAATTTACCACAAATTTCCAATTTCCTTAAATTCCCCACAGCCAGAAAACCGACATATACGCGTCCTGTGAACAGCCAGGGCATGCTACGACCAGATCGACCAGTCCATCTCCCCATGAAACGTTGCTGTGAGGTCCTGTCGTATTATCAGTAGAGGATAGGGCGGTGCCCGTCATGCATAAACCAAAGTCGATATCTATCTGCAATACTGACACTGTTCAGTATGTCAAATACCGCCTATTAGTTCATGGTGGAGAGGTCGGTGCCACACAGTATGACCCAGACACACACAACTTCTCACCAGACATTGACGCTGGAGCTATGCTGATGCCTCACCTCAACGATTGCTCGAAGATTTTCATCTGACCACATGTGCGTATTGTGGTAATTTACTATGCTTATACCATCGAATACAACACATTACTCTTCAGAAGAAAATGGCCCATACCTGAACAGGTTTTAGCTTCCGGGCATATAACTGAAAAAATGTTTGTTCTGCTTTTGACCAATACTGTCTACTGCAGCAATATGCGATACTGTTTTCAAACACGCTGTACAGATTTGGTTGGCCGTACGGGGCTCTGAACCAGCCTCCTCCAGAATGCTCTTCCAGTGTGTTACCCACCTCGTTCGGTGGTGTCACCAGTAGCCCACTTACACGGGGCGCCTGATCTTCAACTTCCCTCCCCCCCTCCCCCCCCCCCCTCACCTGCCACGCTGCTGGCCACCGCTGACGTGCAGCCACTCTGCCGAGCTTCTGCAAGCCTTCCAGGCGGTCGCCCTCTCCTTTGAAACGCGGTCAGCGGCGCGGAAGAGCCCGTGGAATGCCTGCCTTTTGACGGCGGCACAAAGTGCCTCTGTCGCGGCGTCTGCCTCGGTTTCCTATCTCGAGGGATCACTCCCCAGATGAGGTGTCACCGCCTCACCACCGCCACCCACCGCGACTTCCAGTCGCCTTGCAGTGTGTCCTGTTCCTTTCAGCGTCAACGCCTGCAGAGGAATGTTCGTTCCTTTGCCCCGGCTCACACTTCAGCGCTCCTCTTCAATGAGACGTCGATTCGCGCATCTCCGAGCACTGTCTTCCAGCAGGCGGAGACGCGGTGTTAACCTGCGAGGCGTCCGCACAAAACACGTAGACCAACACAGCAGCCACACTCACGGCAAAGCACTGTTGTTCGCCTCGAATGTACACTACTGGCCATTAAAATTGCTACACCACGAAGATGACGTGCTACAGACGCGAAATTTAACCGACGAAGAAGATGCTGTAATATGCAAATACTTAGCTTTTCAGAGCATTCACACAAGGATGGCGCCGGTGGCGACACCTACAACGTGCTGACATGAGGAAAGTTTTCAACCGATTTCTCATACACAGACAGCAGTTGACCGGCGTTGCCTGGTGAAACGTTGATGTGATGACTCGAGTAAGGAGGAGAAATGCGTACAATCACGTTTCCGACTTTCATATAGGTCGGATTGTAGCCTATCGAGATTGCGGTTTATCGTATCGCGACACTGCTGTTCGCGTTGGTCGAGATCCAGTGACTGTTAGCAGAACATGGAATCGGTGGGTTCAGGAGGGTAATACGGAACGCCGTGCTCGATCCCAACGGCCTCGTATCTCAAGCAGTCGAGATGACAGGCATCTTATCCGCATGGCTGTAACGGATCGTGCAGCCACCTTTCGATCCCTGAGTCAACAGATGGGGATGTTTGCAAGACAACAACCATCTGCACGAACAGTTCGACGACGTTTGCAGCAGCGTGGACTATCAGCGCGGAGACCATGGCTGCGGTTACCCTTGACGCTGCATCACAGACAGGAGCGCCTGCGATGGTGCACTTGACGACGAATCTGGGTGCATGAATGGCAAAACGTCATTTTTTCGGATGAATCCAGGTTCTGTTTACAACATCATGGTGGACGCATCCGTGTTTGGGGACATCTCGGTGAACGCACATTGGAAGCGTGTATTCGTCATCGCCATACTGGCGTATCACCCGGCGTGATGGTGTGGGGTGCCATTGGTTACACGTCTCGCTCACCTTTTGTTCGCATTGACAGAACTTTGAACAGTGGACGTTACATTTCAGATGTGTTACGACCCGTGGCTCTATCCTTCATTCGATCCATTCGAAACCGTACATTTCAGCAGGATAATGCACGACTGCATGATGCAGGTCCTGTACGGGCCTTTCTGGATATAGAAAATGTTCGACTGCTGCCCTGGCCAGCACATTCTCCAAATCTCTCACCATTTTAATACGTCTTGTCAATGGTGGCCGAGCAACTGGCTCGTCACGATACGCCAGTCACTACTATTGATGAACTATGGTATCGTGTTGAAGCTGCATGGGCAGCTGTACCTGTACACGCCATCTAAGCTCTGTTTGACTCAATGCGCAGGCGTATCAAGGCCGTTATTACGGCG
Source organism: Schistocerca cancellata (assembly GCF_023864275.1). NCBI lineage: Eukaryota > Metazoa > Arthropoda > Insecta > Orthoptera > Acrididae > Schistocerca > Schistocerca cancellata. The sequence continues at coordinate 493,606,529 of NC_064634.1, forward strand.
AGAGGCGGTTGTTCTGCGTACTGATTTCTCAGGACCTATGCAACCAAATTGCGTGAAAATGTAATCACATATCAGTTCTAGTATAATATATTTGTCCAATGAATACCCGTTTATCATCTGCATTTCTTCTTGGTGTAGCAATTTTAATGGCCAGCAGTGTAGCTGGCATGAAGCTTCGTGACCTAAGCATATTTCATCATGGCCGCTTAATACAAATGTCTTGAGGATTTCGTTGCCACTCGTTAATATACTACCTGTCAGGTTTCAGCCTGCATTCGTTTAATAATTATCCTGACGTTTGCGTTGCACGACTGGCTGTTATTGTCAGAGGTTCACCTTCGATTATTGGTGGTAGACCGCATTCGAATCCGCAGTTGGAGATTGTATGTACCTGTCGCGCCAGTGTTTTTGGGCCTTTTCCTTGTCTACACCTATACCTGCATATATACTCCGCAAGTCACAATACGGTGCATGGTGGAGGATGCCCTGTACCACTACTAGTTGCAGGCCGGAGTGGCCGAGCGGTTCTAGGCTCTACTGTCTGGAACTGTGCGACAGCTACGGTCGCAGGTTCGAATCCTGCCTCGTGCATGGATGTGTGTGATGTCCTTAGGTTGGTTAGGTTTAAGTTGTTCTAAGTTCTAGGGGACTGATGACCTCAGAAGTTAAGTCCCATAATGCTCATTTGAACCATTTTTGAACCACAACTAGTCAATGCGTTTCTTGTTCCACTCGCGAATGGATCGGGGGAATAACGACTGTCTGTATGCCTCCGTATTAACCCGGGTTTCTCTTGTCTTCGAATTGCTTAACCGAAATGTTCGTTGGCGGCAGTAGAATCGACACGCAGTCATGTGCAAATGTCGGTTCTCTACGTTTTATCAATAGCTCAAAATTGTTTGTCTTTCGTCTTTCCTCCCAGGATTCCAGTTGCAGTTCGCGGAGCATATCTGTAGTACTTATGTGCCTATGGAACCTGCCAATCACAAATCTGACACCACGACTCTTCCTTTAGCCCCACCTCATGGGGGATCCCAAACACTCAAGCAGTACTCAAGAGTTCATCGCATTAGCACTCTATATGCCGCCTCCTTTCCTAGAATTCTTCCAATAAAGGAAAGTCCTCCGTTTGGTTTGCCTACTACCGAACCTAGTGTGCCTTTTCCATTTCATATTGCTTTGTTGCTTGTGTATTCTTACAAATACTGGAACGATAGGAACAACATAGTGACACTCTGTGAACAGCGATTAAATTTCTCATTCAGAGAGTGATTGTAGTGATACAGAGTTTGAAAAAAATACTTTTCATTTAACTGAAAATGATCAGTTAGAGAGTCAGAGACTACTGCACTCGTCGAAGCAGCAGTTGTTTGTTATCTTTGGTAGCTACTGCATCCAGAATCAACGGTGCTATACCGCATAAGATTTTTTATTGATTCTGTTTGCACGTGTGTAATACGAAAAGCAATTATTTGGCGCCCACTTCTAGGCCGTAAGAGGAGCACAAATCTGTTTCAATAATGATTAATTACTTTGGATGATAGCTGTGTATGATCTCCGGTGGAGTGGTGAGTCCTAGTGAAATTGCTGTTGTTTATGGGGTGTACTGGCGCTCCACGGCGAGGTTTTGGGAGCCCTTACAACCATGAAAAGAATTCTGGTGGCAGGTAGCTGTACGTAAGACACGTACGTAATACATATCGATAATGCTACTCGGTCAGATAAACGAAGGTCTACCACGGGAAATTCTACCTTGAAAGGAGGTAACAGCCACATCCACAGGTCTGTCCAGGATCGTTTCTTGTTTGACGAATGTTCAGAAATCGTATGAAATATCGATTGACCTGCTAAATCATCCGATTTTAATTCCACAGAAAATGTGTGGGACTGTTTGCAACTTCCTCGGAATTCAGATTCTCCATGGGATGTAATGTCTTTCGCTAGATATACACTACTGGCTATTAAAATTGCTACACCAAGAAGACTTCGCTTGTGAAAATCTATCCCTGTGCCGTCAGTGATTGTGTGGCGAGCCTTCTTCGTCTCCCTCAGAGGCGCATTTGTATTGATAGGAAGTCTTTAGTCTGGAACAACCAGACCAGGACAATTTGTTTCGGTCTATACTCGCGACATTATCATCACCACGACGGGACATCGAAGCAACCAGCCATCGCTTCCAGTACGTCAGATCGTGTCCTTGCAGCTAAGAAGACAGCTTGGTAATGTACAGTACGTCCGCAGCACCGGCAAAGCAGGCATTTTTGCTAGGCGATAATCAGAGCTCAGCAGAGCGCGCCTGTTCGTCTTTTCTAACTTTGTTCTGTCTTGGATGTTCATTGTCTGAGTTCTCACTACTGTAGCAGCAATTGGGTTTGCTGTGTGTTTCTCTTAAGATTTGAGTTGCAGGGAATTGGTTCCACATACCACTTAGTCATAAATGTCCCAATCTAGTTTAGGGACAACTTTACCTTCACAGCATTTATTTGAGTATCCAATTTGATGTTTCATATATTTTGTTTATTATTTCGAGTTTAGTAATAATAAATCAAATTGTTATTTTGGACAGAACTTTCATTCTGTTAATCGGTAGAGCAACCCTTTCATTCCTCACTACGTTACTGAAACTTTCCTTTATTTAATTAATTTCTATCAAATTAAATCATTGCAGGTGCCAAACTCTATTCTACTTCACTTGCAGGGTCTATTACAGTCAGTTCGCGTTTCTTCTTAATCCATATGCAACAGCAAAAGTAGGAGTTAGAAAAGGGGGGGGGCTTAGAGTATCATTTCCATATGAAAATTCGAGAAGAATTTAGTGTTGAATACACTGCTAGCCCCGGCACCTCGCAAGGTGACCAATGGCACCACATACCATCACGCCGGGTGAGGAATACACGCTTCCTATGGGCGTTCACCGAGATGTCGCCAAACACAGATGCGACCATCATGATGCTGTAAACAGAACCTGGATTCATCCGAAAAACTGACGTTTTGCCATTCGTCGTTGAGTACACCATCGCAGGCACTCCAGTCTGCGATGCAGCGTCAAGCGTAACTGCAGCCATGGCCTCCGCGCTGATAGTCCATGCTGCTGCAAACGTCGTCAAACTGTTCGTGCAGATGGTTGTTGTCTTGCAAACGTCCCCACCTGTTGACTCAGGGATCCAGACTTGGCTGCACGATCCGTTACTGCCATGCGGATAAGATGCCTGTCATCTCGACTGCTAGAGATGCGAGGCCGTTGGGATCGAGCACGGCGTTCCGTATTACCCTTCTGAACTCACCGGTTCCATATTCTGCTATCAGTCACTGGATCTCGACCAACGCGAGCAGCAATGTTGCGATACGATAAACCGCAATCGCGATAGGCTACAATCCGACCTATATGAAAGTCGGAAACGTGATGGTACGCATTTCTCGTCCTTACACGAGGCATCACAACAACGTTTCACCAGGCAACGCCGGTCAACTGCTGCTTGTGTATGAGAAATCGGTTGGCAACATTCCTCAAGTCAGCACTTTGTAGGTGTCGCCACCGGCACCAATCTTGTGTGAATGCTCTGAAAAGCAAATGATCTGCATATCACAGCATCTTCTTCCCGTCGGTTAAATTTCGCGTCTGTAGCACGTCATCTTCGTGGTGCAGTAATTTTAATGGCCAGTAGTGTACTTGAAGACACTTGTGTACTCTTTTCCTTACCCAAAAGAGGCATTATAAAGGCGGTACCCGTTGTTTCACGGTATTAGCAAGACTTTTTCTATGGGTAACTAACGCTTTGTAAGCCCATTCGAGGGTTGGATTCCCTCACTTCTTCATCGAAGACTTTCACTGCCTGGGCTACTCTCAGGGTGCATCTTCGACGTGGAAGTCCCCATCATTTCCTTGCCGTGTCGTCTGCTCGCCGTCCGGTCCTGCTCGCCGCCGCTGCCGGTGCTCGCCGCCGCCGCCGTTTGGTCGCTGCCTGCCGCCGCCACCGCCGCCATTTGGTCGCTGCCTGCCGCCGCCGCCGCCGCCGACGCCGCCTGGTCGCCGCCTGCTGGTGCTCGCCGCCGCCGCCGTTCGGTCGCCGCCGCCGCCGCCGCCGTCGCCGCCGCCGCCGGGCCGCCTCCGCCGCCGCCGCCTGCCGGTGCTCGCCGCCGCCTGCCGGTCCCCGCCGCCGCCGCCGCCCTTCTCGCGCGGCGCCACCATGTCCCAACCCACCACCACTATCATTTTCACCTCTCCCTCCGCTGCTCCAACCACCATCACATGGAGCTCATCCTCCACCCCACTTCCCGTCCTTCCTTCTCTCCCTGTCCACCCCACCCCTGCACCACTTTCGGCTGTAACCACCCCCATCACTGTCGCCCCATCGACAGCTACTGCCTTTCCGCCGCTCCCTGCACCGCCTCCGACGGGCTCCAAGCCAGCACGGATCTCTGCTCGACGTTCCACAGTCTCTGTGACACCCAGGCCCCCTCCGTCTGCGTCATCCGCTGCTCAGGGTGGTCCTGCCCCCCGCCATCTCCCCCTGCAACCCGTACCCCTGCCCCCTCTCCACCCGGTCGTGCCCACGAAACCTTCAAAGCGCCCGAATGTTGACCCTTCCCCCGAAGTCTCCTCCAAAAAAAACCCCAATCCCCATGACCCACCCACCCCCATGGACGCGTCCCCGACCCCCGCCCCCACCACGCCTGCCACCCACACCTTTGTCCTCTCCAATCCTGACCCTCAATTCCTTGATGCCCGCACCCTCACCCTCGCCATCCGGAAATACTACCCCAATGCCCCCATCTCCCAACTGATTCCTCGCAAGGACTCGGTCCTCATAAAATCCCCCAATGCTTCCTTCCACATCGATCTCCTCTCCCGCATCCCCCGTATCCAATTTGGCCAACATGCAACCCTCACCCCCTACCACACCCCGTCCTCTCCCCATCAGCCTCAACCTTCCAGACGTCCGCCAACCTTCACCACTGTGATCACGAAGCTTAGCCCCGTGATCACGGAGGCTGAGGTGTTGGCGGAACTCAACTCCCGGCCCGACATTGAAATCCACTCGGCCCGTCACAACTTCAATGATGCCGGGCCGACTTTTCTCATGCGGATATTCACCGAATCCTCCTCCTCCATTGACCGCCTCCTCACCGAGGGAGCCCTCATCTACTATCGGCGCCATAAGGTGGACCACTCCCATTCCCCAGTCCAATCCCACCGCTGCCACCGCTGTCTCACCTACAACGACCACGTTACCTCTGCCTGCAAGAACCCCACTACTTGTCCCCACTGCAAGGCTTCACACTTCCTCAAGCATTGCCCCAACCTCACCTCTCCCCCCTGCAACACTTGGAATGAACCACATCCTACCTACTACTCGAAGTGTAAAGCGAAACCTCCACCAGTAACCCCCGTCCCTGTCCGTCCTGTTGATGACCCCATCCACCCCAACAACATGCTCCGCCCTCCCGCTGCTGCCGAGGACATCATCTGTTTCACCACCATTGTAACATTCACCCCTTCCAGCGCTCACACACTCTTTCCCAAAATCGCCCTCGCTGCCCGTTCCATCTTCCATCTTACCACCTATGCCAAAGACTCCCACAACCAGGCCCACTTCACCTTCACCCCCCTCACCACCCTCGTCTAACTCTCCCCTCCCATGGTACAACAGCTGTACCACAACATTCGCTCCTTGGCCACCCACGAACTCCTCTTCCTCCACATCCTCTGTCAGCACCGCATGGAAGCCTTCGTCCTAAATGAAACCTTCCTTCAACCCCGTATCTCCGTCTCCATGGCTCCTTACACCCTACACTGCACCGATAACCCTTACCCTCTGGCGCGTGGCGGAGTTGCTATAGGCCACCTCAAGCACCCCCTGTCCGGCCCCAACCTCTCCTTAACAATCCTGCCGAGCATCTCACCCTCAGCCTCTTCTTCCCCACCCTTACCATCACCTGTGCCACCATTTATGTCTGCCCTCGCACCCCCATCCCGTACGATTTCCTGGCCCACATTGACCACATCTTCTCCACCTACGTGATTGCCGCCGACCTCAATATCCACAGCCGTGATCCTACCGACCTCTAGCGGTGGCGTCAGTTTCTCACCACTCTCCAGGGAGACCTGGTTCCCCTGCCTCAGCACACCCGACCCGAATCCAACACCACTCCTGATGTGATTCTTGCCTCTCCCAACCTCCTTGGGCGCATCACCGCAGATGTCCTTGACCTCACTGGCAGTGACCATGCTCCTGTTCTCCTCACTATCTCTAATGGTCGCCATCCCCTCAACGCTCCTCGCCCTGACGTTCCTCCTAAACTTGTCCATGATTACTCCCGTGCCAACTGGGATGCCTACCGAGACTCCATTCACACCCAGGTTGATGGCCATGACCTTACCCTCCATTCTCCTGATGACATCTCTTGCACTGCTGCCTTCCTGCACCAGACCTTGTCTGACGCCGTCGCCACCCATATCCCCACCAAAGCCATCCACCCTCACCGCCCCGCCCTGCCTCCACAGGCCGCCCTTCTCCTTTGAGAGTCCCGCCGCCTCTACCGCTCTTTTCTCCACACTCATGACCGGGATACACTTACCCGCCACCGGCAACTACAACGACACATCCGCAACCTGCTTGTTGCGAAAAAACGCCGTGCCTGGCGCCAGACATGTACACAACTCAACACCACGCTCCCCATAAACTCTTCCAAGTATTGGTCTGCTTTCCACCGCCTTACTGGGAACCGCCCCACCCTTAGTACCCTCTCCTCCTTAATGACCATCCCTTTCCTGACAACCTCAGTAAGGCCAACCCCTTTGCCTCCCACCTCTCTGATGTTTTTTCCATCCCATATGATCCCCACTTTGATTATTCCCTCTTCCCTGAAGTCATGGACCGTACGAATTACCTCTTTTCCTCCCCTTGCTCCTAGCTTCCAGTACTTGGGCCACACCCCACCATCTGCACTTAACACTCCCATCACTACACAGGACATCAGCCTCACACTCTGCACTAAACGCAACACTGCTCCAGGCCACGACTGCATTACCTACCGCCACCTCAAACACCGCCCTCCCTCCTTCCTTTCCATCCTTGCCACCCTCTACAATGTCATCCTTGCCACTGGCTTCTATCCCGACCTGTGGAAAACCTCCCATATCCTGATGCTCTCCAAACCCAACAAGCCTCCATCTGATGCCTCTTCCTATCGTCCTATCTGTCTCACATTGGTGTTCAGCAAGCTCTTGGAATCCATCCTTTCCTGGCGCATCCATCTCCACCTCCACCAAAACCACCTCCTCCCAAACATCCATTGTGGCTTTCGACCTTCCTTCTCTGCTGATGACCAATTCCTCCGCCTCACTCATCTCCTCTCCCTCCAGCTTAACTCCCGTCGCTCCGCCATTTTTGTCTCACTTGACCTCGAAAAGGCCTACGACCGTGTCTGGCATCCCGGTCTCCTTCCTATCAACTACATCCGTCTGGTGTCCTCCTTCCTCTCCCACCGCCCCTTCTATGTTACCATCCATAATGCCAATTCACACACCTTCTACCCCTCTGCAGGTGTGCCCCAGGGCTCTGTCCTCTCCCCTCTCCTCTACCTCCTGTACACGGCGGATATGCACCCACCCCCCCCCCTCCAGTACACCTCTTGCAATATGCTGATGACACCGCATTCCTCGCCCTTGCTCCTACCCTCCAACGGTCCCAACGCCTTCTCCAGAATCACCTTGACCTTTTTGCTGCATGGTGTAACCAGTGGCTCCTGACAGTCAATCCTTCCAAGACCCAGGCAATCATCGTAGGTCGTACTACTCGCTCCTTCCGGCTCCTGGATTTCTCCCTTACTGTCTGTGCACATCCTGTCCGCCTCACCCCCACCCTCACCTACCTTGGCCTCACCATTGACCGTCACCTCACCTGGATCCCTCATCTCCACTCCATCCAATCCAAAGCCCACAACCGCCTCCGACTCCTCAAACTCCTCTCTGGCCGGACGTGGGGGTTGCACCCCTCTACCATCCCCCACACCTACAAATCCTTAATTCGTCCCATCCTCTGTTATGCCAGTCCTGCCTGGATATCTGCCCCCCCCCCCAAATTCTATAAGTCCCTCCAGATCCTTGAGCGTCATGCACTCCACCTCGCCTTCCCTATACGCCTCCCGTCCCCCACGCGGATCCTCTATGATCTCATTCCTTTCCCCCATCTGCTCCTATTCCTCGAACATATCCGCATCCTCTACACCTCCCGCCGTCTTGAACCACCTCACCCCCTGGTTGCTCCTCTCCTCTCCCATCCCCGCCCCCTGCCACGTCTTCACTGTTGTGTCCCCCCTACACTCCATCTCTACACCCTACATCTCCTTTTTCTTCCATCAACTCCCCCTCCCGGACGATGCCCCCTCTCCCTCCATTTATTCCTCCTATCAACTCTGATCCTCACTCCCCCTCCTTTCCTCTGTCCTTTCCCTGGGCTCCCCCCCTTCTGTCCTGTTTTCTCCCCACTAAACCTCTCCCTACCTCCCTTCTCCCCCCCTTTTGTATTCGCCTCCTCCGCCTACCCCACTCCCTGTCGCGTCTGCCCCCCCCCCCCTCTTATGGGTCCTCATCCTCCATCAGCTCCTTTCCTGGTTCCCCCCTTCGCTTTTGCTCTCCTTTTCCCCCTTTTTTGTTTTCCCATCATCTGTCCAGTTTCCCCCCACCTGCTCTCGGCTGTGGTATGTCACATTTGCCAACTTTTTAGTGCAGTGCTCCAGTGACTATTCAGTGTTGTTCGTCTTTCTCGTGTTGCGAACAGAAACCATGCTGTCACTAGGTGTGAATTTTATGTCTTTCGCGAACAGAATCCAGACTGTCGCCGTGTTTTTTGTCTGTCTATTGTTTTACCTGTCTGCTTCGTATGTATTTTATTCGCATCATCATCCCTCTGTTCTTTGTTTTAAGTTCCACGATTTCTTTTCGCCATGTTACTCTTTAAGTCTCCGATTTTATCGCCTGCTTTTATTATTTATTCTCTTCATCTTTCTCACGAAGTCTGTAGGCTGAAGGGCGGCATACTAAGCTGCTGCCAGCCCGCCCCCTTCGGGGGGAATTGAAATTCAATAAAAAAATAAAAATAAAAGCTTTGTAAGCTGTGCTTAGTCTGGAGCGTCGCGAGTGCTAGCCTTCTGCTCAATGCAAGCGACACTGCCTGGAAACGCCTTTTATTCTGGTTTGATGTCGCACTTTCGATTTACACGGCAGTGCTGAACTTGTTGAGCTCGTGTTAACTGGAAGGCAAGCGGCCGTCTAGCCACCTGCAGGAGCTCTGTACAGCGTCCGTGAGGCAGTTCTGCAAATGACGGCTCGCTACGTAACAGTTACCGCGTCGAGAACTACAGCAGTAAAAATTTAACGCAGCGAGAGATCAGAATTGTTTATTTTTGCACATGGTGGTTTAACTGTAGATGGCACGTACGACGCGCTACAATTTGTTATTCTTAAAATGAATCGGTTCCGTCCTCACTACAATCGACTGATCGTGAAAAATTAAACTGAATGGCATTCCTGCGAAAATAGCCAAGTAAATAAAAGTAACCATTAATAAAGAATCACTAGAACAAATTTTCCTGTACAGGCCGCAACCGCGGCTGTAAGTATGAAAACGATAAAGAGTTAAAACTAAACAGATGCAGAGACGTTTGCGGGAAAAAATACTTTGTGGTACGACATTTTATAAGGTTATGGCTGTACTCGAAATTCCTTATCGAAGTAAAACGTGGGTAACGAAAAAAAATAAAAAAAGGTGAAAGCCATATACAGTAGACGCTAAAGAAACAAAATTCTTTAGCGCAATCAGACGATGGTCATTAGTGGACAAACAACAATGTGAGCGGGGAAGAGCTTTAAGATTTTAGTATCAATGAGATAGTAAAAGATGGAAGAGAAAAGTACAATGAGTGTCTAAACAAGGCGTGAAATAGAAGCAGTTTATATAGTACTGGAAGACCTACAAAGAGACAGGAATGATGGGTAGGCTACCGAACCAGGTCGAATGGGCTGAAGTCCCCTTAGAGAGAAGGATAAGAAGAAGAATAACAATAGAAAAAAGTTCAGTAAATCGATGAAACCGGTCATCTTGTTTTAAAAATATGCAACTTTGAAATGCGATAACTGGCTGTTGAAAGCATTTACTTTTGGCCGGTTTCTCCAGTTTACAGTACGCCAGCGATTAATAAGTATTCGTCAGAAGTATCAGTCCACCGGCCGATGTGACCGAGCGGTTCTAGGCGCTTCAGTCTGGTACCGCGCGACCGCTACGGTCGCAGGTTCGAATCCTGCCTCGGGCATGGATGTGTGTGATGTCCTTACGTTAGTTAGGTTTAAGTAGTTCTAAGTTTTAGGGGACTGATGGCCTCAGATGGTAAGTCCCATGGTGCTCAGAGGCATTTTTTTGAAGTATCAGTTCAGTCATCTACATACGTACTGCACTTTAGATCGGCATTTAACGCCTAGTGATGTTCAGCTTCATGGGCCACCTGGTGCAAAATGAAGACAGCAGGAAAATACTGAACACGTGGACCGCATACGTGTGTTACTTGACAATTGCTATTTATGAGTTCCTTTCTTTATTTAACATACGGTTACAATAGATTTGGCTCAAGCTCCGTTAAACAGGAAGGAAGCTAGATTTGTATTTAGCAAGCTAGCCACGACGGCGGCGGTGCACAAGCGTTAACTGGGGACGGAAATGAGTGAGAACTCTTGAGTGGAGTCATCCTGGCAGCTGTCGTAAGGCCGGTAGGACGTCAAACGGGCCGACTTCGAGCAGGAGAGGCACCACAGGACATTTTAATTTTCACTGTCTATGCTATTACAAATAAATTGACAAAACTTTGTCAGCATGACTAGGGAGGATTCAGGATTCACCGTCATAGCAGTGGAAGTTCAAAACCAAAACAAAATAATTTTATCATTTTTTCCAGTTACTATTGGCTGGATTTGTTGCTATAGGTACACTTTTCTTCATAAGTAAGAGAGAATTTTGGACACCATTCAAACCAAACTTACAGGTGTGTGAACCTGTAGAATTTCTTAAATTTATGAAAAGATGAATAAGCTGTTACATTTTGAACTTCACGTTTAGGAAAAACTCAAATTTTATAGTTAATTTTCAGAATTTTTACCACAATTTTTAATAGATTTGGAAAATTTTAGAGTGTTGCTTTAAGGAGTTTGTGTTTAGTAAGCATACCAAGTTGGAAAGTAATAAGATATTTATTTTGGATGTTACATGTACCTAAGTACAGAAATTTGAGCGGAAAATGACCGTTAAAGTTTCTGCTTGTATTTGGCATTCTTGTAGAACTGTCCAGAACCATAAACAGGTTCTTTTTCATTTTCTAAATCTGTTTTCTTCTTTTTCACATTCCTATGATGCACTGTTCTTGATTTTATCGCCTACAAAAATGATTTATCTGCTTTCACTACACGCTCTCTATCGCATTCAAAGCCTTGATGCAATTCACTTCGGGCTTAATTCCCATTTTCTGTAAAACATGAAATTGCACCATAAACATCGATAACAAGCGCATTTATTCCCACAAAAATGGTTTTTGGCAGTCTTTCCGTTACGCATTGGTTAAAACATTCATTTTGATTTTGAGTACCGCGGTGAAGACATTTCTTCAATATGTTTCCATTTGCAAGCTCCCAGAATATAGGTTTGATGGCTTCCATTACAACAGTTTGTAGAGAATTCTTGTCATGATATTCTTCGCCACCAGCAATTGACCTTTGGTAGCCACACCGTGATTCACTTCCTTTTGGACACAAGTTATGGATAGGGTTACTGTCTATGGACATTTTGTGGAAGGCCCAAACTGCTTCACATTTTTCAAGTCCCCTGTGTTCCTTCTTACTGCCAAGCCATAATATGTCTGTAGATCGTCAGTTTGTGCATCCGTCGGTCATCCTCTCCGTTTTATTCCCTTCCCATCATATACGTTTGTGTTGCCTGCCATGCGACACTATTGTGATGTTATTTTTCAAATTTCGCGCGTCCACACACGCCATAAAGAATTCTACAGAGCGAAATACAGTTATGTATGACAGAAGAATGCTTTGTAAAGGGGTGTGGCGCTGCATCTTGGTAAACGTAACACCAAATAACGTGCCCTATTGTTATCCTGATGATAACGGTGCAGATGACTCAAAGCGTCAATGATCTTCAGATAACGAGGACTCGCCGATCATATCCCAATATCTGACTTCTGTCTGTTCCTACACTTTCTTTTTACCCTCTGCAACTCCCTCTAGTACCACATAAGTCATTCTCCGATGTCTTACAACATGTCCTGTCATCATGTTCCTTCTTTCAGTCTGTGTTTTCCATATGTTGCCTTCTTGGCCGTTTCTGCCGCAAACCTCATTCCTTATCTTATCAGACCACGTAATTTTCAGTTCTTCTATAGCAATTCTTCTACGCGCTGCTGTAGAAGAATTGAAAATGGGGTGGACTGATAAGAAATGGGGTGGACTGATAAGGTAGGAATGAGGAAGTTTCCCGCAGAACCGGTGAAGAAACGAACGTGTGGGAAACACACACTAAAGGAAGAGACTGGATGATTGGTTATTCCACGTTAAATGACTCACTTCTGTAAAATTCTGAGCTGCAGACGTATATCCTTACTAGTTTCTCCCTCAAATTAGGACTGACGTTTGATACCACTAGACTGCTCTGGGTTAGAAATGCCCTCTTTGTCTGCGACAGTCTGCTTTTTATGTTCTACTTGCTTCGTTCATGATGTGTTATTTTTCTTCCAAGGTAGTAGAATTCATCCACTTGGCTCATAGCGTTGTCACCATCTTTAATGTAAAGTTTATAACTAAACTCAGTCACTTTTGCTATTCCCATTTCTTTACGTCTTTTTCTGTTTACTCACATTTCATGTTCAGTACCACTTAGGTTGTTCAATCCATTCAGCAGGTCATTGGCAAATCTTATCATTAATACCTTATCACTCTGCGCTTTAATCCTACTCTTGAAACTCCCTCGTATTTTCCTCTATTCTTTGATGTGGTTCTATGGATGTGAAGATTTTGCAGCTTAAACCCTCGAAGTAAACCGACTCTTACTTTTGAAAAAGTCTAAAATCGCTGACGATTTGAGTAACCCAGGTTTATTTTTAGTTGGTTGGTTTGTTGATTTGGGGGAGGAGACCAAACAGCGAGGTCATCGATCCCACCGGGTCAGGGAAGGATGGGGAACGAAATCGCTTTCAAAGGAACCATCCCGGCATTTGCCTGAAGCGTTGTAGCGAATTCTCGGAAAACCTAAATCAGGATGGGCGGACGCAGGTTTGAACCGTCATTCTCCCGAATGCGAGTCCAGTCTACTACATTTACTTTTGAAAAAGCTTGAAATCGCTGATGATTTTGACGTGTATCTGAGGCGTGTTTCTAAGCCAGTGTAAATAATAGTGAAATCGACGCATTTCTGAAACTATCTGCTGAGTTAGAGCTACGTTTTGCACCTTACTAACATACATACTCGTAATAATGTATCGCTAAACCTTCGTCTTTTTGGGTGGTACCCAAAATGCTGAGGAATTCACCACTCAAACAAAAGCCCAACACACACACACACACACACACACACACACACACACACACACACACACACTTGCACAGCACATACTGCCCCCCCTCCCCCCCCCCCCCCCACACACACACACATACAGACAGTTCAATCATGGTTATAGCTTCAGATTATATACGTTTTTAATAGTCTCATCGACATCATGGGCTTTGGAGACAAAGCTGATTGTTTCAGCTGTGCATGGATAGGATAGGGGTCCTCTGAGATGACATTGACGTGGTTGCAATGTGTTGGCCAGACAAGACAAAAAGGACCAGATGGGCTCATGTAGTTTTGCGGTCATCAGTACGAAGACTACTCTGTCACAGCTCTGCATGCTACTGTATTCCGTGCAAGCCTCTTCATATCTGGTTCGCTACAGCAACCTACATCCATTTAAGTCCCATAGTGCTCAGAGTCATTTGAACCATTTTTTTGGAAACCCCTAAAAACATACGTTTTTGATATTAGGGGCATTGTGCTGCCATGTATTGCCAGGTACTCCATATCAGTGACCTCAGTAGTCATTAGACATCGTGAGAGAGCAGATGGGCCGCTCAGCGAAACTGTTCAAATTGTGAATTTCTAAGGGACCAAACTGCTTAGATCATCGGCCCGTAGACTTACACACTACTTAAACAAACTAACTTATGCTAAGAATAACACACACAACGAGGGAGGACTCGAACCTCCGGCGGGAGGGGCCGCGCAGTCCGTAACATGACGCCTTAAACAGCGCGGCCACCCCGCGCAGCTCCGTGCAACTCATGACTGCGAACGTGGTCGGGTGATTGGGTGTCACTTGTGTCATATATGCGTACGCGGGATTACCACACTCCTAAATTTCCCTAGGTCTACTGTTTCCGATGTGATAGTGAAGTGGAAATGTGAAGGAACACATATAGCACAAAAGTGTACAAGCGGACTTCATCTTTTGACTGACAGAGACCGCAGATAGTTGCCCAAGAGGGTCGTGATGTATAATAGGCAGACAGTTAACAAGACCATCACACAGGAATTCCAGACTGCATCAGAATCCACTGCAAGTATTATGACAGTTAGGCGGGAAGTGAGAAAACTTGGATTTAATTGTCGAGCGGCTGCTCATATTCCACACATCACGCCGGCAAATGCCAAACGATGCCTCACCTGGTGTAAGGAGCGTAAACATTGGACGATTGAACAGTGGAAAAACGTTGTGTGGAGTGGCGAATCAGGGTACGCAACGTGGTGATCTGATGGCAGGATGGGGGTATGGCGAATGCCCGGTGAACGTCATCTGCCACCGTGTGTAGTGCCAACAGTAAAATTCGGAGGCGGTGGTGTTATGGTGTAGTCGTGTTTTACACGGAGGGGGCTTGCACAGTTTGTTGTATCACAGCACAGGCCTGGCTTCCCACTGTTGAAGAGCAATTTGGGGATGGTGACTGCATCTTTCAACACGATCGAGCACCTGTTCATAATGCACGGCCTGTGGCGGAGTGGTTACAAGACAATAACATCCCTGTAATGGACTGGCCTGCACAGCGTCCTGACCTGAATCCTGTAGAACACCTTCGGGATGTTTTGGAACGCTGACTTCGTGCTAGGTCTCACCGACCGACATCGATACCACTCCTCAGTGCAGCCCTCCGTGAAGAATGGGCTGCCATTCCGCAAGAAAACCTTCCAGCACCTGACTGAATGTATGTCTGCGAGAGCGGAAGTTGTCATCAAGACCAAGGGTGGGCCAACACCATACTGTATTCCAGCATTACCGTCGGAGGGCGCCACGAAGTTGTAAGTCATTTTCAGCCACGTGTCCGGATACTTCTGATCACATAGTGTACTTACCGTGGTCAAGCGTTTGTCTTTACTCCTTATGTTTCCTTCGATTTACAAATTGACGTTTCCTTGATACCTTAAGATAACATCCCCTTAACTGATCCTTAATATTACTCAGGTTGTGCCGTATCTTCTCTACTTCGGCCATCACCAGTTACTTTTCCCCAAACAGCAAAACTGATATACAACTTTTAGTGTTCCAATCCCCACGCTAATTCCCTCATCCATGCCTTATGTAATTCGACTACATTCCGTTTCTTTTGCTTTACTATTGTTGATGTTAATCTTTAACATCTTTTCAAAAAAATGTCAACACCGTCAACTGCTCTTCCAAGTCCTTTGCCTTCAGTGACTGAATCACAGTCATCGGCAGACTTCAAAGGTTTTTCTTCGTCTCCTGTACTTTAAATTCATTTTCAAATTTCTCCTTGATTTCTTTTATCGTTAAGTCAGTGTGCAAGCCAAATAACATTGGGGACAGACTACAAACATGTCTTACTATCTTCCCAAGTACTGCTTCTCATATCCTTTCACACAGAGAACTGAAGTCTGGTTTCTGTACAAGTTGTTGACAACTTTTGGCTCCCTGTATTTTATACGTGGCGCATTCAAAATTTTAAAGATTTTTCCAGTCAATATCGTTAATTCTTGTCTCCTACTCTGCAAATACTATGAACGTAGCTTTGTCCTTCTCAGCGTATCTTATACGATACATCACAGAGACAGTACTATCAGGCGTGTCCCTATATTTCTCTGACACCAAAACCGATCTTCCACGATCTCGGCGTCTACAGCAAGTAGAAATATTTCTTGAGCCACACTACATATATCTCCTATCATTCAGTTACGAACCAATTGTTTAAGCAAAAGTTTCATCGTGAAGTTTCAGCAATCGCCTCGAAAAAATCAAGTTTCTGCACATATTCACCTTTCAATGCGACATACAGGGTGACACAGAAAAACGGGAACATGTCCACAATCCAATAAAACAAGAAGTGAGGAAGGAAAGTAATTGCATTCTTAGTAATTGTAACGTTACAACTTTGCCATTTACGAAACAATGACGGCATTCATCATTTTTTAGAAACTACGTCCTTTAGATGGCTTCCTCCTGTACGAATACATTCATGAAATCTGCTGTTGAGATTTTGAGATTCTTCATTGACCGCTGCAACGTCTCAGCTGGGATACTGTGAATTGCATCCTGAATTCTCTGTTTTAATTTATCCAGGTTTCTTGGTATAGTCGTGTAGATTTTGCACTAAGGTAGCCCCACAAGAAAAACCACAAACTGATAAATCTGGGGATCTAGGAAGCCAGGGGATGTGACCGAATCGTGAGATCACACGGTTGCCAAATAATTCTCGCACATATGCCATTGATGACCGTGAAGTGTGTGATGTCGCTTTGTCCTGTTGAAACCAGGCTTCTTGATCGTTTGGATGGTTGTTCAATGCAGGTTTAACCAAAGCTCGTAACATCTCCACGTAATGATCAACATTGACAGTTATTGTGTTTCCCTGTTTATTTACGAAACAATACGGTCCGGTATTGGCATATGATGAAACACCACCACATACTGTCACTTTACTAGCGTGTAAAGTGCGCTCATGAACGTCATTAGAATCTGTGTTTGCCCAGTAACGATAGTTCTGTTTTTTCACATACACTCCTGGAAATGGAAAAAAGAACACATTGACACCGGTGTGTCAGACCCACCATACTTGCTCCGGACACAGCGAGAGGGCTGTACAAGCATTGATCACACGCACGGCACAGCGGACACACCAGGAACCGCGGTGTTGGCCGTCGAATGGCGCTAGCTGCGCAGCATTTGTGCACCGCCGCCGTCAGTGTCAGCCAGTTTGCCGTGGCATACGGAGCTCCATCGCAGTCTTTAACACTGGTAGCATGCCGCGACAGCGTGGACGTGAACCGTATGTGCAGTTGACGGACTTTGAGCGAGGGCGTGTAGTGGGAATGCGGGAGGCCGGGTGGACGTACCGCCGAATTGCTCAACACGTGGGGCGTGAGGTCTCCACAGTACATCGATGTTGTCGCCAGTGAGCGGCGGAAGGTGCACGTGCCCGTCGACCTGGGACCGGACCGCAGCGACGCACGGATGCACGCCAAGACCGTAGGATCCTACGCAGTGCCGTAGGGGACCGCACCGCCACTTCCCAGCAAATTAGGGACACTGTTGCTCCTGGGGTATCGGCGAGGACCATTCGCAACCGTCTCCATGAAGCTGGGCTACGGTCCCGCACACCGTTAGGCCGTCTTCCGCTCACGCCCCAACATCGTGCAGCTCGCCTCCAGTGGTGTCGCGACAGGCGTGAATGGAGGGACGAATGGAGACGTGTCGTCTTCAGCGATGAGAGTCGCTTCTGCCTTGGTGCCAATGATGGTCGTATGCGTGTTTGGCGCCGTGCAGGTGAGCGCCACAATCAGGACTGCATACGACCGAGGCACACAGGGCCAACACCCGGCATCATGGTGTGGGGAGCGATCTTCTACACTGGCCGTACACCACTGGTGATCGTCGAGGGGACACTGAATAGTGCACGGTACATCCAAACCGTCATCGAACCCATCGTTCTACCATTCCTAGACCGGCAAGGGAACTTGCTGTTCCAACAGGACAATGCACGTCCGCATGCATCCCGTGCCACCCAACGTGCTCTAAAAGGTGTAAGTCAACTACCCTGGCCAGCAAGATCTCCGGATCTGTCCCCCATTGAGCATTTTTGGGACTGGATGAAGCGTCGTCTCACGCGGTCTGCACGTCCAGCACGAACGCTGGTCCAACTGAGGCGCCAGGTGGAAATGGCATGGCAAGCCGTTCCACAGGACTACATCCAGCATCTGTACGATCGTCTCCATGGGAGAATAGCAGCCTGCATTGCTGCGAAAGGTGGATATACACTGTACTAGTGCCGACATTGTGCATGGTCTGTTGCCTGTGTCTATGTGCCTGTGGTTCTGTCAGTGTGATCATGTGATGTATCTGACCCCAGGAATGTGTCAATAAAGTTTCCCCTTCCTGGGACAATGAATTCACGGTGTTCTTATTTCAATTTCCAGGAGTGTAACTTGTGAGATGAAAACGTGTCTCATCTGACATCCACAGCTTATTTAGAAATTCATCGTCATTGTTCATTTTTGTTATCATTTGTTGACAGATTCCTAATCGTAACCGGTAATCGTTCTCCTTCAGTTATTGCACCATCTTTATTTAGTTTGTACGGATGAAATTTTGAAAGGGTCCTGTAGCCACCTTTCATTGCCAACTCTCGTAGTGGTCAAGTCGGCAAAGAGGTTTCCGCTACTTGGGAGAAATCCACCTGCGTTAGGTTGGTGGCGGAAATGGCATCCTGGGGTTTTCCGGTCCACGCGGAGCGTGGAAGAGGCTGGAGAAGCGGGAGGCAGTCTGCCGTCGGTACGGGAAGCGGACACAGCTGTGCTCCAGTCGAAGAAGGGTGAGTTGGACTGACCGCGTGGCGCGTTTTCACATAGAGAGGGGAGCTTTTAGCTTTCGGTCTCGAATTTCGTCTTATAAAGATTTACTTGCTGGGTTGCAGCAGGGAATGCAAGGCTTTTGTAGACTTTCAGTTTGATTCCCAATGCAGTCTTGACTTTGATCCGTGAGAGGAACGCAGCACAAGGGAGTTGCATATGTTGAAGTGCCCTCGGTTCAGTGTGAATGTTTATGTGCCTACATCTGTGTATGTATGCTTCTAATCTTTTCCGGATCTTGGTAATTTTTGTGTATTTGTGAATTTTCTTTGTCTCATGTGACACATAGTTAGCATGCAACAGCAGTCTATAGATGCACTACATCAATGTTTTAAGGAATAAATAATTTTGCCTTCAATCTTATCTTGTGTACCGATGTTACGTCGCCGTTACCTTCGCCATTTACCTTATAGTTTTCCTTGTTGGCCCACCTATAGCGTTTCCATGTGCACAGGTGTAGTGATTAGTGTCCCTTTTTTTATCTGAAACAAATGCTCTGGAATAGATCGTGTTTTCACGAATCTTGCTGCAGGCTGCACTTACGCATGGTGTTCACGACCTCTTTACTTTACTCAATATTTGATTCACGGGAAGAATGCCTGGATCATATTACGTAATAACTACATCCCATTCATTATCAATGACTGTACAATGAATGTTCTTTTGTGAGTTTTTCTTATTAATAAATTAAGTAATTTTCCGACTCAGTGCTACCTCTTCTTGTCGTGTGGCTAGAGTCGGTGGCGACCCTATCTTTTATATTGATTTCAGTGTCAAGTAGCATTTTCTTATTCAAAGTGTGCGTGGCTCTTTTAGCTATCAGGATACATTCGAAGGGCGCTTCATGCTTCTTGCACCTACCGTCCTTTTATTCACGCTACTTATATTCACGCCACTTACACAGGACACAGCTGTGCTCCAGTCGAAGAAGGGTGAGTTGGACTGACCGCGTGGCGCGTTTTCACATAGAGAGGGGAGCTTTTAGCTTTCGGTCTCGAATTTCGTCTTATAAAGATTTACTTGCTGGGTTGCAGCAGGGAATGCAAGGCTTTTGTAGACTTTCAGTTTGATTCCCAATGCAGTCTTGACTTTGATCCGTGAGAGGAACGCAGCACAAGGGAGTTGCATATGTTGAAGTGCCCTCGGTTCAGTGTGAATGTTTATGTGCCTACATCTGTGTATGTATGCTTCTAATCTTTTCCGGATCTTGGTAATTTTTGTGTATTTGTGAATTTTCTTTGTCTCATGTGACACATAGTTAGCATGCAACAGCAGTCTATAGATGCACTACATCAATGTTTTAAGGAATAAATAATTTTGCCTTCAATCTTATCTTGTGTACCGATGTTACGTCGCCGTTACCTTCGCCATTTACCTTATAGTTTTCCTTGTTGGCCCACCTATAGCGTTTCCATGTGCACAGGTGTAGTGATTAGTGTCCCTTTTTTTATCTGAAACAAATGCTCTGGAATAGATCGTGTTTTCACGAATCTTGCTGCAGGCTGCACTTACGCATGGTGTTCACGACCTCTTTACTTTACTCAATATTTGATTCACGGGAAGAATGCCTGGATCATATTACGTAATAACTACATCCAATTCATTATCAATGACTGTACAATGAATGTTCTTTTGTGAGTTTTTCTTATTAATAAATTAAGTAATTTTCCGACTCAGTGCTACCTCTTCTTGTCGTGTGGCTAGAGTCGGTGGCGACCCTATCTTTTATATTGATTTCAGTGTCAAGTAGCATTTTCTTATTCAAAGTGTGCGTGGCTCTTTTAGCTATCAGGATACATTCGAAGGGCGCTTCATGCTTCTTGCACCTACCGTCCTTTTATTCACGCTACTTATATTCACGCCACTTACACATGGCTTACCCTGCTCACGGATTTCGGTAAACCAGGGAATCTTCTGATGCGCAGTGAGGATTAGTTATTTTCGGTTGGATGTGCTAATTGGTATGTTGTCTTTCTGTGATACAGAATTTACGTGAATTTATGATATAGGTGTGCATTTTCTTACATGTTTTATCTTGTATATGTATTACTGTATAGATATTGTGATTTAGTATTCAATTGTGTTACAAGTGTGGGTTGACTCTTGTCCTGTGGCGTGTATCGGTGTCATATAGTAAATCTTGGGTGCTTTGTGGGGACTGTGAGTCCATTAGGAGACTTTGGCATTATTCTTGTTGTATTTTGGAGCACGGAGTAATCCTTATGATGGAGACGCGTAGCTGTTCAGGGAGCCGCGATCGGAATAACCTGCCAGACAATAACCCTGAACAAGGACGAGGTCAAAACGTCGAGTCCGACCAGGAACGAAACGCGGAAAACGCAAGTACAAGTGTTGTCCATCCTTAGCCCGCCGTAGTGATTTCGAATCATTCGATAGATGCAAATTCATTACAGGCTATGCTACGACAATTACTAGACAGTAATAGGAGACATATCGAGGAGGTGAATAAAAAACAAGCAGAAGAAAATAGGAGGCATATCGAGGAAGCGAATAAAAGATTGACTAGTGAAATAGTACAGGGTGTTGGGGAGAAACTGGCGATCATTGACCAACGCATCTCCGCCTTAGAAGAGGGGCACCAAGTCATTAGCAAGCGGGTGATGGAGCAAGAAGAAAGGTTCGCTGGGAATATACGTGTACTAGCAGAACAATGCCAGAGTGAACAAGCGGCTCTTGAGTCCCGAGTAGGACGACATTCCGCCAGGGATCTCCGCGCGTTAGCAGAACAATGCCAGAGTGACCACGCGGCTCTTGTGTCCCGAATAGAGGACTCTGCGGCTAAGTGCCCGGTCCACCTTAGCGCGCAGGTAGAAACCCTCAGCCAGGCGATAATAGCTCTCGAGCGAGAGCAAGGGCTTACGCAAACAAAGCAAGACACGGCCCACCGAGAGATGCGAGAAGAAATAGCCAGGATCTCAGACGCAGTGGCGCGTAAGTCTGACAATAATAGGGAAACGATTACCTCGTCATCAACGGATGCAGACGAAATACGGTCGATAAGGAAATGTCCGCGTGGACAGTGTGAAATAAACATACAACAAGGAGGGGTTACCGAGGGAATATGTGAGCGCATTGCCCGTTTAGAACTTCACCTAAAAGGGTTAAAGGCCAATGAAGTTGAAAGAAATGAACGAAAGGGCCATTATTCCGACGATGATTCCGGGAACGATTGCGAATTTGATCATCGTCATGATCACGGATCTCGTACCAGGTGGGAACGGCGCGTATCCCCTCAGGAACGTTCGCCAAGGGAAACTCACGAATTTGACTTTAAACACTTTCTGACGGTGAGGAAGTTTGAAGTCTTCCGTAACTCGGCTACGGGGATTCACCCGCGGGCCTGGTTACAGCAGTTCGAGTTCTCCCTTCCTCCTACGTGGCCCAGTGCGCACAAGATGGAGTATATGTGCGGCTACCTCGAAGGTGAGCCAGCGGCGCGGATGAGGTCAATTGCACGCAATTGCTACACTGTTGGGGAGTTTCGACAATACTTCTTGTCGATCTATTGGTCAGTGGCAGCGCAAAGTCGTGTAAAACACGGACTCATTATACTACCAGAGTTAAACAGGTCAAAATTCTCCAGCCCTGTGCAAATGTTCGAGCACATGCTGCAGGCGAATGAACATCTTGACGATCCTTATGGACCTGCGGAAATTATTCGTATTTGCCTGGGAAAGTTTCCAATGCAGTTGCGGCACGTTATCCTTGCAGGACGATGTAAGGATGACGTAGAGGGGTTTCGCAATTTCCTTTTAGAGCTTGAGTGCGATGCGAATGGCACCACGCAGAATTACGGTCAGAGTGCCTACGAGCAGCGGCCTCTCGAGCGAAGCCGCAGCCGTAGGTACAGGAGGCAATACAGACGTAACGGGTCGCCTGAGAGTTACAGGGCGCGCGAGCGTTGGCAGCGTCGCGACTCCTCACGGAACGCGGGCAGAACGAACTATGCTAATGGTCATCATTCACCTAGAGGAAATCAAAGACACCCTCGGGAGTTTAGAAGATATGGTAATGAGCAGAGATTTAGGCGCAATTATAGTGGACCTAGGAATGGTAGTCGTGATCGACCACAGAATAATTATCGAACAAGCAACAACAGGGGTGCCGTAAACAGTACGGGTGGTCCGCCAGTGGGTGTTGAAATTCGTCCCGCAAACCCGCGGCACAATCCGACAAATGCCTCTAATCAAAGGGATCAATGACTGTTGGCTGGCTCGGTTGGCGTCAAACTTAATGAGGACCGGTGCTATTGATGATATTGATGTGCATTTGAATAAAGGAAGACGATATTAGGGAAGATTTGTTGAGGGAGCGCCACAGTATTGGTGTGCCCGTGGTAAACCCAGTCGCCTCTGTTTCGTAAAATTACAGTGTATATTTTCCAATGTTTTGATTCACTCTGGTGTGATTAAAATTAAAGTGTATATTTTTTATGAATTGTAAAGGGTCCCCCAATATGTGTGTAGTTATTTCTTCTTGTCAGCAGAAAGGAGTAGTGTTGTGCAGTTTCAAAACATCTGAATGTGAATGATTATGAGGCTCATATGAAGCGTTTCCTATTACAGTAAGATGGCTTTCGTTCTTTGATGACTAAAATGGTATCGGGTGTGTTGGCGTGGCGAGTCAATGGTCGTAAGGTAATTCTTGATGATAAATTACAGTTTTAGTGTTCTTATTCCCCTTAGGTGAGCAAGATTCAGTGAGACTTTTCAAATGTACTGCGATGTTGATGAAGCGACTTGGTGACTTGTAGGTGAAGGATTTGTGTATGAAAGGAGATTAATAGTGTTTGATTTTCAGAGTTGCCATCTTATAAGACATTTGGAAAGTGTAACTTGCCGCCACATACTACTAGGTACGGTTGAGGGCACCAGGATGTGAAACCCCAGAAGATGTATATGGAAACAGCTTATAAACTCAAGCAGCTTGATATTTAATAGAGAATCAATGCGACTACCTCCAAGCTAAAATAACATGATGGTAGGTGAGGACCCCTGGGGACATGTGGTGAGTAAGTGTGTAATCATTATGAGTATCTTATGATAGCAGTAAGTTGGGTACTCATGGCCCTGGACAATGGATTTCTTTTGACAGTATTTTTTTATGTACTTATAGGACGAAGTGTTTATGTGTTGCTAATAGGATAGGATGACTTTTATTTTCATTTTTATGCCCACTGACCTTTTGCATTAGTCTGATGAATAGATGTTGAAACAGTTACCATTCCAGATGTGACTTGAATGAACCTTCTGTGTCTCATTAATCATAACTTTTATTACGCAATGTCCATAGAAAAGAAGTCTCGGAAATTTTTCACAGATCAGCAAACATGTTCTGCAAACCTTGGAGGAGCAGTCAATGAACAACGATATGGGTATTGGTGTTGGAAGGAATATTTTGTTTATATGTGGGAATTGTAGTCGGGCTATATGGTGATGGTGACTAGTACGAGATGTGTAGATTGTGTGTGAGAGCGTAGTTAGGAGCAGGTAGAGTTTTGTGTCTGTAGCTAGCAGCGGCGCCAAATCCTATCCAAATCCTGACCAAACCTTGTACAAGATCTACCCTGAATGATTGACAGCAGATGTAATGCTGGAACTATATTTTATAAAAAGGATTTTTTGTTTGTTTGAATATTGGTTATTTAATTTTCTTCATTGTTTTTTTATTAGTAATGTTAAGAAGGCCCTTTTTGTCAAGTTAATTTTGGGCACTATTCCATGTATTGATCAGGAGTGAGAAACTCCGAAGATTTTGTGGTAATCTGTACACATGATATTTTGTAACGATCCCTGTGAGCGCAGTTCTTAAGTGGGTGCAAGGCCGCCTAGGGAGCCTCCGCATCAGAAAGCACAGGGCTTGGTCCACCGGCAGGCGTTGCCGAACCCTGGTATCAACGGCGAAGCAGTGATGCGGCGAGCGGTCACAGCTGTTTCCCCGTCAGAGGGGAGGGGACGCTGGTCTTCCCCCAGGCGCAGGCTCACACCGGAGTCCGCAGGCGTGTCACCACGGCAGCGCCAGCTGATGGCCGGCGTTCCACCCCATGCGCTAGTCATCTGACAAGCGAAAGGGAAAGTATGACGCACACCAGGCGAGGCCGCCGATCCCTGAGCGCCGCTAGTCCAGACGGCTGCTGCGGTAACGCCCACTGCCCGGAGGGACGCGGGTCCCACCACTGACGCATCAGCTGAGACGGTGCAAAGAGGTGATAAGCGGGTCTCGAGCCCGACACCCGCACGAGTTTACGTCGACCTCGATGCGACGCAGAAGAGCGCGTGTCTCCCCATTGACACGACAGGAGACGGGGGCGTGTGTCGGTAAAACACATTCCTCCACAACACACGGACGACGACCGCCAAGCCGCCTTCTCGATGATGAGGCAGGGCCCACAGGCGACGATGTCCTGCAAATCTGCAACGCAGAACCATCCCACAGTATGGACGCAGAGGGTGGAAACGGGCACGAGGCAACGTCGCGGGGTGCTGTCTAGGATGAACAACCTGGGTTACAACGGACGTTACAATCAACGCCGCTGCGAACTCCCCAGTTCAGTGTTGTGGTCCCCTAGTAGCTTATCCTCCAAGTCGCCTTTAGAAGAGACGCCCACCCCAGCACCTAAAGAGAATACCCAGTGAAACAACCATGTGGCGAAACTGAAAAATGACAGCGTGTCAACGAGTTGATTTCTGGATGTGTTTTTGTACTCATGTCTTATTTTCCATAGGTGATTATTTACCAGCTGTCATACCACTGGGTTCATTAATGATTTTGTATCACGGTATTTGTTGTGAATATTGTATTTTGCACTTTCACTTGCATGTTTTTATATATGTCAGCACCAGATGATACTGCTTTGGTTCGTGATAATGATTTTGCATCATTGTATTTGTTTATATATTTATATATATTATGTACCTGTTCACCTATGTCTCTATGTTAACTTTTGATAGTTGGTTAAAGCAATTTTAAAATAATATCTCATGGTTGTGGTCGTAATAGGTCAGATGACATGATGTTAGCGTAGTATATCACGCTTAATTTAATTTGTTCTGTTTGCTTTGCGGACCGCATGAGGTCACAATTATTGACTAAGGTCAGATAAAGCTCACTTGGATATAAGAGATTAATCAACTCCTTTGTGCTGCTGTTTACTGTTGCAATTGTTACTCGTTAGGGTATGTTTGTTTCGAAGACTGTTGGCGAATCTCCTAGCATGGCGAGAAAATTCGCGGCACAGTCTTCTCCGGGACGTTTGGGGTGATGAAAGGGTCCTGTAGCCACCTTTCATTGCCAACTCTCGTAGTGGTCAAGTCGGCAAAGAGGTTTCCGCTACTTGGGAGAAATCCACCTGCGTTAGGTTGGTGGCGGAAATGGCATCCTGGGGTTTTCCGGTCCACGCGGAGCGTGGAAGAGGCTGGAGAAGCGGGAGGCAGTCTGCCGTCGGTACGGGAAGCGGACACAGCTGTGCTCCAGTCGAAGAAGGGTGAGTTGGACTGACCGCGTGGCGCGTTTTCACATAGAGAGGGGAGCTTTTAGCTTTCGGTCTCGAATTTCGTCTTATAAAGATTTACTTGCTGGGTTGCAGCAGGGAATGCAAGGCTTTTGTAGACTTTCAGTTTGATTCCCAATGCAGTCTTGACTTTGATCCGTGAGAGGAACGCAGCACAAGGGAGTTGCATATGTTGAAGTGCCCTCGGTTCAGTGTGAATGTTTATGTGCCTACATCTGTGTATGTATGCTTCTAATCTTTTCCGGATCTTGGTAATTTTTGTGTATTTGTGAATTTTCTTTGTCTCATGTGACACATAGTTAGCATGCAACAGCAGTCTATAGATGCACTACATCAATGTTTTAAGGAATAAATAATTTTGCCTTCAATCTTATCTTGTGTACCGATGTTACGTCGCCGTTACCTTCGCCATTTACCTTATAGTTTTCCTTGTTGGCCCACCTATAGCGTTTCCATGTGCACAGGTGTAGTGATTAGTGTCCCTTTTTTTATCTGAAACAAATGCTCTGGAATAGATCGTGTTTTCACGAATCTTGCTGCAGGCTGCACTTACGCATGGTGTTCACGACCTCTTTACTTTACTCAATATTTGATTCACGGGAAGAATGCCTGGATCATATTACGTAATAACTACATCCCATTCATTATCAATGACTGTACAATGAATGTTCTTTTGTGAGTTTTTCTTATTAATAAATTAAGTAATTTTCCGACTCAGTGCTACCTCTTCTTGTCGTGTGGCTAGAGTCGGTGGCGACCCTATCTTTTATATTGATTTCAGTGTCAAGTAGCATTTTCTTATTCAAAGTGTGCGTGGCTCTTTTAGCTATCAGGATACATTCGAAGGGCGCTTCATGCTTCTTGCACCTACCGTCCTTTTATTCACGCTACTTATATTCACGCCACTTACAATTTTTAATCAAGATGAAGAATCCTGCGAACACTCTCGCGGGACATTCCAACCACTGCTGCTCGCTTACGAATTGAAGGCCTTGGGCTCCGTAAAACAGATTCGTGTACAACATCAATGTCCGCTGGAGAACGCACACTTCTTGGTCGTTTTGTTGGTTTCTTCTTGAGGGCAAACCCAGTCTCTTCAAAGTTATTAATCCAACATTTTAACGCGTGTTTCGACGGAACGGCATCATGACATCCTAAATTATAAAAACGATGACACCTCCTATGCGCCACTACCAAACTATCATTGCTTTTATAAAACATTTTTATGGCTAACGCACTCTGTTGTCCATTCCATTAATCCACGATTACTAAAATGGCGGACTGTTTACTGTCACGAACTCGCAGTGCTGCCACCTGCCCATGGCTGCCACTACTCATATCAAATATTCCCGTTATTCTGTGGCCCCCTGTGTTTTGCCTTTACGTGTGGCAGGGTAGAGATCTTGGTTGCAAAAGCGTTTACGCTGGCAGTTCAGGAAACGTTCCGCCTTGAGAATCATTTCATTATTATTGTGGAAATGCTTGTCACGCAATGGTTTATGAAGGAAGAAAGTGAAAGAAGTCAGTGGGTCCTATGTCAGGAAAATAAGTGTGATGGGAAAAAAATGGTACTCAGGGAAGCAGTTTGGGTGGTTATGTACTGTAAAAGTTAGCTGCTACGATGTCGTAGGGCGACATCACCGCACTGTATATTTGATTTGATTTAATTTGTTGCTCATTTAGAGACCCGTTGCCTTACACATCATTCATTTTCATAGTTCATGTAGATTACGAAACATATTCCATAACACAAATAGCAATTTTGTTTTCAGAGATTGCAATGAAAGTAATAATAAATAAAAAATACATTAGAAATTGAAACAAAGAAATTATCAGATTTTAAGAAGATATGATGATAGACGACAGGATAGAGTAGAAAGAGAGAGAGAGATTTTACCGAATCTGAGCAAGCCTCGTCTGAAAGCCACGGAACTACTTCGAGCCGTGCAGTCCGGTTCGTTACCGCTTAATTTATGGATTAATATTTCTAAACACTATCTACGAAAACACTATAACTATTATGTAGGTTACGGAAAGTGCAGTGGTTTGAGTTTAAAGTATGCTATTTCTTGGAGTTACAAATTAACCCTCAGTTCTTCCACTGGACAGCTCCCCAGCGCGCCTCTACTCGGCAGCGTCGTAAGGATGTTTCTCTAATGTGTTCCGCCGACGGTCTACCATAACGAGCAGCACCTGTTGGAACCATGCCGTGGCAGTTGCAAGAAACACTTTGTGTCATCCTACCCGATGACGGTCGGAGCCTCTTGTTTATAGGTTGCCTTGAATCCTTGTGATTCCACTGCTTGCTTTGCTCCATTCTCTCGAGATCAACATCCGCATCATCTACATGGATACTCTGCAAATCACATTTAAGTGCCTGGCAGAGAGTTCATCGAACCATCTTCTCAATAATTCTCTATTATTCCAATCTCGTACAGTGCGTGGAAGAAAAGAACACCTACACTATGTAATCACAAGTGTCCGGACAACATCAAAAACATACGTTTTTCCTGTTAGGTGCATTTTGCTGCCACCTACTGCCAGGTACACAATATTAACGACCTCAGTAACCATTAAACATCGTTAGAGAGCAGAATGGGGCGCTCCGCGGAGCTCACGGACTTCAAACGTGGTCAGGTGATTAGTTGTCATTTGTGGCATACGTCTGTACGCGGGATTTCCACACTCGTATACATCCCTAGGTCTCTGTTTCCGATGTGATAGTGAAGTGAAAACGTGAAGGGACAATTACAATACAAAATCGTACAGCCGGACCTCCTCTATTGACTGACAGAGACTGCAGAAAAAATGGTTCAAATGGCTCTGAGCACTATGGGACTCAACATCTTAGGTCATAAGTCCCCTAGAACTTAGAACTACTTAAACCTAACTAACCTAAGGACATCACACACACCCATGCCCGAGGCAGGATTCGAACCTGCGACCGTAGCAGTCCCGCGGTTCCGGACTGCAGCGCCAGAACCGCTAGACCACCGCGGCCGGCGACTGCAGACAGTTGCCCAAGTGGGTCGTAATGTGTAATAGGCAGACCATTACAGAGGAATTCCAAACTGCGTCCGGATCCACTGAAAGTACTATGACAGTTGGGCGGGAAGTGAGAAAACTTGATTTTTTGGTCGAGCGGCTGCTAATAAGCCAAACATCAAGCCGGTAAATGCCAAACGACGTCTCGCTTGGTGTAAGGAGCATAAACATTGAACGATTCAACAGTCGAAAAAACGTTGTGTGAAGTTACGAATCACGGTACACAATGTGGCGGTACGATGCCAGAGTGTGGGTATGGCGAATGCCCGGTGAACTACATCCGCCAGCGTGCGTAGTGCCAACAGTAAAATTCGGAGGCTTGCACCCCTTCTTGTTTGACGTGGCACTATCACAGAACAGGTCTACATTGATGTTTTAAGCATCATCTTGCTTCCCAGTGTTGAAGAGCAATTCGGGGATGGTGATTGCATCTTTCAACACGAACGAGCACCCGTCCATAACGCACGGCCTGTGGCGCAGTGGTTACACGAGAATAACATCCCTGTAATGGCCTGGCCTGCACAGTGTTCTGACCTGAATAGTACAGAACACCGTTGGGATGTTTTGCAACGCCGACTTCGTGCAAGGACTCACCGACCGACATCGATATCTCTCCTCAGTGCTGCACTCCGTGAAGAATGGGCTGCCATTCCCCAAGAAACCCTCCAGCATCTGATTGAACGTTTGCGTGCGAGAGTGGAAGGACATTATTTATTGTCTTTTTTGGCGCTGATGACTCCTGTCTCTGGTATATTTAAAATATGCACGGGAACAGGGAAGGAACATTACGTTGCTACTGTTTTTTCTATTGCCCTCACATGATCATTCATTCTCATTCTACTGGAAATCATTTGAATGAAATAGTAATTGAGCTTAATTACTGGCTCTGTTTCATTTTAGAAGGAACACACGATGACCTGCCACAATATGGGACATGGCGCTAAGCAGGCAGAAATACGCTTAAATTACACACATATAAAATTTATTATATTTTACTAAATTTCTCACATGCACTATTTGTGCTAATATGAATTTCACCAGAAGCGATCATTTTGTAATGGCTGTTCGGCCACCACGACTTTGGAAGTCAAAGAGGTACACTGAGATTCACCCATAGTCAATCGTTCTTGGAACATAATCAAAACTTCACACGAGACACACGCAAATTCTAAACTGAATTACTTGAAGAACGTCGTTTCCTCTTTGGTTTTTGTATCCAGCTCGACGTGGGTAGCCGGAAATCAATCGCTGTTATATTTTTCACCCACGTGGACCGTTCTCAGTTTCACTGCAAAATTAAACTTCACGCCCATTTCCCATCTGAACCTAATTTAGGAAACAGATGTTCAAGTCTTCTTACAGAACTGTTCATGTGGCAGTGTAGAGATAATGATTAGTAGTCCAGAAAAAAATTGGCAAAGAATTTCACACGCCAATTTTCTTAAGTATCTCACTCAATTACACCCAAAATGTCTAACCAGAAATCTTACTATAATCTTCAGTATCTTTTGTTGTACAGTGACGACCACTTGGTAATATCGAACAAACTGGGTGAGGCCCATGCTACAAAGAATTTTATCTGTAAAATTATTACAAAAGGCAGTCACTACATAATCCTGACTATAATTTTGCTGATAAAGAACGAATTAGAAATCTTAACAACAGTATACTTCATCCTCTTCAACATCTGCAAACTGCATGACGGAGATAATCACAGCTTCCGTCCACCCTTTAGCCAGACTAGGAATCGAATGCCGAAAAATAACGGAGCACCCCTAACGGTCACTCTGCTCTTTCCTGAAATGGGAGTGCGAGGGGGTCCTACCAATCTGCTACAGGTGGATATTTGTCAGTTCCCCACGAGAGTTAGATTGGCACAAAAGTCTAAGTATAGTCCTACAGCTGTTCTGCACACAAACCCACAATAAAAACAAACACTCTTTGTGTAATTTAAAGCAACACAGTAAGGATAGAAGAAAGGATGTACATATTCAGTTAAACAAATGAACAAAGCGGCGTCCATCCCTTTGCAATGGCTCACTGTACCAGAATGACTAATGCGTCATATAAAATCACTGTTGCAGGGTACAATGTGACACAGTAATGAGGCGGAACCACTAGTTCCGTCTCAATATGTGCTCATTGCGCCCAATAAACATTTCAAATAAGTCAATCTCTTGTGTCTTTTCCGATCGTCGACATCTGCTACCACTTGCTCCAGACATTTGCTACCTCGGGCCTTTGAATGGGTGTGAGCGATCGCAGAGGGTTTTGTCACATTCAATACGAGACTGATAAATGACCAAACTTCAAGTTTCTGCTTTCGTCTTGATTGTAGTGCGCCCCTGTATGAGCACCAGTCCGTACACTGCCATTGCAATCCCCGTTCTTCAGAGAAATATCGAAATAGATGACAGAGGGATAGAAAAACAATTAAAATCGCTCAAAAGAGGAAAGGCCGCTGGACCTGATGGGATACCAGCTCGATTTTACACAGAGTACGCGAAGTAATATGCATCTTCTTGCAGCGGTGTACCGTAGGTCTCTAGAAGAGCGTAGCGTTCCAAAAGATTGGAAAAGGACACAGGTCATCCCCGTTTTCAAGAAGGGACGTCGAACACATGTGCAGAACTATAGACCTATGTCTCTAACGTCGATCAGTTGTAGAATTTGGGAACACGTATTATGTTCGAGTATAATGACTTTTCTGAAGACTAGAAATCTACTCTGTAGGAATCAGCATGGGTTTCGAAAAAGACGATCGTGTGAAACCTAGCTCGCGTTATTCGTCCACGAGAATCAGAGGGCCATAGACACGGGTTCCCAGGTAGATGTGGTGTTTCTTGACTTCCGCAAGGCTTTTGATACAGTTCCCTACAGTCGTTTAATGAACAAAGTAAGAGCATTTGGTCTATTAGACCAATTGTGTGATTGGATTGAAGAGTTCCTAGATAACAGATCACAGCATGTCATTATCAATGGAGAGAATTCTTCCAAAGTAAGAGTGATTTCAGGTGGGCCGCAGGGGAGTGTCGTAGGACCGTTGCTATTCACAATATATATAAATGACCTTGTGGATAACATCGGAAGTTTACCGAGGCTTTCTGTGGATGATGCTGTAGTATATCGAGAGGTTGTAGCAATGGAAAATTATACTGAAATGCAGGAGGATGTGCAACGAACTGCCGCATGGTGCAGGGAATGGCAATTGAATCTCAAAGTAGACAAGTGTAACGTGCTGAGAATACAAAGAAAGAAAGAAAGAAAGAAATGTCATTTAGCTACAATATAGCAGGTCAGCAACTGGAAGCAGTTAATTCCATACATTATCTGGGAGTAGGCAATAGCAGTGATTTAAAATAGAATGACCATATAAAATTAATCGTCAGTAAAGCGGACGCCAGACTGAGATTCATTGGAATAATGCAAAGGAAATGCAATCCGAAAACAAAGGAAGTAGGTTAAAGTACACTTGTTCGCCCACTGCTTGAATACTGCTCACCGGTGTGAGATCCGTACCAGATAGGGTTGATAGAAGAGAGAGGAAAGATCCAACGGAGAGTAGCGCCCTTCGTTACAGGATCATTTAGTAATCGCGAAAGCGTTACGGAGATGATAGATCAGTGGAATACTCTGCTCTGCAAGAGAGACGCTCAGTAGCTCGATACGGGCTTTTGTTGAAGTTTCGAGAACATACCTTCACTGAGGAGTCAAGCAGTATATTGCTCCCTCCTACGCATATCTCGCGAAGAGACTGTGAGGATAAAATCAGAGAGATTAGAGCCCGCACAGAGGCATACCGACAATCCTTTCTTCCACGAACGATACGAGACTGGAATAGAAGGGGGAGCCGATAGAGGTATTCAAAATACCCTCCGCCGCTTGCGGAGTATGGATGTAGATGTAGATGTAGAGTGATGGTGATGCACTTTACACTAGTTTCACCTCAATGGCAACGTCTGCGCCCCCTGACCATTTTGTAACATTATGGTTGGATGGTAGCTGTATGTATCAAAAATGGTTCAAATGGCTCTGAGCACTATGGGACTCAACTGCTGAGGTCATTAGTCCCCTAGAACTTAGAACTAGTTAAACCTAACTAACCTAAGGACATCACAAACATCCATGCCCGAGGCAGGATTCGAACCTGCGACCGTAGCGGTCTTGCGGTTCCAGACTGCAGCGCCTTTAACCGCACGGCCACTTCGGCCGGCCTGTATGTATCGAAGAAGTCAATTTGGAGTGTTACAGCGTTTTTCCACTTCTACGGAAAAAAAAACAGATTACCGCAGGTCGTATCATTTATAAGAGGGCTGAGTCATTTTCTTTTGTGTCCTCTAGGAGCGTGCTGCCATACTGCTGCGCGAGGAATTCATTGTGTGGAAGGACTGCAGACAAGGCAAACAAAAGAAAAATTTTCATTACGTAGCTGTTTTGAGGTGTGATTACGACCAGACGACTCCACCTAGCGCTGAATCACAGTCTAACATAACAGTCGCGACACTTCGCCTCGATTTTGTTGCCTACAGCGCCAGCAGCGCCCCAAGCGGCTGGTAGGTTGAACTGTGAGTTCGGCGCGATCGTGAAAGCGAATAGTGATTAATTATTTTGATTTACACAATGGTTTATACCATCGGGAGCGTTTGTAGCGCAATAAATTGCAGCAACAACAGGAAGAAGACACCATAGCTGTCTCTTTTTAGGTTTCCTAAGGATCCTGAGAGGTATATACCATCATGATACTAAACTGTATCGTCAGGATTCACTTGCAAACTATATGTGTATAAATGATGAATGTATCGTTTTAGGAGCAGAAAATGGCTTGTTAATAGCAGACGAGAAGACCTTGCGAGGTGCCGGGGCTAGCAGTGTATTTAACACTAAATTCTTCTAGAATCTACATATGTAAATGATGCTCTAAGCCCCCCCTATTCTAACTCCGACTTTTGCTGTTGCACAAGGATTAAAAAAAATACGCGAACTGACTCTAATCAACCCTGCCAGTGGAGTAGAAGAGAGTTCGGCACCTGCAATAATTTAATTTGATAAATAAGTTAAATAAACGAAGGTTTCATTAACATAGTGAGGAATGATAGGGTTGCTCTACCGATTAACAGAATGAAAGTTCTGTCCAAAATAACAATATCATTTATTAAGACTAAACACAAAATAATAAACAAAAACACATGAAACATTTACAATACATCAAATTGGCTCAAATTGGATACTCAAACAAACGCTGTGAATGTGAAGTTGTCCCTAAACTAGATTGTGAGGATTATGACGAAGTGGTATGTGGAGCCAATTCCTTGCAACTCAAATCTTAAGAGAAAACACATAGCCAACCCAACATTAATTGCTGCTACCCAAGACAGAACAAAGTTAGAAAAAGACGAACAGGCGCGCTCTGCTGAGCTCTGATTATCACCTAGGAAAATCCCTGTCTGCCAGTGCTGCGGACATACCTTACCAATCTGTCTTCTTAACTGCAAGAACACGATTTGGCGTACTGGAGGCGATGGCTGGTTGCTTCGACTTCCTCGACCGAAAGGCGAGAGCCGACTACCCCGAGCACCTGTACAGGCCGAACATACAACATTTCCGCCCCCAAGACAGTGGCCATGGTTAAACGTTCCAATCAGCAACTCGAAAACCGGCGGAAAATTCCACTCTATTGCAGGAGCACTACCATTCCAATGGAGATTCTTGGCGCCAATTTCTGCGCTGATTTTGCTACGTCACGGAGCTATGCCCTGAGCAAGCCAATCACAGTTACTATTTTGCAGAAAGCGCGGGAATTTGCCCGCCACAACTGCCTGGGTACACAAGTCCTTCCCACGCCTCGCTGGTAGCCCGCCAGAAAGTGTTTTCGCTAAGTTTCTGCGAAGTAACGGAACCTCTAGCCCAGCCGCTACTTCAGACCCCTCCGGGCGTGTCTTTTGACAATGTCAGCGTCTGCAAAGCATTCACTCGACTTCCTCACACCCGTCGGCTTAACCCTTTCCAGATCAGCAGAGCCCACCTGTCACTGGACCACCCGGGTGACGAGAGACGCTGCGTGGGAAGTCCGCGTGTGAAGGAATAGCGACTTTTCACTGCATGCAATTAGAGAGGAAAATCGTAAGATAGAAAATGAGAGGCGGCTCATGCCACCTCTCAACCTTATGAAGAAAGACCCAGTTTACCTGTATAATAATATTAGGTTTTGTCCGCTACATTTCGAAGAAAACCAGTTCATGAATGCAGACAATAACAAACTTTTGTGGAATGCAGTACACACACTGTTTGACATCCTAAATAAGCCACCTCAACTGACGATGAAGAGGAAACTGCCACAAAGATTCGACAGTCAATCTAAAGCTGTAAAACAGTCATATGACACAGAAGCAGCCACTTCAGCTCTCCATATATCAGTGCCAGATTCGTGCTTTGACGATAAAGTGGTTAGATTAAGTGCAGCTGTTCATGTCTTACAAAAGCGTGTGAAGTGTCAGAATGTGCAGATCGAGCGAAGCTGTTACGGGAGAAGGAAAGTGCCTACAGACAGAGTGTTTGAAAATTATTCAAATATTTGTTTTTTCGTGAAATGTAATGTAATCAGCTCATTATAATGTTTTCAGCATACTTCTGCCACTATTTGGCAGTTGCTTTACCCACTTTGAATAATATAAAGATTAAGGTCGTACTTGTGGCAACAGGCAACAATGACACACACAGTAGGTCTACAGAACGATAAACGAGCTGTCGATCGCTTTTGCATGTAGAGGTACATGTCTGTGCTTCTTACATGTGAATCTGTGTGTTTATATTCTTGTGATATCAACGTGGTAAGCTGCAATTCTGTCCAATGTCGCAAGTGTTTCTTCACGAATGTGTTGTAATGGTTCAAATGGCTCTGAGCACTATGCGAGTTAACTTCTGAGGTCATCAGTCGCCTTGAACTTAGAACTAATTAAACCTAACTAACCTAAGGACATCACACACATCCATGCCCGAGGCAGGATTCGAACCTGCGACCGTAGCGGTCACGCGGTTCAAGACTGAAGCGCCTTTAACCGCACGGCCACACCGGCCAGCCGAATGTGTTGTAGCTTGCCACTCTATTCATGGTTTTTGTCCATACTTGCGCTTATTTTAGAATCATTAATAGAAACATATATGCCTTCCGATACTAAACAAACTCTTGGAGGCAAGAAAATAACTCGAATAATTCGGAAATTACGTAGGAAATGGATGTAAACAAACATTATGCTTACAACGCGTCACGTTCATCATACCTGCCGCTTGGAACGCTAGTGTCGCTCCATCTGTCAAACGGCAACAACTTTTACAGCAGAGAGTGTCGCGACTGTTATGTTAGACTGTGGCTGAATTCACGAAACGGGGTCAGTTTCTCAGCTAGCGGACTGCAGCGCCACATTTGATTGGCGTCGTGACATTTTACGTCTGTGAGCCTGCCCGGGACACGGAAAGCTGAGAGGTTAGGGGCGCCTTGGGCGGTAATTACCCGCCTCGGCAGCGGGACACCCCGCAAGCGCCGGAGACGAGGTGCTGAGTCAGCGGCCAATGTGACTGAGGTGTGCGGCGACACGTGCGCCAGGGTCTCTGCAAGCGACACCCCCCCTAACGAGGAGGGCCCCCCTCTACCTGGGCGCGCGGCCTTCGCTTCCGAGGTCGTCATTCCGGGGTTGCCCATCTCAGCAGATGCTTCAGCAGTCTATGTACTTCACTGAACGGCTGCGATGGTGCACAGTTCTAGTTCCGAGTTGCCTGTCTGGCAACCTGCAGGGACAACAAATATTTCATTTTCAGAATTTCATATCGCTTCCCACGCCCGGGTTCCCGGGTTCGATTCCCGGCGGTGTCAGGGATTTTCTCTGCCTCATGATGGCTGGGTGTTGTGTGCTGTCCTTAGGTTAGTTAGGTTTAAGTAGTTCTAAGTTCTAGGGGACTGATGACTATAGATGTTAAGTCCCATAGTGCTCAGAGCCATTTGAACCATTAATTTCAGAATTTCATATGAAATAAAAAATTTGAAATGCTGTCGTAATCCACTCATTAATATGTATACTCTTACGTTAAAGGTTTAACACAGTAACACAAGGATGTAAAGAGTTTCAGACGGTGTATATGTTCAGCCTACCTACCCCTCTTCACTTGAAGCGGGCGACAAAATATAAATCAAAATGCCAAAAGGAAATGAGGTGGTGAGCAGTGCTGATTTAGATACGGCCTGCAATTTTTAATTACACTTTTTTTTCAAATACACAAATAGTATTAACGTATAGACAATCTTCATTAATAAATTTTTCCTCTGTTAATATTAGAGTGCAAAATGGTAATCAGTACGCAGACGATTTAATACCTGCACAGCTAATGTGAAGTGCTCATCAAGAAACAGTTATTAAAACATAACCTCATTTCGACAAAACGTCAGGCACCATACAATAATTTGAACAAGTTAAGCAAAAGTAATATCAGAGTAAATTGCCTTGTCTTTGCAGATAATCTGGCAATTTTCATTAGCTGTATTACCAAGGCTCAAAAACAAACTCAAATTCTTAAAGAAGTTGCGAAAAGATTAGGTACTACAAATATCATTCGAAAAAACGGACTATATGAGACGCAACAAACAAGCACCAAAATATTTGAACAGAAAATATGGAAAAATAGAAAGGATTTCTCAGTTTAAATACTTGGGGAAATCATACAAGAAAACGGTCTGGAAAAAGCTGCAAACGAAGATCGCTGTCAAGAGATGGCATCAGATTAACACAAAATATTTGTAACAATAAATCTTTTCTAAATCCAGTAAACTCAGGCTTTACAGCACTGTAGTCAAACCTGAATGTCTTTATGGAGCACAAACTTTAATTCTAAATGTAAGGAGGGAATTCGAAGAAATTCGAAAGAAAGAAAGAAAAATTATTAGGAAAATATTAGACTCCAAAATTACTGATGGAGAAGTAATGAGGAAACAGAAGAATACACATACATGGTCACATGAGAAAACGAAGACTTAAATTTTGTGCTCACATTAAAAGAATGGCACCCACTGGGTTGACAAAACAAATAGTAGAATTCTACGAAAACAGAAGTAAGGCCAAAACTGAGCCAATTAAATGTATTGCTGCGGTTAAGGAGGATCTTCAAGTAGCCGGTATAACTCAGACAGACGTTACAGATAGAAAAACATTCAGACAAAAGATAGTTGCCTGGAAAGTTGGTCAGAGTGAAATTATAAAATAGACTGGAACACCGCGGTCTGATGAAAGCCTTCATTCTGAAAGGATGAAACAAATTTGGACACAAAGAGCTCACCATCAATAGTGACATTGATGGGTTGTACCTCGCGTCGTCCTATTGGGTCCATACGTGAATAATAATGATTATAAATAATTTGGACACTGAGAATGGTAATCAATATTCTGTAAAATATCTGTCCGAATGCTATTATTAAAATTTTTAAAAGCTCAAGTTCTTGTAGGATCCCTTAATTCGAAAAAAGTCAGGCATTTTTCTATATCTCTACTGTGGCCTCTACATAAAAAATATGAACACATTATGGTCACTAACACATGTGGTGTGCTGCAAAAGAACCTACAATTCCGGTCAACACCTATTCACAAATCCCTCTAACGTCTCAAGATATTTCCGGGAAGTAAACCAAAAGCTTCAAAAATGGTTCAAATGGCTCTGAGCACTATGGGACTTAACATCTGTGGTCATCAGTCCCCTAGAACTTAGAACTACTTAAACCTAACTAACCTAAGGACATCACACACATCCATGCCCGAGGCAGGATTCAACCTGCGACCGTAGCAGTCCCGCGGTTCCGGACTGAGCGCCTAGAACCACTAGACCACCGCGGTCGGCCCAAAAGCTTCAAATAACTGGTAGCAACGCATACCAAGAACCTACTGTTCCTACTGGTAGTACAGAAACATCAGACTTCTGATAACAGCACTCAACATCCATTTTTGGAATAGAGTTCAAAACATTGATCTGATAGATAGCAGTGTACAGTCATATATCAATACTTCGTAATTTGTAGCTGGAGAACACACAGCATGCCTCAGACCGCTGAAGACTGCAGCCACAGTAATTATGGACCTCCACAGTATCTTGCTCCGGCTCCAAATGCAATGAATCCTCCAGTCTGTGCAGTATGCCTAAAAGATTGTGCCTTCCATTCATTGGTGGTCACTCTCATTATTGACAGATGATTTTGCAATTGCTACCCTCAAGCCCAAGTTTCAGGCTGCTCTGCCACAAAATGACGTCTTTCTACAAACCTGTGTCCACTGTCTCCAATCCACGTTAGACTCAATGACCTTCGCAGTACATGCGTGCGTTATGCTCTTATAAGCGGCTTACGCGCACCATTAATTCTCAGTAGATGGAGTGGTACGCATTTCCTTTCTGACACAGAAACAGCAGCAGATTCTAAATTTGTGGTCAACTGCAATACATATACCCTTCTAGTCTTAAAATACACTCCTGGAAATTGAAATAAGAACACCGTGAATTCATTGTCCCAGGAAGGGGAAACTTTATTGACACATTCCTGGGGTCAGATACATCACATATCACACTGACAGAACCACAGGCACATAGACACAGGCAACAGAGCATGTACAATGTCGGCACTAGTACAGTGTATATCTACCTTTCGCAGCAATGCAGGCTGCTATTCTCCCATGGAGACGATCGTAGAGATGCTGGATGTAGTCCTGTGGAACGGCTTGCCATGCCATTTCCACCTGGCGCCTCAGTTGGACCAGCGTTCGTGCTGGACGTGCAGACCGCGTGGGACGACGCTTCATCCAGTCCCAAACATACTCAATGGGGGACAGATCCGGAGATCTTGCTGGCCAGGGTAGTTGACTTACACCTTCTAGAGCACGTTGGGTGGCACGGGATACATGCGGACGTGCATTGTCCTGTTGGAACAGCATGTTCCTTTGCCGGTCTAGGAATGGTAGAACGATGGGTTCGATGACGGTTTGGATGTACCATGCACTATTCAGTGTCCCCTCGACGATCACCAGTGGTGTACGGCCAGTGTAGGAGATCGCTCCCCACACCATGATGCCGGGTGTTGGCCCTGTGTGCCTCGGTCGTATGCAGTCCTGATTGTGGCGCTCACCTGCACGGCGCCAAACACGCATACGACCATCATTGGCACCAAGGCAGAAGCGACTCTCATCGCTGAAGACGACACGTCTCCATTCG
This sequence comes from Schistocerca cancellata, assembly GCF_023864275.1. NCBI lineage: Eukaryota > Metazoa > Arthropoda > Insecta > Orthoptera > Acrididae > Schistocerca > Schistocerca cancellata. The sequence continues at coordinate 493,647,284 of NC_064634.1, forward strand.
TCCCTCCATTCACGCCTGTCGCGACACCACTGGAGGCGGGCTGCACGATGTTGGGGAGTGAGCGGAAGACGGCCTAACGGTGTGCGGGACCGTAGCCCAGCTTCATGGAGACGGTTGCGAATGGTCCTCGCCGATACCCCAGGAGCAACAGTGTCCCTAATTTGCTGGGACGTGGCGGTGCGGTCCCCTACGGCACTGCGTAGGATCCTACGGTCTTGGCGTGCATCCGTGCGTCGCTGCGGTCCGGTCCCAGGTCGACGGGCACGTGCACCTTCCGCCGACCACTGGCGACAACATCGATGTACTGTGGAGACCTCACGCCCCACGTGTTGAGCAATTCGGCGGTACGTCCACCCGGCCTCCCGCATGCCCACTTTACGCCCTCGCTCAAAGCCCGTCAACTGCACATACGGTTCACGTCCACGCTGTCGCGGCATGCTACCAGTGTTAAAGACTGCGATGGAGCTCCGTATGCCACGGCAAACTGGCTGACACTGACGGCGGCGGTGCACAAATGCTGCGCAGCTAGCGCCATTCGACGGCCAACACCGCGGTTCCTGGTGTGTCCGCTGTGCCGTGCGTGTGATCATTGCTTGTACAGCCCTCTCGCAGTGTCCGGAGCAAGTATGGTGGGTCTGACACACCGGTGTCAATGTGTTCTTTTTTCCATTTCCAGGAGTGTATATAGCACTATAATATTCCAAGCATAATCAAATATAGCACTCTTAACCTATGCCATAAATATTAGATAATACTTAAACTAAATTGGACAGTCTCATTAACCAAAAATATTCATAAACATACTACATATCAGCTCTCATAAATACGTAACAATAAACTCATCCATAGTGTATCAGCGTTACAACTAAGTTGGCTCTCGGTTTCATTCCCAAAGTATTAAGTCCACTTCTGTCTCACTTCATCTGATCGTGCACCAGCTTAATTGGAGAAAAGTTGACTCTCTTTCGCTGCCGAGAATTTGGTTCTTACACCAATAACAGGAACCAGAAACTTGATGATTTCTGAAGACACCAGGAACCTAGGCAATTTTTTCTTGTGACAGCATCAGTAGCCTAACTAACAGTGATAAATTTCTTAATCATCATCAGATTACCAACCTTGAAATTCTTGATCTATTGACCTATATTGTAATGTTTGGTCTCTGGGACATGAGCTCTATGGAAGTTATTTTGTGTGCTCTTCCATTTATCAATTAACTCGACCACAGTAATTTTTTTCAGCACCAAATCGTTAATCAACAATAAATTCGTCATAGAAGAATTGAGTTTAAAAAGAGAAGAACTCAGCTGGGGAGACCTTTGTGCCCTGACTGAACATAATACGATACGCAGTCAGAGGCACCATGACATTCTTGTTAACATTTTTTGTATGGCAGTGGTTCAGGTAGTAGGGACAAATAGTACAATGTTGCAATTCCGTTCTAAAGCAATAGTCTAAGAGGCAATAAAATTGAAGATAGACACGTTATCCATAACAATGACCTGACACAGTCCAAATACACTACATGTGATTTCTTGGCCTTCTGTAACCCACTGGGCAGTTCGCATTCCCTCTGTGAAAAAGTAGGTGAATCTCGAAAATCCACCAACACAAACCACTATTCTGTTCTAGTTCATGGAAGAGGACCAACAAAGACAATATAATTTATCAAAGGGCCTATCGATTAGCGTTTGGATGCCAAAAACCCAATATTAGTATCCTGGGGAACCTTGTTTACTATACAGATCTTACACAATTGGACTCTAATGCTAATCTATGCATCAATATTTTTCCAAATAAATGTGGCAAGTATTTTTTCCCGTGGCTTAAAAATTCCCATGGGGATGTTTAATAATACTTGAAAGTGTAGGTTAGTAACTGGTGGTGGAGGTGGTTGTTAGTGTTTAACGTCCCGTCGACAACGAGGTCATTAGAGACGGAGCGCAAGCTCGGATTAGGGAAGGATTGGGAAGGAAATCGGCCGTGCCCTTTCAAAGGAACCATCCCGGCATTTGCCTGAAACGATTTAGGGAAATCACGGAAAACCTAAGTCAGGATGGCTGGAGACGGGATTGAACCGTCGTCCTCCCGAATGCGAGTCCAGTGTGCTAACCACTGCGCCACCTCGCTCGGTAGTAACTGGTCCAGGACATTAGTCTCAAGGCTTTTATGATACCAAGCAATACAACAAAGTACCCTTTGTTTAAAAGAGTATGTCTTAACTGTATCCTCATTCTCTATGCTTTCTCTGATTTTTTAAAATGTCGGGGTCTGTTGCTGGTATTGCTGGATACCCTAGAATAAAGTGAGGAATTCACTGAGAACAAGGTTGATGGGTATTGGCTAGAGCAATGGTGCAGCAATACCGACGTCCTGGTCATCGTCTTTCTCTTCAGACATCTTACTTGCCCCACTGACTAGGTTGTTCTCACTATCACGTATAGTAACCAACTTGAATTTAAAAGCCGAAATTCAGATAGCCCAAGCTGTCCAGCCAGTTCACCACCTTTCTACCTGAAATCCATCTTAATGTATGCTTGTCTGTTTCTAACTAAAATTCGTTACGCTAAATGTATTATTACAACAATTTTAAACTGAACAGTACTGCTAGCAACTCCAACTCATAGAGTGAATACTTGCGCTGTAAACCACTAAGTCCTCTTGACCTTTCCTGGTGTTCCTGGAATAAAACTTTAGCCAGGCCTAACGTGGATACATCTGCCTGCACTGTAAAAATATTTTTGATGTCAGGAAACGCTAACACAGGTACTGTAGTCAAAGCGTTATTCAGTGCTTCAAACACTGTTTCCTTGGAATTGCTCCACTCAAATATTTGACATTTTTTCGTCAATAGATTCAGTGGAGCAGGCTTATGAGCAAATCCAGGAATAAATTTTCTAAAGATATTTGCCATCCACATAAACCTTGCCACTGCTTTAACATTCTTATAGCCTTAAATTTATTTGGATCTGTAATTATTCATTCTGGGCGAGCTATATGTCTTAGAAATTCCACAAACTTTACTTTCTGGGTTCACTGTCAGTCTTGTCTCTCTCAATCGCCTAAAAATCTGTCTAAGATGCTCTAAGTGTTCTTGCCAACTGCTACTGCGAATAACTAAATCATCAAGATAACGATACACAGAACTTAAATTCGATATCAGAGAATATCTTATCCAAATGTTGTGACGAAACTGTTGCCTTAGTGGGCAGGTTGAAGGCTGTTGGATGAATTCAATTAAATTCCAAATAAAAGCTGTCAACCTCCTGAAATTATTTGCTAATGGGATCCAGTACTGCTTGGATACAGCATTAGTAGTGAGCTACTTGACAAAGTCAAACCGATGAAATATGTAGGCATGGTGTTGCAAAGTGAAATGGGATAGGACAGACGTATAAGGAGTGTAGTGGGGAATGTAAATGGTTGACTTCGGCTTATTAGGAGAGTCTTAGGAAAGTGTGGTACACTTGTAACGGAGACTGCGCGTAAGACACTAGTGTGAGCCATTCTCGAGCAGTACTTGTTTTGGATCATTGTGAAGCAAGACATTTTGCATACGCTTCGGAAAAGCAAAAGGGGATGCCTGAAGCTAAGGCGACGTTCTTTTCGAGGAACACTACTCAAACAAATAGAGAACTGGATTTGAAGCTGACTGCAGAACGATCCTGTTGCCATGAATGTACATTTTGGGTAAGAGCCATGAATATAAGAGAATTTAAGGCTTGTACGGAATCATATAGGTAATCGTTTTCCCTCCATCTATTTGCGAGTGGAGCAGGCAGGAAAACGACGTACCCTCCGCCACGCACCGTATTGTTACTTGCAGAGTACACATGTAGAGGCAGATGTATACGCAGATGTATATGATTATCAGTTTGATTTAAATCAAATGTCGTAAAAAAGCTAGTGCCTCTAAACCATCCAAAGCACTGTTGCAAATGTGAGAGTGGGATGGGTGTAAGACAAGTTTTTTGTTTAACTCCCAGATATGGGCTACAGGATTGCTATCTGCACTTGAGTTTGGAACTAAGAAAGTAGTAAAGGGGTTTGTGCACAGATATGTTATGGCCGATTTCTGTGTAATATTCAGTCAAGGATGTTAATCCCAGTTTAGTGGTTAACGCGTCTGGAAACTCTTGACGAAGGCCCCTAAATTTCTTACCAAACTCGGGATTCAAATGTTGCATATGTACGAGGTGGTTTCGCATTACAATAAAGACTGCACTGTTCTCCACATTTCCCTCCCGCCCTCTCCCAACCGACACAATTATATACCCTCCACTGCTGGTGCTGCCACCTGCCGTCAGGATTAGTTATTGAACGCTGACGTCGAACATAGGCGGTGGTTTCATTATGTGACTGGACCATGTGAATTACCATTACTTATGCTCGAATTAACTGACACTACCCAACAGTTGACCGATCACAGAGTATTCTTACACTACATGTGGGCTTATCATTCCCACAGCCATGGCTGAAACCTACTTTTCTTGACGGAGGAAAGAGTAACGACGGAGAAGACTCGCTACGACTGCAGTGCGTCGAAGCCTCCCACCGTATCTGGAGGAGCATGCCGCTCGCTAGCTTCACGCTTCGGACGACAGACTTATCTGCCACCCACACGCGTCCGCTTCTGTCCAAACGGCACACAAACACACACATAAACACACACACACACAGTGTTGCTTACTCGCCTACGCGCCGCTCCGCTGGTCAAACAAAGATTTCCTGAGCCAGTCGCCTCTTGTCGCTGCCCTCGTGTTCTTCATCCGCGCTTCCACGTTTATCTGCCGGACGTCCCGCATTAAAAGTGGTGTGCGAGGCGGCGATTAGCGGCGTGTTTGTTCTCGGCGGCCGGCTCTCCTCTGTAAATAGCTCGGCCCGTCCCCAGGGGCTCGCCAGCGAGGATGCGATGCGGAGTACGCGGCCGATACAGCGCGCAGAGCCCTGGGGAGACGGTCGCTCTCGTGGTCTGTCGGTTTGCTTTTTCCTGGCGCTACAAAACACCGCCAGGGCAAGAACCACTCGCAGCGCCCCCACCTTGATGTCGCCGGCAGAACTGCTGCACAAACGGCCAAAGGCCGTCTGGCTCGCCAACAGGTGCAAGAGGCAAAGACACGCGGTCGGTTTCTTTCATCTCGTTATTGACGTCCACTGGTTCAGTTTTAGGGATCTTTTGTTCCATCACGAACACGAACGTGGTATTCGTCTTCTGGCACATATTATCTTACCATACAATGATTACTCTCATTAAGCGTTAACCACTGTTGCCACGTAGCTAATTATTCATCCTGCCCCTGCCCCTTTCCCTTGCCTGGAAATTCAAATTTTGGAGGGGACAGCAGACTTCGACTCTGTATAGGAGGAGTCGCCACTGGCCTTACCTACGTACCCAGAAACTTTAATTCCAGTAGACTAATAGTTTGGCCCGTTCACATACAGCAATCGGTCGCAAGGCCACTATCTGTAACACTGCAGATGGGAGGTACCTCAAAGTTTTTGACGGCATTATCAGGCGAGTCCTGATGTTCGATAATTTGTAAAACTCCTTTCAAAGTAGGGTCAGAATGTATGAAAACTTGTTCATGAATCCTTCCGTCTGGCGCATTGTACATAACGGCATCATTGTGTCACTATAGAACTTTCCACAGCTACATTGAAAACGAGACTCGTGTCACACTCTGTAGTTCAGTGGTCTGCTGAATCTATGTCTGTGTGGACTTCTTCCGCAACTGAAATCCTTTTTGCTCATATAATTATGCAACTGCATTAAAAGCCTATGTATTCAATTTTAGTAGTAACATTCTATAATTCATTAAACAAATGTTGTCTGTGCACTCCATCTTTCACAGCAGTTGGTTCATTTATAATCACATTCTCCTACTTTTAAAACAAATGTAACCACTAGTTAGTTTAAAAACATCGTTTATTCCTTCTGAAATTGTTTAACTGCGTTATGTATTTTGAGTCTACTCTTGATTGAATATCTTCAAATCCTGTTTGAAATGCAAGTTTAATTTTTCCAAATTCAGTGTTAATTCTTACTGAATTTTTGTATCTGTTGATGATTCAATACCTTTGATTTTTGATTGAAAATCTCCAAATTTTGAAATTTGTTCATTATTAATTTTTCATTTGAATCATTGAAAACTTTTGATATTTGTAAATTGCCATAGAGTTTAATGTTGTTTTCAAAAATGTCTGTTTATTAAATTTAAAATATCATTAAAGTTGTAATTCATACATAATGGCTTTAAAAAAATAGACACAAATGACTGTAAGTAAATTTGTTAATATTTTTATTTCTTTTCTAAACCAAAAGAATCAAATTTTTTACCTAAATCATCAAAAGTAATTTTTTTTGGTTAAAAGATTCATTAATCCATCCATACATTCATATTCTTTTTCACCAAGTTTCAGTTTACGATAATTGAAAGCAACTGGATATTTAAATATGTATTTAAAAGCACCAACAGATCTCCATACAGAAATAGTGTATTCATAGTGATTGATAAGCATTAACATTCTTCCATTTTATCTTTTTAATCTCTTTGTCTTTCAATTTTTTTTACCTTTAACTCCTTCTTCATACACTCCTGGAAATGGAAAAAAGAACACATTGACACCGGTGTGTCAGACCCACCATACTTGCTCCGGACACTGCGAGAGGGCTGTACAAGCAATGATCACACGCACGGCACAGCGGACACACCAGGAACCGCGGTGTTGGCCGTCGAATGGCGCTAGCTGCGCAGCATTTGTGCACCGCCGCCGTCAGTGTCAGCCAGTTTGCCGTGGCATACGGAGCTCCATCGCAGTCTTTAACACTGGTAGCATGCCGCGACAGCGTGGACGTGAACCGTATGTGCAGTTGACGGACTTTGAGCGAGGGCGTATAGTGGGCATGCGGGAGGCCGGGTGGACGTACCGCCGAATTGCTCAACACGTGGGGCGTGAGGTCTCCACAGTACATCGATGTTGTCGCCAGTGGTCGGCGGAAGGTGCACGTGCCCGTCGACCTGGGACCGGACCGCAGCGACGCACGGATTCACGCCAAGACCGTAGGATCCTACGCAGTGCCGTAGGGGACCGCACTGCCACTTCCCAGCAAATTAGGGACACTGTTGCTCCTGGGGTATCGGCGAGGACCATTCGCAACCGTCTCCATGAAGCTGGGCTACGGTCCCGCACACCGTTAGGCCGTCTTCCGCTCACGCCCCAACATCGTGCAGCCCCCCTCCAGTGGTGTCGCGACAGGCGTGAATGGAGGGACGAATGGAGACGTGTCGTCTTCAGCGATGAGAGTCGCTTCTGCCTTGGTGCCAATGATGGTCGTATGCGTGTTTGGCGCCGTGCAGGTGAGCGCCACAATCAGGACTGCATACGACCGAGGCACACAGGGCCAACACCCGGCATCATGGTGTGGGGAGCGATCTCCTACACTGGCCGTACACCACTGGTGATCGTCGAGAGGACACTGAATAGTGCACGGTACATCCAAACCGTCATCGAACCCATCGTTCTACCATTCCTAGACCGGCAAGGGAACTTGCTGTACCAACAGGACAATGCACGTCCGCATGTATCCCGTGCCACCCAACGTGCTCTAGAAGGTGTAAGTCAACTACCCTGGCCAGCAAGATCTCCGGATCTGTCCCCCATTGAGCATGTTTGGGACTGGATGAAGCGTCGTCTCACGCGGTCTGCACGTCCAGCACGAACGCTGGTCCAACTGAGGCGCCAGGTGGAAATGGCATGGCAAGCCGTTCCACAGGACTACATCCAGCATCTCTACGATCGTCTCCATGGGAGAATAGCAGCCTGCATTGCTGCGAAAGGTGGATATACACTGTACTAGTGCCGACATTGTGCATGCTCTGTTGCCTGTGTCTATGCGCCTGTGGTTCTGTCAGTGTGATCATGTGATGTATCTGACCCCAGGAATGTGTCAATAAAGTTTCCCCTTCCTGGGACAATGAATTCACGGTGTTCTTATTTCAATTTCCAGGAGTGTATTTATCCAATAAATCATGCAATTCTGAATCACTTCATCTATAATCTCATTTATCACTATCACATTGTTTAATTTTTGGAATCTCATTAAATTTTTCTAAGTAATGTTCATTATAACGACCCTTTGTTTTCCAATTTCTCTATTTTCTTCACTAGCTTTCAAAACCTTATACACTAAACCATCGATAACTTGTTTAACCTGTTCTGTTGCATCAATAACTGGTTGATCTTTTTTAATTTTTTCTTAATCTGTTGTTGGTTGTTTTCTCCAATTTTTAATTTCTTTTTGTAAAAGAGTTTATACTTTTCTATGTCATTTAGCTTTTTTAATTCCTTCCGAGACGAATTTTGAAACAATTTATTAAGGATTACAATAATCGCTCTTTATTTTATGTACATCATTTATCTTCAGTGTTTTTACATTCACCATCTTTATATTTAACATTTAATGTTTAAAAAGTCTTAATATTTTCTCTGTATTTACCATGACTAATTTTTCTTTTCATATCTATTGTTATAAAGCCAAATTCATTTTTAATTCCAACATTTACCACACAGTTCTTTAAAATCGATAAATTTTAAATCACTCCAACAAAATCATGACAAATATGATTTAAATTTGTGTCATCTTGTCTAGAAATATTTAAAACAAATATGATTATCTCTAATTAATTGTTTTGGTTAAAGCTAAGTAAAACCAATCTCTTCCTTTATGTCTGACTCTAGTAAAACTATATTCTGATTTTCAAGAATGAAATCATCAAAACCTACAACTGAATTATTTTGACATTCATATAATGGAACAACTTAAATATTATTTTGAATAAAAGTTAGTTTTTCCATTAATTTTCATATTCAATTGCTTCCTATACTTTTATAAATTCTTGATATTTTGGTTGATTTTATCTTTTAGAATAAACAGACAAATGATTAATTTTCTCCAGTTTAAGCATCCTGGAGCTAGAATGTAGTTATCAATCATTAATGTCGTTTTTCTGCAACCACTTGGTTTTTTATTGAACATCAAATAGAATTTTCTAAGATTTTACTTTGCCTATTTTTTAGTTTTTTTAGGAATTCTTGTTTTTGATTCCCAATATGTCATTTATTTACAGAATTTTTATTCCCGTAAATAAGTAGATTGTTTCCACTGAGTGATACTTCAACTATTCTTAAAAAGAAGATTAACTGTTCCAGTAAAAGATGCTTATAAGGTTTTATTCAGCTTTTTGAAATCCAAATATTACATCAAAAATAATAAATTATACACTAATGAAGAAATGATAACAATTCTTGTGAGTCAATATAGTTAAAAAAATTTAGATATGCTTCTGCAGTGGGAAAAACCTAACATACCCCTTACAGAAGGTACAATTTTAAATAGTGTTTCTCTTGAAAGTGATATTAATTTATTTCTGGATAAAGAAGATTGTATTGGCCAAATTTTAAGATTTAATAATCAAATCATTGAAGCAAAGGAAAAAGCAATTGCTTACAATGTTCCTATAATTATTCCATTTGAATTAATAAACATTAATTTTAATTTTGCTGTTGGAATGTTTGCTAAACATTGTGATCATTCGACATTAAGGTTTTATGGGTGTGGTACCATGTCATATTGTATAAAACTACTGCTGCTGGAGAAAAACCAACGTTTCAATCACGGTTGCAGTGGCCTTCTTCTGGGTCTTCTGGTGCATCCTAGCTATGCAGTGTTCCTTATATTTTGTTGTTACTGTTCACTGAGCATGCTATTGTGTCGTAATTTTAAAAAGGTAGATCGTTTCATTGATCACTTAAGGAAGAAGGAGAGGGAACTTTATTTTAATAGTTTGTGGCAGTGGAGGGATGCAGGCCTTGATTAAGGACTCGAGAACTGACACAGCCAAGGGTCTTATTCCTAGAGTACCAGTCTCTCCTAGAATTTATGGTTTTCTAAAGATACATAAAGAAATATTGCGACAATAACGGCGTGTGAAAAACGTAATACAAGGATCCAAAGTAAACTGAGAAATAATAGTGACGACGAGCGTAGCTTATCAGCACCACTGTGTAATGAATTAATAGACATTCAAAGTAGTAATTTGGTAATTCTGCATAGGGAAAAGGAGCGGGCGGCAAATAATAGCGTAGACAATGAAACAAATAGTGAACAGGGAAGCATTATCGATCGATTGGTCGGCAACAGCTCGCCTCAGGATTTCGAAATGACAGCACAAAATCTTTCAAATACTGTAGATTCAGGTTTTGCGTCCTCACCGTTTCCTCAAATAAGTTAAGACACATTTTCTGCTTTACAAAATGCGAATATTGCCGGTTCAAATGCACTGCCGAATAGCACTGAGGAACATGTTTCAGACACCAGTGCATTGTTATTACAGTTAATGCAACAAATGGGACAAAGGCTAAAAAAAGTTAGGCACAACGCTTGAACAAAATCAGAAACAAATGGTACAAAATTTTCAAAAGTTAGAGGCAATGGAACAAAATCAAAAAGAGTCACAGCAACAGCTGCAAAAGCTAGACACAACACTTGGACAAACAAGTGAAGGTTTAACTGCTGAGTTACTTAGAATCAAATCGAAATGTCAAAAAGTCTGTAATGACGTAAAAACACAAATTTGTGAGCATTTCAAACCTATTTTTTCGCGTCATGAAAATGCATTATAGAATCAAGAAGCATAAAAGAACTACAAACTATTGTTCATGAAACTCAGGACACCTTGCAAGCTAAAATTGACTCAGTTGCATCTACCGATTCGGTTACACAACTTGCAAAAACTCAGGAAAACTTAAAGGACACAGTAGATACTGTGGTTCAGAAAAACACACTGAGGAAATAAGTTCACTATCGGAGAAAGTAGCCGAACTTTCGGATGAGTTCACTAACTTACCAACAAAGGTGGATGATGATCTGAATGACACAAGACCTGTAGCCTTCACTGACACAGAAGAGTATGAACAAATTAAGAAATTCAAAGAAAATCAGAATCAAATTAATACGCAACACAAAAGAGAAATCCGGAAAGTACAAGATCAGTTGGCACAAGTAATACAAGAATTACACATTTCAGAGGACACTCGCGCTCCAACACGGGAAGAGGGACTGAGAAATACGGAAAAGCCACAAAATAATAACACAGGGCATTTCGGAAATTATGAAAGAAATTGGCAAGGTACACCGAATTTTGAGATGGAACCGCCGACACGATGTAACAATGACCGACATGCGACTCGCCGACACGATGATTTTGACTATAAGCTGTTCATTACTACACGTAAATTCAAAACATTTAAGAACTCTGACAACGACATTCACCCACAAGCGTGGCTTCATCAATTCTCTCATTGTTTTCCTCCCAACTGGTCATTAGAGCACAGATTGAATTCATGTGTGGCTACTTAGAGAATGAACCAGCTGTAAGAATGCGATCTGTCATTCACGATTGTCACAGTGGAGAATTTTATCATGCCTTCCTCTCAGCATCTTGGTCTCAAGCTACACAAGACTGAGTAAAACATAGCATCATAATGATGAAACATTTCGAACAATCTGAATTTTCCAGTCTTTTGAAATATTTTGAAGACATGTTGCACAAGAATCAGTACCTGTCAAACCCATACAGCCCCTCAGAACTCGTCCGCATTTGCTTAATCAAATTGCCTGAACATTTACGACACATTATTTTGCAAAGACGACATTGAAGCTTTTCAGGGACTCTTACAAGAATTAGAAATTGACACTGAACAATCGCGGGACGCGAAAACAGGAGCACCACAATTACAGTTCACATCCATCACCATTCCGTGATGACAGGAATAATAACTGGACACCATCAGGCTATTCTTCCAATGTAAATCGTGATAAAAACAGACACCAGCCATACGACAACCATTGGCACAGTAGTAATAATTACAGTCCGCAGTAATGAATACCACAGAGACAACCATAGAAACAGACAATATGGGAACCAAAACAATTATTATCAAGGGAGACAGAATAACTTCAGACACAACGGTCCTCCGCGCAGTTACGATCCCGGGAGAAATTCTCCACCACATGACCAACAAAAAAGAAAATATGTAAACTACCGACAAAACTACCGACAAAACGACAGACCTGAATTTCATCAGAACTGGCGGGATTCAAACAGGGCAAGGGCTTCTCGAGAAGGTGAATTTGTAGAAGTTAGGTCTCCTAATCGCAATAACGACACGCGCCAACAAAGAGACAGACAATGACTCGCACTGCATGCAGCCATGTGCGCCGGCTGGCTCAGAGAAAAATAACGTAGACACTAACCTTGAGAAGAATTTTAGCATTCTTTACCGACATATACCACATGATATTTGTGTTGAATTTGAAACTCTGCGGACTAGGAAGAGTAAAGGTTTACACCACATTTCACATGTAAAACCGTTTATTGAGAGATAATCTGCTTTTTAACTTAGTCTTTGCTATAAAATTTTTCACTTTACATTACTAGTATGCTTTATCAGACTTAGTATCTGTTAACATGCAACAATGTTTGAAGTTAAATATCCAGTCAAGAACCAAGAGAACTTATTTAAACAGAAATTACAAATGCATTGTTATAGTGAACAGACGACACAGTGTTGTTGTGTGTACATTCTTGCTTGTTAGTTGCACAATTACGTAATGAATATACGGCTTACATACTTAGAACATATACTGCTAATGAGATTTTAATGCAACATTTTGGTTTGCTTGAAAAGATATTCTTTATTTGAAGTACATTCTGTGAGATTAAAGATGACTTAGCACTTGGTTTCTTTGACAGCTACTCGATTATATCACGACGCTACTAATGTGTGACACAATTTACATTGTTGCTTTTGCGGTGTATCTGTTTTACATATGCACAGTTTTCTGCATAATTCTGGAATGTAAAACATGTTTTAGTAGTAACTTTGTGGTATAGCTACAATAAGAAAGCATTTTCCGTAGCTCAACAATACGTTACAGTACAGTACTTACTTCATCATGGTAATAAGCGTAATAACTACGATATCTATAGGCAAAGCATTTCACTTTTGTTTATTCGGAGGTAAGTACATTGACTTCTACATAACTTTGCTTACGGACGACTATAATTACGACACTTGGCACATTTTTTACCCTCAAGTAATGACACAAATTAGCGCTACAGTACACGTATTTGAGTGATTAATTTTGTAATTAAAACATTTATTTTTAAAGATTTTTGAATTACAAAGATACTAAGGTTTTCCGTGATACATTTCATTCCATTTCTGTAATCTGTAACACCTGAGGGTATAATTACATTAATCCTCAGGGGGGTACACGCCTGCTTTGTGTACCATGTGTTCGGCAAGCACAAGGAGCCGTAACTAATATGGTATTTGCTTATACAACTTTACACATCGGCACCATATTTCTGTGACACAGAATTACACAGCTATCTGATCATTTAACTGAGAGAGACAAACATACACTCCTGGAAATGGAAAAAAGAACACATTGACACCGGTGTGTCAGACCCACCATACTTGCTCCGGACACTGCGAGAGGGCTGTACAAGCAATGATCACACGCACGGCACAGCGGACGCACCAGGAACCGCGGTGTTGGCCGTCGAATGGCGCTAGCTGCGCAGCATTTGTGCACCGCCGCCGTCAGTGTCAGCCAGTTTGCCGTGGCATACGGAGCTCCATCGCAGTCTTTAACACTGGTAGCATGCCGCGACAGCGTGGACGTGAACCGTATGTGCAGTTGACGGACTTTGAGCGAGGGCGTATAGTGGGCATGCGGGAGGCCGGGTGGACGTACCGCCGAATTGCTCAACACGTGGGGCGTGAGGTCTCCACAGTACATCGATGTTGTCGCCAGTGGTCGGCGGAAGGTGCACGTGCCCGTCGACCTGGGACCGGACCGCAGCGACGCACGGATGCACGCCAAGACCGTAGGATCCTACGCAGTGCCGTAGGGGACCGCACCGCCACGTCCCAGCAAATTAGGGACACTGTTGCTCCTGGGGTATCGGCGAGGACCATTCGCAACCGTCTCCATGAAGCTGGGCTACGGTCCCGCACACCGTTAGGCCGTCTTCCGCTCACGCCCCAACATCGTGCAGCCCGCCTCCAGTGGTGTCGCGACAGGCGTGAATGGAGGGACGAATGGAGACGTGTCGTCTTCAGCGATGAGAGTCGCTTCTGCCTTGGTGCCAATGATGGTCGTCTGCGTGTTTGGCGCCGTGCAGGTGAGCGCCACAATCAGGACTGCATACGACCGAGGCACACAGGGCCAACACCCGGCATCATGGTGTGAGGAGCGATCTCCTACACTGGCCGTACACCACTGGTGATCGTCGAGGTGACACTGAATAGTGCACGGTACATCCAAACCGTCACCGAACCCATCGTTCTACGATTCCTAGACCGGCAAGGGAACTTGCTGTTCCAACAGGACAATGCACGTCCGCATGTATCCCGTGCCACCCAACGTGCTCTAGAAGGTGTAAGTCAACTACCCTGGCCAGCAAGATCTCCGGATCTGTCCCCCATTGAGCATGTTTGGGACTGGATGAAGCGTCGTCTCACGCGGTCTGCACGTCCAGCACGAACGCTGGTCCAACTGAGGCGCCAGGTGGAAATGGCATGGCAAGCCGTTCCACAGGACTACATCCAGCATCTCTACGATCGTCTCCATGGGAGAGTAGCAGCCTGCATTGCTGCGAAAGGTGGATATACACTGTACTAGTGCCGACATTGTGCATGCTCTGTTGCCTGTGTCTATGTGCCTGTGGTTCTGTCAGTGTGATCATGTGATGTATCTGACCCCAGGAATGTGTCAATAAAGTTTCTCCTTCCTGGGACAATGAATTCACGGTGTTCTTATTTCAATTTCCAGGAGTGTATATTTTACTACATCAGTGACGGATGTTTACGTTATTACACAGTTGGATAACTTCACATTTATGAAATTGTATTTTGTCTGTACTTTGTGAACTGTTCATATATTTCCAGAACCATTGTGATACTATGAGAGCTTTGAATGATGTATTTGGTATGGGATCATGATTTTTAAAGTATGTCTGAGGTAGATGACACTATTGAAATGAGCAGAGATTTTTTTTAGGTTTTGAAATTATTGCAGAAAGCTACGACGTTTTTTAGATTTGCCTGATGTGTTATGATATTATTACGACGACGATGTGTATTATGCTGTTGAGGTATGTTTATGATCAATAAGCTGATGCTATTTGAGAAATTTGATTATGCTACGTATTTATTGTGATGAAATATTGAAGAAGTGTTGACGAATATGTATATGTGTAATAAGGTAAGGAATAATGAGTAGTGGTTAAGGACTCTGACTTGTGCAAAAAGGATGTTGGAAACCAAGAATCGTGCTTTAAGAGTTATGAAATCTGCGTAAATCCATGAATGCATCACAATGTCAGCGAAAATTTTTTGGATACTGTTATATTTATAGAATTTTGTTTCTACACTTTTTTAAAGCAAATTCTCGACCTGCGAAAGTTTTTATATGAGACTGTCACTGCTGTCGTAAATATTTTGGTAAGAAAGTTAAGTGACCTTCACATAACGCGTGAAAAAGACCAATAAAAAGGTGTTAGCATGTGGACGTAATGTGCTGTTCCAGTCTCTTCTGTACCTAAGGTCCATCACCGTTCCCTTTGGATCCCTACGTAATTCGGTGCTCTCCGATACACACGATCTAACTGCGGAGGAGTGGTACTCAAGCGTCAACACTAGGTTACAATATCTCAGGATGTAATTAAGATTTTACAATGCAACAAATGGCACTGATTACGTATTTGTTTATATGTTCAGATGGGCTAACAAAACTAACGGGGTTCCATTTAAAAAAACGTGCATTTTTTTATGGTTTGTATTAACCAATTACACTAGCCCCTCTCCTCACGTTCGGTCTGTGGAATCGATTCGTCAGTATTTGATGTGGTTTACGAAACATATCCAGCGGTAATGTTAGGCGACTCACCCTGTGTATCTGAGCTCAGTAGATTTAAGTTAGCTTAAGATCGGGTAGGCTATATAAGAGAACGGGTTGTGGTGAATTGGAAGAAATGCATTGAGAAGCTATAAGAAAATGGTTTGGCCAAAAAAGTAGTGTACAGTGGAGAATACCTACATTCAAAGAGGATATGAATAGAATACAGAAAGCATGCTTGGATAGGTTTTTTTTGTGGAAACAAATGTTGAAATAAGAAAAAAGATCTATGGAATGAAATTTTGGGTTGGACTGCAGTACCAGACGTCTCACTGAATACAATTCCTTTCCTTTTGTGTTATTCCGCTGTGTGTTCGTGTACCCTTGTGTATTTGTGTTTTTCCTGTCTTTATGTGTTTACCTAAGAAGATTTATGTTGTAGAATTTTTCTAATACTCAGCTACATTCACTATACTGGAATACTGTTATCCTCAAATATAATTTGCATTAATCCTATGTTATTTATTTTGTAAAGATGTTTAGACATTATTTATTCTGTTTTGTTTTAATGCTCACGTGTTAAGTTGATGTTTCCAAAGCTATTCTGATCTTTTATGTATTTACTTATGTCATAATTCCTGTAACACTGATGTATATGTTTATTTCTATTCTTTTGTAAAGCCCGTATTACTACAAATGTTATCTGTATTGTTATGTTCTTTAATGATGTATTTTTTACCTATGTAATTGTATTCTTATGCTATAAATTTGTAATTGTATAGACACCAGTTCTTCAAATTAAGTTACATTTCACTGCACACGTTTCTGTTGGTCATAGTATATGCACAATAGATGAGAAGTTGGGACTGTTAGTGTTTGTACGTGTGTTGATAACTCAGCAAGGGACTGGTTAACAGCATTGCTGGTTCTGAGGACATACCAAACAGTTTGTGAGTGCACAAGTGGTGGTTTATGGACTTGCTATATTGTCCGCAAGACTCTTCGATGGTGATAGTGCACCTGCACAGTCGCAACAGATGGCTGCTGGCCGTTTCTACAAGGACTACAGTGGGTCTGCACTTTTGATGACCCACCAATACCATAATTTCTACAAGGACTACAGAGGGTCTACACCTTTCCTGACTCACCAGTACCATTATTTCTACAAGGACTGCATTGGGTCTGCACTTCTGGTGGCTCACCAATACCATACTCTCTACCAGGACTACAATGCGTCTGCTCTGTGATGACCTACATACCAATATTCTTCAAAACGTCGACTGACTCTGCGGTAGGTTTGCTCTCTTGTGGCCCACTACCTGTCTGCATGTCAAGAGTCAGCACTGTCTTTCCGTTAGAAGGACAACACTACTTCTTCAAGGCAGCATGGAAATCCACTACTTTTGTGTGCATTTTCATTTACTGATCAGACTTTGTGCAATGAAATTATACTGTGATGAATGATCAGGACTGTCTTTATGAGAACAATTTTTGCTTTTGACGAACAGTGTATCAATAAGTGTGTGCATTTGATTTCTTTGTTATTGTAAATATAAAAATTTTTTTCAAATATGTATTGGCCACTGCCCAAAACAATTTGTAAAATTTTTTGAGGGGAGCATGGGGGCTATGTAAGTAGGCTGTTTAGGTTTTTATGTTGCTAACGTCACCTAGCGCTCTGTGTGAAAATCACTGGCTGTGCTGTGTGCATTCTGTGGCTGGTGGGCATTGTTGAAATAGTCGCTATTGTAGTGTTGGGCAGTTGGCTGTTAACAGCTCGTAGCATTGCGCAGTTGGAGTTGAGACGCCAGCAGTGGTGGATGTGGGGAGTGAGATGGCGGCATTTTGAGAGCGGATGATCTGGATGTGTGTCCATGAGAAAGAGTAAATTTGTAATATTGGATTTCATGAACTGATATATATATATATATATATATATATATATATATATATATATAATGACTTTTGAACACTATTAAGGTAAATACATTGTGTGTTCTTTATCAAGATCTTTCATTTGCTAACTATGCCTATCAGTAGTTAGTGACTTCAGTAGTTAGAATCTTTTATTTAGCTTGCAGTATTGGCGCTTGCTGTATTGCAGTAGTTAGGGTAATGAAGATTTTTGTGAGGTAAGTGATCCATGAAAGGTATAGGTTATTGTTAATCAGGGCCATTCTTTTGTAGGAATTTTTGAAATTCAGATTGCATTGCACTAAAAATATTGTGTGTCAGTTTAGTGTTGATCAAAATAAGTAAAGAGCGAAATGTCTGAGTACGTTCAGTTCTGCTCAGCTGTTTGAAAATCAAATAACGTAAGAGGTTTACCAGCACAGTAATTCAATAATTTTTCTAAGGGGACGTTTCAATACCAACTACCTGACAAAAATGTGAGGCACCGGAAGTGTCGGACTGGGCACCCACAAGGTCTTAAGCGCCTTGTCGTCACGGTCCGTGCGGCTCCCATCCGCCCCCCTCCCCCCACCACCACCATTGGAGGTTCGAGACGAGTCCTCCCTCGGGCATGGGTGCGCGTGTTGTCCATTGCATAAGTTAGTTTAAGTTAGATTAATCTGTGTTAGGCTTAAGGGCCGATGATCTGTGGAGTTCGGTCTGATAAGACCTTATCACAAATTTCCAATTTCCACCAGAAGTAGATGAGGAAACGAAATGAGGTTTCGCAAGTTGAAAGGGCCTGTGATGTTATTTCCATGATTACAAAATCCAGCGAAATTTACAATGTACTTGGCAGCATGAATCCACCTAAGAAGTGATATGCCAGCTGACATACAACTGTTGTAACTGTTGTCTATGAGATTGTAGATACTGACACCAGGATGGAGTTCACACTCGATCTGGTCCCACACGTGTTTTGTCAGTACGGACCTGGGGATCTTGCTGGCCACAGGAATACGTCAATATCACGCAGACTGCTCATACAGACACATTCCACATATGGACAAGCGTTGTCCTGCTGAAAAATGGCAATACTGTACTGTCTTACCAAGGGTAACACATGAGGATGCGGGATGACCATGATGTACTGCTATGACGTGAGAGCTTGCCCGCTAAGTACCAGCCGTGACCTGAAATCATGCCTGATGGTTCCCCACACCTTGATGCCGTGAGTAACAACAATGTACCTTTAAATATCATTAGAAGAATGAGACTTTTCCACAGGACGTCACCATTCTCGCCCACGGTGGTCGTCTGGTGCAGAAACGTAATTCATCGCTGAACGCATTGTGACGCCATTAGCCAGCAGTCCATACTTATCCATCACAGACCCACATGACATGCAACCACTTGTGCTGTGCTTTGCAACCAACAGATGGAAGGATAATCTCTACTCCCGGTTGCTACTGGTCTCCAACGAAGGTATAGGGTGACACAGAATGTAGCTGGGAGGCTATTATTTGTTCTCTGATGGCAAACACGGATGTACTTTATGCACAATACTTCCATCCGCCCTTGTGGTGGTCAGATGTGATCGACGGGAGCAATGATGTATCTTGCCCTTATGTTGACCTGCAGTCAAACATGGCAGCACTGTCGTACCAGTATGTACCACGAATCTGAACACAAAATTGGGCCACTGCCTCACACAAATGCCACAAGAACCTGGACACAACATCAAGGCACTGTCACACATGAATGTCCCACGAATCTGAACACATCGGACTACTGTCACAGACAAATGCTCCAAGAATCTGTACACAACATGGGGCCACTGTCACACCAAAATGCCCAACGAATCTGGGCACAACATGGAGCCACTGTCACACTCGAATGCCCCAAGAATCTGAACAGAAGATCAGACCACTGTCATAGCCGAATGCTCTAAGAACCTGCACACAATATCGGGCCACTGTTGCACTCTAATGTCCCGCTAATCTGGACAACATTGGGCTATTGTCACACCCAAATGCTGCACGACCATGGACACTGCACCATTCGAATAGCCAGACAAATGAAGACCCACAATGGGGCCCCTTTCAAATTCTACCATGTTCTGATAGCACTGTCTCACATGTGTATGTAACACCTCCGTATCGTTCACAGTGCCCATTCAACATTTGATGCTGTTCTCTCCTCTTATGTTCAGTACCAGGTCTGGAAACAATACTAATGCCTTCTGGTGGGCGTTCTGCCTGTATCAGAGAATTCCAACTCTGCTAATTTAGACAGACACCAATGATGCGTATAGCTACGTGTGCCAAGTCACATTGACATCCGATCCTCGTTTGCTGGGTGTTTCACTTCTTTTTTCTGGCAATGTAATTCTGCTCAGGTTATATCTATCCAGGTTTGCGATTAGATTGAAAAACTGTTATAATATAATGCAGCATTCTGCATATACCAGGGATGGCTTTTTCACTGCTTGAAGGTGTTTAACGAAAAGAAAGGTAACTGGGGTAAGCATAACTATGACCCTAAGTAATCTGTGAGAACATATCGTTGGAATTTGCTTTAACCCTCTATGACTACATACAATTTGTCGGCCATTTTTTTCATATATTTCGTTTCCTGTACGATTGACAAGTATGTTGCACCAAATGTCCCACGAATCTGGAGACAACATTGGGCTACTGTTCACACCAGAATGCTGCATGACCCTGGACACTGCACCATTCGAATAACCAGACAAATAAAGACCCACAATGGGGCCCCTTTCAAACTCTACCAGGTTCTGATAACACTGTCTCACATGTGTATGTGGCACTTCCATATCGTTCACAGTGCCCATTCAACTGTTCGTGTTATATGGGTAAATAATTCTTTCTTAAGTTACATTCTTCCTGAGTCATGAAGTTATTTTGGCCTGGAGTGACGCTTTCTGATCTTCTGTGTGCATTGTGAGCCAGTAAGTTGTCTTCGTTTAGCCGTGCTGTCTCGGTCTAAAGAAGTGGGCAGTGACGTGAGCGGGACGTCTGGCCATCTTTTACCCCCGGGAGCCGTTACGCTAATCGCGCCGCCAGCGCTCCAGCCGACTAGTCGGCAGAGTGTGGGGGCGCCTTCCGTAGCGTCGCCCCGCGGCCTGCCCGTCGAGGGGGCCGCCTTATCGCGCGCAGGTAGCGGGGCCCGGCCAGCTAAGCCACTCCGCGCCACGGCGGAGTTGGCGCCGGGCTGTGTCTTCCGCTTTCCGCAGCAACTTACCGCCGCAGCCGCAGGCCCCACAAACTTGCTCTTATTAAAAAAGTTCGCCCGCCGAGCCGAGAGTGAGCGACGGCGAGCGGGAAGGTCGAGGGAAGGAGGCCGGCGAGAGGACGAAGAGCAGCAGGCGGCAGCGGCCGGAGCTGCGTAAAGGGCTGCGACCGCGACGTGGCTGGGCAGTGGCTGCAGCTTCTAATGGTACTTGAATTACGTAACCATTGCGGCACCTCACCCCAACCTCTCGATACCACCAATATTCTACTGTGTTTCTGCAAAGTGGTTAACATATTGAGAGGCACCCACATGCCTTGCTCATACTGTGGCATCAAGCAGTCAGGCCTGCAAGATGAGTGGCCTGCCAAGCGAGTAACATGAACTCTAGTACTCACAATTAAGTTACAAGTTTTTCTCCTGTTTGAATATTACGCAACGGAAACGGAAACGCACATCTGACTATTAGTAATTTACACAACTCTGACTGTTCACTGCGCACTGGCAATACCACATTTTCTTTCTTATTTAACGGCTTTGATCAACACGTGAGAAATTCCGCCCAGTGGGCATGGCTTTACATTGATGATTCTCTATCTTATCGTCTCGTAATTATTTAACGCCACAGTGCACTTTCTGGATAGGATGGTGGATCTTTTGCTATTTCTCACACTTCCACTCTCACACCCATCATCACGAAATTTTCCTCCAGACCGAGTGGTACAAAAAGAAACATACGTAACCCACTGCCTCTGAATCTATCTTGTTACTCTCCCATGCCAACCACACATACTTAAATTTCATGAAATACATCACACTGGCAACACACAATACAAAGAATAGTCACAACGTTATAATCACATCACTTTTAGCTTTCCCACTTCAATTAGTATTTGGCCGGCCGGGGTGGCCGAGTGGTTCTAGGCGCTACAATCTGGAACCGCGCGACTGCTACGGTCGCAGATTCGAATCCTGCCTCGGGCTTGGATGTTTGTGATGTCCTTAGGTTAGTTAGGTTTAAGTAGTTCTAAGTTCTAGGGGACTGACGACCTCAGCAGTTGAGTCCCATAGTGCTCAGAGCGATTTTTGGATTAGTATTTGTCCCAGTTTCACACGACACTGCCCCACTTCGTAACTTTTCTTTCCTACTATGAACTCTGGAGGGTATATGCACGTCTTCCTGTGCAATGCAAGCCAAGTGGCGTTGCTGGATAGACGGCTGACTCACTTTGCTTCTCTCTCAGAGTATTATAGTTTGAATCAAGCGTCACACGGAAACATAACACGCAAAGTAATATTAAGAACATATTCATTACACACGCGAGTCCTCAACTCATACCATGGACGAGTACTTCTCTTTATCCTCTGTCTCACACACAGATTGAGACTCACACAGTACTCACCACGTGGAAGTACTCGTCTCTAATTTCAAGTCCTGCACACGCCATTTCTTAAATATTTCAACTTATAGTACACACGCTAGTAATTCAGCTTAACTTAAGCACTCGGAACTATTTCAACTTATTCCTACACGTGGTTTGATTGTGACCGTTGGTCACTTCCGAAGATTACTACAATCCCCTTAATATTACCTGCCTGACATTCTCCCCACAAAAGTTCCTGAAATAGAGAAATTATTATTCCAAACTACTCTTAAGTATTTCACATGCATACCATGTCTCCACTCTTTTGCCTTTACAGAGCACACCTAGGACAGGTCTTACCAACACTAGATCCACCGGCAGAGTGCTGAAACATGGCCGTTCTTCAGGTAATCTCGCACCTCTGTCGAGGTGGGGGAAGACCAAGCTACCCATTGGTCAGCCACATTTCAGGCGCTCAAAGCTCCAGTAAGTTTCATCTCTTTGGTTCCACCAAAGGTGACCAAAGGACCGTCTCAAAGATGATCATATATTGCACATTCACTATCTGTGGTTAGCAGACGACCATACATTCATTCATTTCGCAGATCTCACCAAATTGGATGTAGGGATTTATTTTGTGGGAGTGCATATGTGATCAATTAAATAAATAAATTGTCATTCTTTCCTACACTGGTATCCGGCTTCCGTGTATTAAGTGAAATTGAGTTATTATTACAAAAAATATGTTGTTCTGACAAGAATAACGAAGAATGTTGTACCTATTTTCAATGTCGGGCGGTACTGTACCCTTTCAATATTTCTGCGAGAACATTCAGATTTGATTTCATTAATGTAGAGGTACTTTTATACATCGATACGTTTATATTGTAATCATATTATCTTATGTGTATTCTTTCTTTTGTCACTGTGATCTTTGATGTACTTGTAACTCTGATTTTTGGGCGCGTAAGCGGTTGTTAGAGAGTCAAGTCTTGGATCGTCATGTTGAAAAGACGCAAATTGTAGTCAGTTTATGAAATGTGAACTTTAACAGTGAGGAAGATATTTTCAAGTATGTTTTATATTGTGAAGTGATGTTGCATCAAAAGTAATAAAAAAGAAGTGTAACTTAAATTCGGAGTGCGCTGATTACTTTCTTACATCACCATTGTTCTAACTTGCAAAACTTTAATCTTCAAGAATGGTTTATGAAACACATCTATAAAACTTTTGAATATCGCAGAATAACACCTAGGCCTTTTTGCATCCGAGCTTGGAATCATCACTACCTAGATTTTCGACGATTGAGCCATGAGTTCACAACGTGACCAGCGTGGGAAACACGAAAGGTTTATCCATTACTTCATGAAATGACTTTATTAACTGTGCTCTAAGTACACCTGCCACATAATATAACTTTGTTGTTGCCCGAAAATGCAATATTTAGCAGCGTGAGCAACACTACAGTCATAATTCAATTTTACCTTTGGTGGTAGGGTTGTTAGAAGCTGCTTGCGCGGACCGGCGTCTTCGTGCCGAGTCTGCGGATACAAGCAATTACAACTACACCGTGATCAGAAGTGAAGGGACAGTGTCACTCAGTACTGCGATTCTCGTCTAATTTTCCAATGGAAGCGATCGGGTGTCTACTCTGCGCAATACAATTTGAAAGTAGGCTGTTTATGTTTTCTTTATGTAAGTAGGCTGTTTATGTTTTCTTATTAGCAACGTTACGTAGCGCTCTATATAAAAATCACTGGCTGTGCTGTGTGCAGTCTGTGCTAGTTTGCATTGTTGTCTGCCATTGTAGTGTTGGGCAGCTGGATGTGAACAGCGCGTAGCGTTGCGCAGTTGGAGGTGAGCCGCCAGCAGTGGTGGATGTGGGAAATGAGATGGCGGATTTTTGAGTACAGAATGGATGTCATGAACTGATATATATATATATATATATATATATATATATATATATATATATATATATAATGATTATTAAGGTAAATACATTGTTTGTTCTCTATTAAAATCTTTCATTTGCTAACTATGCCTATCAGTAGTTAGTGCCTTCCGTAGTTTGAATCTTTTATTTAGCTGGCAGTGGTGGCGCTCGCTGTATTGCAGTAGTTCGAGTAACGAAGATTTTTGGTGAGGTAAGTGATTTGTGAAAGGCATAGGTTAATGTTAGTCAGGGCCATTCTTTTGTAGGGATTTCTGAAAGTCAGATTGCGTTGCGCTAAAAATATTGTGTGACAGTTTAAGGACAGTCTTGTATAATTGTTTTAAGGGGACGTTTCATAAATTGAAAGGTCACTTTTTCGAAGGAAGGAAAGAAGGAAGATTGGGTTTAACGTCGCGTCGACATCTAGGTCATTAGAGGTGAAACTCAAGCTCGAGTGGTGTGAAGGATGGGGAAGAAAATCGGCAATGCACTTTCTAAGGAACCATCCCAGCATTTGTCTGCAGCGATTTAGGGAAATCACGGACGACCTGCGAGCAGGTCGTCCTCCTGAATACGAGCCCGGTGTGCCAACAACTGCGCCGCCTCGCTCTGTCACTTGTTCGAAACCCCGTCCTCTGCAATTTCACAAAAGCGTGGCGCCATGCGGCGTCATACTTAAAAAAAAAAAAAAAAAAAAAAAAAAAAAAAAAACTCAAGAGTTTCATGTGGCTCGAGGGATGCATTATTGATGCCACATTGGTATCAAATTTCAATACAGTCCTGTCCAAAGGCAGTCTGCACTAGAGGTGGGCAGACTCGTTCATCCTTGGGAACTAGTTCACTAGTGATCTCTCTTTTTTGGAAACAGTTCATTTTTACTCGTTCACCGTTCATTCGTGCTTGGTATATGGTCCTTATGAAAAATTGATAATTAGCAGCATAGGGACTGAAGATGGAAGGCGCCAAGAGAGGGCACTTGCCTCCCCCTGGAGAACACGGTTTTTATTCATAATAGAACTCTCACACACTTGTAATTATCGCGATACTGCAAAACCTCTCGTTTAGGCAACTGTAGCGTTATGTGGCTGATCGCTGTGAAATAATATAAGGTCGCGCACGAAAAACCGGCCCCGAATACAGATTGCTCGCCAATTACGCACGTTTTGTGGACCGCTACGAGCAGAAGAGATGAACTTGTAATAATTAGGCAGTGAAGAAATAGCAAATAAGTTAATGCAACAACACTTTCGAAACAATACATGACGATTGATCGGCGACAATGAGCAGTCTAGTACCTGGGGCCGATTTTTCGTGTGCCACCCTGTACCACTGAAATAATATTGTAAGAGTTAACATATTCTCTTTGAAACGTCCCCTTTTGAAAAATTATACAATACTGTGCTTAAACTGACACACAATATTTTAGAGCGCAACGCAATCTGACTTTCAAAAATCCCTACAAAAGAATGGCCCTGACTAACATTAACCTATACCTTTCACAAATCACTTACCTCACAAAAATCTTCGTTACTCGAACTACTGCAATACGGCGGGCGCCACTACTGCCAGCTAAATAAAAGATTCAAACTACTGAAGGCACTAACTACTGATAGGCATAGCTAGCAAATGAAAGATTTTAATAGAGAACAAACAATGTATTTACCTTAATAGTCATAATATATATAGCAGTTTATGACATCCATTCTGTACTCAGAAATCCGCCATCTCATTTCCCACATCCACCACTGCTGCCGGCTCACCTCCAACTGCGCAACGCTACGCGCTGTTAACATCCAGCTGCCGCTGCCCAACACTACAATGGCAGACAACAATGCAAACTAGCCACAGACTGCACACAGCACAGCCAGTGATTTTCACACAGAGCGCTACGTAACGTTGCCAATAAGAACCTAAACAGCCTACTTACGTCTTTACAAAATGTGACACCAAACATTCGACTGTGGAGAGCGGGCTTCATTCGGTTGTAAGTCGGTCTGCTTTCCATGACAATGAACATCCTCTTTTACCTTGGATCAAAATAAGAAGGAAAATGGCCACTCGAGTGTGCGGTCGCGATTTTCTTACGTTTTTACAAGTATGTCTTCTGCTATGAAACTTCCTGGCAGATTAAAACTGCGTGCCGGACCGAGACTCTAACTCGGGGCCTTTGCCTTTTGCGGGCAAGTGCTCTACCAAGTTTCATATCAGCGCACACTCCGCTGCATAGTGAAAATCTCATTCTGGTAACATCCCCCAGGCTCTGGCTAAGCCATGTCTCCGCTATATCCTTTCTTTCAGGAGTGCTAGTTCTGCAAGGTTCGCAGTAGAGCGTCTGTAAAGTTTGGAAGGTAGGAAACGATGTACTGACAGAAGTACAGCTGTGAGGAACGGGCGTGAGTCGTTCTTGGGTAGCTCAGTTGGTAGAGCACTTGCCCGCGAAATGCAAACGTCCCGCGTTCGAGTCACGGTCCTGCATACAGTTTTAATCTGCCAGGAAGTTTCATATCAGCGCACACTCCGCTGCAGAGTGAAAATCTCATTCTGAATTTCTTCTGCTGTTTATGGAAAAAATGAAGTTAATTGATATGCCGTTTTGTTACCTGAAAAAATGTATGTATTACAAAAAATGGTTCAAATGGCTTTGAGCACTATGGGACTCAACTGCTGAGGTCATTAGTCCCCTAGAACTTAGAACTAGTTAAACCTAACTAACCTATGGACATCACAAACATCCATGCCCGAGGCAGGATTCGAACCTGCGACCGTAGCGGTCTTGCGGTTCCAGACTGCAGCGCCTTTAACCGCACGGCCACTTCGGCCGGCCGTATGTATTACATTCCAGGTAATTTTTATGTTATTTACGTAATTATAAAATACATTTTAACTACCGGTCATGGACGCTGTATAGAATATAAAAAGAACCAGAAGTTCAGAGTTCAAAAAAGGTTTGAAACAAAATGGGCGTGCGCAGCGAACGAAACGAACAACTCGATATTGAACTGTGAGCAGTCGGCAGTGGAACTGCGACGAGTGGCCACGCGAAGAAGGACGAGTCCGGCCGAAATAGACCGAGACCGAGGCATAGACAGAGACGGGAACGGGACCGAGGCTGGAACGAGACCTGCCGGCGTGCCGTTGCGGGAACGAGACCGACCGTTTCCTGTTCCTGGGAACTGTAAGTAGAAAGCCGCGACCAAAGTGAACTATGAAAGACCGTTCCTTAGAATTCGTTCCTCGCTCGTTCCGTTCATCTTGATGAACCGTTCCTTTGGACCCGTTAGTTCGCGAACGTCCCATCACGACCCATCTCTAATCTGAACACGTCACACAATTGGAAGTTTGGCACACTCGTTCCTGCCCACATTGCAGCCCTTCTCTCGACGCCTCTGCAATGGAGGTAAGAACCCCGACGTCCAGCCTTCAGATCATGCGGTTTTTATAATGCATGGCCGAGGAAAACATTTCAGACACGCCCCTATCGAGAAGAAGGTGGCTCAGGGGGTGGTATACAGGTATGAAACCACCCATTTCCCTTGATCCTCACACATTTCGCGGTCGCAAACGACAACTTGCCGTGCGATAAGCAGTAGGACGGCGTTCGTGATAACCTCTGACACGCTGACATCTCCGGACGATTCAGTCCATCTTGAAGGACATCGTGGGCCTGTAATCACCTGCGCTCCTTTGGAGCGGATTTTTCTCTGGTATACAGGGCGGAACCACAAAGGACCGTTCAAACGACGTTGTGTCTGAAATACTTTTCTCAGCCCCCATAATAAAACCGAGTGATTTCAACACTGGGCGTCGCAGTTGTGAACTCTGTCGCAGAGGTCTCAAGAGGTTTCAAATATAGGGAAGAGGACCTGAGACCACCTCCTCGTCGTGAGACACGTACACGGGGACGTTGGGGACAATCGTGATGAAATCTGGTGCCAAAGTTAAATCGTTAACCCGCCTTACACCTCCAATGAACTTCTCAGCTCTGGTCTTCTTTTCGCGTGTCTCCACACCTTGCTGTCTGAACCGTCGCCTAGCCCGAGGTTGACGTTGCAAGGCGACATGCTTTCACACCATTACACAGCAACGTTGTAGGCAGATACGAGTCACATTTCAAAGTCCTGTGTCTCAAAGGGAGACAATTACGGCGTTTCGAAAAAGTGACCCTTAATTGTATTGTGCAGTGCATCACAATATTAATACGTGAACATGGAAAATTGAAGGACCGATTTTTAATATTAAATTACTCGCGGAGACAAGTGTAACTTACCTATTTCGAGGAGTAATTTGCAAGAGATATGCACCAAAAAATAAAATAATATAATATTTGTTCTTAGCCGTTAAGAGAGGTGAAAGGAATTAGAGATACTCACATGACAGAGCTTTACTCCGCCTCTTACAGCGCTACCAACATCTACACCGCGTACCGATCAAGTGCCGACGTTTAAATTTAAATCTTCCAGATAGTTGATTTGCACTAAGACACACATTCCGGGTAGCTACACTCATGTTCAGAAAAAAAAACAGGACACCTTGAACGACTAGAGACAGGACGTTCGTATTCACAGGACAAGTATATTAGTACGTTCTGCAGAAACAGAAAAGGGAGACAGGGATAATCGAGAAGGTTGTATATACAAGGTTACTGGAGCATTTAAATTCACATAATTTGCTGTCAAATGTACAGTTTCGTTTTAGAAATGGTTTAACAACTGAAAATGCTATATTCTCTTTTCTCTGTGGGGTTTTGAACGGATTAAATAAAAGGTTGCGAACGCTTGGTGTTTTCTTTGATTTAACGAAGGCTTTTGACTGTGTTAACCACAAAATATTACAGCAGAAGTAATGGAGTAAGGGGAGTAGCTTACAATTGGTTCGCCTCTTACTTTAAGTAGAGAAAGCTGAAGGTAACCCTCCGCAGTATTGAGAGTGGTAGTGATGTTCAGTCCCAATGGGGCAATTGGCGTGAGAGAATGTGATGCGTCCATCCGGGAAATTGCTACTCCTGTGGGACGAAGTATTTCGGCAGTGCAACGGGTGTGTGGGGAATGATTCACGGGAGGACGTAGAACACGACGAGAGGAGGATGCTAAGTTCACCCAACCTGGATATGATGTGACGTCATTATGACTTATATACACTTTAGTCGATTAACACACGTATCGACTTTTACGAACGTTCGAGATTCTAAACTGTCGTCAGCTAGTGGTTTGTTTTGACACGTGCGATTCTGATAACAGCTCAGTGTGGCAGCGTATATGTATTTCGCCAAAATAAAAGTAAAAGAGCTGGATATTAATAGAAATATTCCTGACCGTGGCCTTGAAACCACCACGGACAACACGTTTCGTAAAAAAGTGAAGTCTTCTTATGCCCCGACCAGATTAGATTGTGTGATTGTTGTATGGAACGCTTACACCGAAAATAATATTTATTTATTGTCAATATTTTAGTATGGTTTCATACAATCGGTCTTGTCAGTACATATTAGATTGTAGCAGCATACTCTTGCTGACTTTTTTTCTTAATTTATATAGCTGAAAGAGAACTCGTGCAAGTTTCTTAGCTAAATAATATGTCCATCCCAATACAGTCTTTTATCGACCATAATTCCAAGTAATTTTACACTCGGACCGCAGAGACAGGTACCTTAGTGTCCAGTAATGACTGGTGTGTAGAGTGATTGAATTTCGAACTTAAAAAGAAAAATATGAGGCATTGTTGAAGAAAAATCATCGACCGGAGATGAAATACGAGGGGAAGTGGATTTCTCAATGTAATCTTAACCAAAGGTTAGTGTCTTGACGCATCTGAAGATTTTGGCTGCTGAGTGCTTCTTCTCACCGAGTACGAATAACCGACGCACTTCAGCTGGGTCAGAAGTACATCACTTTCTGCTTGAGATTCACAATAACCACGCAATTGCCCGTCGTCATCGATGCTGAACTCGTTCAGCTTTTCTCTCATTAGTCTCTCGAATGCTGAACACATAATTAGAGACGAGCAAACGAAAAACAACGCACAGGACACAAACACAGTACAATAGACGATTTAAACGCAAGGAACGCAAAACACATTCAAACGAATGGCGCAGAGCACAGCGCTACCCTGTTACAACCTCTCGAAAGTTCACAAAAGTCGAATAGTCGATTACGGTTTCTATCGTTTTCGATGTAGCGTGTATACGTCGTAATGACGTCACATCGTATCCAAGTCCGGTGAACTTAGCATCCTCCACGACGAGATGGGTCAGGTCGCACCACCGCTACCTCCCCCTGAGAAATTCCACACCTGCAAGACTATACTGAACTTGCGATATGTTTCGAAAGGTGACAGGAAACTCTGAGTTATCGTCCTGAAAACAATCACTTTGACTAGTAAACCTTCCGCTTAACTACCAGTCCCATGCGTCTGTTAAATTTATTTTGCTCTTTTACCTCTGCTGGTTGTTGACAGCCTGCATTAGAGGTTACCACAGTTATCAGAATCTAAATGAACTTGAATGCTGAAATAGTATTTATTAAATGATGGCCCTGTCATTGTTTTTGTCAATTGTTTATGGCTGATTGATATACCGACACGGGATTGATCTTTCATTAAAGTAAAGGCACAAGTATACTGATTACAAATTGGACAAAAATACATCTGAAGCGTGATGACAAAAAATGAAACAAATCTGATGGCACCACAAATATGCAACGAACCTTAAAAACCCTGTGTGGCGGCCGATTGGCAAAGACGAAGGTCTGACTGATTGAACTATTTACTCTGACTCAAAATATCGATAACGCGATCCCAAATTATCTAACACTAAATAGACCTTGATGGACTTATTCTACACAGATGTTATACAGAGCCCCTTTTCTAAATGTACAGCGGTGTCTCATGTGGCTATCGTGATCCAAGCGTCTGCAGAGCAGCGGTGTGCAGCACCTGTAATTCGCTATCGTGGACACGAAATGTGCAGAGTCGTGGCTGGTGATCTCTTAGACAAATCGCGATTACTCTCTAATGGAGCTCTGAAATCTCGGCAGGATCCAACGTGTGACACTACCGCTCGCCAGTCATACCACGGATCAGTTTTGAACAGTTATACTGGAGATCAACTGTCAGCCCTGTTACCAATAAGGTAGCTCTCAGACAGCCAGTTGTCCTAGATGACTGAGGTATAAAGTCGGTACGGCTAAGTAATTCGCACAGGCTTCCCAGTCGATGACAGTGTTACTGTGAAGTTCTGGTCAAGTGTCCCATGTGCACATCACTCCTAACAAAGGTCAAGACTGGAGAATGAATCAGGAGACCCACTCCAGTTTGAATAGGAAGACCAAGTGTCTCCTCTCCTCTCGTTCCATCAATCAGTAAACGAGCCGGCCGAAGTGGCCGTGCGGTTAAAGGCGCTGCAGTCTGGAACCGCAAGACCGCTACGGTCGCAGGTTCGAATCCTGCCTCGGGCATGGATGTTTGTGATGTCCTTAGGTTAGTTAGGTTTAACTAGTTCTAAGTTCTAGGGGACTAATGACCTCAGCAGTTGAGTCCCATAGTGCTCAGAGCCATTTGAACCAATCAGTAAACTACACGAAAGCACCCCTGCAACTGCCCCCACAAGGGTTGCATTAGCTGCTTGTCTTTCTCTAACTCATCTGCTATACTCATCACCCAATCCTAATAACAATAATATTCTTCTGTTTTAAGGAGAAGCAGCCAATCCTTGCGAATTCCCGAGCAGAGTGGAGGAGACGTTGTGCTCTCCATTTGCATTTTTTTCCCACAGCCGATCTAGGCAGCGTGTTATTTGGAGTTCTAAAGTGAATAACAAATGTATCATGGAGATTGTTATTTGGATGGCCTGAATGTTACTGCGTGTCCAACCACGGGCCGTAACTAAACCAAGAGAGAAGTTCCGATGTAGATCATTTCAGAGCTGCCGTAAATGTTGCATTCCTTCTAAAATTGTTTCGAATGTCTGAGGCTCCTCAACGAACTCTGCAGGCTGAGTGACAACACCACCTGATGCCTCCCTCGGTAACATCCTGTCCAAGGTGAACATGGAAACTCGCGAATTTTTTATGGCTGCCGACCTAGTTCAAAAAGGGCGTTTAAACACTGTCGTACCACGTCGGCTGGGAGATCTAGATTTCTCCCGCTCCCCTGACCTCTGTTGTGGTAAGAGACGCTCTACAGGTTGGTCCATGTAGGTCGACCAAACGCATTGTGTGTCAACCGTGAGAGAAATTCTCGGGCCCAGCGTTCTGTCCCCAGTAAGTGATTCAAGATGTTCCTTTACCTAATAGGTGCATGTTGCTTTCAAGCCCCCAACGTCATCTCCAAGGTTTACTGTTAAATGACCGAAATGGCTGCTTGTTTTCCACTTCAGACGTTCATCAAAAGTAAGCAAGGAAGTGAATGATGCGCACGTAACCCAAGCCATAATATAGAGCGATGGACTGTCACCCCCGATAGTGTATGATGTGTTACACTGTTCCACTGTTGCGCCAGAGCTGAGAAGGATCCAGAACGGGTCACTCACTATTCTACATATTCAGATCGTGTTTGTGAGATAGCAGGGAGTTATCAGCATGAGAACGCATTGATGGAACCGTGCACATTGTTAATACATGTCGGGTTTTTATGGTAGCTCTTCTTCAAATAGCTTTTTTCAGTGCGTTATGTCGGCCTACGTGGACGAACCTGTAAAGCCGTCGGCACACGGGCCGTGCATCTGAACGTTGAACGTCATAGCGTGGAACAGCACGTTCGGGAGTCTTTCCGAACGTGCAGAGCAGTATTTGGCATGTCAGATGTTCTGACCGTGCGTCTGAGCGTTGACCAATGAGATAGCACAACGCCACCTACGTCACACGCACGCCGTCTCCCTTCCGTACAGAGTTGTGAGGCGCCATATTGGCGTTCATTTCAAGCCTATATGTATATATGCCGTTTCTGAGCACCAGCAAATTGGGAATCACTGGAAAACCCGTTGTTAGTCGTGTGATTCGTTCCAATAAAATAATGAGAAACATCATATTCGTGTCAAAAGAATTATTGTAACTTGCATATTTTGAGAGTAGGCTATTTGAAGGCAGCGACACATTGAAGATCCACCCAAAACGCATTGTTCTTGGTACATTTTGTTGTAATTAAATTTCAGTTAGTAACATAATTATCTGCGATTAACGTTTTTAGCTCGAGGCAACACAATGCGGTTAGGCATTCTGAGCGTGCTTTTCGTATAGCGTAATGAGTAGAGTCTCTGTCTGACAATCAGTTTTTGTTGGGCCGGTGGTTCGCGTCCTAACACTTCCAAATTTTTTTCCTAGCATTCGCTTTTTTATTAGGTTCTGATACTTTATTATTACTTTAATATAACTATATGCTATAATATTTGATGTTATATAAATATAAGTTCACGTTTTTTTGAGGGGTGACTTTGTTCGATTGGCTTAATCTACAGGACAGCTTGCGCAACTTGTATAAAGATATTTTGCTTCGTAATTCACATGTGGCAAAGATTCTGCTACTGTTTAGGAACAGTGATTAAGTTAAGATTGACCTTGGGGTTTTACTAAAATGTGGGAATGATGAAACAATGTTTATCTTATGCAGAGAAGTATTTCAAATTTGTAACTCACTGTTTGTAATGGAACTTTTGTAAGCCTGTGTCCTTATTGATTGGACGTGGTACTTTCCTTTTCGTGGACGATGGAGGAAATGTGCCTTTTAATAGAGCTAACGTGGGAATTTTACGCACGCCCGTTGAGTAAACAGTCTGATTTATGAGCGAGAAACATCCCTCAACTGCCGCTGGAGTGCTTGCGATCGTATATACCACGTTGGGGCCCACGCACCGTATGCACAAGTCGCATCGTTCCTGAGCGTTCTGCAGCACGTTGCACTCGGCACGCTCAACGTTAACGCTCGGCAGCACGGTCCGTGTGCCGACGGCTTAAGGCGCCTCTTACCACAGCAGAGGTCAGTGGAGCGAGAGAAATCTAGATCGGCCGGCCAACGTGGTACGCCCTTTGTGAACAGGGTCGGCGGCCATAAAAATTGCCGAGTTTCCATGTTCACCTTGGACAGGATGGTATCGAAGGAGCCATCAGGTAGCGTTGTCACTCAGCCTGCAGAGTTCTTTGAGAAGCCTCAGACATTCAAAACAATTTTAGAGGGAATGCAACATTTACGGCAGCTCTGAAATGATCTACGTTGGAACCTCTTTTGGTTTAGTCACAGCCACTGGTTGGACACGCAGTAACATTTAGGCCATCCAAATAACAATCTCCGTGATAAATTTGTTATTTACTTTATGGAAACTCCAAATAACACGTTGCCTAGAGCGGCCGTGAAAAAAAAAATGCGTGCACGACGTCTCCTCCTCTCTGTGACGGAAAATGAAAGACGGCAATGGCGTATGGGACGACGTCATTGGGGACAAGAATGGCATCTGGCATCACATGGTGTTTTTGGACGAATCCATATTCTGTTTGCTTGAAAATGATGGTCACATTTGGTCCGCCACAGACAGGGAGTGGCATTATACTGACTGCATTTGCACGAGACTTACAGCGCGAACTCAAGGCATTATAGTGCTAGGTGCTATTGGGTAGAACAAGAAATCACAGATGGTGAATGTCCGGGGCACTATGACATCCTACGACCCGTAGCCATAACCTTTCTGCACAAAACTCTAGACGCCATTTTGCACCAAGACAATGCACGACCACATGTTGCTGCATGAACATGTGCATTCTTGGTGTCACAGGATGTCAGCTTTTAGCCCTGGCCCGTCAGATCACCAGACATAGACACGGGTTCACAGGTAGATGCCGTGTTTCTTGACTTTCGCAAGGCGTTCGATACAGTTCCCTACAGTCGTTTAATGAACAAAGTAAGAGCATATGGACTATCAGACCAATTGGTGATTGGATTGAGGAGTTCCTAGATAACAGGACGCAGCATGTTATTCTCAATGGAGAGAAGTCTTTCGAAGTAAGAGTGGTTTCAGGTGTGCCGCAGGGGAGTGTCATAGGACCGTTGCTATTCACAATATACATAAATGACCTGGTGGATGACATCGGAAGTTCACTGAGGCTTTTTGCAGATGATGCTGTGGTGTATCGAGAGGTTGTAACAATGGAAAATTGTACTGAAATGCAGGAGGATCTGCAGCGAATTGACGCATAGTGCAGGGAATGGCAATTGAATCTCAATGTAGACAAGTGTAATGTGCTGCGAATACATAGAAAGAAAGATTCCATATCATTTAGCTACAAAATAGCAGGTCAGCAACTGGAAGCAGTTAATACCATAAATTATCTGGGAGTACTCATTAGGAGTGATTTAAAATGGAATGATCATATAATGTTGATAGTCGGTAAAGCAGGTGCCAGACTGAGATTCATTGGAAGAATCCTAAAGAAATGCAATCCGAAAACAAAGGAAGTAGGTTACAGTACGCTTGTTCGCCCACTGCTTGAATACTGCTCAGCAGTGTGGGATCCGTACCAGATAGGGTTGATACAAGACATAGAGAAGATCCAACGGAGAGCAGCGCGCTTCGTTACAGGATCATTTAGTAATCGCGAAAGCGTTACGGAGATGATAGATAAACTACAGTGGAAGACTCTGCAGGAGAGACGCTCAGTAACTCGGTACGGGCTTTTGTCAAAGTTTCGAGAACATACCTTCACCGAGGAGTCAAGCAGTATATTGCTCCCTCCTACGTATATCTCGCGAAGAGACCATGAGGATAAAATCAGAGAGATTAGAGCCCATACAGTGGCATACTGACAATCCTTCATTCCACGAACAATACGAGACTGGAATAGAAGGGAGAACCGATAGAGGTACTGAAGGTACCCTCCGCCACACACCGTCAGGTGGCTTGCGGAGTATGGATGTAGATGTAGATGTAGACTTGTCGCCAATCGAAAATGTGTGGGAAATGGCAGACTGTGACCCAATGCCAACTAGAACAGATGAATTTCGGAACCAGGTGAACGCTGCGTGGATGGCTACACCGCAGGACGCCC
Organism: Schistocerca cancellata; assembly: GCF_023864275.1. Classification (NCBI taxonomy): domain Eukaryota; kingdom Metazoa; phylum Arthropoda; class Insecta; order Orthoptera; family Acrididae; genus Schistocerca; species Schistocerca cancellata. The sequence goes on from NC_064634.1 coordinate 493,683,725, forward strand.
TTCGCGTCTTACACACGTTGATACCGTCATGCACGGACCAAGTTATCAGGGCCCATGGCGGACCCTGAGCCTACTAGGCAACAGGACATATTTCGAACTGAGGTGGCTGAAATGATAATCATTTCTGCAGAACATACTAAGGTACACTTACTGTGAACACGAACGTTCTATCTCTAAACTTTCAACGTGTTCTGATTTCTGAACATAAATGTAGAATGCAGCAACTGTTATGTCGTTGATGTTCTCAGCAGTGGAAAACAAAAAGTCGTGCCTTCGGAAGCAACACAGACTGCACATAACGTTGTTTACTGGCGTCGTTTTTATTCTTACTTCTGTCTAAGAATAAACAGAACAAACTTCGTGTTCATATTTCGCAGTTGACATAGATCTTGACGTAGGTTCGTAATTGTCAATTTATTCATTTTCAGTAGCTACGCCTTTCTTTATTATACATAGACTACATGTGTTTTAGGTTATGCCTCGAAGAACAAGCCTAAGGGGTTGGACGGAAAGGCAAAGAAAGGCAATTTCTGCGTAGGTGAAGTAATAGGTCTGACGTGGATATTGATAATGGTAATTCTGTTTTTGTTTTGAAAGATACATTTAAATGTGCACTGACTGTAATTCAGAATAACTTTCAGAGTTATAAATGCTATTTGATGAGTTTGCAGAGTACATTTTGTAATACAAAACATTACGCAAATGACGTTACTTTACGGCAGACAATGGTATTTACATTATGCTTTCATATGGGAAAAGTTAATTTCCCGCCGTTAAAATAGAATTTATTTTTCAACGCACTTTATGGAGGACTCAGTTGGAATGATGAAACAGTTAAATAGAATCAAGGAATTATTTCAATAATAGTCTATTTGTAGCTACAATGTAGCAATTGCTACGGTCAATTCTGAGGCTAACATATCAGACAGAGTTTTACGAGTACTTTGAGTATATCGCTTTATTAAGGTACATGACAATTCTTATAACATGTGATAACTAAGAAACTAAGAACATAATAAATTCCAAAAAATGATACAAAAAATTTGACTTTCGTTCTTTTACAAACAAAACTTGTTGAACTTCGATTACACGTAACACTAGTATCAGAAAAAGGTCAACGTGGTCACACAGTTGCACTTAGACGTTACCTCTGTAACAACTTACAGAGTCAAATAGAAAACTGTACTTTAGTATTTCGTATAGTAATCCGCTTAATTGTAAAAATTTTAAATGCTGTCATAATTCACTCTTTTTGAAGTATAACCTGACGTTAAAAGTTTAACTCAGTTAGTAAGGAATTAATGGTAGGCAGTGTTAACTCATGTTGCCCACGATATTGAGACTAAATTCATCCAGTTTTTGAGAATGAGAACACTAAGCGACTTCCAACGAAATTTCCGAACAGTGTCAAATTTTTAGAAACTTTATTTCGCCAACAACTATTACAAAATAATGAAAGAAAAAAAAGGATATCACTTACAACATTTTTCTGTGTTCATTCAGGGAAACTTCTGCATGAGAAATGACATTTTGCTTTATACTTCTTTACTTTTATCTGTATTCGCGACACACCTTGCAATAGTATCCACATACGACACTCCAAGTGCTCGAAAAATTATGTCGCTATACAAGACTGTTTTAAGCAAATATGACGTCATACACATGGAAATACGTGAACAATTACCTTTTGCTACGATAAAGCCTAAAATAAACAGTTTGGCAGTATGAATTATTTACCAAAAAGGTGGTAGCCCTACGGGAGCATATAAAAGCATGCACTCTTTTAGTTTAATAATTTTGGTTGTGACTTACTCACTAGTCTATATGTGTCTAATCCGAAATTAATACAACCAATGTAAGTACGGTTTTGCGTCTTGAATCATAAGCGTTTCACATGCTTAATGTAAAAAAATTTAACCCATAAACTGATTTGTAGAGCAGTTAGACGTTCGAAGCTGTTTTATACATGTGAGGTCGATTCTGTACCGAGTAAAGGAATCCTATTAGTGTGTATCGTCAGTTTCACCCCGAGGACAACGACGTCTCATTGTCTGACTCCACGAGATCGTGAGAGCATGTAAGACCCGATGCAGGAGCAATGATTGTCGCTCGCAACTGAACGAGAACGTTCCTCAAACTATTCTGCCACAGTTGTGATACATATGTCAGGACACTGGGATCTTGTATTTTCTGCGGGAGGGAAGGAGATGTCGCAGCGATTTGTTGAGCGCTGAAAGGCGATGGACGCTGCATTCGTATCGCGTTAACATCTTTCCACACGAGACTCTTAACAAAGCTTTCTTGAGCGATGATGTGGAAACAAGCGTCGCCTTGAACTCCCCGTGGTTTTCACCGCCTGTGCCTGCTGGAGATGATTAACCTACGCGACTTTTTCTGTGGTTGAAAAGAGACGGTCGTGTTGCCTTCATCACCGGAAGAGCCACATCGAGTGACATCGCCATCGATTGTGGTAGCGAGGGTATCTCTGACCTGCGAGAGGGAACTCTTTGGCTCTATCGCCTTCGAAATTTCCACTTTGTTGACGCTATGTGGCTTGGTTAGGTGAGAGCAAATAAGAGAGAAATTGCAGCGTACCTCTTTGGCAGATATTCAGTGGGAAAGCAATTTAGTTTACTCCGTTATCAACCTCTCGTGGTATTTGTCTTCTTTTTCATATCTATTCAGCTTCATGGTTACGTATTTATGTGGGATGGTTACTAAAGATTTTCTCGCACCTTAACGGCAAACCTTTATGGCACAACTCGGAGTTAGAAGTGTTGGTTCGATATACGATGGCGTGTCAGACATTATGACGAGTTATGAATGCGTGGTGTCTGTTCTTTGGAACATGTTCGGAAGTACAGACACTATGCATTCATATAACTGATTCGCGTAGATGGGCAATGGATACACCATTTCACTGCGGATGGAGAAGTATGTCCGACCTCCCGCGGAAATCACAGCGTAGCGAGCGTGGATGAAATGGACAGGGACTGCCTTGGGTAGCGTTCGGTGGTAATGTGGGTCGGCCGTGCGGCCTGCCGAGATGGTCCGTGCAGTTGAGATAACACTGTGTACCACATTCCCAATGGTTAGTGCGCTTGCCTTGCAAGCAGACGATCACGCGTTCGAATTCAGTGTAATGTCCCGACGCAACTGACATTAATAATCTCCTTCCTTTTCTTTCCTCCTCCTCCAATTTACGGCTATCACCCACTGGAAGTCTGGATGCTCATGACAGCACAGTGGGCTCATGAGATGCTGAGGGAAGTATAGAAGCAGAGTTGAGACGGATGGGGATTCCAGCGACAATATAGGGTGCACACGGGGTAATGCATTAGCGTAAGCGCCTTTGACAAAGGGCAAGCTTTTATGGGCTGACATCTGGAAACGAACATCTCGGAAACGACAAAGCAGGTCTGCCGGCGTGGTATTGTCGTGAGAATCTATGCAAGGTGGTTGAAGGACGGTGAAAGTTCGAGTTGGTGACACGTGGCTTGACGTTGAAAGGTCTCTGTTGGATTCCTTTCATGTTTAATTTCTTAAATCTGTTGTCATTTACGGCATAAATTCCTCTTCCAAATTTACTGTGGCGTTTCTGACTATCTGGGAGGAGACTGAGTAGTGGAACGTGTTACTTTTACACATAAACAAGAACGATCTGTCACACTACTCCACATTAAAACACAGTTTATATGTAATTCATGTCACACAGTCTCATACGGAACCTACATCCGCTTTCTTTTATACATTGTGTATGATAAGATACTGTCATCCCCCTTCCCTTCTGTGTGAGAGGATGAATGAGCAAATGTATTTGTAGTTGCATGCTTGAGGGTAGCAGACAAGCCTGTCTGCTAGAGAACAGTAGGACCAACGTCGGAACAGGTAGCTACGCTTTCTAAAAGCAAAGTGGTTTCTATCCTTAGTATGGTCCTGTCCGTCCGTTGTCATGTTGGTATAGGAAGCTGCCCCTCTGGTCACTTCCGTTTGTATTTGGAAAGCACGCTCGGTAGGAGCGCAGGTCAGTCGGTCCGTGGCGAGCGTCTGAAGTGGTAAGATCTCCGGCTAAGCGCGTGTCTGCTAAGTCCGTAGGACAATGGATTTCTTAAGTTCAGCCTAACTGAAAATTTAATCACCTTTATTTCAGGTTTAGCTCTAAAATATCTAATGTTATCTTAAATTGCAGCGCAGTGTAATTCTCGTGTGAAGTTCAGATTATTTTCCGGTAGTTGCTTTGTCACTATTTTTTAATTAATGTGGAACCACGTGTTGATCAGTAACTCTAACTAAGATCAATCTTAAATGCGAATGCTTGTGTGATTATAACGTCTCGTCTTGACAATATTTTTCAATATAGCAACTTTTCTTTATGTTCAACCCACGTGGGGTGTACTTTGCGAGACCAGTACCACGTGCTTATATAACTGTTTAACCCGTCAGGTTAACAGTAAGACGTTAGTAACCAGTTCGAGGTTTTTCTTTTGTAAATTGCTTTTCGATCTAATTTATTTTAATTATCAAAATTATTGTGGAGTTACACTCTTTGTGTAACCCAAGTTGACCACGTGAAGCATCTGCTGTAATCATCAAAGTAGCCCTCAGCTATTCTTTTCGCGAAGATTTCACAAAGAGTTAATATGAATTTAGTATACCAGTGTGTGGTAATTACATGACGGACAGGATTGTGCTACGAACGTAATTTCTTTGGGTGAAAATTTGAATCTGTTGGTAGTGGTTAATTTCCTCTTGCTTATCTTTCAACGTTCTTCGTGTGTTATTTTATGAATGCAGTGTTGTATGCAGTCTCCCAATCTTGGCTCCATATTTTATGTGTTCCGTAAGATTACAATCTCACATTTTCACAATCCTAAATAAGGCACCAGCTCAGTTATAACTCACGTTTAATATGCTGAAATTTCAATGATCAATCTTAAAATAAATTTCCAAATATAAACTGATTTCTTTCTTTTTATTTAAATTCTCCTTTTATATATATATTACCGGTTGTTGTATGACTATTAAAAGATTATAATTAATGTTAGTCTGGTTGGGAATTTTGTAAGCTAGACTGGATACCTGGTGAAACACTTGCGCAGTAATGCAAGATTACCTTCCCCAGACAGCTCACAGCTTTTAACCCGCTATTATTGTCTATCAGTACCGGTTTCATCATAGCAAAAATAAAGCAACAACGTTACAACGTCAACGCGTCATCATAGAATGTGGGAAGTGAGAAGTTTATCGCTCTGTGAGGGAGGATAGGCGGCGAACTGAGTCCAATTTAATGACAGAATGCACTACTGGTACAGGCACATGTGTTTCGGAGCATACCGTTCAGTGGACGTTGACGAACCTGGGACTCCGCAGTAGGCGACAGCTACTCAGTATTACATTGACCGGACGCTACCGGGGACAGCCGATTGCCGAGAATGGACGGTGGTCCATCAGAAACGCCCAATTATATGAAACAAGCCTCTTGTTACACCAGGAGAACGGCTTAAGGCAGGGGCGGGCAGGAATTCTGCACGTGTGCGGTGCACATGCACGTGTGCAGTTAACAGGTGTTCTGCGTGCACACAGGGGCAAGCTAGCCACCCGCTTCTCTCCCCTCCCCACCATACCGTCTCTCCGCTTCTTCCTCTGTAATGCGTTTTGTTTCCTGGCCTGCTTTATTGAATGAAAGAATAAGGGTAGCAGGAGTGCTTGAAAGTAATCATCGTTTGAAAGAGTACCTATTACCTACGATACGTTTTATTTAATTATCACAGGTGGAGTTTACAATACGTTTAATGTCTGGAACAAAATTTCTACATACAGACAAACGCAAACAGTTACGCAAATTTTCATTACTGATGTTTACTCTTAACCGAGACTTATTAATTTTCATAACAGAAAAAAATCTCGCACAAAAGTATGTCGAGTCCAACATTGACATTATCTTCGCGGCTTCACGATGGAGACGAGGAAACTTGCTGTGGAAAGTCGTGATAAAAATCTATCACACGTCTTGCCAAAAGGTACCTGTCTCTCAGACGAGAATTACGCTGTAGACCTATTTATTCCATTTGCAAACTGGGATGAATATCATCTACAGAAACAGCAGATTGTCTCGAGAACTATTCAAAACCTTGGGATAAGTAAGATACATCCCCAAATCGCTTGAGAAATTCCTCTTTTATTGCACTAAGAACGGCAACATACTGAAATTTATTACAATGGCGTTCAATATTAAACTTCCGCTGACCAGCGAGAATACTGTCACATATTATACATTTCCAATTTTCACGTTTTTGCACAGAGAAAAAATGATTCTCCCATTCCTTTTTAAAAGATAGCAAATCTCCAATTCTCCGATTCCTTGATTCACTCTGCATTTTCCGGTTACTGAAATTCACTACGCAGTGGTCGCTTCGCTTCAACGTCCACAGCTTAGCTGGAACTACACTGCGGCAACCTGCCGGCTGTCGCCACTGCTCCGTTGGACGATTGCACGCGAGCAGCACACGTGCAGCGCTGTGCGCTCATGAGCCGCGTGGAACGTTTGCCCGCCCCTGGCTTAAGGCGCTTACACACTATCCCAACGAAGGCACACGAAAACAGTGCCGCGCAGGGTTGCCGCGCTGTCAGGGGCGCCTTATCACGGCCCGTGCGGCTTCCCCCGTCGGAGGTTCGATTCCTCCCTCGGGCATGGGTGTGTGTATAGTCCATACCGTAAGTTAGTTTAAGTTACATTACGTAGTATGTAGGCTTAGGGACCGATGACCTCAACAGTTTGGTCCCATAAGACCTTACCACAAATTTCCTATTTCCGAACGACAGCCAGTGTATTCCGCTGAATGTTGGTCGCCAAACCATTGGCGTTCGGTCTGTCATCCTCGCCAAACCAAGTGGTTGGAACCAACGTATTTGGCCGTGTAGAATCGCAGTTAGCTCTGATAACTTGTCAAACTCGCTCCATTTTCTTAATGTTATAAAGTAGAGTTTTAGTTACAATATTTTGTAGGAAGTAGTAGATTTAGAAGTCGTCAAATGTGCAGCATTTATTTTACTGCAAGAAGCTCATCATTAGGGAGAGAAGTAGCTACAGAAACTACACTGATGGATGACCTCTGTTTTAAACAGTAGGGAGCAATGTGACAAGCGAAGTTAATGTCTGGCCTTGAAGCTCAATTGGAATATGCGCTGTTTCACATTTTTTTGCGAATTACATTCCCAGATTTCCAACTGTTATTAAATCGTGTAGGCCCTAAAAATCCAAAGGCGACCTCTTTTAGGAGAGCTGTATCTGCAATAAAAAGATATCCGTGGAGATTCAATTTTCTTTTCCACATCATACACATTACTTTCTGACACATCACTTAATCCCCTTGAAGCGCCTAATCGTTTCAATTTGTCTGTAGAACTGTAGTTTGTAGGATCTGATTAACGTTCCCGTTCACGATAAAAGTAATAGCCTAAATGCTGTCTCTGTATTCCTTTCAATACTTCACTACTTTTAGGCACGAGAAATACGAGAGTAATCTCAAAAGTAAGGTCTCCTGTTTTTTTATAAGTACGTAGACCTGTTTATTTCTACAATGGTTTACATCAGTTTACAGCTTGAACATTTAGATATTTTTCGACATAATCACAGTTTCTGTTGATGCATTTTTGTAGGCGCTGTGGCAATTTTTGTATGCCCATGTCATACCAGCTCGCCGCCATGCTGTTCAGAAAGTTCTAAATCTCGTTTTTCACCTCGTCGACGGAGCTGAATCGCTTTCCGGCCAAATGTTCTTTTAACCTAGGGAACAGGTGATAGTCACTGGGCGCCAAGTCACGACTATAGGGTGGGTGGGTGATTATGTTCCACTGAAACTGTTGCAGGAGAGCAACGGTTTGCCGAGCGATGTGTGGGCAATCGTTGTCATGGAGAATGTGTACGCCCTTGCTCAACATTCCTCTTCTCCGGTTCTGAATTGCCAGTTTGAGTTTTTTCACAGTACCTGCAAGCGTTAACTGTGGTCCCAGCGATTCAGCTCCGACGGCGAGGTGGCGAGCTGGTATGACATGGGCATACAAAAAGTGCCACATCGTCTACAAAAATGCATCGACAGAAATCGAAAAATAGCTAAATGTTAAAGCTGTAAACTGATGTAAACCATTCTAGAAATAAACAGGTCTATGGACTTATAAAAAAATAGGAGACCTTACTTTTGGCAGTACCCTCGTACATACACGTTCAGCACGTTACTGAACCAACGATCATTCGACTCGACGTCCACACTAAGAGGTGGGTCTCATAAGCGCGACTCACCTCCAACGCTTTGGTGTTACCGCCGTTAGTTCGAACCGCAACCGAGGGCCACCGCTTCGTTGGTTTAGATTTACCACCCTTACACACTGAGCAAATCGTCTCCGAAGCGGTTGGTTGCCGTTCGTTGGCCTTCGTTGCTGTAATGGGTACCCGCATTTACCCAAACAGCGCAGTTGTCAGCGATTCGCAGAGTTTATCGCTCAGACGCTCCGTCTCATCCTGTGACGCACTTCGCAGTGAGGCAGAAGGTGTACAGCGCACCTGGCCCGGTCTGCATCTACATCTACATCTACACGGATACTCCGCAGTCTTTCTTGCGGCGCGTGGCGGAGAGTACCCCGTACCACTACTAGTCATTTTCTTTATTGTTCGACTAGCGAATAGAACGAGGGAAAATACACCTATCTTCCAAATTGCTACTCCAAGCGGGTGTAAAATGAATGTGCGCAACGGAGAAAAATAAATGCTAAAATGAAGATTTGGCCCTGTCTAACTACCCGCTGAAGCAGATCTTAGGATCTCTTTATTCTATAAATTACAAAGCACTCCGTCTTCAGGCCACGAGTGGCCTACCGGGATCATCCGACCGCCGTGTCATCCTCAGAAGAGGATGTGGACAGGAGGGGCGTGGGGTCAGCACACCGCTCTCCCGGTCGTTATGATGGTATTCTTGACCGAAGCCGCTACTATTCGGTCGAGTAGCTCCTCAATTGGCATCACGAGGCTGAGTGCACCCCGAAAAATGGCAACAGCGCATGGCGGCCTGGATGGTCACCCATCCAAGCGCCGACCACGCCCGACAGCGCTTAACTTCGGTGATCTCACGGGAACCAGTGTAGCCACTGCGGCAAGGCCGTTGCCCATTCTATAAATTACAATCTAAACATAAACGAATGATGAAGGCAACTAATCCTGCTAAACGATAAACGTTGTTCCTGCTTATATATTTATTGTAGATTTTAAAAAAGCCTTGTATTAGAAAGTTTACATTTCCTAAGTAAAATTATTAACCAATTGCCCAACTCTGCCTATTATTATGACTGCGCGATCTAACATCAATAACGCGAAATGACTTACATCATTTACGTATCAAACACTAGAAGACACCACTTTCAAAGATGATCTACAGCGGTGTGGAACCGCAGTGGAAATAAACGAACGTGATCACAGCAATTTAGCTTTATAGCCCTAATAAGCCGAAGCAATTTGCGGTATCACCGTATGTACTGCGTCTGGAGCGTCGGCGGGATGGTTGTCGTACACGTCTGCGTCGATGTAAGAACTCCAGCCACAAAAATAAAAAATACTTTCAAACACTAGGACGGCAGAAGGCGGTCCTCTGACTAATATACTCTAACACTGTCTTCTTCTCTCTGTGTTCTACAGTCGAAAAACGCAATCTCCCAGCCACAAGGACAGAGTTCAGATAACAACTCAACGTAAGTATAGGCAGAGGAAGTGTTGTCAATTACTGAACGCTGCGTACTCAACGACGACTTCCAACCCGGAGGTGAAGTCCAGAATCGTATAGGTTCGCAACAGTACAGCGCCTAACTGTTCTAACTATAAACTCTCCTGAGGGCAAAGACACCAATTACTTAAGTCCCATAGTGCTCAGAGCCATTTGAACCATTTTTTTGAACACCAAGTCCGTCGGTCCCAATAAAGCTGATATCGAGCGACCGTCACACACGGGCGCTCACAACGGAAGACCACGTCTCTCTAGCGCTGGCTTCTCAACGAGGCTTGGCTCCCCACCATCGCAATTCCGAAAACGAATCACATTCCCGAAACCACGGAATATTCTCCCTCTCTACAGATTCTTCCGAACCCGACCAACCATATTGTAGTCTTTTGTCGTCCTGAGCGGGAAGTTCGCGAGTAAAAACTTACACTCGTACAATGGTACGCTTCTGAGTAAAAATCTTTGGAAATAACCCAGCCTGTATGGTTTCCTCCACCTGCGTCCAAGATTTTCAGCGTTCGGAAGTATTATCCGGTCATCCTTCCGGCCCCTACTACAATAGCGGCCAGCCGTCACCCTACTGTGCACCAGAGCTCAGGTGCCACGACGTCCGTCTACCTACTTCCTGTGTTTAAGCAGGACCAACTCCTGTGTGGGCCTTCCACCCAGGGCTTGAGTTCTGCCTGTCGTTTCATCTCCACTGGCGTTCCAACCTCTACTGGTACAGGCAATAATTCATTACGCCGTTTTTATAATAAACACATTCCGTCACTTTTCATGCAATAAGGGTTAACAATTACAGGGCTATTACAAATGATTGAAGCGATTTCATAAATTCACTGTAGCCCCATTCATTGACATATGGTCACGACACACTACAGATACGTAGAAAAACTCATAAAGTTTTGTTCGGCTGAAGCCGCACTTCAGGTTTCTGCCGCCAGAGCGCTCGAGAGCGCAGTGAGCCAAAATGGCGACAGGAGCCAAGAAAGCGTATGTCGTCCTTGAAATGCACTCACATCAGTCATAACAGTGCAACGACACTTCAGGACGAAGTTCAACAAAGATCCACCAACTGCTAACTCCATTCGGCGATGGTATGCGCAGTTTAAAGCTTCTGGATGCCGCTGTAAGGGGAAATCAACGGGTCGGCTTGCGGTGAGCGAAGAAACGGTTGAACGCGTGCGGGCAAGTTTCACGCGTGGCTCATGCCACAACTGGAGACCGACAGCGCCGACTTCATCTTTCAACAGGATGGTGCCCCACCGCACTTCCATCATGATGTTCGGCATTTCTTAAACAGGAGATTGGAAAACCGATGAATCGGTCGTGGTGGAGATCATGATCAGCAATTCATGTCATGGTCTCCACGCTCTCACGACTTAACCCCATGCGATTTCTTTCTGTGGGGTTATGTGAAAGATTCAGTGTTTAAACCTCCTCTACCAAGAAACGTGCCAGAACTGCGAGCTCGCTTCAACGATGCTTTCGAACTCATTGATGGGGACATGCTGCGCCGAGTGTGGGAGGAACTTGATTATCGGCTTGATGTCTGCCGAATCACTAAAGGGGCTCATATCGAACATTTGTGGATGCCTAAAAAAACTTTCTGAGTTTTTGTATGTGTGTGCAAAGCATTGTGAAAATATCTAAAATAATAAAGTTATTGTAGAGCTGTGAAATCGCTTCAATCATTTGTAATAACCCTGTATTTAAAAGATGTACGTGACAATGTCAATCTCCTTTATATATTCATATATACGATGTACAACGTATCACATGATACCTAATTGTGTTTGTAAATCACGCCAAAGTATGTGGATGAGTTCTTGTAATGTGCGAAATTATAGCCACCTTATGAGCCTCCATATGAGCCCTAATTTCTTGTATCTTTGCGGTGCTTAAGAGTCATGTATCTTGGAAGCAACAGGATCGCTCTGGACTCAACTTCATATGCCTGTTCTCTACATTTTCTCAGAAGCTATTCTTGGAAAGAACGTCACCTTTCTTCCAAGAATTCCGACTCCCGAAGCACATCCGTGGATTGCTTCGATGTCTTCCTTTAATCCGATCTGGTACAGCTCCCAGACAGGCGAGCAGTACTCAAGAATAGGGCCCAGTAGAATCCTATACGCGGTCACCTTCACAGATGAACCACACTCTCCTAGAATTCTCCCAATAAACCGAAGCCAGCTACAGCCCTCACATGCTCATTCCACTACATATCGGTTTGCAGCTTTACGCCCCGATATTCAAACGGCGTGACTGTGTCAAGCAGGGCACTACTAATGCTGTATCCGAACGTTATCAGTATGTTTTTCCTACTCATCTGCATGAACTTACATTTTACTACATTTGGAGCCTGCTGCCATTCATGATCCCAACTAGAATTTTTTTCTAACAAGGGAACATCCCCATCGCAACCCCCTCAGATTTAGTTATAAGTTGGCACAGTGGATAGGCCTTGAAAAACTGAACACAGATCGATCGAGAAATCAGGAAGAAGTTGTGTGGAACTATGAAAAAATAAGCAAAATATACAAACTGGGTCGTCCATGTGTAAGATAGGCAATATTAAGGGCAATATGAGGCGAGAAGCTCCGTGGTCCTGTGGTTAGTGTGAACAGCTGTGGAACGAGAGGTCCTTGGTTCAAATCTACCCTCGACCGAAAATTTTAACTTTTTATTTTCAGTTTCTGTGAAAAACTCTTATGTTTTCATCACTTTTTTTGGAGTGATTATTACATCCACAAGAAAACCTAAATCGGGCAAGGTAGAAGAAACTTTTCACCCATTCGCCAAGTGTACTAGTTAGGTGGGTCGACAACATATTCCTGTCATGTGACGCACATGCTGCCACCAGTGTCGTATACAAAATATCAGACGTGTTTTCCTGTGGAGGAATCGGTTGACCTATGACCTTGCGATCAAATGTTTTCGGTTCCCATTGGAGAGGCACGTCCTTTCGTCTACTAATCGCACGGTTTTTCGGTGCGGCCGCAAAACACAGACACTAAACTTATTACAGTGAACAGAGACGTCAATGAACGAACGGACAGATCATAACTTTGCGAAAATAAAGAAAGCAAAATTTTCAGTGGACGGCAGATTTGAACCAAGGACCTCTCGTTCCGCAGCTGTTAACGCTAACCACAGAACCACAGCGCTCCTCGCCTGACATTGGCCTTAATATTGCCTATCTTACGCATGGACGACCCAGTTTGTATATTTTGCTTATTTTTTCATAGTTCCACACAATTTCTTCCTGTTTTCTCGATTGATCTGTGTTCAGTTTTTCAAGGCCTATCCATTGTGCCATCTTATAACTAAATCTGAGGGGGGTGCGATGGGGATGTTCCCTTGTAAGTCATCTTATATCCTCCTACAGTGCTGTGTGGGGTAGCCGTGTGGTCTAGGTCGTCTTGTTATGGTTCGCGCGGCTCCCCACGTCGGAGGTTCGAGTCCTCCCTCGGGCGTGGGCGTGTGTGTTGTTCTTAGCGTGAGTTAGTTTATTAGAGTAAGTAGTTCGTAAGCCTAGGGACCGATGACCTCAGCAGTTTGGTCCCATAGCCCTTACCACAAATTTCCAAATTTCCTCCGGCAGTCACTCAACGACAACGTGTTAACATACTCCACAGCATCATCAGCAAACAGCTGCAGACTACTGCCACCTTGTCCGCCAAATCATCTGAGTATATAGAGAACAACAGTGGTCCCATCACACTTCTCTGGAACACTCCTTCTCTGGAACACTCCTGACGATACCCCTGTCGCTAATGAACATTCCTCGTCGAGGACAATATACTGGGTTGTGTAACATAAGAAATCATCGAGCCACACAAGTATCTGTGAACATATTCCGTATGTTCGTACATCCTTTAACAGGTCTGCATTGGGTCACCGTGTCAAACGCTTTCCGGAAAACTAGAAATGTGGAATGTGCCTGTTTCGCTTCATCCATAGTTGAAACTTCCTGACAGATTAAAACTGTGTGCCGGACCGAGACTCGAACTCGGGACTTCTGCCTTTCGCGGGCAAGTTTGGAAGGTAGGAGGCAAGGTACGGGCAGAAATAAAGCTGCGAGGACGGGGCGTGAGTCGTGCTTGGTTAGCTCAGTTTGGCCGAAGATTTGGAGACATGTGCACCAAAAATTCCTTGCTACCTTCGTTCGGGCACTGTGGTTCTCTGTCACCTGTGGCAAGTTCAACACCAACGAACGACTCTATGCAATTGGACTAGTGGACACTCCACTATGCCCGAAATGTCGCCAAGTGGATGACGACCATCACCGCTTAACTTGTATCGCGGTGGAGGACGTATGGCTCCTAGGAAGACAGATGGTGGCTTGCTACCTCCGTGTGACCCCGCAACATATTACACCTGCTTCCTTCTTGTATCCGGAGAGTGACTACTTTCCGGCGACTAAATCACACTCGATCATCTGGGTCAAAGGTTGGACGATCGCGTACCTCTATGGGGATGCTGCCAAGTCGCGACTCGACTTTTGGTATTTCTTGCAGCAAGCCCACAATGAGGTTCATAGATGGTCACAGTATGGGAAAACCTTTGCCAGCTATCTTCACGCAATCTTCCTCGACCCCGCACGCAGTTGGGATGTGCCGGGTGCAGTCGGTGTGCACATTTGACAGCTGATAATGAACCTCACGCTTCTCTCACCGCTCCATATATAATGCACATACTATGCCATGAAATGATCTACATGTTCCTTTTTAACAGAGTGATCTTTATGGAAAATAAATAAATAAAAACAACATCCCTGTATCCCTGTTCCTTTACATTTGTGATTTGTTTTACAATGATTTTTTTTGTTTTTGCAGAGGATGCATTTCATTTAGTGTTTGTGAACTGCCTAAAAAAAATTTAAAAAAATACTATTAAAAAAATATAAAAAAAGTTGGTAGAGCACTTCCCCGCAAAAGGGAAAGGTCCCGAGTTCGAGTCTCGGTCCGGCACACAGTTTTAATCTGCCAGGAAGTTTCATATCAGCGCCCACTCCGCTGCAGAGTGAAAAATCTCATTCTGGCTTCATCCATAGTTCGCAGTACATCATGTGAGAAAAGGGGCAAGCCGAGTTTGACACGAACGACGCTTTCTACACCTATACTGATTCGTTGACATAACCTTCTCGGTCTCACGAGAATTTATTACGAATGAGAGTTTATTTAAGGCTTCTGCAGCAAATCGACGTCAGAGATATGGGTCCGTTATCTTGCCCTTCTTATAAACACGAGTCACCTGTGCTTTTTTCCAGTCGCTAGGGATTTTGTGCTGGGCGACATTCACAGTATAGAGGGCCACTGCTGTCGTTTCCCTTGACCCTGCGTCGACGCCTTTTACTCGCAGACGGCAGCACAGAGCGTGCGGCAGTTCCCTCCCGTGCTGAATGCGCCCGGTTCCAGAGCGCCGTCCCAGAGGAGCGGCACGCCGCCGCCCTGGCGGGGATCTTCCTCGCGCAGCTCCGAGGGTCTGCCGGACCGGCTGACTGGATGCCTCCCCCCGGGGCGTGTCACCCGCGTCTGCGGCCGGGGAATTACGTGGAGGAGGGGGCGGCGAGGAGGGTCGGCTGCGCTCCGGGGCCGGGGCGACCATCCGAGCGTGTGATGAAGACGCCGCGCGGGGGCAAAGGGTGGCCGCCGGGAGCGGCGCGGCAGTCTCTGGCCGCGGCGACGGTGGCGGCGCGCCGCGGCCGCGCTCTCAATTAGCCGGGCCCCGGCGCTGTTTGCGCGCTGTCGCTGTCGCCGTGCCGTCACCGTCGCCATGATTGATGGCTCCGCCGGCCGACCAATGACGGGGCGCCTAATTACCTACCGGTGCAGGGGCCGGGGGAGTCCCCCGCGTGACGAAAACGAGCGGGGCGGCGTGCGCGCGCAGCCAGTCGGTTTCTGGCACGCCGCTCCCCATCACCTTTAGGCAGGCACTCAGGACCAGCTTCCCGCCTCAACAGACACACCGCCAAAACTCACCACCGTCCGAATGACGAGCTCTAAGCTGCTAAGCTGCAAGTTTCGTAGTGCGGTCAATAACAGGTGGCAATTAGGGATGGCGGCTATCGCTAAAAAACGGGCTTCGGTTTATATATGTTTTTACTACGCCAGTTAAGCCTCACTATTGAAACCACTCAAAGCAATCGGTAAAAAAAATTGTTTTTTCCATTCCTATTATTTCCTGCAATAAACGTAGAAGTCGAACAAATATTGAAGAATTATGACTGTCGTTATAGAACAGCTGCACAGGAACACAAATGATTAGCGAACGAGTTAACGCGACAAACAGGAGATCTGCTTGTATTTCTCCAAGTGAACAAGGAAACAACAACAACTAGAGTCCAGCTGACACAACAGCAACTAGGCTCAGACTCGCTGTCCTAAACATGATCTATATACAGTGTTGGTGCGATGAAGTGCCGAGTGAAAGAGTGCTGAGCGGCTGCTACCAACTGTCCTGTATTGCGGTGGCAGAGGACGCTCTTGGTACAGAGCCATTGGAAGAGTTGGCACAGTGGGCGCACTTCATTGGGTCCGTCCAATCCTTCAGGACTGCTGTCGGCGTTGGACGGAAACTCGCAATCCCGCCGCTAACTGTGACACGCCGTTAGGTGTGGCATCTATATGTGATACCACAAATAGAATCAAAATGTTAAATTGAAGACACAAATAAAAAAAAAAAAACTGAATCCATCCACCATTCCCTGCTGTTGTCGCCTAGTGTTAACTGGTTGAGTACTACAAAGAAATTAGCAGTATTCTCCTCTAGCTTCTAATTTTTTGACACCCTACTCGAATCCATATTGTAATCCAGTTGTAAGTAGGCTGTTTATGTTTTCTTTATGTAAGTTTGATGTTTATGTTTTCTTATTGGCAACGTTACGTAGCGCTCTCTGTATGAAAATCACTGGCTGTGCTGTGTGCAGTATGTGGCTAGTTTGCATTGTTGCCTGCCATTGTTGTCATGAACTGCTATAGCTGGATGTGAACAGCGCGTAGCGTTGCGCAGTTGGAGGGGAGCCGCCAGCAGTGGTGGATGTGAGGACAGAGATGGCGGAGTTTGAAATTTGTAAAAATTGATGTCATGAGCTGCTGTATATATTATGACTATTGATGACTATTAAGGTAAATACAGTGTTTGTTCTCTATTAATATTTTTCATTTGCTAACTATCCCTATCAGTAGTTAGTACCTTCAGTGGTTTGAATCTTTTATTTAGCTGGCAGTAGTGGCGCTCGCTGTATTGCAGTAGTTCGAGCAACGAAGATTTTTGTGAGGTAAGTGATTTGTAAAAGGTATAGGTTAAAGTTAGTCAGGGCCATTCTTTTGCAGGGATTTTTGATAGTCAGATTGCGTTGCGCTAAAAATTATTGTGTGCCAGGTTAAGCACAGGCTTTGAAAGCATTCATTTCACTGCACACATTTCTGTTGGTCATAGTATATGGACAATATGTGAGAAGTAGGAATGTTAGTGTTTGCACGTGTGTTACTAATTCAGCAAGGGACTGGATAACAGCATTGCTGGTTCTAAGGACAATTCCAAAAACTTTGTGAATGCACAAGTGGTGGTTTATGGACTTGCTATCTTCTCTGCAAGACTCTTCGATGGTGATTGTTCACCTACACAGTCACAGCAGATGGCTGCTGGCCATCTCTACCAGGACTACAGTGGGTCTACACCTTTGATGACCCAACAATAACATTATTTCTACAAGGACTGCAGTGGGTCTGCACCTCTGGTGGCCCACCAATACTCTCTACCAGGACTGCAGTGGGTCTGCTCTGTGATGACCTACCTACCAATCTTCTTCAAAACGTCGAATGACTCTGCTGTGGGTTTGCTCCATTGTGGCCCATTACCTGTCAGCATGTCAAGAGTCAGCACTGTCTTTCTGTTGGAAGGACAACACTACTTCTTCAAGACTGCATAGAAATCCACTACTTCTGTGTGCAATTTCTTTTACTAATGAGACTTTGTAAAAAAAACTGTAATTACTATTATGATGAATGATCAGGACTGTCTTTATGGACTGTGAGAAAATTTTAGCTTTTGACCAACATTGTATCAATAAGTGTGTGCATTGGATATCTTTGTTAGGGTAATTATGAAAAATTTTATCAAATCATTATTGGCCACTGGCCAAAAACATTTGTAAAATTTTTTGTGGGGAGCATGGGGGCTATGTAAGTAGGCTGTTTATGTTTTCTTTATGTAAGTTTGATGTTTATGTTTTCTTATTGGCAACGTTACGTAGCGCTCTCTGTATGAAAATCACTGGCTGTGCTGTGTGCAGTATGTGGCTAGTTTGCATTGTTGCCTGCCATTGTTGTCATGAACTGCTATAGCTGGATGTGAACAGCGCGTAGCGTTGCGCAGTTGGAGGGGAGCCGCCAGCAGTGGTGGATGTGAGGACAGAGATGGCGGAGTTTGAAATTTGTAAAAATTGATGTCATGAGCTGCTGTATATATTATGACTATTGATGACTATTAAGGTAAATACAGTGTTTGTTCTCTATTAATATTTTTCAT
This sequence comes from Schistocerca cancellata, assembly GCF_023864275.1. Classification (NCBI taxonomy): domain Eukaryota; kingdom Metazoa; phylum Arthropoda; class Insecta; order Orthoptera; family Acrididae; genus Schistocerca; species Schistocerca cancellata. Next base: position 493,702,024 of record NC_064634.1, read on the forward strand.
TTGCTAACTATCCCTATCAGTAGTTAGTACCTTCAGTGGTTTGAATCTTTTATTTAGCTGGCAGTAGTGGCGCTCGCTGTATTGCAGTAGTTCGAGCAACGAAGATTTTTGTGAGGTAAGTGATTTGTAAAAGGTATAGGTTAAAGTTAGTCAGGGCCATTCTTTTGCAGGGATTTTTGATAGTCAGATTGCGTTGCGCTAAAAATTATTGTGTGCCAGGTTAAGCACAGTCATATGTACAATTGTTCTAAGTGGACATTTCATATGTACAATTGTTCTAAGGGGACGTTTCACAGTATCCTACCACTATTTCCACATTATGAGTAGTCAGTACAAAATCGTGAAAACTAAGCATGTAGAATCTATTTTTCTCATTAACTTTTCAAATACTTTTTAGGGCTACAAGCAGATAAAGGCATATTATGTAGACACATGCAACAGCTCACCTAGTTTCTACTTTAATTGTAAACTATGAATGTATTGTTAAGTTTAAAGTTTTATCCTTATATAATGTCAAAAGTTCGTTGAGGCTCTTCCCGTTTTTAATCTTTTAAAGCAAATCGACCATTATACTTCACTGACAGTGCACAACGTAAAATACACTACTGGCCATTAAAATTGCTACACCACGAGGATGACGTGCTGCAGATGCGAAATTTAACCGACAGGAAGAAGATGCTGCGATATGCAAATGATTAGCTTTTCAGAGCATTCACACAAGGTTGGCGCCGATGGCGACACCTACAACGTGCTGAAATGACGAAAGTTTCCAACCGATTTCTCATACACAAACAGCAGTTGACCGGCGTTGCCTGGTGAAACGTTGTTGTGATGCCTCGTGTAAGGAGGAGCAATGCGTACCGTCACGTTTCCGACTTTAATAAAGGCCGGGTTGTAGCCTGTCGCGATTGCGGTTTATCGTATCGCGACATTGCTGCTCGCGTTGGTCGAGATCCAATGACTGTTAGCAGAATATGGAATCCGTGGGTTCAGGAGGGTAATACGGAACGCCGTGCTGGATCCCGACGGCCTCGTATCACTAGCAGTCGAGATGAAAGGCATTTTATCCGCATGGCTGTAACGTCTCGGTCCCTGAGTCATCAGATGAGGACGTCTGCAAGACAATAACCATCTGCACGAACAGTTCGACGACGTTTGCAGCAGCATGGACTATCAGCTCGGAGACCACGGCTGGGGTCACTCTTGACGCTGCACCACAGACAGGAGCACCTGCGATGGTATACTCAACGACTAACCTGGGTGCACGAATGGCAAAACGTCATTTTTTCGGATGAATCCAGGTTCTGTTTACAGCATCATGATGGTCGCATCCGTGTTTGGTGACGTCGCGATTAACGCACATTGGAAGCGTGTATTCGTCATCGTCATACTGGCCTACCACTCGGCGTGATGGTATGGGGTGCCATTGGTTACACGTCTCTTGTTCGCATTGACGACACTTTGAACAGTGAACGTTACATTTCAGATGTGTTACGGCCCCCTTTATTCGATCCCTACGAAATCCTACATTTCAGCAGGATAATGCACGACCGCATGTTGCAGGTCCTGTACTGGCCTTTCTGGATACAGGAAATGTTCGACTGCTGCCCTGGCCGGCACATTCTCCAGATCTCTCACCAACTGAAAACGTCTGACATCAATTAAAACTTCCGGGCTGAATTGCCGTGGTCCATATATAAAACTTCTCTTTCCTGACGTTTCGTTGCCTACTGCGGGCAACATCTTCTGAGGTGAGTCTGCGACTATATATGGACCACGGCAATTCAGCACGGAAGTTTTAATTAATGAAGACGCCGGCCGTGATAGCTTATATGTTATGATGAAAACGTATGGTCAATGGTGACCGAGCAACTGGCTCGTCACAATGCGCCAGTCACTACTCCTTATGAACTATGGTATCGTGTTGAAGCTGCATGGGCAGCTGTACCTGTACATGCCATCGAAGTTCTGTTTGACTCCATGCCCAGGCGTATGAAGGATATTGTTACTGCCAGAGGTGGTTGTTCTGGGTACTGATTTCTCAGGATCTATGCACCCAAACTGGGTGAAAATGTAATCACATGTCAGTTCTCGTATAATACATTTGTCCAATGAATACCCGTTTTTTATCTGCATTTCTTCTTGATGTAGAAATTTTAATGGCCAGTAGTGTACTTCCAGACGCCACTGATGGTGTCATTCCGTGGTACAACGGGTGTTGGACAACGACAGAGAGCAACTACTATACAGGGTGAGTCACCTAACGTTACCGCTGGATATATTTCGTAAACCACATCAAATACTGACGAACAGATTCCACAGACCGAACGTGAGGAGAGGGGCTAGTGTAATTGTTTAATAAAAACCATACAAAAATGCACGGAAGTATGTTTTTTAACACAAACCTACGTTTTTTTAAATGGAACCACGTTAGTTTTGTTAGCACATCGGAACATATAAACAAATACGTAATCAGTGCCGTTTGTTGCATTGTAAAATGTTAATTACATCTGGAGATATTGTAACCTAAAGTTGACGCTTGAAACCTCCGACGTTCAGTTGCGTGTTGTAACAAACAGGGGCCACGGTCGGCGAGCAGCATCTGCAGGGACATGTTTACGATGACGACCGTGTTTACGAGTGTGGCTGTAGTGCACTGTTGTGGTTTGGTCTAGGTGTCGCAGTGTCCGCATGTAGCGCTTGCTGCTATTGTTATTCTGCATTCGTCTCCGCACGCAGACCAACTGTAGTACATCGTGTTACCAGACGTCTGTGATATTGTAGTGTTGTAGGAACTGTGACAATGGTGTATTCGAACTCTGAAAAGGCGGAGATGATACTCATCCTTGGCGAGTGTCGACGAAATGCAGCTGAAGCCTGCAGGGTGTATGCAGAACGGTACCCGGACAGAGAGCATCCAACGTGCCGCACATTGCAAAACATCTACCGCCAACTGTATGCAACAGGTATGGTCATAGCACGCAAACGGGTCCGTAACAGGCCCGTCACAGGAGTAGCGGGTGCAGTTGGTGTGTTAGCTGCTGTTGCCATGAACCCACACATGAGTACACGGGACATTGCGAGAGCCGGTGGACTGAGTCAAAGTAGTGTCATGCGCATATTACATCGTCACCACTTTCACCCGTTTCATGTGTCTTTACATCAGCAATTACATGGTGATGACTTTAATCATCGAGTGCAATTCTGTCAATGGGCATTAACAGAGAATGCGTTGCAGTTCTACCTGCTTACCGATGAAGCGGGTTTCACAAACCACGGGGCAGTGAATCTACGGAACATGCATTACTGGTCCGTGGACAATCCTCGCTGGCTCAGACAGGTAGAGCGACAGCGACCGTGCACTGTAAATGTATGGTGCGGAATCATTGGCGATCACCTCATTGGTCCTCACTTCATTGCAGGGGCCCAAACAGCTGCAACATACATCGCGTTTCTACAGAATGATCTGCCAATGTTGCTCGAAAATGTCCCACTGGAAACGTATGTGGTATCAGCATGATGGTGCGCCTGCACATTCCGCAATTAACACTAGGCTGACCCTTCACAGGATGTTCGACGGGCGTTTCATAGCCCGTTCTCCTGATCTTACACCTCTGGACTTTTTTCTGTGGGGTACGTTAAAAGAGAATGTGTACCGTGATGTGCCTACAACCCCAGAGGATATGAAACAACGTATTGTGGCAGCCTGCGACGACATTACACCAGATGTACTGCAGCGTGTACGACATTCATTACGCCAGAGATTGCAATTGTGTGCAGCAAATGATGGCCACCACATTGAACATCTATTGGCCTGACATGTCGGGACACACTCTATTCCACTCCGTAATTGAAAACGGAAACCACGTATGTACGTGTACCTTACCCCTCATGGTAATGTACATGTGCGTCAGTGAAAAAGACCAATAAAAATGTGTTAGCATGTGGACGTAATGTGCTGTTCCAGTCTCTTCTGTACCTAAGGTCCATCACCGTCCCCTTTGGATCCCTACGTAATTCGGTGCTCTCCGATACACACGATCTAACGGCGGAGGAGTGGTACTCAAGCGTCAACTTTAGGATACAATATCTCCGGATGTAATTAACATTTTACAATGCAACAAACGGCACTGATTACATATTTGTTTATATGTTCAAATGTGCTAACAAAGCTAACGGGGTTCCATTTAAAAAAACGTAGGTTTGTGTTAAAAAATATACTTCCGTGCATTTTTTTATGGTTTGTATTAACCAATTACACTAGCCCCTCTCCTCACGTTCGGTCTGTGGAATCGATTCGTCAGTATTTGATGTGGTTTACGAAATACATCCAGCGGTAATGTTAGATGACTCACTCTGTATATACCAGATCTGACAAATGTTGCACATTGCATGTACAGGCATACCGTCTGTTGACAAATCTGAACGTATTCCAAATTGACGTTGCCTGTTTCAACGGATCAGTCTATTGGACAAGTTACATCGAATGGCCGTTGAGTGAGGACGAGTTTGAAACAGAACTAGTTTTCGTGCACTTGAGAGGCCCGTAAAGAATGGGATGTATTGAGATCAGAACCTGACTGAATGTAGTGGCAATTAAGACATTTCATACATTGATGATATTATTTTTGGAAACTATAAAGAAAGGAGATTAGGGTGTAACGCTGAAGGTCAGATCCTTAGGGACGGAGCACAAACTAGGATTACGGAACGAGGTAGAGAGCAATCAAGAGTACCCTTTCGAAGGAACAATACTGCCACATAAAATAAAATATAATTCAGGATGTACAAGAATCTGAACAGTGTTGTACCTTATCCCCACCGCACTTCTCTCGGTGGACGTGATTTATTACAATACACCACTACACGGTATGGAAACGATATATTTATCTCACGTTTTGATGTATCCCCCTGTCGCACCGAAATCTGACACTAGAGATACTGCAAGGAGATGCCCTAGACTTGTTCCCTCCACAAGCTTAGCCCGACAGAAGAACGCACCTACACCAGTCCCCCATTCTGCTTAGTAGCTCTATAAATCATTTTAACGAGTTTTTTCCGAAATGATGCGGAACAAATCCGTTTACAAGATATTATACATGATTAGTTTCACTGGATGATTACATACTGACTGATCATTTACAAGTTCCTAAATGGGACATTACTGTGAATTTAACGTTACTGAACGTAACTACCGTTTGTGGAAATTTCAATACCAAAAAGGAAACGCATGAATTCAATTAATGTAATACCACAGGCTAGGTACATGTCAAGTAACAAATGATTACCTTTTCAAATCTGTACGTGTCCTTTGAGCCCTACTGTTCAGTATGTCGTGTGGCCACCATGGGCTGCAATTAAAGCTGCTATACGCCGTGGCATTGAATCAATAAGGTTCTGAATACGTCCTGAGGGATTTCCCTCCACGCAGTTTGTATCCGAGCCCACAAACCCGTGGCACCAGTCACTGGAGGACCATGACGCACCAGGTGCCGTCCAACCATATTCCAGACATGTTCGATGGGCGACATGTCTGACGAGCGTTCAGGCCAGGGAGCAATGGTATCCGTCGCTCTTCGAAGAAGGCTTGTACACTCCTCTCAATATATGGCTGGGCATTGTCCTGTTGAAATGTGGCCTGTACAGATGTCTGAAGCAGGCTCCACAACCTCTGTTAGGTACCGGATGCTGTACAAAGTGCCCGCAATACGTACGAGGCGAGATTGGTTGTTGTAACCAATGGCGCCCCTAACCATCATACCTGGTGTTTGTGCGCTATGCCGCTCCACAATGCAGCCCTCTAGGTTGCGCTCACCACGGTACCGCCGGACATGTGCCACTGTAGGACGTGTTGAAGCGGGACTCATCCGAAAAGATTACGTGTTGCCACTCGGCGCCCTAGTGACGGTGTTCACGTGCCCATTGCAGTCGGAGGAGCTTGTGGTTTCTACATAATGCAAGCCGACGTAATGGCATGCGTGCAACCACTCCAACTGTAAGTAGGCTGTTTATGTTTTCTTTATGTAAGTAGGCTGTTTATGTTTTCTTATTGGCAACGTTACGTAGCGGTCTATATGAAAATCACTGGCTGTGCTGTGTGCAGTCTGTGGCCAGTTTGCATTTTTTCTGCCATTGTAGTGTTGGGCAGCGGCAGCTGGATGTGAACAGCGCGTAGCGTTGCGCAGTAGGAGGTGAGCCGCCAGCAGTGGCGGATGTGGGGAGAGAAATGGCGGAGACTTGAAATTTGTAAAAATGGGTGTCATGAACTGCTGTATACATTATGACTTTTGATGAATATTAAGGTAAATACATTGTTTGTTCTCTATTAAAATCTTTCATTTGCTAACTATGCCTACTAGTAGTTAGTGCCTTCCGTAGTTTGAATCTGTTATTTAGCTGGCAGTAGTGGCGCTCGCTGTTTTGCTGTAGCTTGAGTAACGAAGATTTTTGTGAGGTAAGTGATTTGTGAAAGGTATAGGTTAATGTTGTAGGGATTATTGAAAGTCAGATTGCGTTGCGCTAAAAATATTGTGTGTCAGTTAAAGCTCAGTCCTGTACAATTTTTCTAAGGGGACGTTTCACAACCTGCAGCAGACGGCGACGAACCGTCAAATGGTTCAAATGGCTCTGAGCACTATGGGACCCAACTGCTGTGGTCATAAGTCCCCTAGAACTTAGAACTACTTAAACCTAACTAACCTAAGGACAGCACACAACACCCAGCCATCACGAGGCAGAGAAAATCCCTGACCCCGCCGGGTATCGAACCCGGGAACCCGGGCGTGGGAAGCGAGAACGCTACCGCACGACCACGAGATGCGGGCGACGAACCGTCGATGCAGACGCGTTCGCACCTGCTGCAGTGCTCCAGCGACGAGCCAACACTGTGGATGACGCTGTAGGATCCGTACTGGCCGTGCGGATAAGATGACGGTCATCCCGTGCTGTGGCCATGTTCCGTGGTACAGTTCCAGCTCGTCGCTGCGTACTACCTTCCTCTATCCACTGCTTCCACACACGCATCACTGTCGTAGTAACATGCCCTGTGCTTGCCGAAATGTCGCGGTATGACAACCCCGTTTCCCGGAGACCGATAATTCTGCCCCGTTCGAACTCGCTCACATACCGATTTGGTTGCCTTTGACGTCGACGAGGCATCCTGGCACTCAGTGTGACAGTTCTGCACTAGGCACAACACCGACCCTATCGGACCGACACGAGAGGGCTCTGCTCGGCCTACGTGTACCCCATCTCACTGCAAAACGTGTCACGTATTGATTGCACACCCGTCGCCACTTCCACCAAGTGTGGCACTATTCGGGTTATTCCTTCTCGGTGTTGTACTTTTCGCAAACGGCGTATATTATTCTACTCATGCAAAAACAGTAAGTTTATTTTTTCTTTCCCAATTTTGTTACGCGTTACCGGTCATTCCTCAAAAAAAATCGTCTATTGACGATTGTGTAGTTACACACTTTATTTTATTGGGAAAATGAGCAAAAACTTTTGTTGTTGCATATTGAACTTCTTTCTGAGCCACTGACAGTTTTAATAATGAGGAACCAACATGGCTTTTTCTTATAGTTTTGTAGGTACTGACATGGCTATTGGTGTGAAATTGTGAGGGATTACTTACGATGAAATTTAATAGCGAATGTATTTATTGTGATGATGTAGCTGGTAACGTTGGAGAAACACCAACAAGTGATTGTGGTTGAACACCCCACAAAATTCTCACTGCTCCTTTTCGTGCAAGCAGTACTTTTTATCCAAGTGATGACATAAGCAAGAAAATTATTCCATAAGACAATACTGAGTTCAAATGTGCAAACTACGTTAGGAAATTGATTCATTTCTTTCCAGGGATAGCCAGTATGGGAAGAGCGAAAGTAGCTGAAATTAATTATTTGAACAGCTCAGTAATATGTTCCTTGCAGCTCAACTTTTCTTCAAGATTTACATCCAGATATTTGTAGCATTCGGCCCCTGTTTACTGACTCCTAATCATGCGCTACAGAAATCGTTGGTATGGCTCTGTTTGTTGTACACATCTGAATATTACGTATGTTTCTCAAAATTAAGTCCTTCAAAAACTTAATCAACAACGTCTTCTGTTGCTTTCTCTCTAATCAGATTTATTATGACACTAGTACCAACTGAAAAGCAGCAGTTCTGGTACATGGATGTTAGGAGGAAAGTCATTCAGATACACAGGGTAACTCTGCTGCCCCTACAAATATCGTTTTTTGCAACCCGCACTACGTGTTTATCAGGAACAGTATCCAGACGGGCGACAGCCACGTAATCGATGTAAATTCCCTATCAAAGTTTTGGGCGACTGGTAGCAAACGGAATCAAGTCGTAGAAAATACAACTGAGGATTACCCATGAGTTCCAAGATACTTTTGTACCAAAATATCTCTTACTTCTGCCGTATTTATCCAAATGTCTCCAGTCTTTCTCTGTGTAATTACCGGCGTTGTCATACAGGTCCTGAATGTCTCTGTAAGTTTATCCCATTTCTAATACTTAATATTTCGTAAATGATTCGAAAACGTTTCCTTATAAAACATATTTCACCATCAGAAACAACAAATTAACAGCAGATATCAAACTACGGAGTTTAGTAGTAACAACTTCCCAACACACATGGTGAAGAAAAAATGCTGCAGTTGGTTGTCGCCATGAGATACATCATCCCAGTTCGTTAGAAAAGTATACCTAGTCCCACCAATAGGTTTAAGTGAAATGCGATTTTAAAAAAGAGGCTCTGTCAGTGCTGTAAGAACAAGAACAGGTGGCATGAACTCTGCGCTGCGCTGGAGCCGTTAGATGAGATAATGCCATCGGGAATGATATGCCGGTGTTCGAGACTCTTTTTTTTTCTTTTTTTTTAAGTTAAACCAAAAAATATATCCAATTTACACCTCTACAGTGCGGCATCTTATGAATTACTTTTGTTACTATTACCTTTATTTAAACATTAAGATATAACATGAACTTCTTACAGATGTAAACGACCACTTAGTTTCTTCCATCAGACAAAGGAACTAGAAAATAATAGAGAATAGAGTAACATCGTCTGTATCCAATGAGGTACAGAAAACGCAATGGGTAACCGATACTAGATTCTACGTATATTATGGTATGCATAGTAATTACAGTCTGTACGTAGCAGTTTGTAGCAGTAATGGTACCGGTAGGCAATGGTATGATGTACCATAGCAGCACATTATAAGTGTTTCAATTGAATTGATTCTGCATTATTTCTCTACCTCATGGCCTTGACATTGACGTTACCAAGTTCGGTACTCGCACATTAATTAGTTTCTGTGTTATGATGCGTTAAATACGGAAAGTTTAACTATAATTACCAGGTATATCGGTTACGTGGCTGTCGCTTGTCTGGATATCGTTCCTGATACAGACATAGTGCGGACTGAATGAAACGACATCGGTAGTGGCAACTGAATCAGCCTGTGTGAGGGATGGGAGCATAGTGCGGGTTGAATAAAACGACGTCGGTAGTGGCAACTGAATCAACCTGTATGAGGGATGGGAATGGAGCCAAAACTGAACCCTGTGGGTCTCACTCCTCTATTTCGCCACAGTCACTAAAATGTTCTCACCTACCGGCAATGTTTCAATTGTTTAGCACATCTCTTTGCATTCTCTTTCTTATAGTACGATTGAAACCAGCTGTTTGTGAAGCCGTCAAAGCCATAGAAAAAACTTTTCTAACAGAGGCAGATGAGCACCCTTTGTGGAACACCGTGACGTGCTACAGGTGGGGCTGTATCGCCGTGGCGGCCCTGCTCTGCTCTCCTCTGTTCCACAGCGCAGAGCACCCGCGCGGCCGCTGCCCTACGTGGCGCCGCCAGCAGGTAAATCCCTCCAACCGTCCCCCCCCCCCCCCCCACGCCCACCATTCTTTCCGCACGAGGCCGGCTCGCGCGATTTTTCTCCCCCTGGGGCCCGGCCGGCCTTTGTAATCTGCTCATTGCTGCGCCGATTTACGGCCCTAATTTTTTAATGCCGGTTCCTGCGCGACGGCGCGCTCTTTTCCTGCAATTAACTGGTGGGTTTTTTAATCTTCCCCCGGCGTACTCTCCCTGTAACTAACAGTCGCATCAACAGGCTACCTGGCTCCTTCCGACCGCGAACTGCAGAACGTGTTGCGTTGTCTACCCTGCAGGATGGGCACTGGTTTTAAACCTCCTCACACGCGAAGGGGAAATTCTTGAGGCATCGTCGCCTTGTTGACGTGTTCAGTACCAGCGAGGAAACGAGAACAACTAACTACACGACCGTTAAATGGAACTGGAACACCTCTAATGACGAAAAATACTCTGATAAGCCAAACCACTATGACGACTGGGCACCGCGACGTCGGATGCCGCCTGACAGCGTTGCGGGCACGTAATGCGGTAAAGAATGTATGTAAGCGGAGCAGGCACGGACAGGGGATCACGCTAGCAAAGATACGGGCTGAAAATCGGGAAATCAATTGAGATAAGCGACTTTGAAAAAGGGCAGATTAGTGTTACGCAGAGCCTGTCAACTACGAGGGCAGTTCAATAAGTAATGCAACACATTTTTTTTTCTCGGCCAATTTTGGTTGAAAAAACCGGAAATTTCTTGTGAAATATTTTCAAACATTCCCGCTTCGTCTCGTATAGTTTCATTGACTTCCGACAGGTGGCAGCGCTGTACGGGTTAAAATGGCTTCTGTAACGGATGTGCGTTGCAAACAGCGGGCAGTGATCGAGTTTCTTTTGGCGGAAAACCAGGGCATCTCAGATATTCATAGGCGCTTGCAGAATGTCTACGGTGATCTGGCAGTGGACAAAAGCACGGTGAGTCGTTGGGCAAAGCGTGTGTCATCATCGCCGCAAGGTCAAGCAAGACTGTCTGATCTCCCGCGTGTGGGCCGGCCGTGCACAGCTGTGACTCCTGCAATGGTGGAGATGATCGACGGATCACCATCAAACAACTCATTGCTGAACTTGACATCTCTGTTGGTAGTGCTGTCACAATTGTTCACAAAAATCTGAACGAACTTCTCCTTCTTCATGACAACGCAAGACCTCACAGAAGTCTTCGCACCCGAGAGGAGCTCACAAAACTTCAGTGGACTGTTCTTCCTCATGCACCCTACAGCCCCGATCTCGCACCGTCGGATTTCCATATGTTTGGCCCAATGAAGGACGCAATCCGTGGGAGGTACTACGCGGATGATGAAGAAGTTATTGATGCAGTACGACGTTGGCTCCGACATCGACCAGTGGAATGGTACCGTGCAGGCATACAGGCCCTCATTTCAAGGTGGCGTAAGGCCGTAGCATTGAATGGAGATTACGTTGAAAAATAGTGTTGTGTAGCTAAAAGATTGAGGAATAACCTGGTGTATTTCAATGCTGAATAAAACAACCCCTGTTTCAGAAAAAAAATGTGTTGCATTACTTATTGAACTGCCCTCGTATGTAAAGAGGTAGAAGGGCAGATAGGCGCTAAATGGTTCGACTTCGACGAGTCTTAACAGAACGTGGGGTTCGGAGGCTTGTCTGCTCTGCAAAGTAGGACAGATGGTGATCTGCAGCGTCTCTGCCTAAAGAGCACAATGCTGGTGCACGCACAAGTGTTTCGGAGTTCACTGCTCATTGTATATTTTTGAATACGCAGACCACTTCCCATGTTGATTCAACGACATCATCAATTACGACTGCCGTGGGCAGGGGACAACCGGGATTCGGCTATAGATCAACGGAAACGTGTGGGCTTTTCGGTTGAATCACATTTTCCCTACATTAGGTCGATGGTAGTCGCCACAAACGCCGTCATCGACGGGGACTGCATCTCGGAACGTGCAGAGCGCCACGGACAAAGGCCGGTGGAAGCAATACTGTGCTACGGGAGACACTTTCCTGCACTTGCATGGGAAGTGTAACAGAGGTCGAAGATAAGCATCCCCTCATGCTTGATATCTTCCCCGACGACGATGTCACCTTTCAGCAATATAATTGTCCGTGTCTCAGAGAGCTAAAACCGTGCTACAGTGGTTTGAGGAACATTAGAGTGAACTCACGTCGATGTCTCGGAGACCAAATTCGCCTGACGTTAATCTTATGGAAGGCATCTGGTTCGCTATCGGGCGCCATTGCCGTGTACGCAAATCAGCGGCCCTTTTTTTACGCGAATAACATTGAGAGGCACCCACATGCCTTGCTCATACTGTGGCATCAAGCAGTCAGGCCTGCAAGATGAGTGGTCTGCCAAGCGAGTGGATTCTTTCTTAATTTAACGAGTAACATGAACTCTAGTACTCACACTTCGTTACAAGTTATCCTCCTATATGATTACTACGCAACGGAAACGCATATCTGACTATCAGTGATTTACAGAACTCTGACTGTACACTACGCACTGGCAGTACCACATTTTCTTTTTGTCTTTTATTTGACGGCTTTTATTAACATGTGGCCATCCCACTGAATATGAATGGCGCACACTTTATAAATTCGGGACATTATGACAACATACAATTTGAAGGAATAGTCTACCAATCTTTCTTTTCACTAACTGATTTATTCTGATAAATTCCCTAACCTAAACACACAAATTCTATAACCTACAACAATAACATATGAGAAATTCCGCCCAGTGGGCATGGCTTTACATTAGTGAATCTCTATATTATGGTCTCGTAATTTATTTAACGCTACAGTGCACTTTCTGGATAGGTTGGTGGATCTTTTATTATACCTCACACTTCGACTCTCACAATCATCATCACGAAACTTTCCTCCAGACCGAGCGGTACAGAAGGAACAAGCATAACCCGCTAATCTTTTGAAACTACTTCGCTACACACCCATGGAAACCACACATACCCAAATTACATGACATACACTACACAACAATATGAAATACTACACAGAGAATGGTTACAACATTATCACTTTCCGCTTTCCCACTTCAATTAATATTGATCCCAGTTTCACACGACACTGCCCCACTTTGTAATTCTACTTTCCTACTGTGAACTCTGGAGATAAATGCACGTCTTCCTGTGCAATGCAAGCCATGTGGCGTTGCTGGATAGACGGCCGACTCACCTTACTTCTCTCTCAGAGTTTGAATTTAGCGTCACACGCAATGTAGTATTAAGATATTCATCACACACGCGAACTGATGCCATGGACGAGTACTTCTCTTTATCCTTTGTCTCATACACAGATTGAGACTCACACAGTACTCACCACGTGGAAGTACTCGTCTCTAATTTCAAGTCCTCCACACGCCATTTCTTAAATATTTCAACTTATGGTACACACGCTATTTCTTAAATATTTCAACTTATTGTACACACGCTAGTAATTCAGCTTAGCTTAAGCACACGGAAGTATTTCAACTTATTGCTACACGTGGTTTCTTTGTGACCGTTGGTCACTTCCGAAGATTACTACACTCCCATTAATATTACCTGCCTGACATTTAATTCTCCCCACAAAAGATCCTGAAATAGAGAAATTATTATTTCAAACTACTCTTAAATATTCCACATGCATACCATGCCTCCATTCTTTCGTCATTACGTAGCACAACTAAAACAGGTGTTAACAGCACAGGATCCAGCGGCAGAGTGCTGAAACATGGCCGTATTCAGGTTCTCTCGCACCTCTGTCGAAGTGGGAGAAGCACCTTGCTACCTTATTGGTCAGCCACATTTCAGGCGCTCAAAGCTCTGGCAAATTTCATGTCTTTGGTCCCACCAAAGGTGGCCAAAGGATCGACTCAAAGATGATCATATATTCACATTCACTATCTGCGGTTAGCAGACGACCATACATTCATTCATTTCAAAAGATCTCACCAAACTGGATGTAGGGATTTATTTTGTGGGAGTGCACATATGATAAATTAAATAAATAAATTGTCATTCATTTCCTACACTGGTATCCGGCTTCGCTGTATCAATTGAAATTGAGTTATTTTACAAAAAAAAGTGTTGTTCTGACAAAAATACTGAAGTATGTTGTACCTATATTCAATGTCGGGCGGTACTGTACCCTTTCACCACCGGCTACCCATGCAGAAAAAAATGGCACGGTATTATCCTTGCAATGCGAGGGTAGTTCCGAACATTTTTTTAAGAAAACTGTATTAGAACAAACATAGCAAGTCATCAAAGTAACCAGGAGGAGACCTTAGCCCCTGGTGACCTCAAATAGACGACCAAATGTCGTTACTATACCAAACTGTTGACACTGTTGTTGCATTATTGTACTCTCCACAATCCGGAGTAACGTACACATACAAATTTACAACAATCCACATGACAAATAAAACATTACATCATACAAATAAAAAAATAATGGTGAGATAAAAATTTGCTTAGTTTTATGAGTAATCCAAACTTCACTAATTCTATGACAAATAAAAAAAAATACTAATTGTACTCATGAAATTTTAAATAGCTCACCGTCCAAACACAGAGCAAGTAATCTGACATTCATAAATTGCGGGGTAAAACCCTTTACTCAGCAAAGTCTAAATGCAAAACAAAATCAACAAAAGAAAAAATTTCGTACACTAGTTACATGTAGAATGTCAGGCTCCATACCATTACTCTAAAATATACATCAAACCTACAGAGAAATAAAACTGAGAAGAAAAACAATGAAATATACCGCAAGTTACATACTGGTTACGTAATATAGTCAACCTAAGACATCATGTCATACCTCGTTAACTATCATCACTTAAGCAATTGCCACAACTACTCGACAGTGAGTTTAACCTTATCCTTATCCACCAGTACAAATACCTGCTGCTGAGCCAGTCAGTCCATCAACTTTGATCAATACACGCAATAAATAGTTAGCAATAAGTACTTGAATCCACCAGTAGCTCTCGTATCTTACTCTACTGCTCATTTCTCTGTTGTTACACATTTAGACGACAAGAACTTGCATTTCGACTAGCCTTCGTTACACTTTAATGGGAAATATCACCACTGTGATAATGAAAATAAGTGGCTTCAGTCAACACACCAACAAGATCAATACTGTCCACGACATCAAAATGCATCAGTTAATTCCGATGTTTGTTGTGCAATGCAAACTCTTGTCCCCTGTGACAACCTTACTGACCAATGCAACAAGAGCCGCTACATTAGTATTACGCCACTGGCTAATAATTAAAGCATCATTGTGCCAAATTTTCTAATAAACATGTTACATGTACTTGATAACCTAGAACAAACAAAAAAAACACAGTAACTATACTACACACAAATATTGATAAAATACAATTACACTTGCTGTCCCTTCAGGAATGAAACATATATAAAAAATTTACACAATTACAAGTACAAATAAATTATTCCCTATCTTGCGAGTCACACGGAAACATTTCATTCTGTGATTTTCTTAGGGTCAAAAAAGTTGCTGACAGGTTCCCTAGAAACACTGTCTCGGTGTCAAAGCTCTCCCATGGTTACCCAGACGAAAGTCTTTAAGTCACTTAAATCGGCATTTTGAACACGCACTGAACAGTAAACTGTATCTCACATAAACACAAGTGTCATAGTCACACTCAGCGTACCATCCACACGAATCTGGTCGTCCAGAAATGGCCCTACAACTACTATTACCCACGGTTCTGTCCTTTCAGTTCATGGTGTAATTAAAAGTCGTAAGTTCCAACAAACAGCACTTATTCCCGCACCAATTCAAGAAATAACTCCTACTACAGACGCAAATGTCAATGTCCCACTCTAGTTTCTTGCTTTCATACAATAATTAGTCACCAAACGACAACTGTCCTCTTCAAGAATACCAAGCGTCCCACATGCAATTCACAAAGCACACTGAACAAGTCACTGCCAAAAGTTTATGGATCCCACCGTCCAGTGGTCAAGACAAAACAAAACAATCGTCCTGTCTGCTAAAGACAAAATCTTTTCCACCACTCACAACGTGGAAACACCAGTCCTTCACTTTCCACCTTATGGAGACATACGAGCAGTCGTCTTGTTTCACGGCTCCACAGTCCAGTACTAGTTAATAGTTGCTGGTAAAAAATGCCCGCCGGGCTCTGTCGCGCGTCGTCCTTTCTGCCGTGGCGCCGCCGCACGCGCCCCGTTGAGCAGAAGAAACCACCCGCTGTTGCCTCCGCGGGATACTTTCCCTAGTCGAAAGGGTGGCGGAACTTATGAATGGCCAGTGGTACGTGCGTGTCGCCCCAGGCCGTTGACCTGCTGTAGCGGGCGCGTGGAGGGTACCTCGACCAGCAGTGGAGTGGGGAGTGCCGCGGCTCTGTCGCCCGTCGCCTGCTTGGCTTATGTGGTACGGGCGTGTTCTGTGTAGCCTCTCAGCGCTACGACACCCAATCAGTCAGACCCTTCCGTGCATCTCGCAACATTACAGACAAAAGGATATTGTTACATTATTTAAATACTCATTGATTACATGTATGATCTATTAGATACATTGGTAATAAAAGAATCTTTGTTCTAAAAAACATAAAATTATACACCCTAGTTTTCTACACATACAACATCAACATTTATCTCTTTTCTATATACAGCCCATACTTGTGCTACTGATTGTACCTGTCGTCCTTCATACAAAACATGAAAGTGTTAAAAAAAAAAAAGGAATAAGAAACAATCTATACAGCTCATAATTACAATATCAAATAGTAGACTACTTTAACATCCTATCATAGTGAAAATATTAGAAACTGTTCTCCTAATACCACAATATACAACGCACCTTTGTGCTTGTGACAGACTGAAATTAATACCCCTTGAAAATGTTCCAACAAAAAAAATAAGAAATCATCTACACAGCTCACAATTACCCATCACATGTTATTAAGTGGTAAACTACTTTAACATCCTAACACAATAAACATTTCAGAAACTGATGACTCTAAATCTACAACATACAATGCACCTTTGTGCCTGTGACAGACTGATATTAGTATCTCTTTATATATTTTACATTTTATTATATATAACAACATTTCTAGGACACGTATGTACCATCCACATATCAGATCCTGACCTGCCATCGAGGTTCATCCCAATCAAACAATAAAACACAATAATGTTTTGGTTATGGATCGGTAGCATCCCCTTTACAGGAGTGTGCGCATTGATCACACTAAATTCTACGACTCTCACTCGCCAGACATCACATTTTCCTTCTCATTCAATCCATTAATACACTAACAGAATAGGTCTAGAAGTCAGCTAACCTTAACACCACCACACTCACGACAACATACCATACCTTCGCTCCCTTATACTCATAACACCACCACTCTCACGACAACATACCATACCTTCGCTCCCTTATACTCAACCACATAACACACGAAGCTGTTTCGGAGATAGCTTTCCAGTCTCCAAATTCGTCCTTTCACTCTGGCACCTCTCTCCATCGGCTTACCTCTGCATTCCTCCTGCTAAATATCACTTAGAATTGCGACATTTCATCTAAGAACAAAAAATACACAAATTACTCATCCTGCAAAATAACTGTACACATTTTTTGTACCGTTTTAATTAGTTATACTGGTACCAGGCTTCAACAACAACAAAAAATATTATTTTCACCAAATTGCAAATCTTATGGTAAGAATTAGATCTACACTTATATTACATCTTACGTCAGTATTCCACAACGTTCACCATCTGAATCTCATACTCCCTTCATGTCCCTTCACATTGTGCAGTTGTCCTCATCTCTTCATTCGTATTTCGGCTCTCCGTCCGTCCATTACTCCATCATTTACTGGTCTTCCTTCGCCATTGGCATCAATCTCTATTGCAGCATACACAGAACCCTCTGTAACATACATCTAAGACATCTCCACAATATTAATTCTATTCACCTTTATTTACCACTGTTTCATCACGTCGAATCTCTTTTTATTAACCACACTGCTTCACGTCGCTTCTTTCCTTAAATATCACCTTTATCCACTACTATTTATCACGTCGCTTCTCTATCTACCATCTTTATCCACTCATTAATCATCACGTCGTTTCTGCATGATCCTTATTCATATGACAAAAAATACGTACATACACCACTCTGTCGACTCCTGTTCATGACTCATTCGACCAGTCTATTCCGTCATACTTCCTGACATCCCGCCTGAAAATTCTTATGTTCGATTTGACCCTGCACAACGTTACACACCACAAATAAATACACTGACTATCTACCATAAATTGCCTACTTTAGATCTATCCTTAACTTTTCCATAATTTGATGTTAGAAATGTGATGAAGCCCACGAGATTGTTTTCCCTTGATCGTCTCAATCAGTACAGCATTTTCATGGACAATCCGCCTCATTCTGAATGGTCCACTATACACAGTAAAGAATTTGCCAGTTAGGAATCTAAGCTTACATGAAAATTAAATGTATGCAGAGAATATACAAGCTGGGAGAAATGGGCAGCCCAAGTGTTAGTAACTTTGGTGCTAGTGGCCTCTTTCACTAACACCAGATTCCGAACAACCATACGCAGCACTTCATTATAACTGTCACCACGACAATGACATCAGATGGCATCTAATTTAAAATACTTCGTTCACCTTACTGATATTACCTGCAACAGCAGTATAAACGTACTCTATTCCATACAGATCACAATGTTTACTTTTTTACATTACGTGTTAATTACCTGCCATAGTCAAATCGCACTAATTAAACTGGACTCATTGGCATTATTACATAACATTTTTAGCAACTGGTCTTTGAGGAAACAGTCCTTTTACTTTAGTGTTCCAAATAAAAATTTTCTAATTTTGCTGAGATACCAGCCTAACAGATGCCATTACTGGCAGGGTCGAAATTATGAGAGGCACCCACATGCCTTGCTCATACTGTGGCATCAAGCAGTCAGGCCTGCAAGATGAGTGGTCTGCCAAGCGAGTGGATTCATTCTTAGTTATCGAGTAATATTAGCTCTAGTACTCTCACTTAAGTTACAAGTTATCCTCCTATATGATTACTACGCAACGGAAACGCATATCTGACTATCAGTGATTTACAGAACTCTGACTGTACACTACGCACTGGCAGTACCACATTTTCTTTTTGTCTTTTATTTGACGGCTTTTATTAACACGTGGCCATCCCACTGAATATGAATGGCGCACACATTATAAATTCGGGATATTATGACAACATACAATTTGAAGGAATAGTCTACCAATCTTTCTTTTCACTAACTGATTTATTCTGATAAATTCCCTAACCTAAACACACAAATTCTATAACCTACAACAATTCCGCCCAGTGGGCATGGCTTTACATTAGTGAATCTCTATATTATGGTCTCGTAATTTATTTAACGCTACAGTGCACTTTCTGGATAGGTTGGTGGATCTTTCATTATACCTCACACTTCGACTCTCACAATCATCATCACGAAACTTTCCTCCAGACCGAGCGGTACAGAAGGAACAAGCATATCCCACTAATCTTTTGAAACTACTTCGCTACACACCCATGGAAACCACACATACCCAAATTACATGTCATACACCACACAACAATATAAAATACTACACAGAGAATGGTTACAACATTATCACTTTCAGCTTTCCCACTTCAATTAATATTGATCCCAGTTTCCACGACACTGCCCCACTTTGTAATTCTACTTTCCTACTGTGAACTCTGGAGATAAATGCACGTCTTCCTGTGCAATGCAAGCCAAGTGGCGTTGCTGGATAGACGGCCGACTCACCTTGCTCTCTCTCAGAGTTTGAATCTAGCGTCACACGCAAGGTAATATTAATGTATTCATCACACACGCGAGTCCTCAACTGATTCCATGGACGAGTACTTCTCTTTATCCTTTGTCTCATACACAGATTGAGACTCACACAGTACTCACCACGTGGAAGTACTCGTCTCTAATTTCAAGTCCTGCACACGCCATTTCTTAAATATTTCAACTTATGGTACACACGCTATTTCTTAAATATTTCAACTTATTGTACACACGCTAGTAATTCAGCTTAGCTTAAGCACACGGAAGTATTTCAACTTATTGCTACACGTGGTTTCTTTGTGACCGTTGGTCACTTCCGAAGATTACTACAATCCCATTAATATTACCTGCCTGACATTTAATTCTCCCCACAAAAGATCCTGAAATAGAGAAATTATTATTTCAAACTACTCTTAAATATTCCACATGCATACCATGCCTCCATTCTTTCGTCATTACGTAGCACAACTAAAACAGGTGTTAACAGCACAGGATCCAGCGGCAGAGTGCTGAAACATGGCCGTATTCAGGTTCTCTCGCACCTCTGTCGAAGTGGGAGAAGCACCTTGCTACCTTATTGGTCAGCCACATTTCAGGCGCTCAAAGCTCTGGCAAATTTCATGTCTTTGGTCCCACCAAAGGTGGCCAAAGGATCGACTCAAAGATGATCATATATTCACATTCACTATCTGCGGTTAGCAGACGACCATACATTCATTCATTTCAAAAGATCTCACCAAACTGGATGTAGGGATTTATTTTGTGGGAGTGCACATATGATAAATTAAATAAATAAATTGTCATTCATTTCCTACACTGGTATCCGGCTTCGCTGTATCAATTGAAATTGAGTTATTTTACAAAAAAAAGTGTTGTTCTGACAAAAATACTGAAGTATGTTGTACCTATATTCAATGTCGGGCGGTACTGTACCCTTTCACCACCGGCTACCCATGCAGAAAAAAATGGCACGGTACTATCCTTGCAATGCGAGGGTAGTTCCGAACATTTTTTTAAGAAAACTGTATTAGAACAAACATAGCAAGTCATCAAAGTAACCAGGAGGAGACCTTAGCCCCTGGTGACCTCAAATAGACGACCAAATGTCGTTACTATACCAAACTGTTGACACTGTTGTTGCATTATTGTACTCTCCACAATCCGGAGTAACGTACACATACAAATTTACAACAATCCACATGACAAATAAAACATTACATCATACAAATAAAAAAATAATGGTGAGATAAAAATTTGCTTAATTACTGGGATCTTCGTTATTTTTATGAGTAATCCAAACTTCACTAATTCTATGACAAATAAAAAAAAATACTAATTGTACTCATGAAATTTTAAGTAGCTCACTGTCCAAACACAGAACAAGTAATCTGACATTCATAAATTGCGTTGTAATAATCTTTACACGGCAATGTCTAAATACAAAACAAAATCAACAAAAGAAAAAATTTCGTACACTAGTTACATGTAGAATGTCAGGCTCCATACCATTACTCTAAAATATACATCAAACCTACAGAGAAATAAAACTGAGAAGAAAAACAATGAAATATACCACAAGTTACATACTGGTTACGAAATGTAGTTCATCAAAGGCATCATGTCATACCTAATTAACTATCATCACTTAAGCAATTGCCACAACTACTCGACAGTGAGTTTAACCTTATCCTTATGGACCAGTACAAATACCTGCTGCTGAGCTAGTCAGTCCATCAACTTGGATCAATACATGTAATAAATAGTTAGCAATAAGTGCTTGAATCCACCAGTAGCTCTCGTACTCTTACTCTACTGCTCATTTCTCTGTTGTTACGCATTCAGACGACAAGAACTTGCATTTCGACTAGCCTTCGTTACACTTTAATGTGAAATATCACCATTGTGATAATGCAAATAAGTGGCTTCAGTCAACACACCAACAAGATCAATACTGTCCACGACATCAAAATGCATCAGTTAATTCCGATATTTGTTGTGCAATGCAAATTCTTGTCCCCTGTGACAACCTTACTGACCAATGCAACAAGAGCCGCTACGTTAGTATTACGCCACTGGCTAATAATGAAAGCATCATTGTACCAAATATTCTAATAAACATGTTACGTGTACTTGATAACCCAGAACAAACAAAAAAAACACACTATCTATTCTAAACACAAATGTTAATGAAATACAATTACACTTGCTGTCCCTTCAGGAATGAAACATTTAAAAAAAATTACACAATTACAAGTACATTATTCCCTATCTTGCGAGTCACACGGAATCATTTCATTCTGTGATTTTCTTGGGGTCAAAAAAGTTGCTGACAGGGTCCCTAGAAACACTGTCTCTGTGTCAAAGCTCTCCCATGGTTACCCGGACGAAAGTCTTTAAGTCACTCAAATCGGCATTTTGAACACGCACTGAACAGTAAACTGTATCTCACATTAAACACAAATGTCATAGTCACACTCAGCGTACCATCCACACGAATCTGGTCGTCCAGAAATGGCCCTACAACTACTATTACCCACGGTTCTGTCCTTTCAGTTCATGGTGTAATTAAAAGTCGTAAGTTCCAACAAACAGCACTTATTCCCGCACCAATTCAAGAAATAACTCCTACTACAGACGCAAATGTCAATGTCCCACTCTAGTTTCTTGCTTTCATACAATAATTAGTCACCAAACGACAACTGTCCTCTTCAAGAATACCAAGCGTCCCACATGCAATTCACAAAGCACATTTAACAAGTCACTGCCAAAAGTTTATGGATCCCACCGTTCAGTGGTCAAGACAAAACAAAACGATCGTCCTGTCTGCTAAAGAGAAAATCTTTTCCACCACTCACAACGTGGAAACACCAGTCCTTCACTTTCCACCTTATGGAGACATACGAGCAGTCATCTTGTTTCACGGCTCCACAGTCCAGTACTAGTTAATAGTTGCTGGTAAAAAATGCCCGCCGGGCTCTGCCGCGCGTCGTCCATTCTGCCGTGGCGCCGCCGCGCGCGCCCCGTTGAGCAGAAGAAACCACCCGCTGTTGCCTCCGCGGGATACTTTCCCTAGTCGAAAGGGTGGCGGAACTTATGAATGGCCAGTGGTACGTGCGTGTCGCCCCAGGCCGTTGACCTGCTGTAGCGGGCGCGTGTAGGGTACCTCGACCAGCAGTGGAGTGGGGAGTGCCGCGGCTCTGTCGCCCGTCGCCTGCTTGGCTTATGTGGTACGGGCGTGTTCTGTGTAGCCTCTCAGCGCTACGACACCCAATCAGTCAGACCCTTCCGTGCATCTCGCAACATTACAGACAAAAGGATATTGTTACATTATTTAAATACTCATTGATTACATGTATGATCTATTAGATACATTGGTAATAAAAGAATCTTTGTTCTAAAAAACATAAAATTATACACCCTAGTTTTCTACACATACAACATCAACATTTATCTCTTTTCTATATACAGCCCATACTTGTGCTACTGATTGTACCTGTCGTCCTTCATACAAAACATGAAAGTGTTAAAAAAAAAAGGAATAAGAAACAATCTATACAGCTCATAATTACAATATCAAATAGTAGACTACTTTAACATCCTATCATAGTGAAAATATTAGAAACTGTTCTCCTAATACTACAATATACAACGCACCTTTGTGCTTGTGACAGACTGAAATTAATACCCCTTGAAAATGTTCCAACAAAAAAAATAAGAAATCATCTACACAGCTCACAATTACCCATCACATGTTATTAAGTGGTAAACTACTTTAACATCCTAACACAATAAACATTTCAGAAACTGATGACTCTAAATCTACAACATACAATGCACCTTTGTGCCTGTGACAGACTGATATTAGTATCTCTTTATATATTTTACATTTTATTATATATATAACAACATTTCTAGGACACGTATGTACCATCCACATGATGTCAGGTCCTGACCTGCCATCGAGGTTCATCCAAATCAAACAATACACAATAATGTTTTAGTTACAGATCGGTAGCATCCCCTTTACAGGAGTGTGCGCATTGATCACAGTACTCTACGACTCTCACTCACCAGACATCACATTTTCCTTCTCATTCAGTCCATTAATACACTAACAGAATAGGTCTAGAAGTCAGCTAACCTTAACACCACCACACTCACGACAACATACCATACCTTTGTTCCCTTATACTCAACCACATAACACATGAAGCTGTTTCGGAGATAGCTTTCCAGTCTCCAAATTCGTCCTTTCACTCTGGCACCTCTCTCCATCGGCTTACCTCTGCATTCCTCCTGCTAAATATCACTTAGAATTGCGACATTTCATCTAAGAACAAAAAATACACAAATTACTCATCCTGCAAAATAACTGTACACATTCTTGGTACCGTTTTAATTAGTTATACTGGTACCAGGCTTCAACCACAACAAAAAATATTATTTTCGCCAAATTGCAAATCTTATGGTAAGAATTAGATCTACACTTATATTACATCTTACGTCAGTATTCCACAACGTTCCCCATCTGAATCTCATACTCCCTTCATTTCCCTTCACATTGTGCAGTTGTCCTCATCTCTTCATTCGTATTTCGGCTCTCCGTCCGTCCATTACTCCATCATTTCCTGGTCTTCCTTCGCCATTGGCATCAATCTCTATTGCAGCATACACAGAACCCTCTGTAACATACATCTAAGACATCTCCACATTATTAATTCTACTCACCTTTATTTACCACTGTTTCATCACGTCGAATCTCTTTTTATTAATCACACTGCTTCACGTCGCTTCTTTCCTTAAATATCACCTTTATCCACTACTATTTATCACGTCGCTTCTCTATCTACCATCTTTATCCACTCATTAATCATCACGTCGTTTCTGCATGATCCTTATTCATATGACAAAAAATACGTACATACACCACTCTGTCGACTCCTGTTCATGACTCATTCGACCAGTCTATTCCGTCATACTTCCTGACATCCCGACTGAAAATTCTTATGTTCGATTTGACCCTACACAACGTTACACGCCACAAATAAATACACTGACTATCTACCATAAATTGCCTACTTTAGATCTATCCTTAACTTTTCCATAATTTGATGTTAGAAATGTGATGAAGCCCACGAGATTGTTTTCCCTTGATCGTCTGAATCAGTACAGCATTTTCATGGACAATCCGCCTCACTCTAAATGGTTCACTGTTCACAGTAAATAATTCGCTAGTTAGGAGTCTGTGCATACATGAAAATTAAATGTGTGCAGAGAATATACAAGCTGGGAGAAAGATACATCACAAGTGTTAGAAACTTTGGTGCTAGTGGCCTCTTTCCCTAACACCCGATTCCGAACAACCATACACAGCACTTCATTATAACTGTCACCACGACAATGACATCAGATAGCATCTAATTTAAAAACTTCGATCACAATGTTGCCTTTTTACATTACGTGTTAATTACCTGCAATAGTCAAATCACACTAATTAAACTGGACTCATTGGCATTATTACATAACATTTTAGCAACTGGTTTCTTTGAGGAAACAGTCCTTTTACTTTACTGTTCCAAATAAAAATTTGCAAATTTTTGCTCTGAGAGATCAGCCTAATAGATTCCATTACTGGTGTTATATCTATGATCAGAAGTATGGTATTTGCACTCCTACATATTAGTAGAGTATGTCTGCTACGTAGCCAATTTTCAGTGCCAGCTGCATGTGTTTTAAGGCAAGATGCTAAGGGCTGATATGTTGGATTAGTTTCTCCTACCCTTCAATCCATTATAACAAGAATGAAATGCCAGGATTCCATGCTCTCCTGTCATTCTGATAGTTTCTGCCGTTCCTATCCTCGACACTATGTGACCCATGAGTCGTGTCGCCGTTCACAATGTTGCTCTCATTACCCAGTTCCTGTAACAAGTGCTGAAATGACGCGGAATCGTCTATGCCTCTGCCTGCTATCACTATATCTCTGCGCAATCTCACTGGCAACTTCGTTATACAGATCCTAATGAACTCCATAGTTTCGTATGGCACATCCAAATACCTGTTTCGTCTCAGCATTTCCTGACAGCGCGACACTGGATATCTTATACCATCTTCGTTACAATTTGGCATCATCAATATGCTTTGCTTAACCAGGTCCTGCTTACTTTTCGACCAGAATTCATTTAAATAACTACTGCAGTCTTTAATGTCTTCCTGCATTTTCGCTCTAGCCTCGTCCCTCAAATGGTTATACACAAACTTCGTTTTGAGGAGCGGTCCCCACGATGAAGGTAATGAATCTTGAAGTTGAGAAAGCCTTGGACTATACCCAGTTGGGTTTGCTACCTGTTTTATCCGACGCAACCGTTCTTCTGACACTCTGAATTCGTCTTCCTCTTTCTGCCTATTTTCTTTTTTTGAATTTATCTCACTCTCCCTCTGCAATCTACCTGGTGGTGTGTCACCTTCGCTACTGCACGCTAATTGCAACTGTGCTAGTTCTTCACTATGTTTCCTACTTATTTCGAATTGTGCCTCTTTAAACTGTAATGGTGATTGTGTTTCCTCCTGGTCGGCATAAACCTCTCGCCGCGTACTGTCAGAGCCTGTTTCGCCTCTTATACTGATCTTTTCTACATCTGCGCTAATCGCATTCATTCTGACAACTACCTCTTTGATTCGCTCATCCGGCAACACGTCCCTACGTTCAGTAGTATCACTCTCTATTGCAAATACTTGTACCTCCAAATTATTAGATTTTTCTTTCACGGCGTCACATACTTGCTTCAACGCACCCAGATTCTTCTCCCCCTCATCTAACCGATTATTAACTACAGGCAGACGCTCATCGATAACGGTGTGTAGCTTCCTCATTGCCTCTTTATTTCCCTTATCCATTGCCTCCAATCTTTCCTTATTTGCTTCCAATCTTTCCTTAGTTGCTTCAAATCTTTCTTTATTCTCCCTATCTCTCTCCTTATTGTCTCTATTCAACTTCTGTAAAAACTGCAGTATCACATTGTAATTTGCTACTTCCGACACGTTCACCTCGTTCGCCTGAGAAACCGTAGCTTCGCTAAGGGTAGCGGCACTTTCACTGCATACCTGACCTAGTCCCGGCTCGCCCGCGTCGTCGGGAAAAGCCCCCGGTTGCGGACAAAGCACGCCGCATAAAGGATCACCTTGCCGCGGTCCACTGAACAATTCAGCCCCTTCCGAGTGTTTCCCGTCCCCGCTCATTAACAGATGGTCAACAGCTACTTCCTGCTGCACTGCTACGTCCACCCCAGAATCGCTATTCTCCATGGTGGCTACACTTTTCGACTGCGACCTAGTTACTACGGACATTACGCAAAAAAAATTATACCACGATCTTCCAGCCTAGGACGATATAGCAATTAATTACATAAAAAATAAAAGATCCTCACCAATCCAGAAAGAAATCGCAAACAGAAAAAAAATTTACTTCTTAGCGCTATCACCATACATTCCATCAAAAAAAAATCTTAACAGCAAACCCTAACAGCAAAATATCCTGGCAAAAAAATATCCTGCAAAAAAAATATCCTGGCAGGGTCGAAATTATGAGAGGCACCCACATGCCTTGCTCATACTGTGGCATCAAGCAGTCAGGCCTGCAAGATGAGTGGTCTGCCAAGCGAGTGGATTCTTTCTTAATTTAACGAGTAACATGAACTCTAGTACTCACACTTCGTTACAAGTTATCCTCCTATATGATTACTACGCAACGGAAACGCATATCTGACTATCAGTGATTTACAGAACTCTGACTGTACACTACGCACTGGCAGTACCACATTTTCTTTTTGTCTTTTATTTGACGGCTTTTATTAACATGTGGCCATCCCACTGAATATGAATGGCGCACACTTTATAAATTCGGGATATTATGACAACATACAATTTGAAGGAATAGTCTACCAATCTTTCTTTTCACTAACTGATTTATTCTGATAAATTCCCTAACCTAAACACACAAATTCTATAACCTACAACAATAACATATGAGAAATTCCGCCCAGTGGGCATGGCTTTACATTAGTGAATCTCTATATTATGGTCTCGTAATTTATTTAACGCTACAGTGCACTTTCTGGATAGGTTGGTGGATCTTTTATTATACCTCACACTTCGACTCTCACAATCATCATCACGAAACTTTCCTCCAGACCGAGCGGTACAGAAGGAACAAGCATAACCCGCTAATCTTTTGAAACTACTTCGCTACACACCCATGGAAACCACACATACCCAAATTACATGACATACACTACACAACAATATGAAATACTACACAGAGAATGGTTACAACATTATCACTTTCCGCTTTCCCACTTCAATTAATATTGATCCCAGTTTCACACGACACTGCCCCACTTTGTAATTCTACTTTCCTACTGTGAACTCTGGAGATAAATGCACGTCTTCCTGTGCAATGCAAGCCATGTGGCGTTGCTGGATAGACGGCCGACTCACCTTACTTCTCTCTCAGAGTTTGAATTTAGCGTCACACGCAATGTAGTATTAAGATATTCATCACACACGCGAACTGATGCCATGGACGAGTACTTCTCTTTATCCTTTGTCTCATACACAGATTGAGACTCACACAGTACTCACCACGTGGAAGTACTCGTCTCTAATTTCAAGTCCTCCACACGCCATTTCTTAAATATTTCAACTTATGGTACACACGCTATTTCTTAAATATTTCAACTTATTGTACACACGCTAGTAATTCAGCTTAGCTTAAGCACACGGAAGTATTTCAACTTATTGCTACACGTGGTTTCTTTGTGACCGTTGGTCACTTCCGAAGATTACTACACTCCCATTAATATTACCTGCCTGACATTTAATTCTCCCCACAAAAGATCCTGAAATAGAGAAATTATTATTTCAAACTACTCTTAAATATTCCACATGCATACCATGCCTCCATTCTTTCGTCATTACGTAGCACAACTAAAACAGGTGTTAACAGCACAGGATCCAGCGGCAGAGTGCTGAAACATGGCCGTATTCAGGTTCTCTCGCACCTCTGTCGAAGTGGGAGAAGCACCTTGCTACCTTATTGGTCAGCCACATTTCAGGCGCTCAAAGCTCTGGCAAATTTCATGTCTTTGGTCCCACCAAAGGTGGCCAAAGGATCGACTCAAAGATGATCATATATTCACATTCACTATCTGCGGTTAGCAGACGACCATACATTCATTCATTTCAAAAGATCTCACCAAACTGGATGTAGGGATTTATTTTGTGGGAGTGCACATATGATAAATTAAATAAATAAATTGTCATTCATTGCCTACACTGGTATCCGGCTTCGCTGTATCAATTGAAATTGAGTTATTTTACAAAAAAAAGTGTTGTTCTGACAAAAATACTGAAGTATGTTGTACCTATATTCAATGTCGGGCGGTACTGTACCCTTTCAACATGACCTATTGAAACATGTACGTTTGCAATAAGTGTAACATGTACGCTTGGAATATCACTGAAATTACGTGACTGACAATAGTCGGAAACACAATTGTTGGAATGGAAATGGCACGTGAATATGAGTTTTATCTCGTCACTTATGCGCTTTGCCCTGTGCTAAACTCTTCTGACTGCGAGAATGTAAATGCTGCGAGAATGTAAACTGTCAATAGCTTTAAACCAAACCAAAATTTCAGGAATTTACGTAACATAAAAACTTAATGTGATGCAACATAATTGGTTTGAAATTGATCCCGATAATAAAATAAAACTTGATCAATTTGAAAATAATGGTCCCTGCAATTAATTAATGATATCCCTGAAGTAATAAAATTTTTTACCTTTACCTTCGCAATGGTACTGCTCTTCGCACTGCTCTATGTTAGTACTTTAAATTGTATAGTTAGCAAACAGCTATTGTGCAAGTCTGCTGCTTGGCATACATTTTAATTAAATCGAATATGACTGAGACAATAATTTCTAGAGAAAATTAATTAATCAAAAATGACATGCTTCTGGGAATTAGTATTGGCTTGGGGTAAGTAACAATATGGCACTAATTCTAAAACTTGAGCTTTGACTTTTTAAAAATTGGTAATTCTCATAATTAACACACCAATAAACTGATTATACATTAACAATTACTACTGCTACTGCGTGATCAGGCCCAGTGGACCGCACGCATCTACAAGATTCCTCCTCCACTGTATTCTGTCCACTGCTGCTATCCGCCATCCCTTCACATCTATTGACACTTGGTTTAAATCTTCATGGAGTCCATCACTCCAACGCTTCTTGGGTCTTCCTGGCGGTCTCTTTCCTGTAAGTGTGAAATCCAGGAGCTTCCGAAGCCATCTGTGATCCTCCATCCGGGCATGGCCGGCCCACTGCATTCGTTTGGCTTTGACAGTTCCTGCTATGTTGGGATGCTGGTATAGTTCCTCAAGCTCTTGGTTGTATCTGATCCTCCATTCCCCTGTATCTGCATCCAGAACCGGACCGGAGATCTTCAGAAGCACTTTTCTCTCAAAAACAAGAAGCTTATGGAAGTCCTGTTCCCGGATACTCCATGTCTCACAGCCATATAGAACAACCGGCTGGATCAGGGTTTTGCACAGTCGAATCTTGAACTGTCTGGAGAGGTATCTGGACCGAAGCAGTTGTGCTAGGCTGTGGTAATATCGGTTTCCTGCTTGTATTCTGGCACTGATCTCTGCTTCACATGACGAGTTCTCAGTGAAAAGTGCCCCTAGGTATTTCAATTCTTGCACGCTCTACATTAACAATTAGCTTTACAAAATCATTGGGTGTGAGTGCTATACATTGTGTCAATCATCACTTTTGAAACCGCACATTGCACTAGTAAGAAAACAACTTTCTTTATAGTAATCAACTAAATCATTACTGCCCGTAGGGAGTAAGCATATATCCAGCACACATCAGATACAAGACGCGTAAACACTTGAGAGTCATCCATACACCTCTCTAACGCATTATCCTCAACACCTTGAATCAGCGATCACCGTTGAGCAGCGACGCTACTACACAGTCGACACTACTTATGACCATCTTTGGTTCAATATAATACACTCCTGGAAATGGAAAAAAGAACACATTGACACCGGTGTGTCAGACCCACCATACTTGCTCCGGACACTGCGAGAGGGCTGTACAAGCAATGATCACACGCACGGCACAGCGGACACACCAGGAACCGCGGTGTTGGCCGTCGAATGGCGCTAGCTGCGCAGCATTTGTGCACCGCCGCCGTCAGTGTCAGCCAGTTTGCCGTGGCATACGGAGCTCCATCGCAGTCTTTAACACTGGTAGCATGCCTCGACAGCGTGACGTGAACCGTATGTGCAGTTGACAGACTTTGAGCGAGGGCGTATAGTGGGCATACGGGAGGCCGGGTGGACGTACCGCCGAATTGCTCAACACGTGGGGCGTGAGGTCTCCACAGTACATCGATGTTGTCGCCAGTGGTCGGCGGAAGGTGCACGTGCCCGTCGACCTGGGACCGGACCGCAGCGACGCACGGATGCACGCCAAGACCGTAGGATCCTACGCAGTGCCGTAGGGGACCGCACCGCCACTTCCCAGCAAATTAGGGACACTGTTGCTCCTGGGGTATCGGCGAGGACCATTCGCAACCGTCTCCATGAAGCTGGGCTACGGTCCCGCACACCGTTAGGCCGTCTTCCGCTCACGCCCCAACATCGTGCAGCCCGCCTCCAGTGGTGTCGCGACAGGCGTGAATGGAGGGACGAATGGAGACGTGTCGTCTTCAGCGATGAGAGTCGCTTCTGCCTTGGTGCCAATGATGGTCGTATGCGTGTTTGGCGCCGTGCAGGTGAGCGCCACAATCAGGACTGCATACGACCGAGGCACACAGGGCCAACACCCGGCATCATGGTGTGGGGAGCGATCTCCTACACTGGCCGTACACCACTGGTGATCGTCGAGGGGACACTGAATAGTGCACGGTACATCCAAACCGTCATCGAACCCATCGTTCTACCATTCCTAACAGGACAATGCACGTCCGCATGTATCCCGTGCCACCCAACGTGCTCTAGAAGGTGTAAGTCAACTACCCTGGCCAGCAAGATCTCCGGATCTGTCCCCCATTGAGCATGTTTGGGACTGGATGAAGCGTCGTCTCACGCGGTCTGCACGTCCAGCACGAACGCTGGTCCAACTGAGGCACCAGGTGGAAATGGCATGGCAAGCCGTTCCACAGGACTACATCCAGCATCTCTATGATCGTCTCCATGGGAGAATAGCAGCCTGCATTGCTGCGAAAGGTGGATATACACTGTACTAGTGCCGACATTGTGCATGCTCTGTTGCCTGTGTCTATGTGCCTGTGGTTCTGTCAGTGTGATCATGTGATGTATCTGACCCCAGGAATGTGTCAATTAAGTTTCCCCTTCCTGGGACAATGAATTCACGGTGTTCTTATTTCAATTTCCAGGAGTGTATTTTCTTACAAAACTTGAATTAATTTACCCTTTCACTGTGCGTAGCCATCTAATATCACATACCTCCAAAATCCTACCAACAAACTGTCGGATGCCTGATACGCAGAAACAGTGATGTATTCCAAAGACGGAAAAACAAGCTGTTAAGGTGGCGGCCATAGTTTTTTGGCTCATCAGTGCAGTTTGAAATAGAGGTGCTCTTTCGTCTAGCGATCCTCCGCCCTCGTGACCTGCTCTACCGATCTGATTCACCGTCTCCTCTTTACCTCTCTTGCACTTCTCGCTTGGACGCTTTAACTTCCTCTCGAACCTTCGTCTGCTTCATTTCCACGGTACTCCATCGTGTCTCAACCTTCCCAAATCTGGCACCAAAGTCAGCAATTGATTCTTCATAATCTGAACCGCCAGATTCAGCAATATTTCATCAAGAGCTCTTTGTACCTTTTCAATTTTGCCTGACTAAACAGCCATTTGACTGTGTATTACTAATCTTCTGCCACATCTGTCAAGGCAGGTAAATAAGACTAACACATGACATAATAATGGTCTGGCAACTTTCAGCATTGTACTTGAGAATGGCATAAGGGCCGAAATTTTGGTAGTAGAGAAGACAAATATGGTGATATGCAGTCAAATGGCGGTTTACTCTTTCAAAAAATATTACATCACAGTGGCTTAACACCATCAAAAACTGTTTTTCAATTTTGCTCGCAAGTTTCTCGTCCTTTCCACGCAATCTTTTGCGATACACTCAGTTTTGCTTGCAAATTTCTCGCTCGTTTCACCATATTCTTCTTTCGTTTCTTCGATTTTATTTGCAGTCTCTTGAATTTCGCTTGCAAGTTTGTCGTCCATACTCTGACTCTCTTTCTACTTTTCCTGTTCAATATGTTTTTGAAATTTCTCATTCAATAGACTAGCTGCCATACTGATTATATCAGCCACTAGAGACCCATGGCCAGCAGAATTATTAACTTGCACGTCCTCTTTACGTATTTTCGTCTCCACAGCTTCGGTAGACATATCCTAACTATCGCCTACTGTAAACCGAGCGACTTGAGAATGACTGACATGGCACCAGCGCCAGTGAAATCATACTCCGATTCCTAAACACCATTGCCTGATGGTCATTAGCATGAGCTGTTCCCTGTTCTGTATTCACCACAGAAAACATGACTGTCCCACTCTCCGTGTTCTCAGCGGCGATATCAGAATAGTTCTCTTGCGTTTGTATTGGTGGTGGTGGTGGTTAGTGTTTAACGTCCCGTCGACAACGAGGTCATTAGAGACGGAGCGCAAGCTCGGGTTAGGGAAGGATTGGGAAGGAAATCGGCCGTGCCTTTTCAAAGGAACCATCCCGGCATTTGCCTGAAACGATTTAGGAAAATCACGGAAAACCTAAATCAGGATGGTTGGAGACGGGATTGAACCGTCGTCCTTCCGAATGCGAGTCCAGTGAGCTAACCACTGCGCCACCTCGCTCGGTTGTTTGTATTGCCGCTGGCTCATATCCCACTTCTAATTTAACCCTGCTCGAGCCGTGTTCGGAGCGAAAAAGCAGAATCATGATGAACTTTAGTGGCACACTGAATTCGTTTACAAAACGACACCAAAAATATTAATAGAGAAAATTTTCAAAAACCCCAAAAAACTTAATATTAGTTCAACGCTAACGTACTTGTCGGTACTCGCAAAATATTTATAGTTTTCCAGTTACTAACTAATGACTACACACGATATAAAGTTCCCCCCATCCCCGAAAAGAAAAACACAAAAGATGTTAACACTTGCACAGTTTCCCCAAAATACAAGACAATAAACACTCCAGCACTATGCAGCTCAGTCAACGATTTTAAAGAAAGGCCGGTGGACACAGACGGAATTGTATGACACAGAGATAAGGAATAATTTTTTAAATTGTGTATCCTGTTGTATCGGCGTGCTTATCAGAAGATTTCTAGGCAAGGGCTGCCATTTACAATTTCTCTAATGTTTGTTAATATAACCGAACAAGGATAAAGGGCATAACTACATGAACAACCCTGGAAGGTTCTGTCATTAATAGCATTTCTTTGATGGGCTGAATGATTTCAGTAGGTTGAGTTATCATATCTCCAATTTCTCATTGCTAGTTCTCTTTATCATCAACGCAAAGGGTTGGGGACTATTCTATCTACGGAAGATAAAATATTGGTTCAAATGTTCACTGTGTATTCCTACAAAAATTTGGACAATTGAATTGATTACACAAGATACTGGAATGTACCAAAAATACAATTATTATACCAGTATGCTTATGGGATTAATGGCGGAACACGTCATCATTCTTACTCGTGGGGCCGCAATGAGCAATAAATAAGGGTAGAGAATGTACAGACACAACCTCCAATAAATTGCGTCCAAGCCTTGTGGGTTCTGCGACACAAAATATAATTTCTTCATCATCATCATATTAACATTTCAAAGGGCGGTTCAAACACACGTGCACAAAGGAAAGGAACGCCACTCGGCAGTTTTGAGCATCCCTTTCGAAGTAAATATTGGGACGTGACCAACTAAGCTGTATGCTCTGAGCAAAATGAACAACACGGTTTTTAGTGAATTAGCTGAAAAAGCACCCGCACGTGTCGAAATTATTGTTTCAGATGATATATATTAACCGTACCTAACACTTCATCTAGCCAAGCAACGCTGAAGAGCTGATGCTACGTCTGAAGTCTCTCTCTGTTTCCTCGCGAATCGAATATTAGGATACACTTCGTCTGATGCCTTCCGTGACCAATGCCGAAACTAGAATAATACTTTGCAAAAACAGACATAATGTCTTATGGGATAACAGCAATCAGTGATTTTATAATGTTACTTAAAATCCGTCTTGATTGCAATTTTTTTTTTTTTTTTTTTTATTATTCATATGACCGGTTTCGGTTCATTCAGAACCATCTTCAGATCTGATATTTCAGTTACAGGAGTAACCCGACCAAATCCAGCAACTTTCACATGCTACGTAACATGTGCACGTGACGTAGCATGTGAAAGTTGCTGGAACTTGGAACTACTTAAACCTAACCTAAGGACATCACACACATCCATGCCCGAGGCAGGATTCGAACCTGCAACCGTAGCAGTTGCGCGGTTTCGGACTGAAGCGCCTAGAACCGCTCGGCCACAGCTGCCGGCCTTTCGTCGCCAGTTGACGTTGCTACCACCTGGACGGGTTCATATCGATAGTAGGTCGGTGGTCAGAATGTTGTGGCTGATCTGTGTACAAAGAACACCCGAGCATTCTCCCTTTTCGGGGACTCACCACAGTCATGGCTTGAAGCCAAAAGGTCAAAATTGCGAGTAAGATTATTCTTCTCTTAGATCGAGTGACTACATCTCCCCGTCATTTGCCTCTCCATAAATGCATATAAAACCAGAACGCCACAATAAGCGAGTTCTTACGTATTTACCTTCTCCAATTGCTTTTGTTGTCTGTTATTGTCTTGCCACTCCCACTTTATTATGGAAGGGGGCGGGGCCAAAAATCAGGTAATAAGCATAATAAGCAAAGACTGACATCGATTTTAATGAAGCGGTGCAGCCAGAAATTGGCAGGGACCGTTTCAGCTTCTTCCACAGTGCTTCCGACAATGTAGTTAAAACTCTCCCTCTGGTCGGCACAAACCGTATGCATGAAACATCTTCCAGAAATTCTCAATGATGTTAAAGCTTCTTTCTAATAAAAAAAATCATGTCACAGTCTACTTCAGGAAAAATCAGCGTTAATTTCACGTCGAATTATTCCGCAGACCCTCTTGTTACCTGGAAGCAGGCAAAATTTTGGGAAATTTGTGGTAAGTTCCTATGGGACCAAAGTGCTGAGGTCATCGGTCCCTAGGCTTACACACTACTTAATCCAACTTAAACCAACTGACGCTAAGGACAACACACACACCCATGCCCGAGGGAGGACTCGAACCTCCGACGGGGACAGCCGCGCGAACCGCGGCAAGGCGCGTAGACCGCACGGTTACCCCGCGCGACAGCAGGCAAAAATAAATGATAAATCAAATGCAAATTATTCAGGTATATGCTTTAGCTACACTGTAATAATAACCGTTGACTTGCGATCAATATAGTGTATTAATAATATGAAATAACGTTTATTGTCTGTGGTGTCGTCCCAGGTTAAACTCGGTCCCCCACGACGGAACCGAAAGCTAAGGACGTCGACGAAGACACGACCCGAAGAGGTTTGGTGCGCCGTCGTTGCTGGTAGTCCACTTTTTGACATCTCTCTCTGGTAGCAGCGTCCTCATAGCTCAGGTCCATCAGTGAGCTAATGCCAAAATTAATCCTTCACTACGATGTGATATTTGACTATCATTCAGTACTATTCGGAGCAATAAACAGTTATCACAGCGTTAAACGACAGTATCTGTGTACATTACAAAAACTGACTTGTGTTTGTGTTCCAAATTTTCTTCTAAACGACGGTACAAATATCCTTTAGTTTCAGGCAGCACTTGCTGTGGTGGTAAAAACGACCTACCTATCATAGTTCAGAGGATATGACGTCATAAACAATGATATGTGTGAAAAACTGTCGCATCGCGCATAACGTTATCTGTATTATTTCTGCGCTAGTTACTGTATTCGCATAAATTTCGCAGTTATGCACCTACAAAAGTAAATCATGGTACGACACATAGTTCATAAACACTGAGATGCGAGAAAAACTGCCGCATCATCCATGAAGTTTTAATACATAAAATCTTACCTATTAGGTTACTCCTACAGTCGACTCAACGTAGGGAAATCCCTGACACGGGGTAGCGCTTTTGACATCTTTCAACTATGGAGCGCAGACAGCTGTAGGCGAACACAATAGCCGTCTATTGAGCTATGAAGATGCGTTGCCATGGAGAAGTTAACAAAATAGCGCTGTAGACACACGAAACAACTGCCCCCAGCGTACAAGAACTGTTGTGTTCATGTTTCTTAATCTGGATACTTTAATTATATATTATACATTATCTATTATACATTCTATTTGTACGATTGTTGTTATCACCAATACATGGGAATCAAATTTTTTCGATACTTCATTGTATTGTATTGTATTGTATGTTCACCGGGTCCTAGAAACGACGGAGAGGCTCCGTCCCCGCCGCAGCCGCAGTG
This sequence comes from Schistocerca cancellata, assembly GCF_023864275.1. Lineage (NCBI taxonomy): Eukaryota > Metazoa > Arthropoda > Insecta > Orthoptera > Acrididae > Schistocerca > Schistocerca cancellata. The sequence continues at coordinate 493,739,481 of NC_064634.1, forward strand.
GTCCACAACCCCACAACAGGCTACAGCAGTCCACTTCACCCCTCCGCCACCCCACACCGAACTCAGGGTTATTGTGCGGTTCGGCTCCCGGTGGACCCCCCCCCCCCCCTCCCAGGGAACGTCTCACACGAGACGGGTGTAACCCCTATGTTTGCGTGGTAGAGTAATGGTGGTGCACGCGTACGTGGAGAACTTGTTTGCACATCAATCGCCGACAAACTGAGGCGGAACAAGGGGAATCAGTCCGAATTCGCCGAGGCAGATGGAAAACCGCCTAAAAACCATCCAAAGACTGCCCGGTTCACTGGACCTCGACACAAGTCCGCCGGGCGGATTCGTGCCGGGGACCGCACGGCCAACCGGACGGACGATACTTCATTACAAAAAAAAATTCATTTTTTTGTTTTCGTTTCTAACAAAAAATTGGCAAAGTGAATACTAAGTAATGCCGGGTTTGACAACTAGTAAATATAGACTGAGGTGACAAAAGTCGTGCGATATATCCTAATATCGTGAAAGACCTCCTTTTTCCCGGCCAGTGTGGCCGAGCGGTTCTAGGCGCTTCAGTCCGGAACCGCGTGACCGCTACGGTCGCAGGTTCGAATCCTGCTTCGGGCATGGATGTGTGTGATGTCCTTAGTTAGCTTTAAGTAGTTCTAAGTTCTAGGGGACTGATTACCTCAGATGTTAAGTCCCATAGTGCTTAGAGCCATTTGAACCATTTATTGAACCTTCTTTTTCCCGGTGTAGTGTAGCACCTGGCCTGGACTCAACAAGTCGTTTGAAGTTCCCTGCCGGAATGCTGACCATGCATCATCTATCGCCGACAACAATAGGGTTTCGGTCCAAGATTTTATGGACGAAGTGAACTCTTGATTATGTCTCATAAATGTCTGATGGGACTCATGTCGGGCAGTCTGGATGACCAGTTCATTCACTCGAACTGTCTATAATGTTATTCAAACTACACTCCTGGAAATTGAAATAAGAACACCGTGAATTCATTGTCCCAGGAAGGGGAAACTTTATTGACACATTCCTGGGGTCAGATACATCACATGATCACACTGACACCACAGGCACATAGACACAGGCAACAGAGCATGCACAATGTCGGCACTAGTACAGTGTATATCCACCTTTCGCAGCAATGCAGGCTGCTATTCTCCCATGGAGACGATCGTAGAGGTGCTGGATGTAGTCCTGTGGAACGGCTTGCCATGCCATTTCCACCTGGCGCCTCAGTTGGACCAGCGTTCGTGCTGGACGTGCAGACCGCGTGAGACGACGCTTCATCCAGCCCCAAACGTGCTCAATGGGGGACAGATCCGGAGATCTTGCTGGCCAGGGTAGTTTACTTACACCTTCTAGAGCACGTTGGGTGGCACGTGATACATGCGAACGTGCATTGTCCTGTTGGAACAGCAAGTTCCCTTGCCGGTCTAGGAATGGTAGAACGATGGGTTCGATGAAGGTTTGGATGTACCGTGCACTATTCAGTGTCCCCTCGACGATCACCAGTGGTGTACGGCCAGTGTAGGAGATCGCTCCCCACACCATGATGCCGGGTGTTGGCCCTGTGTGCCTCGGTCGTATGCAGTCCTGATTGTGGCGCTCACCTGCACGGCGCCAAACACGCATACGACCATCATTGGCACCAAGGCAGAAGCGACTCTCATCGCTGAAGACGACACGTCTCCATTCGTCCCTCCATTCACGCCTGTCGCGACACCACTGAAGGCGGGCTGCACGATGTTGGGGCGTGAGCGGAAGACGGCCTAACGGTGTGCGGGACCGTAGCCCAGCTTCATGGAGACGGTTGCGAATGGTCCTCGCCGATACCCCAGGAGCAACAGTGTCCCTAATTTGCTGGGAAGTGGCGGTGCGGTCCCCTACGGCACTGCGTAGGATCCTACGGTCTTGGCGTGCATCCGTGCGTCGCTGCGGTCCGGTCCCAGGTCGACGGGCACGTGCACCTTCCGCCGACCACTGGCGACAACATCGATGTACTGTGGAGACCTCACGCCCCACGTGTTGAGCAATTCGGCGGTACGTCCACCCGGCCTCCCGCATGCCCACTATACGCCCTCGCTCAAAGTCCGTCAACTGCACATACGGTTCACGTCCACGCTGTCGCGGCATGCTACCAGTGTTAAAGACTGCGATGGAGCTCCGTATGCCACGGCAAACTGGCTGACACTGACGGCGGCGGTGCACAAATGCTGCGCAGCTAGCGCCATTCGACGGCCAACACCGCGGTTCCTGGTGTGTCCGCTGTGCCGTGCGTGTGATCATTGCTTGTACAGCCCTCTCGCAGTGTCCGGAGCAAGTATGGTGGGTCTGACACACCGGTGTCAATGTGTTCTTTTTTCCATTTCCAGGAGTGTAGTTGTGAACAATTGTGGTCCGATGACATGGCGCTTTGTCATTCATAAAAATTCCGTCGTTGTTTAGGAACAAGAAGTCCATGAATGCCTGCAAATGGTCTCCATCTAGTCGAACATAACCATTTCGTGTCAGTTGGACTAGAGCACCCAGTTCGTTCCGTGTAAACACAGTCCACGCCATTATGGAACCGCCACCAGCTTGCACAGTGCCTTGTTGACAACTTGGATCCACGGTTTCGTGAGATCTGCGCCACCCTCCAACCCTACCACCAGCTCTTACCAACTGAAATCGGGACTCATCTCACAGGGTCACGGTTTTCCGGTCGTCCAGCGTCCACAGAACACAGGAGAGTCTCTGCAGGTGATATCGTGCTGTTAAGAAAGGCACTGCCGTCGGTCGTCCGCTGCCGTACCCGATTAACGCCAAATTTCGCCGTGCTGTCCAAACGGATACGTTCGTCGTTCATCCCACATTGGTTCATGCGGTTATTTCACACAATGTTGCGTGTCTGTTAGCACTGACAACTCTACCCAAACGCCGCTGCTGCGTTGGCAGGGTGAGAGTAGTGTCTGATATTAGGTACTCTCAGCACCCTCTTGACACTGTGGCTTTCGGAATATGCAGTTCCCTAACGATTTCCTAAACGGAAATGTTCCATGTGTCGAGCTCCAACTGCCATTCCACGTTCAAAGTCTGTTAATTTCGATCGTGTGGCCATAACCCCGTCAGAAACCATTTCACATGAATCACCTGAGCACAAATGACAGCTCCTCCAGTGCACCGCCCTTTTATACCTCGTCTACATAATGCCACCTCCATCGGTATATGTGCATATCGCTATCCAAAAAAAAAAAATGGTTGAAATGGCTCTGAGCACTATGGGGCTTAACATCTGTGGTCATCAGTCCCCTAGAACTTAGAACTACTTAAACCTAACTAACCTTAGGTCATAACACACATCCATGCACGAGGCAGGATTCGAACCTGCGACCGTAGTGGTCGCGCGGTTCTAGACTGAAGCGCCTAGAACCGCTCGGCCACTATCGCTATCCCACATTTCTCTCCCCACAGTGAATATTTTCATTCATGTGAACATGGACTGTATTCAAGGTAAGTATTCTGTAATAAAGACCGAGCGACCACTACGGACGCAGGCTCGAATCCTGCCTCGGGCATGGATGTGTGTTTTGGTAAACATTTTTGGAAAGCAGTAATCAATTATTTCTTATATTTTGACTAAAGTTCAGTCTTGATCACTCATGTATGTTTTAATGATATAGGTAACCGGTTTCGGTTCTTTCTACAGAACCATCATCAGACCTGTGGATAAATTTTAAGAAATGACCATCTTAAAACAAATTGCAAAAACCAACTCTTTCGACACACGACAGGTAGATATCATTTTTAATAAAGTACAACAATTACAAAGCACTCCACTAATAGGTAATCCAAAATATATGAAGATGACATATATGGGAAACATATCAGATAGAATTACTAATTTATTCAAAAATTCTGGAATAACAATAGCATTTACAACTGACAGTACTTTACAACAAAAATTAAGACATACAGTAAGTAAAGATAATGGAAAATCTACCAGATCAGGAGTGTACAAGATCCAATGTAGAGACTGTGAGAAAATATATATCGGCCAAACAGGTCGAAATTTTGCAGTAAGGTACAAAGAACATACGTCGGGTACCTCACGAACAAAGTCTGTATTTGGCCATTATATAGCATTCAATAATCATGCTGAGGGGACAGTAGAACAGAATTTACAAGTTCTGCATTATGCAAATAAAGGCTTACTTATGAATATCCTAGAAGAAATCGAGATATATGGTCATTTGAAAACCAAATCATCAGTGCTGCTAAATGAACAATTAGATTTTCGCGAAAAATATTATTACGACCTTTTTGACGAAATTTTATAGTAAAAGCATCTACTCTTTTGTTTTTTATAAAATATAAGACTAGTTATACCCATGGCAAAAGCAATGTATGTAAAATATACTGCACAACATAAAAAGAAATTATTAAATTGACATTGATTATTATAAAAACTTTTAGATCGATGATTAAAAAATTTAATCAGCAGTCTCATCAGTTATTCACATATACATAATGTGGAACGTACTCTTGGCTGCTACCCTACAACTATAAAGAATATTGCTATAAAAACTGCAGTTAAAGTAAGACGATTATGCAGCATCCAACAATGATGCAATTGTGATGCAGGCGACTCGGTATAATCGATATATACCACAACGCCAAGGACTTTCACATCTTTGATGTAACCGGCGCTGTAATAGTACTAAGGTTGTCCATAGAGGGCACAACTATTACACATCGTAGTTCACTGTTTTTATCCAAAATATAAATAAGCTGTAGACATACTAACTATCTTTTAATCAGACATTTAAATGAATCAATTATATGTTATTAGTGTATTTCCTACTTTTATACTTTGACGATGGCGTCATATTATGAACGCTGATTGGCAGTTGTGAAGTAGTGTGATAGGAAGTAGGCGGAGCCTCTGCATATTTAAGCTCGTGCTCAGCACTCATAACCATCAGTTGACTGCGTAGCAGCGAGGAGAGCTCCGCCTACCATCCTAAGGGAGCCATGGGTATAATTAATTTTATCTTATCTTGTTAAATTTTGACGTCATTAGACACTTTCATTTTATTTAAAGATTGGTATCTAGTATTTCTTAAAATTTATCCACAGGTCTGATGATGAATCTGTAGAAAGAACCGAAACCGTTTACCTATATCATTAAAACATACATGAGTGATCAAGACTGAACTTTAGTCAAAATATGGATGTGTGTGATGTCCTTAGGTTAGTTAGGTTTAAGTAGTTCTAAGTTCTAGGGGACTGATGACCTCAGAAGTTAAGTCCCATAGTGCTCAGAGCCATTTGAACCATTTGTAATAAAGAGTTTCAGTAAATTAAATTAACGTTTTATACGTGTTGTTGCTCGTATTCTACTTCCTCCAGGAGTACAAGAATTGAACTTTCATCCTGATTGTTAAGACGTACACAAAAATCACAACGTATGCTGAAGTTTGAATATACTCGTCTGCCTTCTCGATGTTCTCGGTGTTCCTCTGGTCAGACTGGCAGTAATATTTCTGTATTGTTTCTAATATCAAGTGCTTAATCATATGTGAGCCCCCACTTGAACTACATTCATACTCATAAAATAAGAATAATTGCTGAATGTGGTGTTACAAAACCTGGCACTACACAAAACTGCCGCTAATAGCATAGGCACATAGGGAACACACACGACACAGATCTGTAAGTCCACGGTATTGGTGATAAGTTGAGAAAACCGTCCCGAAGCACATGTGCTACAAAACGCCACTTTTTCCTGGGCATGTACCCCGACATCAATATGAGATATGATCACCATGCACACGTACACAGGCCGCACAACGGGTTGGCATACTCTGGTTCAGGTGGTTGAGCAGCTGCTGGGGTATAGCCTCCCATTCTTGCACCAGTGACTGTCGGAGCTCCTGAAGTGTCCTAGGGGTTTGAAGACGTGCAGCGACACGTCGACCGAGAGCATCCCAGACGTGCTCGAAGGGGTTTAGGTCTGGAGAACAGGCAGGCCACTCCATTCGGGTTATGGAATTTTCCGTGTTATAAAGGTTATTTCTTACTTGGGTTTAAGGTTTAATTATTTATCTTTAGGTTTGTCTTCTGTTTCAAGGTATTCATCCACGATGGCAGCTCTGTGGGGCCGTGCGTTATCGTCCATTAGGAGGAAGGTGGGACCCACTGCACCCCTGAAAAAGCAGACATACTGGTGCAAAATGACGTCCCGATACACCTGACCTGTTACAGTTCCTCTGTCAAAGACGTGCAGGGGTGTACGTGCACCAATCATAATCCCACCCCACATCATCAAACCACGACCTCCATACAGATCTCTTTCAAGGACGTTAAGGGTTTGGTATTTGGTTCCTGGTTCACGCCAGATGAAAACCCGGCGAGAATCACTGTTCAGACTACACATGGACCAGGCTTTAATGGCTCTGCTGTGACCAGGGGTCAGTGAACTGCACCTTGCAGGTCTCTGGGCGAATAAACCATGTCTGTTCAGTCGACTGTAGACTGTGTGTCTGGAGACAACTGTTCTAGTGGCTGCGGTAAGGTCCCGAGCAAGGCTACCTGCAGTACTCCGTGGCCGTCTGCCGGTACTGATGGTGAGACAGTGTCTTCTTGTGGTGCTTTACACTGTGGACGTCCCGTACTGTAGCGCCTGGACACGTTTCCTGTCTGCTGGAATCATTGCCATAATCTTGAGATCACACTTTGTGGCACACGGAGGGCCCGTGCTACGACCTGCTGTGTTTGACCATCCTCCAACCGCTCTAGTATTCTACCCCTCATAACGTCATCAATATGTGTTCTTTGAGCCATTTTCAAGACAGTCACCATTAGCACACTTACTCGCTGCACTGTACTCTGACATGCACCAACACACCTCGCGCATGTGGACTGCTGCCAGCGCCACCGTGCGACGATCGCAGGTCAAATGCGGTGATGTAAACCTGCAAACCGCCCACCAGAGCATTGTTTCACCATGTATTATCCTTAATTTGTGAGAATGAGTGTATCTCTAAATATAGTTGTTCAGTTTCAGGTATAGCTGATAGAATGACTGATTAACCGTATGTGGGACGCCAGTTAAACTGTCTGTAAAAGAAGTTGCTTCGTTTCAGATACAGCTGATTGAATGCCAGATACAGCTGATTGAATGACCACTGTTCAGTGTTCTACAGATGGCGAACTTACTGCTGCAAAAAGCACTAGTACAGCCACCTGCACCCTGATTCACCTGTTTAACAGCAAGGAAGAGGACTGGTCGCAATAGCGGACTCAACTAGAAGCCCACTTCATTGCATACAGCCTTAAAGGTATAGAGAACATGGGAATAATTCCGGCCACTGGCAGCTGCGATGTCTGTAGTCTATGTAGCAAATTATTTCCCGATTCTCGTGCGGGAGATGTTGTTTATGAGGAACTCATTTGGAAAAGCAACGAACATTAGGCGGTGAAGGTTTATGTCGCTGCTGCGAGATTTAAAGTTTTTTGTGCCAATAAGCGCCCTGAACAATCATTAAAACAGTGAATTGGCGAACTTGAAGGGCTAACAAGATACTGATGCTTCAAGTATTCTTGCGGACAGGGTTATACTGATGTTATGTTGTCTAATGCAGTCCTGAAAAAAGTGTCAGGTGCTGTCCTAAATTTGACAGATCTGTATCTGTAAACAGTTTTGTCAATTATAATGATATCGTGGACACAACAGAAGTTGATTTTGGGGCTTCGTCTATTTCTCTTGTTCTTAATGCACAGTCTATAGTTAATGATAAAGTGAATAAAAACTGGGCTAAGATTAAGAGTAAAAATAAAGGTTAGACCTTTCAGTCATGTTGAAAATTATGTGTACTTCAGAATAATATGAGGAAGACTTGCCCCTCAGTGCTTTACTTCCCATCGTCGAAAAGCTTGTCCCTGTCATGAAGCATAGTATTTCATGTGTGGTAAGCAAGGTCATATCCAGACCGACTGTCGACAATGCTGCCAACCATGGCATCGGTCTACCGTATGGCTGCAGCATAGCTCTCAGTAAGCGCATGTTGCGGTCGCCCAGCCAACGCTCCAGATGCAAGCAAAGACTCACTTTTTCGGATTTGCGGAAATCTGCTATGGTCCACAGACCAAACGACAATTTGTCTTCACTTACGAGTATACTACAAGACAATAAAATTTCAATTTAATCCGTGTGCCCGTTGTCAGCAATCAATAAAGGCTACCAGGATCTGATCGGTAGCCCACGGCTGCAAAACCCTACTTCTGTTCTGTCTGTTTATAACGGACAGCAAATGCCTGTACTTGGTGTGTGAGGTTTTCCGGCAAATTTTTGTGATGTTGGTTAGTGTGCTCCATTTTATTACTATGTTACAGAAACAGTACAAATATTTTTGGGTTAGACTTTTTTGATTTGTTCAGCTTGTGCATACAAGACAATTTGTTACAAATCAGGATTTCAGTGCCTCATACTCGTGTTTCTGAGTTGTGCAATAAGCATAATGAACTTTCTGAACCAGGTTTACAGGGGCCCAAAGATTTAGGGGCACGCATTACTGTTAAAGACAATGCAAGACCTCGGTTTTATCCTGATAGGCCTGTCGCCCATGCTACACATGTGATGAAACTGCAACAATGGAAAGACGATGAGGTAAGACAACAAATTTCTGCAAACCAGTGGGCCTCGCCCTTGGCCATACTTGAAAAGTCGTCAGGATGTTTAAGCTTATTTGCTGATTTCAAAGCTGGAGTGAACCCACAAACTGTAGTGCATTCCTTTCCTCTCCCATAGTTGGAGGAATTAATGGTCACATTACGTAAATCATATTTACGGTAACAGTTGGACGAGCAGTCCAAGCAGTATTTTGTGATCAATACTCATTTGGAATTGTTCCAGTTTCAAAGACTACCATTTGTAAGTGCTTCAGAACTCGCTATTTTTCAACATTTCCTGGAAAAATTAACGGTCAAAGTCCCCTCCTGGACAAACTATCTGGATGGCATAGTTGTCACTGGTCGTATGCCTGTCAAACGTTTGTGCTTTTAGGGCAAAAACGCACTTGATCTGAAGGAATTACTATCTTCTTCCCTATCACATACCTGGATTCTAGGTTTTACATTGAGAGCTCTACGAATTTGTTGCGGAGAAGTGCGTTTTTGCCCTATGTGGGTGTTCTTTCCTCGAAGATAGGCCGTATTCTCGAGAAACACTGTGTTAAGGTGATATTCCGGCCTACCACGAAGATTGCAGCTTTACTTGGCCCTGGAAAGGACGATTTATTGCTTCGTAAGACGGGTGTGTATCAGATTCATTGCGGAAATTGAGAAGTCATACATAGGTCAAACAACACGCACCGTTCATGAGAGATATGTGGAACATCGAAGATACACGCGCTTATCACAGCCAGACAAGTCAGCATTGATAGAGTACATTTCATGAACTACAGTGAAGTGAAGATTTTAACATCCACCTCTTCCTTTTATGATTCTGTCTTCAAGGAAGCTACGGAGTTTAAACTAGCTAATCATTTAATAAAAAGAGATAATGGTTTTAATTTGGACAAAGCATGGAATTCGGCTCTTGGAGTAATTAAACTGCAGAGAAGTCGTCATGGTGTCATCGCCGCCGAACATACATCGATAAGCCTTCGCTATAGGCGGTGCGTGTGTAAGCGTATTTCTCTGCCACCGATAAGCATCTGTGATTAGCATGCGCAGTACCGCCGCAGTGGAGCATACAAGGCCGCGCTTGGCATCTCGTCGTGAGTCTTATGACTCATTCTGAGGATCGCCGTTCGATACGTGGCCGAAGTATCAGCGAAAGGAATTTTACTTGCGCGGCTGCATGCCCGAAATTTAATGGACTATTCATTATAGCGCGAGAAGTTGAAAATGCACGTTCTTTTTTGTTTTGTTTTAGAGAGTTCTCAGAAGTTGTTCAGGATCTTGTAGGGTTAAGCAATACAACCGACACTTTTCACTGACTATATTCCTTTAGGTGTAACACTACAAGCTGTGTACTCAAACCATGACCAGTCTGACTTTTGTTTTGTGTGATATTAACCACCACACTTGTGACACATTTTTCTTGTCAGCAAGTTGCAGTCATTCTGGTTTCTGGCATATGGTGTTTGAGGTCTCTAGTTGGGCAAGTCTTCCTGCAGTCCATCTAAAGTGCTTTGTACTAGGCTGGCTTAAGGGTCAGTCATTTTCCCATGAAGGCAGGTGTTTCGCTACAGCTGTTGAAGATAAACCTAAGAGTGATCCTGACAGGGTCGCCAGCTGAAACTTCCCTTCACCTCATCCTCAGAGCTTCCTTGGTGTCACCAAAGTCTCATCCATCACTGTGGCCAGAATTCACAACTGAAGATGAGCGTGGAAACGTTTGTTGGAGACGCATATTAAGATTATTTTGCAAACTTAATGTTGTAAAAATTTGATCCAGGTTTGGAAATAAGGTATACTACTCATTGTCCAGAGAAATTCGTCTTCAAATACTTCTGTCACATGGTGATAGCCTGCAAATGGGACTTCACATGAAGTCACAGAAGTTCTGAGGACGAGATAGAGGGACGTGTTACCTTATCCTTTTTAATGTTTTGAGTTAAGTACATTTTCGTGTGAATGTAGATTTTCTCAGCGTATACTATTGATGAAAAGCTGTTGGATTTCCAGCCAAGTGGAAGTGTTAAAGCGCTGCGATCTTTGGAAGAGTGTCATATACTCGTACATTATCTTCTGGGAAAGATGATATGACACATTTTGTTACGTGAACACATTTCAGCACTGCTGGCTGGGAACCTAAGAGCTTTTCGTCGATAGTATGTTTTTAACACTCTCCAGTGCTCTTAATATCTTTAATGTATAGAAGATTTTGTGATTACATCCCTATGATAACCTGTCTATCAAACATTTTTTGGGAGTAGTGTGGTACGTGGAACGAACACATAGAACAAGCTTGGTCAAGTAACCCTAAAGATAAACTTCACCTTTAAGCAGTACCTCCTGTGAAGTATGTATGCCGTGTGCCAGAAGAGGAACGCTAAAATCCGAAAGCGTCAACTAGGTCAAGAACAGATCCTGAGAGGCTTTAACTGTTCTCTAGTACAAACGATTTCTGGGAAACAGCTGGTTATTATTTGTTGCAGTATAATCTTCCAAAAGCTGTAAGGAATGAATTTTCTTGTTAATCAATTATGCAACAGTTATTTTAATTTTGGAAGTGACTCTTACATACTGCACTCGTACCACAGAAGACCTTTCTACCATGTGTGTAGTTATGTGTAATTCAGACTAACGCTGGTGTGTCTATAGACCTCTACGCGTGCTATGCGTAGACTGTTCAGGAATGGAATTCTGATGTGTGTATGGTGGTCTTCCAGTACTATTTAAGCAAAGAATAACCGCTGTGGCACTTTTAATGAGTCAGCTACCTACTAAAAGATGGAAATAAAGTCCAGGTGCTCAAATACGGTGAAAAGCAACGGGCTAGCAAACATTACTCCGGGCACTCCAACGCCCATACCTTGACGATCACCAGAGGCACCACTACCTATACGCTACATCAGCATGTACAGTCGTGGACAAAAGGAGCGAGACCCCTCCCCTTTTCTTCATGCTGACCCGCACAGCTTTAAAGTCTGCTACACAGCATAACAGGAGAGGCGACGAAGTGCTACCAACATACTATGCACAGGCGTCAAATTGACAAACTATCCGAACTTTGTTAGACTGTTTTCAATCATGCGTATGTCTATATTAATTCTGATTAGTGTGTTAAACATAACAAGTAAATATAAGATGTAAATGAAAGAAGAAACGCTAATTAGTATGAACTGTACTAATAAAAATGAATTTCAGCTGATCGAGATAACATAACTGTTATAGTGAGACAAAGTACCACAGACCGTTACGAATTAGCAAAACATTATGGGCATTCGGCTGCGAAACGGAATGTGTCAACGTTCAGACCAGTCATACTGGATTACCGTTGCTGAACTACCATGAAAGTGTGCAAATTTAGCAATAAGTGAAAATTCATAACGAAATTCAGTTAAAAATCATTCAGTGTCACACATCAGTCAAATCAGTTATTGACAGAAGCGGAAAAAGTAATCAGTAACAAGTATAAAATTCTACAAGATCTTCATATTTACATTCACAGGGCGCCGGTACAGAATAAAGGTAGCAATAAAACGTATTGGGGGCGCGAGAATTTCTTAAAATTGCATTACTGATAGTCTATCTGACTCGATCGAGAATAGGACCGAAAACAAACCGCCGCGCGGTATTAGCCGAGAAGTCTCATGCGCTGCAGTCATGGACTGTGCGGCTGGTCCCGACGGAGGTTCGAGTCCTCCCTCGGGCATGGGTGTGTGTGTTTGTCCTTAGGATAATTTAGGTTAAGTAGTGTGTAAGCTTAGGGACTGATGACCTTAGCAGTTAAGTCCCATAAGATTTCACACACATTTGAACTTTTTTTTCCCCAAAAACAAACCAGACTTGCCTTGCAGTGGCAAACACCTTTCACTACGCTAGCAGACAACCCAAGCAAACAACCCTCTATTATTAACCCAGACTTGAATAAGCCAGCAATTTCGCAATGAAAATGGCAAAATGATCTGCAGTTTCTGTTGCATAGAGCTTTCTGGACTCAAAAACAAGAATTTTCTACCTTTATGTCACCGCTTATGTGACAATCATTCGGGATGTTTACCGAAATAACAAAATACTGTTATTAAGCGAGTACATTTAGTAGGATAATTCTGCACCACCCCAGGAAATAAACGCCTACATAGCTGCCAAACGTATTTTACAATGTTTCGAATTCTCCATTAGACTCGCCACAGCCGGAAATCGCTCATTAGCCGAAGTGTTTCTTAAGCTACCTAGCAATGGGAATGCTCGCACTTCTAAAACGCTGTGGCATTAATACTGGGGTCTGAATTATCACGTGTATAGGCAAATGGAGTTTATTTGCATTCTTGTAAACGTGATTTGGATCGAAAGCATATCTACGAGTAATATGCTGATGTATCGACTGCAACTAGAACATTTCCGATAAAGCGTAGGGGGAATTATTTATGCGGCCCTCATCTTCAGTAACTGTCGTAACTATTATCGTTGTTAGGATTTCGTCACGTAAATCGGTAAACATGGAACCCTACTAGTCTCACTTTCTTCACCATCTATCTGTCTACCCAGCCCTTAAAACCCGTTTTGCTAATTCGTAACGATCTGGGGTACTTTGTCTTACTAAAACAGTTATGTTATCTCGATAAGCTGAAATTCATTTTTATTAGCACAGTTCAAACTAATTAGTGTTTCTTCTTTCATTTATATCTTACATTTACGTGTTGTGTTTAACACACTAACCAGCATTAATATAGTCACACACACGATTGAAAACAGTCTGTGCATAGTATGTTGGTAGCACTTCGTCGCCTTGCCTGTTATGCTGGGTAGCAGACTTTAAAGCTGTGCAGATCAGCATAACGAATAGGCGAGGGGTCTCGCTCGTTTTGTCCACGACTGTACAACTATACTCCACAAAAATGTCGTGAACTATTCGTGGAGAGTTAGACTATATTCTAATTTCTCATATTTTCTCTTTGCAGTCAACTTTCCTAACTCTTCTAGAAACCTACTGTGAGGTGTCGGTTGAGTTGTTTATTAGCATACCTCTAAGTTATTAGAAGTGTGATCCATGGTGACCTCCAGGGAAGAGAGGCACCTAATAAGCTCACACAAATTTGAGAGAAACAATGCCGCACAACAGAAAACATATTATTGAAGGAAAAAATACAAGGATGGCGCAATTAAGTGTGAAATAGGAGTACCACATCTCACATGGATATATTAATGAAGGGGTTCATTTAATTACAAAAGGAAACTGGAGGTCATTATTAAAGTTTGATTTCTTACCATAAGACACTGAACATTTATCCAATGAATTAACATGTAGTACGCAAATATAAATTTACCAACCACCCATCACCCTCAACTAGGTGATTGGATTGAAGGCCCGTGATTACCACTGCTAAACAGTGTGAGTGCGAAAAAAGACGGCAGTAGCGGCTGGAAATTTTGAGTCCAGCTCGAACTCTGCTCTCGGCTCCGAGATGGAGACCTCTCTCTTTCTGCAGCTGCCTAAAGTGAAGCGTATTCTCCACGTGGCCCCAAGGGCAAGTGTTCTCTCTTCAACACACTGGCAGCAGGTGTCGTCTGGCTTTACTCTCTGAAACTGGTTCCGCGGCATAGGAAGTTCGACAGCCAATTGCAACAGGGCCAGCGAGTTCCAACCAAAAATAATAACTTTAATATACTCCTACTCTCGCGGATTTCGTCGTGGTTAAGCAGTAGTTGTATCGTGCGGGAATTAAAGTCGAAATCTCTCCTGCTACATGACAGGTTTATAATCCTGACCAACCAAAAAGCTTGCACGTAGACGCGCATGTGAAAATGCTCCTTCTACAGAAATAATGATTGTGCGCCATTCACGTGCCCAGTCACTCAGATTTAAAAGAAAATTCTTTCGTGGCTTGGCCACAGATATTGACCGATCCCACGCTCTCCTGTTGTGAGTGCTACACTCGGCTTTCAGATTTTATCTTTCCAAAAACAATTACTGCCAGCGTGTCACACAATGCAGCGTTATGGAACGCAGGCCGCCCCAAATGCGCCTGCTGTGGGAGACGTGGCACAGCGAATTCTCTATCATGAACCCGCTCGAGGGGCTGTTTACATCTCCGAATAAGTTTATGGTATCCATTTTCTGAGCGTACTGGTGAAGCTACCGAGGCTGCAGAAGATATCAGCTCCCCCCTCACCGCAGCCGCCGTAATAAAAGGAAGGGATAAGAAGTCGTCTATGCAACCATTGGCACTAGTGAATATTGTCTGCAGTTACCATGCAGCATTATACAGCTTGGATCGACTATACTGACTATTGGAATGTGCATGTTATAATATAAAACATGTTGCGTGGCAGTTTTGAGATAAGCTGCCACGTAACATTACATTCACAGGACTCTGAACAGTAAACCTGACGGTGTTGCCCTTAGCACCTAGCACGAGAGTAAGATGCACGTCTCCTTAACACACTCACTCGTGCTTAAGCAAAGCGTGACGAAATTCGCTCCTGTTCTTTAGTTCATTTCGATTAATCCAACTTGGTAAGGATAACATATTAAGAATCGGTCTGACGAGTGTTCTTTTTAGTCAAATTCTTTGTACGTGTATTACATTCTTCCGTTGAAACTCAGTCTTCACCTCTAAAACTGCAATACCATTAACGTGCCGTACAAGAATTGCCTAAATGGTGTGAAGTGTACCTCATGCTATGTTTTGCCAATGATTAACAAGTCAGCGTAAGCATACACAGTAGGTAGGAGTAGCCCTACCTTCATTGTGTATATAATGGTACATACTTCGACAGACTTTTCACATTTGAATGTTGTTTGTTTTGGTGTAAAAAGGGCAAACGACTACCAGCTCAAGACGGAATTAGATATCCTGAGAGTTTGGTTTATTGTTCCATAACATTTCTGCTCGTGTTGGTAAGCGTCCCACGATTTCTGTGCAAATATGGGATCATTTGGTAGTCGACGGGCAGGATCTCAATAACCCCACGCGACTAGTGCCTGAGAGGACAGAAATCGCTCAGTGGTGCAGGACTGTCCAGTCACTTCATGTTCACCAAGTAAGGAAAAGTGCCCGTCTTGCAGCAACTTGGGTATTAGGCAGACAGAGTGTCGGTGTCTCGAGAACTACGGGCTGTCAGCACAGCGGCCATGGTTGCGATTTCCCTTGATGCGTCAGCAAGGAGAGGCAAGCCGGCGGTTCCTACTACAACGCTGGACAAAGAAACATGAAAACACTTGTGCTGACTGTGTGGCGTTTTATTTCCATAGGCAGATTTCCAAAGGGATTTGTATCTTTGTATTTCACTCCGTCAATAGGAAAAATCTTCCTTCCTTCACAGTACTGTGGCCGGTTTAGGAGTTAGCCAGTCTCATACTTACAGGACTCACAACGAATGCAAATCTGGCAATTCATATTAAAATAATCTCACAAGCACAGGAAACGGACCTGTGGATATGCATATTATATCTTGTCTTTTCCTATCGTTAGATAACTGTTACGGGTGGCGAAGCTATGTGTATCAATACGATTGTGTATCAACAAAACAAAAATTTCATCAGCTGTCAGCGGAATTTTTCTTAACATCATGCCCCTCAGCAGCTGCGAATGTCCATAATATAAAATAATTCGAAACCATGTGTGTTTCCACACAATCCAGTTAGTACACATGGCAATGGGAATAGACGTCCTTTCAAGTCTGGGATATGTACAGGAAACTTTTTAAGGTTTTTTTCTTTCTCTCTCTCTCTCTCTCTCTCTCTCTCTCTCTCTCACTATCTATCTCTCTCTCTCTCTCTTTTTCTTTTTTTTACATGCAGTTACATCTCGTCTGCCGTCTCGTGGCTGAGACAGTTCCCGTTTTCTTAATATTCAGTTTCACACCGACTTCAAATGAAGTTATCCGGTTTGTTAGGGTTTTAAGAAAATTTCACCTTTATGTACTTCCAAACCTAAAACTAATTAGGGAACAAAAATGCAGAAATGCATGATGTTAATATGCTAGGAAGATAGTTTAGATCTGTAGACTGTCACCACCGGTACTGGCTCAGAAGGAAAGTGATCCTCTCCCTCCTGGGCATTCACGGCCTGATCTGCTACTGCTTGCGCCGGCCAGAGTGGCCGAGCGGTTCTAGGTGCTACAGTCTGGAACCGCGCGATCGCTACGGTCGCAGGTTCGAATCCTGCCTCGGGCCTGGATGTGTGTGATGTCCTCAGGTTAGTTAGGTTTAAGTAGTTCTAAGTTCTAGGGCACTGATGACCTCAGCAGTTAAGTCCCATAGTGCTCTGAGCCATTTAAACCATTTTTTTGCTACTGCTCGCCATCCGATACTGAGGGCCTGTGAAACTATCGCCCTCAAATGACGTACTCTTACATATAGTCTGCATTGTATTATTTACCTTACATCCAAGTTTACTTTATGATGCACACTTTTTGCTGTACTAACTCGCTGACAATTGTCGGTCACTATTAATTGCAATCCCATCTATAATTTTACTATTCTAGATGAGTTAGACTCCCGAAACGTGTGGATCCATGTACAACTTGCATACATTGGGTCCTTGCTAATATACTAGTCGGTAATGTTTCATATCTGACATATAGGATTCATCCGACGCCGTATTTACCAACTCTAGAATATCTGCTAGCCTATGTCAGCACTATAGTTCAGCGTTTGTTGTTCCATCTTGACCTCTGCCGCTGTCGTCCGATCTGCCCCCTCTGCTACTGTAACCTGTCCCGTTAATATTGTGTGTGGAGTCATTCATCGCTTGTGCTCGTTGCCATCTTTAGTCTTCCCACTGCAAGTACTCTTTCTGCAGTGCTCTACGTATCCTGTCTGAACTGTCTTTCAGATCAGTCAACACGGACGGTATGGTCTGTTAGTGATGGTGTACTAGTTTTTGGTACATCGACACTGATCAGCCAGAACATTATGACCACGGACCTATTACTGTCGATATAAATCTGTCTAGGCCATAGCAACGTCACTTGACGCGGACAAACAGTGCGTGTAGTATCAATGAGCGTACTGTCCGTGTGTACACGGGGGAAGCAGCGTGATCTATCTGGGTGTGACCGAAAGCAGACTGTGACGGTGAAAGGGTCCTGTAGCCACCTTTCATTAGTCCGGTAGCCCAATTTCACAAGTATTTCTCTTTCTTTTCCTTGTTTCTCTTTTCTCTTAACTCTTATAGTGGCGTGATTGAATGAATGTGATTGTGTGTCACGTTGCTAGACGGTGGCGTAGTCTGTTGCAGAAAGTCTGCGATAGTCGTACAGATTCAGCAGCCCTGGTACAGAATAGCCAACTCTCGTAGTGCTCAAGTAGGCAAAGAGGTTTGCCCTACTTGTGAGAAATCCACCTGCGTTAGGTTGGTGGCGGAAATGGCATCTTTGGGCTTTCCGGTCCACGCGGACCGTGGAGGAGGCTGGAGAGGAAAAAGGGGGCAGTCTGCCGCCGGTACGGGAAGCGTCCACAGCTGTGCTCCAGTCGAAGATGGGTGAGTTAGACTGACCGCGTGGCGCGTTGTTACTTGGCGAGGGGAGAGCTGTTAGCTTTTGGTCTCGCTTTTGAAATCTGGAAGATTGCTTTGCCTTGTCGCAGCAAGGAATGCAAAACTTTGGCAGATTTTTCTTTTAGCCAATTTCTGTAGCAGACTTGGATCCACCGGAAGAGCGCCACACAAAGGTGTCGATAAGAAGTGAGCACTCGCTTCTGTATGAATGTGTGTTTGCATTCAGCTGTGCCTGCATAAGCTTTCACCTTTCTAAATATTTAGAGCTTTGCCTTCTCGTAAATTTTCCTTACTTTATGTGTCTATCGTCCGTAGGGAGCCAACCACGTGGTAGAACATTATAGTTGTTGGGCTACCGGCATCACTAACTGTCCGACCGCATGTTTGTTTTAGATAATGTTAACATGATTGTGTGATGTGATATTGTTGGAATTCGGCACTATACCTAGAAATTGTGTCTCCACAAACCACGTGTTATCAGGAATCGTGTACATGCCTCACATCTTTATCTTAGGAATAAATGATTTTATCTACAGTTTTCTCTTGTGTCCCGAGATTACGTTTTTGCACCTAAACCACTCACCTCGTAGCTTTCCCGTTGTTGTTGTTGTGGTCTTCAGTCCTGAGACTGGTTTGATGCAGCTCTCCATGCTACTCTATCCTGTGCAAGCTTCTTCATCTCCCAGTACCTACTGCAACCTACATCCTTCTGAATCTGCTTAGTGTATTGATCTCTTGGTCTCCCTCTACGATTTTTACCCTCCACGCTGCCCTCCAATGCTAAAATTGTGATCCCTCGATGCCTCAGAACATGTCCCACCAACCGATCCCTTCTTCTAGTCAAGTTGTGCCACAAACTTCTCTTCTCCCCAATCCTATTCAATACCTCCTCATTAGTTACGTGATCTACCCACCTTATCTTCAGCATTCTTCTGTAGCACCACATTTCGAAAGCTTCTATTCTCTTCTTGTCCAAACTAGTTATCGTCCATGTCTCACTTCCATACATGGCTACACTCCATACAAATACTTTCAGAAACGACTTCCTGACACCTAAATCTATATTCAATGTTAACAAATTTCTCTTCTTGAGAAACGCTTTCCTTGCCATTGCCAGTCTACATTTTATATCCTCTCTACTTCGACCATCATCGGTTATTTTACTCCCTAAATAGCAAAACTCCTTTACTACTTTAAGTGTCTCATTTCCTAATCTAATTCCCTCAGCATCACCTGACTTAATTTGACTACATTCCATTATCCTCGTTTTGCTTTTGTTGATGTTCATCTTATATCCTCCTTTCAAGACACTGTCCATTCCGTTCAACTGCTCTTCCAAGTCCTTTGCTGTCTCTGACAGAATTACAATGTCATCGGCGAACCTCAAAGTTTTTACTTCTTCTCCATGAATTTTAATACCTACTCCGAATTTTTCTTTTGTTTCCTTTACTGCTTGCTCAATATACAGATTGAATAACATCGGGGAGAGGCTACAACCCTGTCTCACTCCTTTCCCAACCACTGCTTCCCTTTCATGCCCCTCGACTCTTATAACTGCCATCTGGTTTCTGTACAAATTGTAAATAGCCTTTCGCTCCCTGTATTTTACCCCTGCCACCTTCAGAATTTGAAAGAGAGTATTCCAGTCAACATTGTCAAAAGCTTTCTCTAAGTCTACAAATGCTAGAAACGTAGGTTTGCCTTTTCTTAATCTTTCTTCCAAGATAAGTCGTAAGGTCAGTATTGCCTCACGTGTTCCAACATTTCTACGGAATCCAAACTGATCTTCCCCGAGGTCGGCTTCTACCAGTTTTTCCATTCGTCTGTAAAGAATTCGCGTTAGTATTTTGCAGCTGTGACTTATTAAACTGATAGTTCGGTAATTTTCACATCTGTCAACACCTGCTTTCTTTGGGATTGGAATTATTATATTCTTCTTGAAGTCTGAGGGTATTTCGCCTGTCTCATACATCATGCTCACCAGATGGTAGAGTTTTGTCAGGACTGGCTCTCCCGAGGCCATCAGTAGTTCTAATGGAATGTTGTCTACTCCCGGGGCCTTGTTTTGACTCAGGTCTTTCAGTGCTCTGTCAAACTCTTCACGCAGTATTGTATCTCCCATTTCATCTTCATCTACATCCTCTTCCATTTCCATAATATTGTCCTCAAGTACATCGCCCTTGTATAAACCCTCTATATACTCCTTCCACCTTTCTGCTTTCCCTTCTTTGCTTAGAACTGGGTTGCCATCTGAGCTCTTGATATTCATACAAGTGGTTCTCTTCTCTCCAAAGGTCTCTTTAATTTTCCTGTAGGCAGTATCTATCTTACCCCTAGTGAGACAAGCCTCTACATCCTTACATTTGTCCTCTAGCCATCCCTGCTTAGCCATTTTGCACTTCCTGTCGATTTCATTTTTGAGACGTTTGTATTCCTTTTCGCCTGCTTCATTTACTGCATTTTTATATTTTCTCCTTTCATCAATTAAATTCAATATTTCTTCTGTTACCCAAGGATTTCTATTAGCCCGCGTCTTTTTACCTACTTGATCCTCTGCTGCCTTCACTACTTCATCCCTCAGAGTTACCCATTCTTCTTCTACTGTATTTCTTTCCCCCATTCCTGTCAATTGTTCCCTAATGCTCTCCCTGAAACTCTCTACAACCTCTGGTTCTTTCAGTTTATCCAGGTCCCATCTCCTTAAATTCCCACCTTTTTGCAGTTTCTTCAGTTTCAATCTCCAGTTCATAACCAAGAGATTGTGGTCAGAATCTACATCTGCCCCAGGAAATGTCTTACAATTTAAAACCTGGTTCCTAAATCTCTGTCTTACCATTATATAATCTATCTGAAACCTGTCAGTATCTCCAGGCTTCTTCCATGTATACAGCCTCCTTTCATGATTCTTGAACCAAGTGTTAGCTATGATTAAGATGTGCTCTGTGCAAAATTCTACAAGGCGGCTTCCTCTTTCATTCCTTCCCCCCAATCCATATTCACCTACTATGTTTCCTTCTCTCCCTTTTCCTACTGACGAATTCCAGTCACCCATGACTATTAAATTTTCGTCCCCCTTCACTACCTGAATAATTTCTTTTATCTCGTCATACATTTCATCTATTTCTTCATCATCTGCAGAGCTAGTTGGCATATAAACTTGTACTACTGTAGTAGGCATGGGCTTTGTGTCTATCTTGGCAACAATAATGCGTTCACTATGCTGTTTGTAGAAGCTTACCCGCACTCCTATTTTTTTATTCATTATTAAACCTACTCCTGCATTACCCCTATTTGGTTTTGTATTTATAACCCTGTAATCACCTGACCAAAAGTCTTGTTCCTCCTGCCACCGAACTTCACTAATTCCCACTATATCTAACTTTAACCTATCCATCTCCCTTTTTAAATTTTCTAACCTACCTGCCCGATTAAGGGATCTGACATTCCACGCTCCGATCCGTAGAACGCCAGTTTTCTTTCTCCTGATAACGACGTCCTCCTGAGTAGTCCCCGCCCGGAGATCCGAATGGGGGACTATTTTACCTCCGGAATATTTTACCCAAGAGGACGCCATCATCATTTAATCATACAGTAGAGCTGCATGTCCTCGGGAAAAATTACGGCTGTAGTTTCCCCTTGCTTTCAGCCGTTCGCAGTACCAGCACAGCAAGGCCGTTTTGGTTAATGTTACAAGGCCAGATCAGTCAATCATCCAGACTGTTGCCCCTGCAACTACTGAAAAGGCTGCTGCCCCTCTTCAGGAACCACATGTTTGTCTGGCCTCTCAACAGATACCCCTCCGTTGTGGTTGCACCTACGGTACGGCCATCTGTATCGCTGAGGCACGCAAGCCTCCCCACCAACGGCAAGGTCCATGGTTCATGGGGGGGCTTTCCCGTTAGCACGTCCAATGCGTTTCCTTATGCACAGGTCCAGTGATTAGTCTCCCCTTGTATTTCATAACAAATTCTTTAGGTTAAGTCTTATTTTCAGGTGTGTTGCTGGGAGCTGATCTTATGCAGTGTTCGCGCATTTTCTATTTTATTTTAAATGTTTGATTGTCGTAAACAGTGCACGGGCAATACTGTTAATTACATCGCATCCGCTATGAGCGACCTCACAACGTATGCATTTTTATGAGTTTTTGATCTGTGATCAAATTTATTTATTTTCCGACTCGACCAAACCTTCGATTAGTTGTACGGTTAGAGTCGGTGGCAACCCTAATCTTGTCAAGTAAACTTCACAAGCAATAAGCATTTACATTCCCAATAATAACGTAATAACCCGTAGTAACCGGTTAGTTACAACGGCCCAGAGCCTCGACACGAGCATTTCGGAAGCTGCACGATTTGTTGGGTGTTCGAGGAGTGTTGTGGTGAGCGTCTTCAACACGTGGCGAAACTAGGGTGAAACCGCATCCAGACGTCTTGGGGTTGGGCGGTTGCACCTCATTACAAATGACGGACGTCGTAGGCTGGGCAGACTGGTAAAAGAGGACAGGCGGTGAACTGTGGCGGAACTAACATCAGACTTTAATTGTGGGCAGAGTACAAACGTGTCTGAACACAGCACACCGAACACGGCTAACGATGGTTCTCCGCAGCCGACGACATCGATAACTACAACTACGAGGGCAGTTCAATAAGTAACGCAACACTTTTTTTTCTGAAACAGGGGTTGTTTTATTCAGCGTTGAAATACACCAGGTTATTCCCCAATCTTTTAGCTACACAACACTATTTTTTTAGGTAATCTCCATTCAATGCTACGGCCTTACGCCACCTTCAAATGAGGGCCTGTATGCCTGCACGGTACCATTCCACTGGTCGATGTCGGAGCCAACGTCGTACTGCATCAATAACTTCTTCATCATCCGCGTAGTGCCTCCCACGGATTGCGTCAAAAAACAGGGGTTGTTTTATTCAGCGTTGAAATACATCAGGTTATTCCCCAATCTTTTAGCTACACAACACTATTTTTCTACGTATTCTCCATTCAATGCTACGGCCTTACGCCACCTTGAAATGAGGGCCTGTATGCCTGCACGGTACCATTCCACTGGTCGATGTCGGAGCCAACGTCGTACTGCATCAATAACTTCTTCATCATCCGCGTAGTGCCTCCCACGGATTGCGTCCTTCATTGGCCCAAACATATGGAAATCCGACGGTGCGAGATCGGGGCTGTAGGGTGCATGAGGAAGAACAGTCCACTGAAGTTTTGTGAGCTCCTCTCGGGTGCGAAGACTTGTGTGAGGTCTTGCGTTGTCATGAAGAAGGAGAAGTTCGTTCAGATTTTTGTGCCTACGAACACGCTGAAGTCGTTTCTTCAATTTCTGAAGAGTAGCACAATACACTTCAGAGTTGATCGTTTGACCGTGGGGAAGGACATCGAACAGAATAACCCCTTCAGCGTCGCAGAAGACTGTAACCGTGACTTTACCGGCTGAGGGTATGGCTTCAAACTTTTTCGGTAGGGGAGTGGGTGTGGCGCCACTCCATTGATTGCCGTTTTGTTTCAGGTTCGAAGTGATGAACCCATGTTTCATCGCCTGTAACAATCTTTGACAAGAAATTGTCACCCTCAGCCACATGACGAGCAAGCAATTCCGCACAGATGGTTCTACTTTGCTCTTTATGGTGTTCGGTTAGACAACGAGGGACCCAGCGGGAACAAACCTTTTGAATATCCCAACTGGTGAACAATTGTGACAGCACTACCAACAGAGATGTCAAGTTGAGCACTGAGTTGTTTGATGGTGATCCGTCGATCATCTCGAACGAGTGTGTGTTCGCACGCTCCGCCATTGCAGGAGTCACAGCTGTGCACGGCCGGCCCGCACGCGGGAGATCAGACAGTCTTGCTTGACCTTGCGGCGATGATGACACACGCTTTGCCCAACGACCCACCGTGCTTTTGTCCACTGCCAGATCACCGTAGACATTCTGCAAGCGCCTATGAATATCTGAGATGCCCTGGTTTTCCGCCAAAAGAAACTCGATCACTGCCCGTTGTTTGCAACGCACATCCGTTACAGACGCCATTTTAACAGCTCCGTACAGCGCTGCCACCTGTCGGAAGTCAATGAAACTATACGAGACGAAGCGGGAATGTTTGAAAATATTCCACAAGAAATTTCCGGTTTTTTTTTCAACCGAAATTGGCCGAGAAAAAAAATGCGTTGCATTACTTATTGAACTGCCCTCGTAAAATGGACATATGACCATCTGCACTAGATGTTGCTGCAGTGGCAGAGCGTTGCACGGTCTGATGAATCCCGATGCCTTCTCCATCATGCCGATGGGAGGGCGCGAATCCGTTGTCTTCCAGGGGAACAGCTCCTTTACACCTGTACTGTGCGACACAGACAAGCTGGTAGCGCCTGCATTACACTCTGGGGAACATTCTTCACGTGGGCATCCATAGGTCAAGTGGAATTCGTGCAATGCACCATGACAGCCAAGGAATATCATACACTGGCTGCAGACCACGTGCGTCTCTTCATGACGATCGTGTATCGCGATGGCTGTGACGTTTTTCAACAAGATAATACTCCACGCCACAAGTCCAGTAGCGTGATTAAGTGGTTCGAGGTACACAGTGGCGAGTTCCAGTTGATGCGCTGGCCCCCTATCTCTCCAGATCTGAACCCGATCGAACACACGTTGGATGTGATTGAACGTGGCGTCACAGCTCATGGCCCCCTCCCCGGAATTTACGGGATTTAAGTGATTTGTGTGTGCAGATGTGTTGCCAACACTCACCAGAGACCTACCGAGGCCTCATTGCTTCCATGCTAGGACGGGTCGCCGCTGTTATTCGGGCCAAAGGTGGACATAATGGCTATTAGGTAGTGGGTTATAATGTTCTGGCTGCTCAGTGTACATGTACATGTACATTAAAATCAACATCTACATGACACTTAAGCTTCTGGCAGTGGCATCGTCGAAGCATCGTCTGGAATGAGATTTTCACTCTGCAGCAAAGTGTGTGCTGATATGAATCTTCCTGGCAGATTAAAACGGTGTACCGGACCGAGACTCGAACTCGGGACTTTTGCCTTTCATGGGCAAGTGCTCTACCAACTGAGCTACCCAAGCACGACTCACGCCTCGTCCTCGCAGTTGTACTTCTGTCAGTACCTCGTATCCTACCTTCCAGACTTTACAGAAACTCCTGCGAACCTGAGCACTTGCCAACGAAAGGCAAACGTCCCGACTTCAAGTCTCGGTCCGGCACACAGTTTTAATCCGCCAGGAAGTTTCCTGTTCACGCTATTTCTCTGCCGTTCCACTGTGTAACAGGGGTTTTTCCCTGTGAGATCTAATGTCTCTTATTTTATTAATATGGTCATTTTTTCATGTGTATGTCGGTGTCGACAGAATATTTTCGCACTGGGAGACGAACGTTGTAGAATGAAATTTCATGAAAAGATCTAGCGACGACGAGAAACGCCTTTGTTTTCACGATCGGCGTATCGTATCCGTGACACTCTCTCCCATATTTCGCGATGATACAAAATGAACTGCCCGTCTTTCGACGTTTTTCGCCGTCTTCCGTGAATACTATTTGGTGATGATGCCATACCACGCACCAGTACGTTAGCAGAGGATGGCCAAGACGGACAGACTGTCGAAGTACAGGAATGTGTATTCTGTAGTCCCTCTGTCTCCAAAGGCACAATCAGTCTTCCAACGCAGGTTTACACGGAGCAAACGCGTGCAGTTAAGACATGAACTGTGTCCTAGCACTCCGTCTGCAGGCCACAAGTGGCCCAACGGGACCATCCGACCACCGTATCATCCTCAGATGAGGATGCGGATAGGAGGGGCGTGTGGTCAGCACACCGCTCTCCCGGTCGTCATGATGGTTTTCTTTGACCGGAGCCGCTACTATTCTTTCGAGTAGCTCCTCAGTTGACATCACGAGGCTGAGTGCACCCTGAAAAATGGCAACAGCGCATGGTGGCCCTGATGGTCACCCATCCAAATGCCGGCCACGCCCGACAGCGCTTAACTTCGGTGATCTGACGGGAACCGGTGTATCAACTGCGGCAAGGCCGTTGCCGTGCCCTAGCACGTACTGTTACAGGGTGTTTCAAAAATGACCGGTATATTTGAAACGGCAGTAAAAACTAAACGAGCAGCGATAGAAATACACCGTTTGTTGCAATATGCTTGGGACAACAGTACATTTTCAGGCGGACAAACTTTCGAAATGACTGTAGTTACAATTTTCAACAACAGATGGCGCTGCAAGTGATGTGAAAGATATAGAAGACAACGCAGTCTGTGGGTGCGCCATTCTGTACGTCGTCTTTCTGCTGTAAGCGTGTGCTGTTCACAACGTGCAAGTGTGCTGTGGACAACATGGTTTATTCCTTAGAACAGAGGATTTTTCTGGTGTTGGAATTCCACTGCCTAGAACACAGTGTTGTTGCAACAAGACGAAGTTTCCAACGGAGGTTTAATGTAAGCAAAGGACCGAAAAGCGATACAATAAAGGATCTGTTTGAAAAATTTCAACGGACTGGGAACGTGACGGATGAACGTGCTGGAAAGGTAGGGCGACCGCGTACGGCAACTACAGAGGGCAACGCGCAGCTAGTGCAGCAGGTGATCCGACAGCGGCCTCGGGTTTCCGTTCGCCGTGTTACAGCTTTGCGGTCCAAATGACGCCAACGTCCACGTATCGTCTCCTGCGCCAGAGTTTACACCTCTATCCGTACAAAATTCAAACGCGGCAACCCCTCAGCGCCGCTACCATTGCTGCACGAGAGACATTCGCTAAGGATATAGTGCACAGGATTGATGACGGCGATATGCATGTGGGCAGCATTTGGTTTACTGACGAAGCTTATTTTTACCTGGACGGCTTCGTCAATAAACAGAACTGACGCATATGGGGAACCGAAAAGCCCCATGTTGCAGTCCCATCGTCCCTGCATCCTCAAAAAGTACTGCTCTGGGCCGCCATTTCTTCCAAAGGAATCATTGGCCCATTTTTCAGATCCGAAACGATTACCGCATCACGCTATCTGGACATTCTTCGTGAATTTGTGGCGGTACAAACTGCCTTAGACGACACTGCGAACACCTCGTGGTTTATGCAAGATGGTGCCCGGCCACATCGCACGGCCGACGTCTTTAATTTCCTGAATGAATATTTCGATGATCGTGTGATTGCTTTGGGCTATCCGAAACATACAGGAGGCGGCGTGGATTGGCCTCCCTATTCGCCAGACATGAACGCCTGTGACTTCTTTCTGTGGGGACACTTGAAAGACCAGGTGTACCGCCAGAATCCAGAAACAATTGAACAGCTGAAGCAGTACATCTCATCTGCATGTGAAGCCATTCCGCCAGACACGTTGTCAAAGGTTTCGGGTAATTTCATTCAGAGACTACGCCATATTATTGCTACGCATGGTGGATATGTGGAAAATATCGTACTATAGAGTTTCCCAGACCGCAGCGCCATCTGTTGTTGACAATTGTAACTACTGTAATTTCGAAAGTTTGTCTGCCTGAAAATGTACTGTTGTCCCAAGCATATTGCAACAAACGGTGTATTTCTATCGCTGCTCGTTTAGTTTTTATTACCGTTTCAAATATACCGGTCATTTTTGAAACACCCTGTATATACCATCATCAATAGATCTCTGGTGTTGGTAAAGAATGCAGACACCTTACGCGCCTTTCGCAGTTGTCCCACTCAAGCTGGCACGAGTTCAGTCTGCAGTTTTCGAGCTCTCTCACGGCTTGTGTTCATTCCCTCAGATCTCTCTAACTGCTTCTAGTCTGCTATCCTTTAGCTAATAGGTTACAACTCTATAGGTGATATAAATGCACCCCGAGTACCATGCACCGTTAGAGATACGGTAATGCGTGATCAAAGCTTGCAGCAGCTAAGGGCGCCTTGCGTGAGGCGTGACGGCGCGGAGGCGTCGCGGCGCTGGCCGACGCTAATTCCGCCGGTGAGAAACGAGCTCGCGGAAAGTACCCTCCGCCACCGCCGCCGCCCCACGGCGCCGTAACGACGCCGCGATAAACGTGACAAATGACCGTCGCGCACTCGGCGTCTGCGCCGAAACAAATGAAACGCGCCGGGCGCAGCGGGGGTCGCAGAGTCTCGATCGCCGCCGGGTCTTCTCCGGGTGGCAGCGCACGAAAAACCGGGAATTATTAATGAAAAGTGGAGGGGGCGGGGCGGCGGCGACACGGAGAGGCTCGGCGGCGATTCGTGGGCGACGGTAATTATTAAAGCGGCGTCGCGTTAGCCGAGAGCCGCCCGCGGTGGAGGGAATTTATAACGGCCGTCCTCGTCAGAGCGCCGACAGCGGAAACAAAAGGACTGGAGAGAGGCAGAGAGGCGCAGGGCAGAGTGCGTGACAAATGACAGCCGCGGCGCACTTGTTGATAAGGCGCCGATTCAATTAGCTGCCGGCCGGTTGCCGCCGCCGCCGATTAGTCGTGCGGCCCTGACACGTAGTCACGTTCCCAGTGACAACCACCTTGCCAATTTGGCGACCTCCATCCACTCGTCTCTTCCTGACAATTATGATTATATTAGATTAGATTTACTTTCATTCCAATTGATCCGTAGTGAGGAGGTCCTCCAGGATGTGGAACATGTCAGAAGAACAACAATACATGACAAATATTTACAACTAAAACAAATAAGCTAATGTACCATTCCACAGGTCCCAAGTGGAATGATCGTCATTTTTTAATGAACACTAAGAGTCATTTTACAAATACTAATGCACTGAATTTAAAATAAAAAAGTTTCTTATTTATTTATAAGGTAATAAACATGTAATACAACTACTGTAATACTTATTTACAATGAACACATTACTGCACTGAAATGGTGCAGAAGTTAGATTACACACACACACGCACACACACAGACACAGACACACAAATTTTCAGTGAACACATTACTGCACTGAAATTGTGCAGAAGTTATGTTGTACTTATATACAAATCAGTTGGTTTTACTAAGAAATTCATCAATGGAGTAGAAGGAGTTGGCCACCAATAAATCCTTTAGGCTTCTCTTAAACTGAATTTCATTGGTTGTTAAGCTTTTTATGGCTGCTGGCAAGTTATTGAAAATGTGTGTTCTTGAATAATGCACACCTTTTTGTACATGACTAAGTGACTTTAAATCCTTGTGAAGATTCTTCTTATTTCTAGTATTGATTCCATGAATTGAGCTGTTGGTTTGAAAAAGTGATATATTTTTAATGACAAATTTCATTAAGGAATAAATATATTGGGAAGCTGTAGTTAGTATCCCTAGTTTCCTAAACAGGCTTCTGCAGGATGTTCTTGAGTTCACACCACATATAACTCTTACTTCACATTTTTGTGCCCGGAAAACTTTAGCTTGGCTTGATGAATTTCCCCAAAAAATAATCCCATATGACATTATGGAATGAAAGTAAGCATAGTATGCCAGCTTTTTCATTTTTATATCCCCTATGTCTGACAAAATTCGCATTGCAAACAGAGATTTGTTAAGACGCTTCAGCACTTCTGTGGTGTGCTCCTCCCAGTTGAATTTATTATCAAGCTGTAATCCCAAGAATTTAACACTGTCCACTTCTTCTATCTTCTTGTCATCGTATGTTAGACATATACTCTTGGGACTCTGATGTACTCGACGATGGTTTGGAAGGAGGAGCAGACCAGTGTTGAACGTCTCGTTGACAACAAGCTCTTTAAAGACGGAGTACAACCTCGGATTAAAGAAGGGAAGCAAATCGGCTGTTCCCTTTGTCAGACGAACCATCCCGGCATTTGCCTGAAACGATTTAGGGAAATCACGGAAAACCTAAATCATAATGGCTGGAGCGGGTTTGAACCTTCGTCCTCCCGAACGCGTGTCCAGTGTGCTAACCACTGTATAAAATATTCTCGGTATTCTTGCCGCGTCAGTTCTAGATAAAATCTCGAGCTTTAGACGATTACCTCCATCGTCATCGTCAGGAGCTGACTGTCTCCACTGCTGCTATGGTAGCCTCTATATAGCCCGAAGACGGCTTCTGATTGGTCGGCTTCTGATTGGTCGGCGATTACGTGCTGCTGTCTCAGACGGTGTCACTGTGTTCGCCGGTGGCGCCACCGCTTCCGTTTGAACGTAAACCTTGGAAAGAACGTCTCTGCTGCTTCTCTGCATCAAGCGCTCGTTTCCACGCACAGCTCAGATGGTATCCGCTATCGCGGTTAAAGTTGTTTTGGCTCATTCTTATTTCAACAGCCTCTTTAATCACAGAATCCCAGTACGTGGAGGCATGCGACAGAATTTTAGTTTCATCGAACAATATTTTGTGTTTGTTCGTGAGGCTGTGCTCCGCAATTGCCGATTTCTCAAGCTCTCTATTTTTAATGTGGCGTTGGTGTTCTGCACAGCGGTCGGAAACGGTACGAATAGTCTGACCTATATAATTGCTTCCACACTATTCGTACCGTTTCCGACCGCTGTGCAGAACACCAACGCCATATTAAAAATAAAGAGCTTGAGATATCGGCAATTGCGGAGCACAGCCTCACGAACAAACACAAAATATTGTTCGATGAAACTAAAATTCTGTCCCATGCCTCCACGTACTGGGATTCTGTGATTAAAGAGGCTGTTGAAATAAGAATGAGCCAAAAGAACTTTAACCGCGATAGCGGATACCATCTGAGCTGTGCGTGGAAACGAGCGCTTGATGCAGAGAAGCAGCAGAGACGTTCCTTCCAAGGTTTACGTTTAAACGGAAGCGGTGGCGCCACCGGCGAACACAGTGACACCGTCTGATACAGCAGCACGTAATCGCCGACCAATCAGAAGCCGACCAATCAGAAGCCGTCTTCGGGCTATATAGAGGCTACCATAGCAGCAGTGGAGACAGTCAGCTCCTGACGATGACGATGGAGGTAATCGTCTAAAGCTCGAGATTTTATCTAGAACTGACACGGCAAGAATACCGAGAATATTTTATACATAAGTGCCGCCGCGAAAAACTTCGTTCTCGTGCTAACCACTGTTCCACCTCTCTAGGTATGAGTCGTTTTCTACCACGCATGACACTTCGTCTGGTCACCTCGCAGAAATCTTCAGGTGAGCTGTCGAACACAGGCGTCGTCCACCCACTTCAAACAGGTCATTAGTCTGCAGTGGGTATTTGGCACAAGCGTCATGAACACATGTGAGGGGTCGGTTGAGCATTTTGAGATCTATCTCCGGTGATCTACAATGACAGAAAACTCTACATAATACATGGCGGTGCAAAATATGTGTTAGAATGTGTTTGTTTGCGCAGTTTAACCATATGCCATAAATGAGTCTCCTTGTGACGTTGTTGTTTCGTAGCTTTGAAAATTCTATAGCTCAGTCAACGTTGTCTAAGTTTACTTTCCAAAAGGGAAGTACGAACGTTGGAACAGCGTTTGTTTATCGTAAACACATTTCACACAAATTCTGGACGTATTGTTATGGTGAGACGCTCATTCAACAGCTCATTTGAGGCAAGAAAAGCACAATCTGGAATGACCACTGATCCGTGAGATTACAGTACCGAAAGGAAGTCAAATTGTGATGACCAAATTTAAGCATCCTCTGACACGGATTTCGTATAATGTTTCCCCTGCCTTTTTACGGGTTGTTGAAACACTCTGAAAAGACTGGACCCCTATATGACTCAAGGAACGGTCACAGCTGAAACCCTGGAGCATACAGAACGAATGCGAATCTTATTCAATGAGAAACCAACCACATCAAAGAGGCATTCAGCACAACAACTCGGGACTTCACACGTGCCTCTCCTGTGGATAATGAAAGAGAAAATTAACATTTCCTCCTATAAAATACAACTTTATCAACCTTTGAAGAACAGAGATGTGAGTCAGAGGTATTGCTTTACAAATGAGGTAATTGAGGCGTTTGAAAATGGAACAGACATTAAGGATTAGGCTTAGTCATGAGGCACACTTTCTTCTCTATAGGGACGTAAACAAACAGAACTGGCTCCACTGAATGACTTTCAACTCACATATTCAAGTAACTCGACAAGTTGTGGAATTGCCCCCTTATAGCCTAGATCTGAAAATTTATGATTATTTCCTTTCGTGTTATCTAAAGCCCTGAATCTTTAAAGATGATCGTGCAACGCTCCAGGACCTTCACACTGCAATTTCCAGAAAGATCCGTGCTGTCGAAAATTGTGATATTCAGTAATTAATTACAGAATCAAATAAATGGTTCATATGTCTCTAAGCACTATGGGACATAACATCTGAGGTCATCAGTCCCCTAGACTTAGAACTACTTAAACCTAACTAAGGACATCACACACATCCATGCCCGAGGTAGGATTCGAACCTGCAACTGGAGCAGCAGCGCAGTTCCGGACTGAAGCGCCTAGAACCGCTCGGTCACAGCGGCCGGCTAAAGATTCCAACTCAAGACTCTGCACACTCTTTGCTGCAGAAGGAAAGCACTTTGAAAACCTTTTGTATTATATTTCAGGCTATCTGTTATAGCATAAATACGATAACAAGAATCTGTCACCCCATATTGTGTCATAATAGACAAAACCTTTTTAACAGCTATTTTGCGCTACCGTTTATCAGGCGAATTAAGAGAAAACGAAGTCGCGTAATGGAAACCAGCTTGCATGATTAAATTACCAGGGGTGGTCCGATTAAGCATGACATATGGGTACCACACTTCACGCAAACATATTGATAATGGAATCCATCTAACTACGAAAAGAAAGTACAATTTTATTTGCTGTTAAAAGACGTTAGAATGTTTTATCCACTGAATCAAGAATACAAAATCATTATCGAGGGAACAAAGGATTGCAAACATGTTTAACTGCCTTGCACAGTGGCTGGATACATGATACAAGCGATATAAAGAATACGATCAGTGATTGCGTAATAAGTTAATGAGCTAACGAAAAGTCCCAGAGAACC
The DNA here is from genome assembly GCF_023864275.1 of Schistocerca cancellata. Lineage (NCBI taxonomy): Eukaryota > Metazoa > Arthropoda > Insecta > Orthoptera > Acrididae > Schistocerca > Schistocerca cancellata. Next base: position 493,772,620 of record NC_064634.1, read on the forward strand.
AAGAGCAGACACCAGTACTCTCGCCTATGTGCATTATGAGTGCAGCTAGATGGCTGTGAAAATTAGATTAGAAATGCGTAACCTCGATGCAGCGCATATGACTTCACACTCACTGAATGCAAATATGGCCCATGCTTACCACTCTAGTGATGTAAGAGAGCAGACATCAGCAGTAATGACAGAATTCTAAGTTCAGCCCCAGCATCTGAGTTCTGTTGTTAAGTTGGAGACATCTCGCTCTGCGGCACTAGTGTTCACTATGATGGCTACGGAGCAAGTACGCACTACGTTGCCCTGAAGGGGATGCTTTTTTACGCTTCTCTACAGAACTTAGTTATTTCTGCTAGCATTGGAATCTTTTGGGCCATTTACAAAAGATCTTCCAAGTTCCAATGATAATTTAATAAATATGCTAACAAATTTCGTATTCTTATTGATTCAGCCATGGGTACCTAATGAACTACATTTCTCCCTTGGAGCAAGGTAGAAGGCAGAAAATTTCTTCCATTATGTGACAGATTTCTGGTTGCGGCTAATGAGAAGGTGTGCATATACACGCACATGGCAACACTGTAAATTGGTTCCAGTGGTTACACACATAGAAACAGCATGCAAGGAAAATTTATATAGAAATACACCTATCCTGTCAGGCTGAATGCCTGGCTTATGTGCGAAATTGTCCATGATGCAATAAATAGTAACATACTCATAACTTTTTTCATAGCTATTTGTAAACAAACTCCTGAAAGTTCCATCTGTACCTACCGTCATTCAGTTTTCTTGACTTATCAATAACGAAAAAACCATGCTATGTGTGATTCTAGCAATCTCCTCATATCCTTACAAAATCATTGAATGATGTGTCGGTTCAAACATGCGTCTGGCAAATGTGTTTTAAATTCAAATTGTCGTATTTGAAAGATATAATGAGATTTAAATTATCCCTCACCAGCTGTTTCAGGATTGTGGAATACGTCTGATTCGAATAAAATACGTTAACACCTATATAACGACCAAAACAGAAATATCGTGGAATTTGATCCTGGTTTTCTACAGCAGTATTGTGAAATATGAACGCTGTTTGGCTATACTTTTTTGGCAGGGGAATTTGACTGCTTTGACTGAATATCGTGTATGTTACACTATCTGCACCCTTCAGTACCTTTTACACCTTCAGTACCTTTTATAGTAGCTGGTAGTTGGGCTAAAATAGATTCTTTAAAAATACACATACGTGGTCAAAGCAGACTCCATCCACAAGCGTAGGTAGTGACATGAAAACATTTGGTCTTACTGCAGTTGAATGGATCTACAATTACCGCGTGGGAGTATCCCATTCTTCTTCTTCTGCACCATCACAGGAGCGGTCACCAACAACAAAGTCTTATTGCTTCACCCACCTGCCATGACAACGACTACATCAGGTTTTGGTGTGCTGTGGCTTTTGTATAAAATGAACACTGGTAATAATAATAACAATAATGACCACTATAGGGCAGTCATCTTGCTGACTGAGCTACAATGGCTGTACCTTAAATTATATAATGGTGGGACAGTTAAGAAAAGCAACAAAAATTTATGATAATATTTTTTATTTACACATGAGCAATGGTGTACATCGGTAAGAAATTACAGGTTCAGTCTTCACAGCGGTATAGTATTTTGCAGATAATGGTTACCTGTATGTATAGAGTTCAGCGTGTACCTCTCTCAAACTGTTAGGTGTTCCTTTAGCTTCATCTTTTGACTCCATATTCATGCAGTGTTCTAAATTGTGTGCATGGACGTTGTATGTACGGAGATAGTTCACAATACCTTTACACACAGTTTTAATACAGGGCATCCCACAGTTCAGTCTTTCCAGCAAAAGGGATGGCACCATCTGTAAACTGAACAAGTTTATAACGGTGGAGTCTTGCAGATAAATGAATCGACCTCCAGATATGATTGTGAGGGTCACGCTCTCTTACAATGGTGGTATAAATAGCGTCAGCCCAGCAGAGTAAAAGTCTGAAGATGAAGAATACTAGGAATTCATCTGTTGATTGACGTAGGCTTCTGCATGATACTTCGTAAACCACACTAAAACACGTCAATGAATTTTCCGTCTCTAACACATCAGTCACTGACCACTGAAGCTTCTATACCAATATTTAAGCACTTTCAACAGCTAGCTGTTAAATTATAAGTTGTAGTGAACAGCAATAGAGCATCTGGAGGAATCAGCAGCTTCTCAACCACAACATCAACACTCTGCCCTCGCAGCAACACTGGAATTTTCTGGGATGGTGCATATGTTGGAGACCATCTCTGACCTGCACCATATGGCGTAGGGCCAGTTCTTCTTAGAGCTGGGGGCTGGCTGGGTCTCTTCATCATTGAGCGGGATGGATAATAACAACTCGTTGTCCAGCTCCAACATGCTGGGCAGGTGCGGTACAGGATCCCACAGTGGTACTGCTGCTGCTGACCCCAACATACCGGAAGTTGCTGCATGCCCCAACAAACGGGTGGTGGTGGACTCAGATGTGCCGGAGGTAGCTGCTGGCCTGGACGCACTGGACCGTGCTGCCAGAGTCCACTGGACAAAGAAGAAGAAACAATAAGCATCCAAAGACAAAGACATGGAGTCGAACAAAGAAATGAAACTTGGCAAAGAAAAGGAAGAAGTACTACATGCAGTAATGAATGTGTAATGAATACTTACTTTTACACTTATTCTGCAATGCAGAAGCAGGTGACGATCTTGGCTGCTGTTCGTTCTTCACAGTTCTTCCACTGACTGACTACAAATGGGAGCATATCCAGTTTATATCCCCCGTGACCAGATGTAGTGTTCCTGCAATCCTTCTGAGCCCCACTAGTTGTCCGGTTGGGAAGGAGGTAAATGCTATGTTCCTATTGGTAACTGACAGGGTGAAAAAAAATCTGTTTCACGTATCCTCTATGGCAGTTTTGTGAACTAGCTCAGACAAGGCCGACACAGCAAGGTGAACGAACACCTTTGGTTCTTTCTGTCTGGAACAGTGGAATGGGGCAAAGTTGTTTCTGCACTGTTGGAAAGCCCTGTGTAGGCTAGTCTCCCAAACTGCACACAGGCGAATATGTGAGGAGGTTGAGGAGGCTGGGGCCGCGGCGACTCCCTGCATGTCTGCCTTGTGGTCGGTACAAAGACGTGACGGCGCGCGGGATTAGCCGAGAGGTCTCATGCGCTGCAGTCATGGACTGTGCGGCTGGTCCCGGCGGAGGTTCGCGTCCTCCATCGGGCATGGGTGTGTGTGTTTGTCCTTAGGATAATTTAGGTTAAGTAGTGCGTAAGCTTAAGTCCCATAAGATTTCACAACCCTCCATAAAGGTTTCTTTGCTGGATGTGGTTTTTGGTGGTGGAGGAAGGTGCTTGTATAATCGTGTTTCAGGGGATGCGAGATGTCAGATATATGAGGAATATTTTTCCTGCACAAAACTGGAGGAGTGGGGAGGAGGGAGAGGCAGAGGTGTTGTGAGCTTCTCAGAAGTCCTGGTTATACCCAGGGTGTCACAAACCAACCCTCAGAGTCAAAAACCATTTAGCAGAACAATAGATTAAGGGGAAGGTGTAATGTCCCCACAGAAAATACCCTCTACCACGCACCAGTTAATCATTGCCAATCAAACCATCCACATTTATTCACGTTTGAAAAGTATCTGATCGGATTTTCTAGTAATATATGCGCCGACAGCTCGTCGACGCCAAAGTATTTTCCAGTACGTTTATTCTTTGGAATAACAGAGATACATGTATGTATTCTCCATGATTGTTAGACTGGTAACTAGGACAGTTTCGGAAGTATCTGTTGAAAGATTGGCGGGTTTCTAAAAGAGACATATCTGCTTTTCTTCTCGCTAAAGCGAGCTATTAACATTTGTGCCACTAGCGGGTTGTTTGAAGAGAAAGAAATTGTAACGGAAAATAATTAAGACTTGGAACCAACAGAAATCTGGACATGTAATGGAGATGGATTGAATATACAATTTCCTTCATAAATAAGGTTTGTGACCCCTTTTATTCTGGAGTGAATGAACGAATGAGTTCTTTGTCTGAATCATTGATGATCGCGTTGGCCCTGTAATTAGTGGGGAAGTTTCAGCTGTGTCGAAGAGAGCCTGCAATCACCGAGTCTTTGTTAAATCGTCCGAAAAGGCTTCGTACACATCTGGAATTCGAAATCTTTCGTAAAAGGAACGAATTGTTCAAACGATTGATTTTCCCAACTGAATGCAGCGCTTAACAAAAATAATAAATGTAAAGATCTTTTGCAGCAAGCCAGCCGCTGAATACTAAGACGAAGGGCTCCACCAGAGATTCTGTTTGGCTGATTTCACGTAATGAAATATTATATCAAAAATTGTACATAGATAAAGGAGAGAGAGAGAGAGAGAGAGAGAGCGAATGAGAATTAGAGAAAATACTAATAATCCTCCATTACTCTAATTTTTCGCCTGTCTTATCACGGATCAGCCTAAAGACAAAACGGGAGGCCCTTACTTTACTGTATAGATTTATGTGTGAAAGTGAAGGGATCTTAAAGGCAACAGATACACGTCTATACAGACAAGACATTACACAAAGTTAGCGGCAAGCTGCATTCATCATTCAGCATCTATTCTTTTCATACATTAATACATTATAAAGGGAGGAGTGGTTTAATTGTTCAGTTAACTAATTAGCATAAAAATGTGCACCAGGACCCGCTTTACCCTACTACTGAAGTGTGCAATCCATAGGAGAGATTGATGAACACCATTGTAAAGGTCACGTAAGATGAAGAGTGAAATCCTTGCGGCCTCCGAATTTTCCACGCTCTGTCAGCGCAGATTCGTACCAATATTTTTTTGGAGCCTAGGCTTTGCCATTTAAATCCACCATTCCAAAACGTAGGCGTATGTAACGTAGAGTGGTGGTGTTAGTGGCGGTCAGCTACTATGGGATCAAACTGTATGTGAAGTGCAATCCTCCAAGTGTGCTACACACAGCACACAAGGCGATAGAAATAATTTCACCAACTGTCATGTGTGATTTAAACTGACATCACTGCACAATGCAGCTGGCGGGGATAACATAGACAGCCAGTATTCTATCATGCATCCAATCAAAGAAACAAAATCTGCCAAGAGCAGTGCTAGAAGTAGCAGTAAAATACAGGGCTATTACAAATGATTGAAGCGATTTCATAAATTCACTGTAGCTCCATTCATTGACATATGGTCACGACACACTACAGATACGTAGAAAAACTCATAAAGTTTTGTTCGACTGAAGCCGCACTTCAGGTTTCTGCCGCCAGTGCTCGAGAGCGCAGTGAGACAAAATGGCGACAGGAGCCGAGAAAGCGTATGTCGTGCTTCAAATGCACTCACATCAGTCAGTCATAACAGTGCAACGACACTTCAGGACGAAGTTGAACAAAGGTCCACCAACTGCTAACTCCATTCGGCGATGGTATGCGCAGTTTAAAGCTTCTGGATGCCTCTGTAACGGGAAATCAACGGGTCGGTCTGCAGTGAGCGAAGAAACGGTTGAACGCGTGCGGGCAAGTTTCACGCATACTGATGTCAAAGATTCAGTCTTTAAACCTCCTCTACCAAGAAACGTGCCAGAACTGCGAGCTCGCATCAACAATGCTTTCGAACTCATTGATGGGGACATGCTGCGCCGAGTGTGAGAGGAACTTGATTATCGGCTTGATGTCTGCCGAATCACTAAAGGGGCACATATCGAACATTTGTGAATGCCTAAAAAAACTTTTTGAGTTTTTCTAAGTGTGTGCAAAGCATTGTGAAAATATCTCAAATAATAAAGTTATTGTAGAGCTGTGAAATCGCTTCAATCATTTGTAATAACCCTGTACGTAAATTTGGCAAGAGTCGGATATTTACAAATCCAAAGTCTCTCCATTATAAGGTCGCAAACGGTCCAAAGTGCTTCCCGTACCGAATGATGCATATAGGAAAATCAAGGTCAGGTGAAGGAAAGTGCATCCTATGCCCTTCCCATTATGAAGAACATCTATGTCTGCACTGGGAACGCCTTTCGTAAAAAACAAGGAAGTCCCCGTGGAAGATTCGGAAGTTATATCAAACACAGCGCAAAAGCCAGGGAGAGAAAAGCGAGTAAATTCAGCTCCTTGTACGAATATGACATCCGCACAAATAAATTCATAGATAAATTAACGCAACGAAGCTCGACACAGTTCCGATTCCGCCCGATTAACATTCAAAAAGAAACGTCAAAGTCTGTTTACCTTAATAGCAAAAAGCAAATTTCGAATTGCTAACCAACTTAATTACGTCACCAGTGTGTGTCAAGATCATCACAGAGTCCATTGACCAATCAGAGGATGGGGGGATTTGCAGTCTGGAATCTTTGTGTTTCTTGGTTTTACCAGCCACCTCGCGCACAGCTTGGACGCGTTGTTTACAGTGACTACGAGGCAATACAACACCTGCAGTCCGGGAAGTAGGCGGTGTTTGAACATTAACCAAAGTAGGTGAGGCCGGGCAGTGTGGCCGAGCGGTTCTAGGCGCTTCAGTCTGGAACCGCGCGACCGCTATGGTCGCAGGTTCGCATCCTTCCTCGTGCATGGATGTGTGTGATGTCCTTAGGTTAGTTAGGTTTTAGAAGTTCTAATTCTAGGGGACCGATGACCTCAGAAGTTAAGTCCCATAGTGCTCAGAGCCATTAGTAGGTGACAGAGGGTCACTCTGCAAGATGAAATCTTTTCAGTTCAGATCTATGCACAAGGGAGGTCAGGCATCACAATATCCAGGTCGACAGTTAGGATATCCTGGCTATCAATCGCCTCCACGGGAATAACAACAGTTGGTCCTTCCGACCTCACCTGAATGGCTGACATCAAGATCAGGCTCAACGACTTTCCCATCCTTGTGTGGTTGCGGAAGAGTTACCTCAACCGCGGGAGCGTTACTAGAGGTCTCAGCAGCTCTTTCCGCATCGTCGACCCCATCCGTAATGCAAGATTCAGCGACTACAAGATACATCACCCCATGAACTTACTTCAGGGAGGGGTCAGAAATAGACCGATTCGACTCCTCACCACCCTGCGTTCGACGTCTCTTGCGATACACTACGGGCACTGCTGGCTTGGCAACAACAATTTTAGGACCGTACTGCGAAGGGCGGAGAGACGGGAGCTATAACCTACGCGTCTCTCTTTTGTTACTTTGCACCCGGAGAAAACCAGCCACCATCATCGTGAGCAGTACGAACGTGATCAGCTAACGTCAATTTTCGACGCTGTTCAAATGAGGACTTCAATACAAATAATCGCCGCGGGCAATTTCATTTCAGGTGGCCATTTCCACCGCAGAGAAAGCAGGTTCGCACTTGGTCATTGTAAGTTAAGTAAATGGGATTACCACAGACGTGTACATTTTCGCTCCCATGTAAATGCACAATCGTTTTTGAAACGTGCTAGGGCTGTCAGACGTTTTGTTTCCAAAATATTCGACTAATATGCACGGACTGTCTTATTGTGCAGTGAAGGAGCATTAGAAAGATTAGACTAAGCATGAGACTGTCTACCTCTATTATTTAATGTAAGAGATGTAGTGCCTCTACTGACTAAATCAGAAACTGGAACAAGTGTTTTCAAGACGTCATATTTAACTGAGGTAGCTCACTCTATATGTTCCGTAGATGTCACACGGATAAAATCAAACAAACAACAGCTAGCACAGAGGCGTATAAGCATTCCAGGAGGGCGCCATCCGTATATGAAAAAGGAAGAAACCTTATTATGTGGTACAATAAGTAGTACACTCTACAAAGCACTTCGTGCAGTGTAGGTGAGAAGGTGTTTTTCATCGAGAGGGATTTGAAAAGTTCTCATTACGATATTTTGTTACGGGATCGCTGGAGCGTCGAAATGATATCACGTTGCTAAGCTGTAATCTGTTTCAAGAACGGGCGCGCTCTTAAATAACAGCTGGGCTTCACAACGCCGTTAAACAGTGCCGAAGTTCCTCACAGCAATAGGTTCCTTGCTGGTAACATCTTCTGAGGCGTCAATTTGCGTCATTTTCCTGTTCAAGCGTCCTCAGGAGACGACATTTCGATAACTCTTTTGGGATATGCTTGAGCATTTCATTGACGACCCTGGATAGCTGAACACTATCAAAGGTTGTAGTCGCGTTCAGTTATTAAAGGCTGTTACCTCACGCTCGTTCAGGAAGTGGAGTTGCTGGGTAGAAGTTGCTGTGGGTGGGCCGTCGACACTGGGTAAATACTAAGAGCAGGTAGTGAGACACAGAGGAATCTAAATATTACTGTGGTTTTACCGTCCAGTTTGTTTCTTGCTACATTTTTGTGTTCCTCGCTCGCAGTGGCTGGGTGTTTACTTCGTGGAAGCTGGTACCGACGAAACTGCAAGCTTTCAGCTGACATCTTTATTGGAAATTAACTCATTCTTCTGTATTTTACCTGTCTCGGAGCTTCCTGCTATAAATATTACCTTATCTGGCTAGTACTTGTGTGCTCTCAAAATCCATAACCTAGTTGCAGTTCTTGGTGCGCCGCCATCGCTGTTTTGGTTCAAATGGCTCTGAGCACTATGGGACTTAACATCTGAGGTCATCAGTCCCCTAGAACTTAGAACTACTTAAACCTAACCAACCTAAGGACATCACACACATCCATGCCCGAGGCAGGATTCGAACCTGCGACGTAGAATGTTAATAACGTATGTATGTTGTTGTAACGTGTGTGTGCCGTAGTGTTGACGGCTGCTATCGACACTACAAAGATGTTCCTAGCTACCGGAGCTTCGGCGCCCCGCCAATGAGACGGAAATAGCGAACTCGCCCACAAAAATTCTCCACACTGCCGTCGGCGGCCTACCTGGAAACAGACCAACACACGGATATGAGGTCAGTTAAACGCCAGGCTACATTCCAGTTGTAATGGTCGCCTAGTCGTAGATATTGCTAATTGCTATAATCGCACTATTTCACTCCCATTTACGGAGCTTGTTAGCACTTAATGTTAGGTTGGCGCCATCAAAATGCATTGTAGTAATCACTGCTGCTCGCTGGATCGCTGCTGTGTCTCGATGTTGATGCTGGCTCTAAATCTGGTTGTCTAGGGTTAAAAACATGAGGTCCCGTGTTTTTTATGTGCTTTTGATGATAAAGAACGAGCGAAACCAACAAATATGTAAACTTCAAATATTTATTACTCTGTTGGCCATCTTAATTCCACTGTCCGCCAAAGACCATGACACAACAGAAAGTAGTACCTCCTTTACATGTTCTTTGCATTGTTTATCCACCTCAAACAATAACACACAAACACACTTTACCAAAGTGACATTCCGACTGCCCCCCGACCCTTCTTGCTGCTTGTATTTATAACATTGTCAAAGAACTACTAAAAAGATATATAGTTTATAAGTCACATGTACATCTGTTATCATAATTTGTGCAGAAAAGTTATTAATTTGCATCGAGTGACATAATTTAACATGTTATTAAAATGACAGACAGTTTTGTTGACTTGACAGAATAATTCTTTGTTACAAAAAGGCCGTTTTTTAGAAGTTTGTCAATTGACTTCTCTAATTTGCATAAATAAGTAAATAACATCAATTATTAAGAATTACATTGGTTTTCATCTAAAATAGGATTGATTTCGTGAATACTGAGTGAAACCGCTCCTAGTGAACAAATACGTTTCACTGGGTGATTTCTATTTAAGGAGATCCAAAATACCTAAGTTGGCCACTATTTTTCGTACTTGATATTAATTATTTAAGATGAACTTAGTGTTTTTACATGATGACATTTGCTGTATCAGTGATCAAGTGATATTAACTTTTGTGTGGGTCAGTTATTCAGTATAATTTAATGGGTTGACTGTTTATGGAGACATGTTATGCAATCATTGTTAACATACACAATAACTTTTCTATAATCATAAATACTCGTTAAACTGGTTGAATTTGGAGGGTATCGCATACTTCGGTAAAGTGAAGCCTTTAATATGTTCCGTTACACAGTCAGTGACTAATCCACCCACAACAAAGTTAGAGACAATCAATTAGGCTCTTCAAGTTATAAGTGTATATGTTTCTGAACTTTGTCATTGAACAGTTCTACGAGGAATAGTTTCTACTGAACAGTGATTCCAGTGGTATTACCAACGACAGCCTATTTGAGGGCAAGTGTTAGCCAGCTTGTATCAATGTGTATAAATGTAGCTACGGTCTGACCCACAGTCACAGCAAAGCAGAACTTGTATGACAAAAGATCAGTGTTAATTTTCACTGTAAATGTATTCAATTTTTATATTTTACGTGTGCAATAATCATATCATTTATCACCTGTTTACAACTCGACTGATTTGTGACAACACATCATAACAGTTTATTTAAATAACCTTAAAAATTTTCGCGTAAAAAAGTCGGAGGCATTGTTTTCCGGCACGCCCTGGTGTAAGTGAACGTGATCCTGCTTCTCGGCAGTGCTCAGGCGTCCAGGGATACCACTGGAACATGTCATGACGACTCGTGCGATTTTACCAGAAGTGACAACGGCCTCGCAGACTTGTACAGGATGGGGCTAATAAAAGCGACCCGGAAGAGTGGATACGATTGCACGTGAATATAAATGCGCATAACCGCACCCCGTGACACGCAGAGTTCGTGTACGCTCGCCACAAGATCCATGCCGGTTAAGAGCGTAGTGTGGGGTCTGTCAGTGTGAGTGGAGCAGTGTAAAGGCGACGATGGTGCTCACATAACAGCAGTATTCGTTGCGGAAAGTTACGTGACGATAAAGTCGCGGAAACGGGTGGTCAGTTGTCTGCTGAGAAATATAATGGCGTCAGAGTGCCTGCAAGGAGTACCATGCAACGCTTAGTCCGAAAATGGCATCAGACACGATCTGTTTTGAACATTTCGAACCGTACCCGCACACCAGAAAACGCTTCAGAGTTCACAACAACATGCTTCAGAGTTCTACCAAATAAATCCGGCGTCTGTCTGAAGAGACCGGCATATCACTTGGATCAATCGGACGAATACTCCACCTGAACCTGTACGTGCACGTGCATCCCCACCGAACGTCTGTTGTTCATGCATTTAAATGACCGGATGCTCCTCAGCTCCTCCACCTTTGTGAGCGATTGATTACCGAGACAACAATGAATGGCTTGGACTTGGATCTATTCTTTATGTCTGATGAAGCCTAGTTTTACCTGAGTGGTTGTGTAAACTCAGAGAATCACAGATTCTGGCAGCGGAGGATCCGCATAACTTCCACGAAATACCGTCGCATGATCAAAAGGTTGGGGTTTGGCACGCAGTGTCTGCAAGCCTCATTATTGGTCCCACCTTCTTTCATCAGACACTGACTTCGGAGCGTTAAATTGCCAACGTTTTGAAACCATTTGTGGCAGCATTAACGAAGGAGGAAAAGACTAACAGTTACTTCCAACAGGATGGAGCAGTTGCCCACACAGCCGGTCCAACTTTGGAGTACATTTACCCAATCTTCATGCCTGACAGAGTTGTTAGCAGAGATCAGTCTGGTTGCAGTATTAGCTGGACACCCAGGTCATCTGATCTATGAGAGTGCAGTTACTTTGTGTGGGGAGGCCTCAAATCTAAGGTGTATCGCAACAACCCTCATAGTTTTCAAGAACAAGAGCAGAACGTTTCGGACAGGCCTGCAGCAATTCCAGCACTTCGACATTGATCCGCCTTCACTAACTTGCTCACGAGGCCCCAAAAGTGAGTACAGATTGTAAGATGGCAAGAACTATGCCCCTTACATGAAGTCATTAAAGATCACCTAACTCACGTAGAGCGAACAGTAGGGCTGAACAAAAATGACTGACAAGGCACAATGCATCTTGTAAAGGGTATAGTATGGACATATTGGAATAATTAATGTCGGGTGATGGTTTTAAAGTAAATCACACGATATGAAAACTTTGTGAAAACGTGTCGATTTACTGGAGGCTAGTTTAACACAGGGAAGTATTCAGAATTGGCCGTGGCCGGCGGGGGAGTGGCGAAGGGAAGCCACAATAGGCAGCTTAGGGCGGCTCAAGCTCCGAGAAAGCGGTAATGGGGCACGGCCCCAGCTGCCTTAAGATGAGTGACAGTGAGTGGGTGGTTAACCCCATGCTGGTGTACCGGGAAGCAGATGGAGAACTGGTATGCTTGTTGATAAATGTCCGTCGTCCCGTTTTCAGTGAAACATGCGAGAAAGCTGCGCAAAGCTACAGTGGAGCGGTCAACAGACGCCAAAATATGCGTGTTTGTGACTATAGCAACTTCACGCTGAATTCACGGTCCGCAGAGTCTGAAGTAAATCAGGTGAAGAGCGACAGAATGAAATACGCTGGCCTCCGATGGGAACGTAGGACCAAGGAATTTGAAGTACTCACATGGGAGTCAGAATTTCAGAAAAATTGGTGTTTTGTGCAGACGCTAACCTTGATGGGTGGCCTGGGAGGAGCTAAATAGCAGAAGTTGAGAGGAAGGGAAATTTTGTGGGAATTTGTTCACTTCCCAGAGCAGGCATTGGTCGGCGCCGGGAAGCGACACATAATTAACGCGACTTGCGCTGCAATTGGCGTAAGTGATTTTGCTGGAGGGGAAACCGAGGCGAAGAGCGGACTGGCAGAAGTCTCCGTAGTGGTCTTCCGTTCCCAGCTTGCCTAGAGTGCGGACGTGGCGTTCTTTACTCAGCTTGACTGAGAAAGAGAGAGCATGTCTGCAGTTTAGGACTTAGCAAATGGAACGATTGAGCTTGGAGATAGGAAGTTTTGGTTCAGCTATGTACTGAGGAAGATAGCTAGGAGTGTATAGACGAGTGCAGCCTTTCAGCACCACGAGGTCGGCCGACGTCCTCACAACGCCCAGCCACGCTGAATTAGGTGATATTGCGCCCGCTCCAGCCACTGATTAATTTGTTCGATAACGTCGGCGAAGTTTCCACGAGGGTTTCATAGGCCGTGAATTGTAGAATTCTTTTCGCACTTCGCATTACGCCTGGGTCAGTCGATAGGAATTGCCTTTGATTTATCGCGCTTTACTCCACGCAAACCCAATTTATTACCACTGCCTGTTAGGAGAGTCACGTAATGTGATGATTGAAGGTCGTGAGTTAAAATAAATCTGCGCTAATCGACTGGATCTGTTTTCAATCAAGTAGTTGAAATCCCAAGTAACTCTTTTAATTAATTTTATGTTCAACATTTGCATCTGGTGTTCAATAGCTGAATATAACATCAATGTGCACCCCTTTTTAATGAAAAGGGATCAATTCTGAATCAATTAATGTCAACACTGCCACCGCAGTTCAATCAGGAGTCACAGGGCCCTTTTACTTTCACTGCATTATCCGATGCTGCGGCAGTTTTGCACTCTCTGTTGATCTGTTAGTCAATTACTTGGGGTGATACAAGATAAAAGGTGGTCACCTTCAGTGTCTGCTATATTCTCCTTAGTACTGTATTTCCTTTCCTGTACTGTGTTTCCTTGTACCCTGGAACTCTGTTCTCCAGGCTACTATTTGCTGCACCCACGAGTGTGTTCGACCTCCACACGCTGCCTGCCTCGCCTACTGGACCACCACGTAGGCCTCCCACTCGGTGTCGAAGTTGTCACTCGGCCAGACGGCAGGGCGGATCGAGTTTCCAGGAGGGTGGGGGACGCCGGCCGCCAGATGGCAGCTCCATCTGTCACCCGGTCCCTGTCTGCGGCAAGTGGGCCCACGGGAGGAGATGCTGGCTGCTGCTGTCCCCGCGGTTACACGCAGGTCGCCCTCTGCTGCCGTGCACCAGTGTGGCCCCTGGGGGTGGAGGTGAGGTTAGGCCACAATACACAGTGCCTTCGCCCGTCCCGGTTTAACGACGCCGGATTATCTTGTCCGGCATCATTCATCAACTCCACGACACGCATGCAGCTGCAAAAACCAGGGCAAGCCCACTGCAGTTGCGCCGAAGAATTGAAGGTGGGGACGACACCGAACGGAGGTGGGGCAATGTGAGTAATGAGGCAGTGCTGGGGCTGTTATGCTGATCGTACAGTGTCAGTGGACAACTGAGGCAGGAAACAAGGCCAGGAGAAGCCCGGAAGAAATTGGGCCTGCTGAAAACGAAGACAAAATAGGGGGGACGATAGATAAGATTCAGGCATTATCTCTGAATCCAAAAATGTTTTATACGATTTCGGTACAAATGTTCGGCTACTGATGAAAGACCATCGGATCTCTTACAGACAGCAGACCAAAGAGAGGAGAAAGTACTACGCAAGTTCGTAGGTGAAACTGGTGAAACTCCATCACACTGGAGTCAGAATACCGTAATTACACTTGCGAAGAATTCGAGGCGATGGATGCGTAAACTACGGCGGAAAAATCTAGTATCACGTTCGGCAGAAATACTCACAAGAGAAGTTCAGTCCAGAAAGTAACAGGACGTAAAAGCAGGATAGTAAATGAACACGTTTTGTTTTTCTTTATGTGGATAAGTTGACGCCATGAGAAGCATTTATAGCACTGAGGTTAATGAGCTATTTCCCAACACTTATTTTGTTTCCTGTGTATATAGCAGTACTCACATAACATCTTGAAAATAATACAAACTGGTTTCTATATTTTGTTTATTGTATTTCAAATCAGTGCTTGTTGAAAATAAATTCCACGTAATGAAATGCGTATAGCTCATAATTCTCTACAGCCACATTGATGTATGTATTGTAGTATCTCTGAGACAGAAATTATTTGGCAGTGTTGTATTTGTGTCATGTCCATTTTCCTATACATTTCCCATATATATATATATATAAAATTATTATGTGCGATTGGACCCATACGGATCACGCAAAGCTTTTCCGATTCAATTTTTTAATTCTCCAAACTTCTCTCATTCTTTCCCCATGAATTCTCTTTCTTTGCTCTGTCCATTTTGTCCCCTGTCTCTTGCAAACTTCATTCTCGGGTTGTACTTTCCAACTATTGATTTTTTGCCTGTATACATTTCTGTTTATAACTTCTGAAGAATTTATTTGTGCATTTGCTAGATCTGTTTTGGTTTCTTTTATCCAGGGTATGGTTTTCAATTTTTCAATGTATATTAAAATTTTGTGGGAGAGTCTGGGTGTTGGGAGTCTGTGGATATGACCGTAAAATTTTAGTCTTCTTTTCCGGATGTCTGCGGCGAGGTTAGATAATTTTTCTGTAGTTTTCCGAGACTGTAACCTGTATCCATCTTCAGTTCTTTTTGGGCCAAGAATCTTTCTGATAATTTTGCGTTCCTCTTTCAGGATGCCTTCCAGGTCGCCTTTTCTATGGAGTGTGAGTGTTTCGCTGGCATATAGTGCTTCGCGCTTGATTACTGTATTGTAGTGTCGTATTTTTGAGTGAATGGAGAGACACTTTTTATTGTAGATGTTGTGGGTTTTCCAGTATGCTCTTTTCAGTTTTTGCAGTCGAACTTTTTGTGCAGTTTTCTCTCCCCCTGTGGGTTCTAGGACCTCGCCTAAGTATTTAAAGAATGGAACTCTCTCAATTTGTCCATATTTTGTAGTCAGTTTTTGAGTTTCAAATTTTGAGCAGATGAATTTGGTTTTTTGGAAGGAAATTTGTAGCATATATATATATATATATATATATATATATATATATATCTTCTTGGACAGTCTTATGTTGAGACAGCATTAAGCACTATATATATATATATATATATATATATATATATATATATATAGTGCTTAATGCTGTCTCAACATATATATATATATATATATATATATATATATATATATATAGTGCTTAATGCTGTCTCAACATAAGACTGTCCAAGAAGAAATGTTACGGCCAATTTTCAGGGCTGTAGAGGTTGCCTTGAGAAACAATCCCAGGACACGAACCCTGTCCGGAAACGTCTTCCAAAGACACTAGGGAGTATCGAAGTTGTGAGCGCAAGTGCCTGTCCCACAAGAGCGGGTGTGAAAGGATGAATCGTGAAAGTAATGCTTTAGGTAGAGGATCAGAATACGAAGAGGAGAGAAAATGTTAAGGAGATAGATGCTGTTCCGACTTTGGTGGAATTCGAATGTACTGTTAAGTTTGATGGTATGGAATGCAGTAGCGGCATTTTGTAATGTTGTGTAACGGAGGAGGTTGATAAAGTTATTAGTGGTGATTTTTATAGTGTATTGACAGATGTAATGGATTTTTAAATAATGAATCTTATGAGTTATGGTCGGTTGTTGATGCAGTCAAAAGTGATAAAGTTTGTTGTGTTTCGTCGGAAATAAGTGACGTTTCGTGTAAGGGAGACGAAGTCTTGAAGTTGTGTGATTAATTGTGAGAGTGTTGCTGTTATTGATATTGTTATTTCGGAGGAAGGGGGCAGTACGTATGTTTCTGAAAAGATCGATGGAACAACGGATTTTGCGAAAGATTTAGATGAAGCCGACGATTCAGAGACAGATCGGGAAAATATAGAAACAGGTAACGGGGAAAATATTTTTTTAGAAGACGATGGAAGTACTGAATGGCCGGACCAGGAAGAAAGCGACTGCTCTGTTAATGACTGGAAATGGTGTGGGAGAAGCTTGATGCAGTTACTACCTCACTGTTGGGCACCAGGGAATTTAAAGTAGCAAGGGGGCTCGAAGGGAGGAAAGATGAAATAGAGGCGAAAGAAGTGTTTAATGATAGTGATAATGAAACTGAGGATTGGTCTGATGTTGTAATGTGTACAAAAGATATGGAGGAGAAACAAAGGGATGTTCAAAATGATCATTTGCGGGCACCGTGTTTATAAAGGGGCGAAATTAAAAATGTGTAGCCTGTAAGTGAAGGGATCGATGTGGATGAAGAAAGAAAGTGAACGTTTCTCAATCCAAACTGTGATCTTCCAAATACAGACACAAATTTTATCGGAGAGGGCTCAAATTTGAGCAGTGAAAAGAAAGAACAAAAAAGTGAGATTCAGAAGATACAATGGTGAGATAAGAGTTATAAGAGGCAACAGTGGCAGAGTTGCACCTTGTAAGAAAAGAACGGCATGTGTATTAATGTAATTGTGTAAATAAGTGTAATTCATGTTTAGTTTGAAGAATTTGGGGGGAGGGGGATTTATGTTTCGTGTAAGGGGTAATTTGGTAAATTTAAGACGTAAGGATAAAGTGTGGAAGTTCAGATTAGAGCAATAAGGGAGTAAATATTGGCCGCACAACTGTTGAAGCGCAGAGGTCGACAGAACATCATTGATTTCATTATTTACGTAAGAGAGGAACATTAATTGCGTGTGAATAAGATTTAGGGGGTTGGGGGAATTTCAAGCGGTTTTTTAAACGTATTGGTTGTAGTATCTTGGACGGGTTTCTCGTGTAATATACGTAGTTTATCTGTAATTTTGTTCACACAAAATTTGTTACGTGGAGGTCATCGGACCTCATTAAAATTATAATTGCTTGTGGAAGCAAAACATGGGTTTACATCTAAAATATAAGCCAAGTTTTCTGGGTATGTTCCGTAGGTTAATCATATGATGTTATTTTGGAAGGGTTTTGAATAGATTAGTATGTAAAATTTTGGGGACAACTTCGTAATATATTTAAGAGAATAATTACAGGGATGTGTTTAATTTTGCAAGTAGGATATTGTTGAATTTAGAATGCAGTTATCTGATGAGTTGAAAGGGAAGTTAATTGAGCGATTTATGCACTGGTTAGTATTAGTTTTAAGTTTCTTAGTAGACGCTGTAAAATTTTAGAGGAAGTGAAAAAAGGTTATTGATTTATGGTGTCGAATAAATGTTACTCCACGAAAGACGTATTTTCTAGTGGGAACGTGGTCAGAGTGTTTGAAATATCGAGCCGAATCAAGTGTTTTGCTATGCTATTAACCGGGTTTTGCTAGTTACCATGTTTACGAATGTATGTATTCCACTGGTTATTCAGTGCCTGATTAAGGGGGATTCGGGAAGTCATATCATTACTGTAACTGCACAAAAGTAGTGTATATAACGACAGTCTGTTGTACAGTAATAATAAAGTGTCATGATGATCTCTCAGTTGGAAACAGCTTCCGGAATAGTCCCCAGTTCGGAACCCCGGGAGGGGACTGCCAATGGGGAGGCCACCGTGAGAAAAGGACTGAATAATCAGCGAAAGGGTAATGTTCTACGAGTCAGGGCGTGGATTGTCAGAAGGTAGGGAAACTAGAAAATCTGACAAGCGGAATGTTAATGTTCAGTCTACATATAGCGGGTGGTCAGTGAAGTGAAATGGAATGAAGGCAAGGTTTCCTGGTCAGATGAGTATAGGGTAATATTAGCATTAACAGAAAATGATATAACGGGAGTTGGATTTGTTAGGAATAGGAAGGTAGTGCAGAGAGTGATTTACTGTTAACAAATCAGTGATACGGCTGTTGCCATCAGAATCAACAGCAAATCAACATCCATAACAATAGTTCAGGTATACATGCCGATGTCACAAGCCAAAGACGGAGAGGTAGAGAAAGTGAAGACACTGAAAGAGTAATTCAGTACGTAAAAAGATATAAAAACTAATAGTCCAGGGGCATAGGAAGGCAGTCGTAGGGGAAGCAGTAGAAGAAAGAGTTATGGGAGAATATGGGCTTGGTTCCAGAAACGAGAGAGGAGAAATATTAATGGAGTTCTGCAATAAATTTCAGCTAATAATAGTGAATACCATTCAAGGATCACAAGAGGAAGAGGTATACACGGAAAAGGCTGGGAGATATAGGAAGATTTCAGTTAGATTATATCAAGGTTCTGCAGAGATTCCAAAATCAGATATTGGATTGTAAGGCGTACCCAGGAGCAGATAAAGACTCAGATGACAATATAGCAGTGATGAAGAGTTGGCTGAAGTTTAAGACATTACTCCGGAAAAATCAATACGCAAAGAAGTGGGATACGGAAGTATTAAAAAATGATGAGATACCCTTGAAGTTTTCTAAGGCTATAGATACAGCAATAGCGAATAGCTCAGTAGGCAATACAGTTGAAGAGGAATGGAAATCTCTAAAACGGGAAATCAGAAACGTTGGAAAGAAAAGATCGGTGCAAAACAGGAACTGCCGAGAAACCATGGGTATCCCAAGAAAACTTAAGTTAAACGATGAAAGAAGGAAGTACAAGAATGTTCTGGGAAATTCAGGAATACAGAAATACACGTCACTCAGAAATTACATAAATAGGAATTACATGGAAGCTAAGCCGAAATGCCTGCAGGAAAAGTGTGAAGAAATCGGAAAAGAAGTGATTGTCGGGAGGACTGCCTCAGCATGTAGGAAAGTCAAAAGAAACTTCCTTGAAATTAAAAGCAAGAGTGGTAACATTACGACTGCAATGGAAGTTCCACTATTAAATGCAGAGCAGAGAGGAGACAGGTGCAAGGAGTACACTGAAGGCCTCTATGAGGGGGAAGATTTGTCTGATGACGTGATAGGAGAAGAATCAGGAGACGATATAAAGGAGATAGGCGTCCAGTATTAGAATCAGAATTTAAACGAGCTTTGGAAGACTTACGATCGAATAAGGCAGAAGGGATAGACAACATTTCATCACAATTTCTAAAATCATTGGGGGAAATGGCAACAAGACGACTGTTCACGTTGGTGTGTAGAATTTATGAGTGTGGCGATATATCATCTGACTTTTCGTAAACGTTATTCACACAATTCCTAAGGTTGCAAGACACAAGTGCGGGAAGTATGGCACAATCACCTTACCAGCTCTTGCATCCAAGTTGCTGACCAGGGTAGTACACAGAAGAATCGAAAATACAATTGAAGATCAGTTTGGCTTTAGGAAAGGCAAAGGCACCAGAGAGGCAATTCTGACCTTCCGGTTGATAACGGAAGCAAGAGTGAAGAAAAATCAAGACACGTTCATATGACTTGTGACCTGGAAAAAGTGGTCGACAATGTAAAATGGTGCAAGATGTTCGAAATTCTCAGAAAAATGGGGAGAAGCTGTTGGGAAAATCCGGTAATGTATAATACGTACAAGAACTTTAAGGAATAATAATAGTGGAAGACGAAGAACGAAGTACTCGGATTAAAAAGGAAGTAAAATACATCGAAGAAGCAATTACGGAAATAAAAGAAAGATTCAAGAGTGAAATTAAAATTAAAAGTGAAGGGAAATCAGTGATAAAATTCGCTGATGAAATTGCTACCCTCAGTGGAAGTAAAAAAGGATTGCAGCATGTGTCGAATGGAATGAACAGTCTAATGAGTACAGAAAATGGGTTGAGAGTAAATCGAAGAAAGACGAAGGTAATGAGAAGTAGTAGAAAACAGCGAGAAATTTAACATCAGGGTTGGTGATCACGAAGAAGATGAAGTTTAGGAATTCCGCTACTTATCAAGGGAAATAATACCCGACAGTCCGAGCAAGGAGAACATCAAAGGCAGACTAGCTCTAGCAAAAAGGGCATTCCTGGCCAAAATAAGTCTGCCAGTACCAAAAATGGGCATTAATTTGAGCAATAAAATTTTTAGAATGCACGTCTGGAGCGCAGAATTGTATGGTAGTGAAATATAGACTGTGGGGAAACCAGAAAAGAAGAGATCGATGTATTTGAGGTGTGGGTGTTACAGACGAATGTTGAAAATTAGGTCAACTTGTAAGGAAAGGAATGAGGAAGTTCGGAGAGGAAAGGAATATTTGGCAAACACTAACAAGAAGGAAGGACAGGATGGTAGGATATCTGTTAAGACATCAGGGAATAACATCCATGGTACTCAAGAGAGCTGTAGAATGCAAAAGCTATAGAGCAAAACCGAGATTGTAATACATCCAGCAAATAACTGAGGACATAGGCTGCAATTACTACTCTGGGATAAAGATGTTTTTAGAGGAGAGGGAGTCGTGGCGGCCGCATCAAACCGGTCGGAAGACTGATGCATCAAAACAAAACAAAAAAGGAATTAGTGTATACGTAAACAGATTAGTCGATAGCTTTTCATAAAGTAGTGTCTGTTCTCTTATCTGTGAAAAATCTACATTAATGATATTCTTATACACAGAGTGTTTATGTTATAGGTAATCTAGGCCCTTGAATATGTACCCACCGCTCTGCATCTATCAGTCCTTCCTGAAACACATCACATAATTTACAACCTGATGTTCTCTGCATTGTCGTAACACATGTTAGTACAAACTTTCCGTTTTGCGTCCATGTGTCCATACTCCGTTAAATTTCCTGCTACCAGGGGAAAAGAAACATTAATGGCTTAGCCGGCCGCAGTGGCCGTGCGGTTCTAGGCGCTGCAGTCCGGAACCGCGGGACTGCTACGGTCGCAGGTTCGAATCCTGCCTCGGGCATGGATGTGTGTGATGTCCTTAGGTTAGTTAGGTCTAATTAGTTCTAAGTTCTAGGGGACTGATAACCTAAGATGTTAAGTCCCATAGTGCTCAGAGCCATTTGAACCATTAATGGCTTACTTGTGTGAGACGTACTTGAAAATACTAACCAGCCTATAAACATACAACTCGTAATCGTAATAACTATTTGCCTGAAAATGAAGTAAATACCGGTGTAACGTTGTTCAATACACCGTCCTGGGGCATCAGTAGAAATATGCGTACATATACTGCTAACACCGTGTACAAATACACTCCTGGAAATGGAAAAAAGAACACATTGACACCGGTGTGTCAGACCCACCATACTTGCTCCCGACACTGCGAGAGGGCTGTACAAGCAATGATCACACGCACGGCACAGCGGACACACCAGGAACCGCGGTGTTGGCCGTCGAATGGCGCTAGCTGCGCAGCATTTGTGCACCGCCGCCGTCAGTGTCAGCCAGTTTGCCGTGGCATACGGAGCTCCATCGCAGTCTTTAACACTGGTAGCATGCCGCGACAGCGTGGACGTGAACCGTATGTGCAGTTGACGGACTTTGAGCGAGGGCGTATAGTGGGCATGCGGGAGGCCGGGTGGACGTACCGCCGAATTGCTCAACACGTGGGGCGTGAGGTCTCCACAGTACATCGATGTTGTCGCCAGTGGTCGGCGGAAGGTGCACGTGCCCGTCGACCTGGGACCGGACCGCAGCGACGCACGGATGCACGCCAAGACCGTAGGATCCTACGCAGTGCCGTAGGGGACCGCACCGCCACTTCCCAGCAAATTAGGGACACTGTTGCTCCTGGGCTATCGGCGAGGACCATTCGCAACCGTCTCCATGAAGCTGGGCTACGGTCCCGCACACCGTTAGGCCGTCTTCCGCTCACGCCCCAACATCGTGCAGCCCGCCCCCAGTGGTGTCGCGACAGGCGTGAATGGAGGGACGAATGGAGACGTGTCGTCTTCAGCGATGAGAGTCGCTTCTGCCTTGGTGCCAATGATGGTCGTATGCGTGTTTGGCGCCGTGCAGGTGAGCGCCACAATCAGGACTGCATACGACCGAGGCACACAGGGCCAACACCCGGCATCATGGTGTGGGGAGCGATCTCCTACACTGGCCGTACACCACTGGTGATCGTCGAGGGGACACTGAATAGTGCACGGTACATCCAAACCCTCATCGAACCCATCGTTCTACCATTCCTAGACCGGCAAGGGAACTTGCTGTTCCAACAGGACAATGCACGTCCGCATATATACCGTGCCACCTAACGTGCTCTAGAAGGTGTAAGTCAACTACCCTGGCCAGCAAGATCTCCGGATCTGTCCCCCATTGAGCATGTTTGGGACTGGATGAAGCGTCGTCTCACGCGGTCTGCACATCCAGCACGAACGCTGGTCCAACTGAGGCGCCAGGTGGAAATGGCATGGCAAGCCGTTCCACAGGACTACATCCAGAATCTCTACGATCGTCTCCATGGGAGAATAGCAGCCTGCATTGCTGCGAAAGGCGGATATACACTGTACTAGTGCCGACATTGTGCATGCTCTGTTGCCTATGTCTATGTGCCTGTGGTTCTGTCAGTGTGATGTATCTGACCCCAGGAATGTGTCAATAAAGTTTCCCCTTCCTGGGACAATGAATTCACGGTGTTCTTATTTCAATTTCCAGGAGTGTACTTTCAGTCGACTGCGTTCAAACTATAAGACCAGGAGGAAGTAGCTACATATCAGTGGATAGAGCACCTTTCCAAGTTCTTAACTCACATTACAGGTGCTCATTCTATAGACCGTTTGAGAGGTGACAAACAATGCATGCGTGTGATTTGACTGCAGTGTCTGACACGAAATGCCTGGAAGGCTCGGCGACAGCCCCGTCTGGAAATCTGATGATTGAGTTGCTTACCTACAGGCGGGAATAAGTAACAGATGGTTTCTCGGCGTGTCCTGACACACCTATCATCTGCAGCAACTACGCCATGGTGCGTGTTATGAATCGAAACTTGCATAGGTGCTCTGTCAACTGACGTGTGTCATTTAACTGCACGCCTTGTAGTTTTCACGCAGTTGCCTTAGGAAACCACGCAGGCGCTTATGGATAAACACAAACGCCAGTTGTTAGTTACCAGAAAACGCTGTCAGTAACTGTCATCCACAACCAGAGTAACCTGTATCAACCGATTAGCTGCAACAGCCTCTCTACAACCGTTCCATATCTCTCCTGCACAGTGCGGTTTATGAATCAGTATCTGGAATAATCAACGGATCTTCCTATAGGCCTTACGATGTGGAAAAGCAAGAGTTCGTAAGACGATGAAAGCAGGGCGAAGTTCGATGGCAGTACACAGCTTGTTCTCTCGAAAAATAGGAAGAGGACGCAGAGCTGAGAGCCAGATCAGAAACATGAAACCACATAGAACGTTTCTCACACTCTCCACACGAAGTGTAACGGGAAGGTACGGCCGAACGCTCAGGAAACGTCCCTGACACACGGGGAAAGAAAAATGTTATATGGCCATGGATCTGGAAAAACTTTATTTTCATGTTTAAGGGCAGTTTCTACAATTCTTCACCACATTAATCATGGGAAACACACAGAAAACGAATGTATTAGCAAGGTGTGAAACACTTTGCTAAATGAAATATTCAAAATATCCTCCGTTAGCAAGGACACATTTATCAACCAGCTGATGTATCCCGGGCGAATTACGTGTTATTTCACAATCTTCCACTATATGGGCACGAAGACTCTGTACTCCTTGTTCTGGGGCTCCTTAAACAAGAGCTTTCAAATTTCCCCACAAATAAAAGTGTAGTGGGTTTAGCATCGGAGAGGGTAGAGGCCGAGGAATTAGTCCACCTGCACGCACCCGTCTGTCACGGAATCTGTTATATAGAAGCCTACGTACAGTAACACTGAAGTGAGGAGCAGCTCCATCGTGGATGAAGCACATGTTTTGGATCATTCGTAAACGCACATGTTCTAGCAGAACAGGTATTCTCTGAAGAAGCGTGATAAGTTTCTCCGTTGAGCCTGGCTGGAAGAACACGAGGTCAACCGGTCACCAACAATGGCGACCGTTACGCTGACAGAAAATCTTTGTTCGGACATGATTTCACAATTTCGTGAGGATTCTCCACAGCCTATAAGTGCAGAGTGTGAAAATTTATAATCTGATTACGCTGTAACGAAGCCTCATCTGTGAACATCACATTTGCTCTAAAGCGAGGGTCGACACATCGTTCAACGAACTATTCGCAAAAGTATGTCCGTGCAGGAAAATCAGCTACTGATGGTGGCTGCACACGCTGCGCGTGGTATGGATACAGCAGGTTCTCATGTAGTTCTCTCCAAACTTGTTGCAGCTAACTACCTCACCCACACTCTAGGGTCGTCGTCATCCAGCTGAGATGTCCTCGTCCTTCTAGGACTCCGTCAGTCGTGAGTGGTAGACCTGTAAGTCCCGTGCTCCCTGAAACGACGATCAATTGCTTCGATCTTACTCCATTCCGGGCATCGTCGTACCGGAAATCTCTCGTGATACGAACGTTGAGCGCCACGGCCATTACCACCCGCTAACCGTACAGAAACTGGGCATCTGCCAACTCCTCGTTCGAGTACACTTCTATTGCACTGTACCGGAAATGAAGTCCGTGATGAACACTAAACAGTTGATGTTACGTGCTTGCACAGACCTTGACGAGCACTAGAAGCTAGTAAATTAACGGAGCTA
Source organism: Schistocerca cancellata (assembly GCF_023864275.1). Classification (NCBI taxonomy): domain Eukaryota; kingdom Metazoa; phylum Arthropoda; class Insecta; order Orthoptera; family Acrididae; genus Schistocerca; species Schistocerca cancellata. Next base: position 493,797,764 of record NC_064634.1, read on the forward strand.
TTCGCATGTCAAAACGAGCTATGAAGTGAGTCACATGTCAACATTACCTTCATTAAATTGGAACAACAAACACTGGCGGTGAACCTAAGAATTACAACTCACTGCGCCTACTAAACAAAGAAAACCAAGACGGTGTTTGGAACATTTCGTGTATGTTCTTTTTTTGGGTGTTTCCTGTGATTAATGTGATTATGAAAAGAAGCGAAAATGGGCTCTAACACGGAGATAATGTTTTTCCGGACATATGTGCATGTAACACATTTTATTCCTCTGCTGTCAGGAATGGTTCCTCTCAGTTTGGCCATACCTAATCGTTACATGAGAAACTTAAAACAGAGATCAAATGGTTCGAATGGCTCTAAGCACTATGGGACGTCTGAGGTCATCAGTCCCCTACAACTACTTAAACCTAACTAACCTAAGGACATCACACACTTCCATGCCCGAGGCAGGCTTCGAACCTGCGACCGCAGCAGCAGCGCTGTTCCGGACTGAAGCGCCTAGAACCTCTCGACTACAGCGGCTGGCAAAACAGAGATCAATTTTGTCGGTGGGCACTGGGGTACAGACTGATGTACAGAAACTGAATTCCCCATTTTAGTTCCCTTTCCAACCAACTTCTGACCAATGTTTCTTCCACAGTTCTTTTGTAGACATACCAGCCAGCGTACGTCGACAGGGCGCTAGAATTAACGGAGTTAGCTTATTCTACTACTTAACTGAAGTACTTTTATTTATGTCTTGGGTTAGAGCAGTTTCAAAAAAAATTATACGGAATTATGATGGCCTTGCTCCAGCCTGACACTGTTTCAGATTTATCGCGGACTGTGAACGTAGAGAATTTCGTCGCTCGACGTTACCTCATTTCCACCATATGCAACGTCCATGACATGCCAGAGGTCTTATTAAAAACTTAAGTAAGGTTTCTGACCTGAGGAGTGGAATCACTTGTTACGGAATGTGAAATCTCTCAGCACTAAATCGACAATAATAAGTGTGCAGTAGCTATTCTAGTATCCTATCCGAACAGTTTTTCGAGAAGCATCAACAGACGTTTGGTGTTATGCTCGAAGCAGCGTAATTCAAGCTGGGACGCCACCATAACCCTTAATTTACGTGTAGCGCAGACAAAGCAATTCCCATTTACGGAACTGATAGCAGAACACAAACAGTGCTGCAATTTCATTTTACTGCTCTGTACCGACAAGCAACTGCGATCTCGTGGGAGGTGAAACAAAACACTGCGCGTGTCTGACAAGGTCCACTGACGCAATCGACAGAGGTTGCGATACGTGCGGTCGTTTTGAGGATATAAGGACAACGTGACGACCAGACCAGAGGACGAAATAGCACTGCGAAACGGATCTGGAGCTCATGTGAGGGTTTACGTCTGCGTGCTCGCGAAATGTCGATGCTGTTGCCCAGCGGAGTACAGCTAACACGCAGAGAGACGAAGAAAGATGGAGGTCTCGAAGTAGCCGCAAGGGCGCACGACGTTCCGTAAGTCAATGTGGTGAACACTGGAATGTGTACCTGCGGTAATTCGTTGTTGGAAATCAAAAATAAATCTTATGAAAGAATAGAAATTAACCAGCTTATCCTTAAAACCGTTTTTCCCTGTTGAAAGAAATGCTACTAAGTTTTGAAGGAATCGAATGTATGGTAGAAGGAGTGCTTCTCCTTTTTTTCCTTACGTTAAGACCTTCTAGAGACTACGTTCCAATATCAGTTCTTAATCTTTTGTTGTTCTTTCTTTTCCTTCCAGTATTTCACAATGTTTCTTTTTCCTGCCTTCAGACCACTTGGGTGTGCCAGTTTTCTTTTCCCTCTCGACCGGCCGTAGTGGCCGAACGGTTCTAGGCGCTACAGTCTGGAACCGCGCGACCGTTACGGTCGCAGGTTCGAATCCTGCCTCGGGCATGGATGTGTGTGATGTCCTTAGGTTAGTTTAACTAGTTCTACGTTCTAGGGGACTGATGACCTTAGAATTTAAGTCCCATAGTGCTCAGAGCCATTTGAACCATTTTTTTCCCTCCCGCCTTGGATTCCTTCCAACTTGAAAACTTCTCTCTCAAACTCTCTCTTTCCAGTACTACTATTTTTCTTCTATTATTCCTTTCGTACTCTTTCCTTACCTCTTGAATCCATTGGGTTGTTAATTCTTATTCCCATACTTATCTCATGATCTGTGAGTCTGTTGTCATCCATTCTGTAAATATACCCAAAAAGTAGCAATTCTCATTTTCCTTAACGTGTCTGATATGTTTCCTACGTTCTGATAAGTTTCATCGTTACTTCTTAATTTCCAAAATGCTGCATTTTTTCTGAAGACCCAATATTTTTCTTATAATTATTCTGTCTACCATTTATAATTTATGAGCTTTATAATTTAACTAGCTTACAAACCAGTTATTGTCAGCATATTCATCTTGCCAGTTTTCTATTAGAAGTGAAAACAAAAAATTAGCTGTGTTTGAGTTGCAGTATCGAAAAAAATACATTTCTGTGTATTTATGAAAACGTCTTTGAAGTTATGAAACAGTCTTGCTAAGAAACATGCATAATGTACAAATTTATAAGAACAGTATCCAAATTATGAAACGAAGTATGCAAACTACAAATTCTATGTGATCTTTATTCAACACAGAACTCGATTATAAACAACATTTCCAGTTACATATCCAGGAGCTACGATGAGTGATTTCATGTGCTAAATCACCCTTTAGCAAGGGACATAAAGTTGTTCGTGAGAAAAACAGAGAGATGTCAAATCCACTTTGCAGGATCTAACATATTGCCCCTGTCACTCGTCAACTGTAATGGCAAATGCACGTCTAACTGGAAATTTCTGTCTCTTCAAGTTAAAGAGCTGCTGGAGCAGCGGTATCTCTTGAAATATGTGCCGTTCAATGATACTCGTATTTGTGTAAGTATACTTAGCGGCATACGCAGATACTGTCTGCGTGTTACGAGTATAGTAGCAACGAAGTAATAAATTTAAACGTCATGTGCGATGCGGCAGTTTTTCATGCATCTCTGTGTTTAATATCCTGAGCTATGTATGGTAACATGATATACTTTTGTAGATGTATTTAGCATTATATGTGGATACTGTCTGCGAAATTCGTTGCGAACAGAGTTAGTAGCATAGAAATAGTAAATTTAAACGTAATGCATGATGCGGCAACTTTTTACACCTTTCATTGTTTATAACATCGTATCTCCCGAATTGCCACATATAGGTTGTTTTCACCCCAATGGCGATTGTTGCCTTATAGTAAGGGATATGTGTACTAAGTACGGTTGAAATCGGTTCAGTGGTTCGAGATGAGATGTGGAATGTACCCCACATTACATACATCTAGTCTTGTGATCTGTATGAACACTAGACAATTGCTAGCACACAGGAACTTTGGTTTCACTGCTGTTTTTTAGTTCTTTATTTCAAGTTTTTTTTAAGATAATCGCTTTTTGTAGAAGTTTTTCATTTTAACACCATGCACTTTTTTCATGTTGTGCATAATTTCTTATCGCGTCCCATATTGTGCGTCCTTTCTTATTAAGCAATTTTTCGTAAACCGTCTTCATGAAGAGTGTCATCCAAATATCAGAATTTTGTACCTTTACTATTTGCCCAATAACTATAATTAAGTATTTTGCAGCACTTCTATTTGAGATTAATTTTGTTTTCTCTACAGAGACTCATAAAGCTGTCAGGTTGGCTGTCTCTTCTAGACTTCCACAACTGCATTTGTCAGGCTTGCAGTAAGAACGTCAAAATGACCCCTAAGAGTGCCAGACAATTTTTTCAACACCTTTGCTCTTTCTCCCTAGCACAATTGGCGATATGGATGTGAAACATGGACGATAAACAGTTTAGACAGGAAGAGAATAGAAGATTATGAAATGTGGTGCTACAGAAGAGTGCTGAAGATTATTGGATGGGTAGGTCACGTAACTAATGAGGAGGTACTGAGTAGAATTGAGAAGAGGAATTTGTAGCATAACTTGACTAGAAGAAGTTGTCAGTTGGTAGGACGCATTCTAAGGCATCAAGGGATCACCAATTTGGTACAGGAGGGATGCGTAGAGGGTGAAGTCATAGAGGGAGGCCAAGGGATGAACACACTAAGCAAATGTAGGTTACGATAGCAACTCGGAGAAGAAGAGGCTTACACAGGATAAACTAGCATGGAGAGCCGTATCAAACCAGTCTTTGGACTGAAGATCACAACAACAACATGCGAGAACATAAGCGGCGAAACAGTCTGCCAAAGATAAAAATGAGAAATGATAAGGGTCATGTAACCCAATAGCACGCCTTGACATCTCGTATCAGAGAAGGGCTACATCCACTGACCACCTTAACCAACACCCTGTCTACTGTTAGCATTATCGTTGAAATTATTGGGCAAGTGCAAGGCGTCTCAATATGCAGTAAGCACACAACGCTGAATTGTGAACCGGCCGCGGAATAATCTCGGTGGTGTAAGCTGTGGCAGAAATCCTGGCGAGAAAAGCAGGGTGATATCGCAGCCAGGACCAGTTCCCCAGGTGACCACAGCAGGTAAATCTATGCAGAGGCGTGTCTAAGGAACCACATCGACAGCATACAGCCGTGTCACAAGGTGCAGCTTGATGTAGACGTTCATTAGTAGGTAACAACATATTAACAAATCTGTACCAAGACGAAGCTATTTCCATCGCGTGAATCAGGAGACTGTTGTTGGCCCACACACTCTTCCAACGAACACACGATGATGACAGTTCGGAGGGATATGGGCAGACCACCCCGTCCCCGCTAGCAAGCAGGAACTGTGTCGTGACCTTCGCCGCCTCAATGCGTCGTCCCCCAGGTAGCTCACCGCAATATAAAATTCTCGAACTTGAAGCGGTTTGAAATGAATGCGACGTATGTCAACAGGCGAAGCAAGACTCATTGACAGTACGAGAGTGAAGAGTCGTGACGTGATAGTATACAATCACAGGAAACAGTCAGTAGCAGGCGTCGGTCATACAAAGCAGACGTCTCGTGTGTGATACCTGAGAGAGACAAGCCTCCTTCCGTGAGCGGATTCGTCAGATTCTCGTAACGTAGTTTAAAAGTATAATGGGCAAGGCAGTTGCCGCAACTTCCTCACTACCGTTTTGGGAAGGGGAAAAACCTGCGCGATGTAATATCCCTTACAAAAAATATAGGTAACCAGTATTCGTACTTTCTGCAAAATAGTAAGCGAGCGCCTTTCATATTTCAGCACGGCACCCTGAATTTAATCAGTAAGCTATTATCAGTTCAGAGCTGCCATCTACAGTTGGCAAAGATCAACGAGAACCACCAGAGATGCGTACCGATCTACAAAGCGTGCCCAAGGAATGACATTGTCCTCGAAGCCGCGTAGGTAGAGGAATTTGCATTTGTCTTCATGTAAGCTCGCACTTGAAGAACAATAAAAACCATTAATTATCACTTTTAACGCGGGGTCTTCCTCACTTCGAAGGAGGCGGCCCGCCACGTCATCGGCATCCGCACTGACTATGAAGTCCCCCCACCCTGAGAGTTTTAAACCCGTCAGCCGATTAGCAACTTGCAGTAACAACGGTTTACGAAACGGGACAAAGACGTAGAGAGCAGACTGATCTGAGGCACTCTCCGACAGAGAACAAATGACGGCAACAGCTGTCAAATGACCACCACTGACGCTGCACTGTCCTTGTGCAAGTTAGGAAGAACGACCCATGCAGAAGCGGTAAAGCCAACGATTTGCAGCTATCGAGATACGTGTGACTGACGCGATCGATTACCTTAAGAAATCTAAGAAGGCAAAAGCACAATGAACAGATGTAACGGACGCCACGGATACCAAAACTCTATATTCCGCCACAGGAATTAAAATTGAACGTCCAGGGGTAAAACATTGATGTTCACCAATCACACAATCAAGCAAACAGGATAATCTGCTGTTCACAGCTCGTGCAATCAGAATTGAGTAGCGTGATGGGACGAAAATCCACCGCATTTATTCCCCACCTTGAAGCACGTAGGTACAGCTTCCCTCGCTAGATCTCGTTCAAAATGAAAGTAGAAGGAGATGCCAAAACTTCAAATAAACTTCTTTCTTAAGGCTGTCCGGCCAATGGATTTATGGGAGGGGGAATCAGCAATAAGATCAATTCCTTCGTCCACCTGAAACTCAACATTCTGGTAACGCGTCACATCTCACAGAGGCTTGCAAAACCAGCATCGGAAGGGAGGCCCACGTTGTCATTCACTGCATACATATGAGCACCATGTTGATGTGAAGCTTGAGTCACCTCAGCTTGTCAACTGGCTGCGAGGGAGGCAGTAAGAGAGCGACGGTGACAAGTGTGATGCGAAGTAGGCGGAACGACAATGTCAGTTTGTTGTTAACGAGAGAGCGTGGCTTATACTTCACCCTCAACCTTCCCACTGTTGCTTCTTAATCAGCAGCATTCCGACCATGATCCGCCGAACGTCAGCGATCCTCGAAGGGGCATCACCTGCCCAAATAATGCACGAAAAACGATATAATAAAAGTCATTAATGTCGGGACAGCCCCTCGTCCTTGCAGCATAATAACATACCAGCGTTTTTCGGAATCGCAGCTTTGCATACGCAGACGACCAGCCCAATAAGGATAGGTCACTCTCTACCGATCGTAGGAAAATCTTTCACTCAGCACCAGTGACGGCATCAATCGACCCATCAGTAAAGTGGGAATCGCTGAGCATCCACTGAGCACAACAACAGTGACGATGGGCAGTCGAACGAAGCTGATAGTCGTTGTAACAGCGCAGCGACCAGTGAAAGGCACAGGAATTACGCCGATAGCAAGGATCTGATGACACAAAATATCGGACAAATAAAACCTGTTAAGCCTGCTGCTAGATGTCGTAGTAACAAAATGTAATTATCACCAACGTCGGAAACGCATCATACGAACAATTTCATGTAGATCACGACTAAAATTAAAATGAGGAGACTGATCCACGGGATGCGTCATATAGTTGAAGTCACCATCCAGCTCAAGGTCTGAGGATTCTTGCACAAAACATAAGAGATGCCCCTCTGTAAAACTGCGAGCACGCCACCGTTTGACCCGCGACAGGCGGTGCATGAAGCACAACCAGGGTAAGGTAAAAATGATGAGAACCAGTCCCACATTAATAATCGAGAACCTCAACAGTGATGGGGAACAACTTCATGATAAAAAGAACTGTACCCAGCGAATCATCTGCCACTACATTAAAAAAGATCTGAAACCCAGGGATAGAAAAGCAGGTAAACAATACTTCCAGTCGGAATGTGTGTGAACTAGAATTTAAAAGAGGAAAATTTCCTGCAGATAAACTCATACCGAACTACGGACTGCCACTAGTATTGCCACCAGGTGAAACTAAAACTTCTATTCTCAATTTGTGTGGCCACTTTAAATAGCTTGCACCCGACAACTACAAACCTGAAGAGGTGACAGGTTCCATTTATTGTAAACCTCAACTAAAGATATACCACTACAGCTATGAAGGTAATGTTGACTCGACCAGCATTCCCAGCGAATATTATTAACATCAATAAATCCAGGCAACACATCCTTAAGTCATTGATCATCAATACCAAGTCTGTATGTTCAGCGCACTTGGCATGGTTTATTGCATACTCTTCTTATGAATTAATGACATTAATTATATTATATAAACTTTTTATAACATGAAAAATGGAAGATTTCTTATCTTATAAGAATGTTGTATAACACAATTATCATATTACAACATAATATAATTAATTAATTCGTAAAAAGGTTATACAATGAAAACATGCCAAGTGCGTTCATCGCACCCAATAACTGCCCTATACAAAAATCAAATCCAATTCTGAATTCCCTAGAATAAAATAAAATTCTAGTTGAGAATAATGAATATTTTGAGCACACTAGTACTAATTTTAAAAAATTAGGGAAGTTTTTCATTCATAATTAAAATCAATGTCAGATGAAATAAAATTTTAGATGAAAATAATGGGAATTTTCATCTCACTAGAATTAATTTAATATAATAACTTGATTCCAATTCATTAGTTATTCCTTTATACACAGTCAACAAAATTTGAGCAAAACTTTTCAGCGCCTTTTGAAAGGAGACCCAGCAATATTTTTTTCCCAATAGTACTCATTTCATTTCTCTCTGCTGGGATTTTTTGCTGGATGTCGTTGTTGATCTACAACTTGGCTGCTAACCATTGCCCATCCACCTTTTTCTTCAGGCAGCGCCTCAGAAAAAACTTGTGTAGATGGTACAGCTGCTGACAGTGGATGACCTCATCTTCCTCTGATGGGTTTGAGCACTGGACAATAATAGCAAATAACGACAGTATTGGCCAGCTGAACTAATCCTGTAGATATTCAGCTGTGTCCCAGAGACAAGGAAATGATGTTTACAACTCGTATATGTAACTGGTACTTGAGGAATGAAGTTGATCCATGAACGAAAATGAAACATCTGTTAGCGGTTTCCTGAACCAGCTCCAGCTGCCAAAGCTGTACAGGAAACTATGGTCTGATAGTGCGATGTGACCTTCTACTGTGCCAGATAGCGATAAAAACTTCAGTCAGAAGCTAGCCACTCTAGAGACAAGAACTATGCAATACTTCCCACCAGCTGGCCTGGTGAATAGATCGATTTTCGTTAATTAGTCAACCAAATACTAACCGATTTTAAGAATTTAAAATGCTATCATAATCTAAGTAAAAAGATAGAAAAATAACAACACAAAAGAAACGGTGCATACCTTCCCAGTTCAAAAATTCTCAGTTAATATTCTGTGTTGTGCATTAAATGTAAGATTCTTCTTTCCATGCATAATTATCTAGACAACTGTGTCTTTCGGTGTTTTATCATTGAATGTTGTACATAATTTCATGGTTGTCCTCTGAGGGGTACCAATATTCTTTCTGTGAGTCATGTTAATCACGTAGATAGGTTAGTTCATTAAGAAATTAAATGGACTTATATCTACATTGCTCACCAACACTGAACCTTATTTTAAAGAAGAAATGTATCATATGTCTTCAGATAATCATTTGGTGGATCCAAATTCCACACTTCTGCAGAAATTATTTCATTCCTTCCACTTTTAATACAGATATTCTGGAATTTAACATGCTCATATAATCAAGAATGAAACAACCCATTATTTTTCGATTAGTTTGAAACACAGCTAAAATAAAATAAGGTATATCAAGCTCTTCTGAATCATAGTAATACATTGTATCTAGCCCAAAATTTTGTTCCTACATAATCCTGCTACCTCAACTGTTCGTAGTTCATAGAAAGATATTGGAATTTTAGGGTTTTTCAATATATTTTCTTGTTGTTCAAGCTAATAATTCTGTTCATATTTAACAAAAGGCACACGATTTCCCATAGATTTATTACAATTTTACCTTCTTTAGAAAGTGTATCTTTCACATCAGCTCCAGTATTATTGTAGTCAGGCCATCTAAGAACAGAATATCCAGCACTGAAGCACCAAGTAAAAATTACACTAAGATACCATTCTCATAAAATTTCTTTATAGTCCCCAAAGAAATTACCAAGCATATTCAGTGGATAAAGTACTTCATTTTTCGTACCCTTAACTTTACCATTATTAAGTATATGTCCTTCTATATTTATTTTATCATTAAAAGAGGAAGCCCAATACAACAAAACTGATGATGAAATAAAAGAATGCTCTATTCTAGATATATATTAGCTTTCTTTATGGTTATAAAATCAAGTAGCCCTGCCATATAATTATTAATTAATTTTTATTAGATTTTTTACCATGAGTTGCATAATCTGTATCTTCAGCTCCAATAATACTGAAGCTCTTGTTCAACCAAACATGATTACGACGAAGCCATGCATCTCACACATTTATGTTAATTTCTTATTCCTTGTTAGGATTGTTTAGATTATTTTTCGATTTTAATGCTCTCTATTTTGTTCATTATTTTTAAAGATAATAGTTTATTAAACCAATTCTAAAAAAACTGTTACAGTAGGACCACTGGAGTCAATCAAATTATCAGTTTCACTATTTAAGATATTTGTAATTCCTCTATAGCATTAAAAGTTGGAATACATATAGGATAAAGTGGTTCATGAATTTAGCAATAGGCTTGAATGAAGCAATAAATGAGTTTCTCAATGAAAATGGGCAGTATGCTTCACAACATGGGATCACCTTGATTAAAATTTATATTGACTAATTTGAACAGATTAAAATGAAGAACATCAGTAGCAACAGTTTTGTTATCAACTTCAATAAATTGGTCACTAAATCCAAGCACACTTCCAGTTCTATCTTTTATATCCATAAATAATTAACAGCACTCTCAACAATAACTCCATGTAAAATTTCATCTGCTTTAATGTGAATTTTTGGCTTTTGCAATGAACAAATTTACCAAGTTTTTCAAATTATATTTACCTAGAGGAATTTATATTGTTTCTCCATCACAACATAATTTATTATTTTTTGGAGTTAGAAATGTTGTGTACAAACCAACTACTGCAACATTATTAAAACTTTATTGTATAGATACAGTCAATCTTTTTTTGAGAACAGATGACTTACCACTTAAATGAAATTGGAGACTCAATAAAATTTTATTTAATTAAGAATTGCAGAGAGGAAATAAAAAATAAACACAATAAGCTCTTACATAATTCTATTCAATGTGGTGTAATAGGTCCATGTGGTTGTAAGAAAACAGTATATACTTATAGTTTTATTCAAAAAGTTTAGATCAATCCAAATATCAAGACCTTATGAAAATGTGTGAGAAAAGTTTAAAATAAAAATGAGAAGATTACTATGTTTATTGGAAAAAGTTACGAAATTATACCACTAGATATGTAGGAAGATAATTTACTTGTAGTCTTCAATGATAGAAAGAAGATAACTGCAGCTCAGGGTGCTGTTGCAAAAAATAAGGAGGGTAATTTTAGAAAAAAATATAAGTGAATGAATGATAAAGTATATCAACCATAGTGAAGATAAAGTTTTTGGATTGAAACCTGCTGGTATCTTTAACATATTGGCAAGAAACCAGTAAATTTTGATGCAGGTAAGTTACTGATCAATGGGAAGGATCATAAGGGTTCAATGGACTGAAATCTGTTAACTAAAACACATTACTATAGATGATATGGGTGAAAAATTTGTTGCCATTGATTTATAAAATTATCTAGATATATTATATCATTCAGATACAATATATTCTGGAAAAAAAGATCAAGTAGAGGCATTAAATACAATAAAGAAATTGTTGATGACCACTTCCCAAAATTAAAATGGTTACAGTCAAATAAAGATGATTTTCCAAACATAGAAGTAGATTTAGACTCAAGTGAAGATGAGTGAAAGCTTAATAAAAGATATACAGAAAAATCAACTGAATGACTTTGCATGAATGATGTTACATATTTAAATGATAGATTAGCAGTTATTCATGTAGAAGAAATAGTTGGAAATAAAATTTATCAAAATGAAAAATAGGAAATAACACAAATGTGAACAAATAAATTTTGTGATTTTAATATCGACAATGCAAGAGGAATTCTATATTTGATTAGATTTTTGAATAATTTGAATAATAATAATAAATATAGGAATTGATTAGTTAATACTAAAATTTATAAATTACCATTCTAAATGCATCTCCCTGGTTATAATAACTGTGGTAATGAACAAAATTAGAAGAAAGATTAGCTAAAGCGAACAAGGAATAAATCTCATAGATTAAGCTTACAATAAACATCATATTACATGTAGAGATAGTAAAGATTTAGAAGATGGTACAAAGCAGATAACGAACTTCAGCTAGCTGTAAAGGAAAAGATGAATGCTCCTGATGATTCGGTTTGAGAAAGCTTAGGTGCTACAGCAGTTAGAGGAATAGTGTATGGAAATATAATATTAGGTATGGGTTTAGATGTTGATGTTGGGTACTATAAAAATATTAACTCTTATTAAAAATTTTATCAGTATAAACACATAACTTCAGCACTAATTTTATTATACAAGATGGTAACAAAACTAAACTAACATCAGTTAAAATTAAACTCAAAATGATCAGTTACATAGCACTGATAATTTTGTAACTGATGCACAGAAAAGAAAAAGGAGATAAAAAAAGCTGAAGTTAATTTACTCATAACATTAGGTAAACCTGGTGTGAAAAAATTTATCAGGGCTAACAAAACAAGAAGGAGGATTTATTCCTTTACTATTGGTAGCATTAACATATCTAGCAACTATTGCTTCACTAGCTGGTGAAGCAGCTGGTATTGCAAAAACAGTAATGGACAAGATGAAAGATAATGCAGAATTATAAGAACAAAAAAGGCATAAAACTTAGCAATTGGGAAGCAAGCTGCCACTGAAATAAAAACATTGCAGAAAATAATTCATGTGTATCCTAATAGGTTAAGTAATTTCGCTACAGAAAAATTTTTCTAAACAATTAAAAATCAAATACTGTTGTGGTGTTTCTATGATTGATGAATTATCCTAGAGAATATGAATTTGGGACAGTTAATTTAGGTACATCAGATCATGCTGGCTTTCATTGGGTCTGTTATTCTACAAATAAAAACAAAAACGTTGTGTTTCATTAATTTAGACAAAATATTCGTTATGAAGTGGTTAAATACCTTGGCTAAAGTGAGTTATACTATAACAGACAACGAATAGAAAATTTTAATGAAGTAATTCATACCCATTTGCATAAATTTGTTTTAAAATTGTTGTCAGAATACTATAAATTTGATGATATTTTGAATGAAGTAATTCATACCCATTTGCATTTGCATAAATTTGTTTTAAAACTGTTGTCAGAATACTATAAATTTGATGATATTTTGAATATAATAACTGAACGTTTTTGGAACCAAGGTGCTGCATAAAGGCACCTGCAAAGTCAATGAGCAAATAAACTTAGAAGAAACTCAAACAGTATTGGAATCAAAAACTGAAGATTATCAATCAAATATTTAAAAAATTCAAAAATAAAAAAGTTGATCAAACACTCCAACATTAATCTTAGTATGTTTATAATACATTTGCAGAAATAAAATCATTAGTTGATGCAAAGAGGGTATATACTTAAGCAATTTTAAAATGTATTAAGTAACATTTTAAATGATCTAAAAGTTATATTGATTTTATAGGTAAAGGACTGATAGATATAAAATATCCTGTAAGTCATTATGATGTAGTTACCACACAATATTTGGAAAATGAGTCTGCAGCAGCTAAAACATACTTTGTGTTAGATATCAATGACTATAGTCGGCAACTTAGCCTGCATCTGGAAAGTCATGCACCAAAAGCTGATAGGGAAATATTCTAACATAATTTAATAACAGAAATGCAATTTATGATAGTGCTGTAGCAGGTCATCATAAAAAGGCACATAACATCATACAAATCTCAATTATCTTTTACATAGAGAGGTGCACTGGAAAGAAAGGGATGTGATAAACAAGTACTTGAGTTTATATTTGACTTAAGAAATGATGTACACAGATGTGGATTTCAGTTTACACACTGAAAAAATTATGTTATTGGGTGAGATGTAGACAAATACTGTAAGAGAGAAAAAGATGGAATTACATCAACCTATAAATGTAAAAATAAATTTATTTGGTAAAATAATTTAAAAGTTAAAGAAGACTAGTCTATATAAATATAATCATACAGCAATCATACTCAAAGTCATTCTCTAATAATGATAAAATAACAAACATATTTCTCAAAACAGTACTAATGAACACTAATCTATATAAATGCAATCACTCAGTAATAATACTAAAGTCGTTATCAGATAATCGAATTCTGATTTCTCAAATCAGTATTTTCAGTTGTTGCAACGACACATGGTTGCATTTCGATAATTTGTTCTACAAGCAATTTTGTAATGTTCTTAAGTTTTGAATTTCTTCTCTTCTTTTCTTTAGCACACACATAGTTGTTTATCATTTTGTCTATCTTCAAATTGTTCTCGTAAGTTTCCAATTGTTGACTGTAGTTTTTATTGACCATGTTGTCTAACTGGAGAAAAAACTTCTTAGTAAAACTTCTTTAAACATATTTCAGTAAGAAGCATTTTAATCTAAACATTAACTTATGTCATCCAGATTCATTGATAAATATGGTTCACTTTTCAATATAAGATAGATGTGGCAAATGCCCAGTTCTCGATATATTTTGATATTGTGCTTTATCATCACTTTCCACATGTTTACGAATTGCATCATCAGTATTTTTACACCCAATACCATTTCAACTTCCTTTCCTGTAAACCAAGGAGTATTCTCTTTATGAGTTATCACAAGTACTTTTTTACTGTTGTAAACAACCCCATTGTTGATCTCAAACATATTCATTACTGGTGAAGCTGAAGCAATGACAGCAGAAGAAATTGGTTGAATATAAAAAAAAGAATTTTTCTTTGATTTTTTTATATTTATTAATAAAAATTTTATTCATATAAACATTTCATACACTATGGACAATCTAATTAACACCTTCCTATTTTCTATCTATGTTATCCTGATGATGTATCTGCATTCATAGATCATCTAACCAATGAAAATATGAATTATTTATATGATCTAAATGGAGAAGAATTATGTATTGCTTATGAGTATTTTAAAAACAAAACTAAAATTTCTACTCCACACTGTTCCTAAATATTCCTTTCATGAAATTAAGGATTTTATACCATTAGTAACCAACACATTTTTCCCTAATAATAAACAATTTTATATTTTTAATAAAAAATATTTCTTATAAATGACACCCTAAAAATAAGTTAACTAAAAGCTAAAGGAAAACAATCAATAGTAAGAGGATATTCTAAACATAGTAAACAACTAATTCAACTTATTAACAACAAAAATCCAGAGACTGCATGCATTGTGGAGTCTTATTTAATGTAAACAAACTAAAAGCTAAAGCGGAAGTACTAGGAATTAAAAGATTTTCTAATCAAAGAAAGGAAAAAAATTTGTGTTTCGAGGAATATGTAATTTTTATTCAGCAACATCACAAACTAATAGAAATAAAACTGTTAATTGTATTAAAAAATAATCTGTATAATAATACAGAATGGAAATATATATCAGGAGATTTTGCATCAAATGATGATTTTATCAGAGAATTTCATGATAAATTAAATTGGAAAGTCATCTAATAATTCAGCGAGATTTATCTGAAGATTTTATTTGAGAAATTCAAGGTAAAATTACTTGGTATACTTCATCATGTAGACGAAATTTATATTTATAAACGAATTTCAGGATAAATTAAACTGGGTGATACATAACATACACAATTAATTATCTGAAGATTTTATAATAGTATGTAAACATAAAGATAACTGACCAAATAATGTAAGCTTTCAAAAAGTATCTGAATGATTCATACAAAAAATAATAAAATAAAATATTATGAATTATCATCTAACTCCACCATAGCCAGTCCCAAGCCTGGTTGAAAAAGGAGGAGGGGGAGGAGTAACACCTCATAAAAAAACCTTGGTTCACCTGGCCTGGGTGATAGTACCTCGTGAGGGCCCCTTGCCAGGGATATGGTGAAGACCTCAACGGCAGTGAAGGTGGAGATGAAGATCATCCGTACGGCAGAACTGGCGGAAGAGGCAACCTTGCTTTTTGGGATACTATAAAAGCTATTGTCCAAGGTTATTTGGACAAAGGGCATGACAGTTCCACAGGTTAGTGGCAGTAACACTACAGTGCCTGTTCCGCATGTTAGTGGCGGCTTATCTATAATACTCAGAAGTGGAACTCTGAGGTTAACCAGACTGAAATCTCAATTTCAGTCACAAACCCAGTCCAATTAAATCAACACGGATACAGCACCTTCACAGACAAATTACCCCAGTGGGTCAAATCCCACGGTTGGAAAACCGCAAGTAGTCTATTCGGATTCTGGGGAGACCACAGAAGTGTGCATGGAGGTAAATCGGAGTACCTTAAAACCCCGTAATAACAAAATCAAACCAATATCTAGAAGTTGGCTAATGACATTTAATGTAAACTCTCTCTTAAAAATGGGAAAACTAAAAAACATCCTGGACAAATCCAGAGAACGTAAAATCAAAATTATTGCATTTCAGGAATCATGATATACAGATGATAATCCTTTTGATTTGGAAGGATACAGGATATACAAAGGAAAACCTAGAAAACGAGCCATGGCAAATTGTCCACAATTTGGAACTGGATTTATAGTAGATACATCAATACTTGATTCAGTCGCAACTTTCAACGGGTCGGCTCTCCACGAAGACAATAGAATCACCTAATAAGATATACACCCTAATCAATGGACATGCACCAATTAACATCACTAACAAAAACAAAATAGTAGAAGTAGAAGAATTCTGGAACCAATTAGATAATATTCTCCAAAAAATTCCAAATAACCATGTCAAAATCCTTATGGGCGATTTCAATGAACAAATCGGTAAAGAAAAGAAATATCGATATTGCGTAGGTAAATGGTCAGGGCATACACAGACCAACTGGAATGGCATGCGACTCATTGAAATCTGCAAAAACCATGACCTATTTTTCAAATCAACATTTTTCAAGAAAAGAGCCTCGAAAACGAAAACTTGGATCTCACCTAATCCATTATTAGATGAATATGAGTTGGATCATGTAATGATCTCCTGCATAAATACAGTAGAAATCATGAAACTTAAAGTCCTTAATGGACTAGATCTAGATTCCAACCATTACCCAACAAAATTCTCCCTAGATGTCATTCCAGAAAAAAGAAAATTCACTAAGAAATCTCCACACCGTAAATATGATGTACAAAAGATAAATGGCAATGAACAATTTACAAAAGAAACGCAAAATTGGCAACAACTGCAAGCAGGACTTTTAAATGCAGCTGAAACTGTAGCACCACAAACAAGAACACGTAAACACCCATGGTGGACAGATGAGTGTGACCAACTGATTAATCTCAGACAACAGGGGTGGCAAAATTGGTTGTGCAACAAAAATCAAAAGACCCTGGAAGATCTCAAAGATACCAGGAAACAGTCACAAAAGCAATACGAACAGTCCATAAACAACACGAAGACAAAAAATTGCAAGACATAGAAAATGATTTCAAGAAAAACAATTTCCGAAATTTCTACAGAGTATTCAAACAAAAATTAACAAAGTACTCTCCTCCATCACCCCAGTTCAAAAATGACCATGGGGAAATTGCTCATACCAACACCGAAAACTGTGAAATTCTTGCAAAATACTTTTCTAAATTACTGAATTGTGAAAAGCCTGCAGAAAAATTTGAGTTCCATCGTACACAACGAAACTCAGACTCAAAGCCACCAAGTTTACAAGAGATTAAAGAGATAATTCAGTCACTGAAAAATAACAAAACATTAAGAGAAGACCAAATCATCACAGAACTATGGAAAAATACAGGAGAAAATCTTATTGCCAAACTCAAAGAAATTATACATGAAATCTGGAAAACTGAAAAAATCCCCACAGATTGGAAGACTGAAATCATACATCCTCTGTACAAAAAAGGAAGTAAAACAGATCCCATCAACTATTGTGGAGTCTCTTTATTGTCAATAACATACAAAATTCTGTCTAAAGCCCTACTAAACCGCGCAGAACCTCAGCTGGATTCAAAACTAGGCGATTACCAAGGTGGGTTCAGAAAAGGTCGATCTTGCGTAGAACAAATCCTTAACTCGAAAAACTCAATGAAATATTTACATAGTACTTCAAACAAAAGTTATGTCATCACGTTTGTCGACTTTAAAAAAGCATATGACAGTATAGACTGAGAATCCCTTTTTGAAGTATTAGCAGAATTTGGACTAGATCAAAAGACAACAAACATCATAAAAGAAACATTCACAGAGACCAAATCCAAAGTAAAATTTATGGGAGAATTGAGCACAGAATTTGAAATAGACACAGGAGTACGACAAGGGGATGTACTGTCCCCAGCGCTCTTCAATTGTGCTCTTGAAAAAGTTGTTAGAGAATGGAAAAAAGCAGGTGCACCAGCACACAGACTGGGAGCAAGACATAAGGGCATAGAATTACACTGTTTAGCATTTGCTAATGACATGGCACTGATCGCACAAGACATTACCGATGCACAGAAACAGCTAGAATTATTACAAGAACAGGCAGCTAAAATAGGATTACAAATTTCATTTGAAAAAACAAAATTTATGACTGATGTCAAAGATGCACCTTCTGATCTCAAAATTGGTAATAACTACATCTCTCGAGTAAAAGAATTTAAATATTTAGGTGAATGGATTGCAGAAAATTGTAATGAAAAGAAATCTGTCAGATCAAGAGTCCAGAAAATGGAGATGGCGTTTCAGTTAACAAAAAACATTTACAACAAAAAGAGTCTCTCGTGGAACTGCAAAATACGACACTACACAACAGTAATTAGACCCAAAGCTCTCTACGCATCTGAGACACTAAACCTTCAACAGAGAACACTAAAAGAGGAATTAGAAGTGAAAGAACGTAAGATAATGAGGAAAATCCTAGGACCAAGAACTAAAGATGGGGTACATTATCCAAAACCCAATGCAGAAATATATAAAAAATCTCCAAAATAACAGACACAATGCGCATGAGAAGAATCCAATTCATGGGGCGCTTATAAAGAATGGACTCAAACAGGTTAACGCACAAAATCCATACATTTTTAAAAAACAAAACTACAAGACTGAACTGGTACAAACAGATGGAAAAAGACCTGAGAAATTAGGGTCTCCAAATCTACATGATAGAAATGAAATCAGAAAAATCACAAACACACGGGGTTTTGAGGAAGAAGAGAGAAAAACTAACCGACATACATGGTCTATGCAACGAAAGCTAGCCCATTCGTTGTTTATGAAGGAATACTGGGCGAAAAGGAAGGCCAACAAATGTTGATTATGCGTGGTCCTAAGTGATCCATCCGCGAAGAAGAAGAAGAAATATCATCTACTACAGAATAAGATCATTCTACATGATTAACTGATCAAGATTATCATTTTGTAAAAACTAAATATAATCATTTTATTCACAAAGAATGAATTAATAAATTATAAAGGATGTAGCAACCAGTTGCAGAAACATAATTTATTTATGTTGTTGCAAATCGATTTCGACTGATAGCAGTCATCATCGGTGGATTTTTCTAACTAATACGTGCCATACGTGGAAGTACTGTCCTTGGCAGTCCAAGGACAGTACTTCCACTTATGGCATGTATTGGTTAGAAAAATGCACTAAAGATGACTGATATCAGTCGAAATCGGTTTGCAACAAGATAAATAAATTTTGTTTTGGCAACTAATTGCTGTATTCTTTATAATTTTATACTCTGCAATCGCTGCACCTTATGGAGCCCAACATTCAGAATTAATAAATGGTTAGCAGAACCAGATCATTCTACTTGTCCAATATGTAGCAATGATATTAAAATACTTATGCCAATAAAGTTAGAAAATATCATCAATCGACTGTTCTTGCATATAGTTAACCAAAATATTAAAATAAGTGTGCCAACAAACAATTATTAATGTTTATTTCATTGTTTGGTATATATTTACTGAAGTAGGATTAACTCTTAATGGTTCTACGCATTTTGGATGTCTACAGTATCTTAAATTCTATACACTTCTCGGTGTAAGTTTTTTCGTTGTGCTCTAATGACATAATAATTATATTGAAAGTTCTCATCAGGACATCAAGCATCAAATAATGAAAAAGAATCTATTCAAGTTTTATGCAATAAAATCAGAGATATATTAACATCTGATGAGTCCATTAGTATAGCAAATACTACATTTATTATTCAAATATTAGCAATTCCAAGAGTAGCAAAGATAATAAAATAATTACGGTTGATGATAAAAAGACTTAAAGGCTTACTACTTGTGTTGTCCTAGAGCAATAACTGTTACCTTAACCTATAACACAGATTTCACCTTAGCTTGACAACTGACTACAGGTGAAATTAAGAAAATTATAGAAGGAATTAGACACAAATATCAAAGAGAGTTAACCAGTATTTTATGTAACCAATCGGGCAAATACAATGAGGAAGGATTTTCTCTAACGATATTAAAATGTTGAGAAACTGGTTTTTTAATATAATTTTGTTCATTGGACTTTTCTATAAAGATATTATCTATGGCTGTTGGTGAGCAATTGACTACCTGAGTGGGGAACTTTACAGTGGGAATTAAGTCGAATTATAGTGTTACTAACTCAAATAAGTTCTTATTGGGAGAGTTTTTAAGGAAATCTACATTGAAGTCACGAGCAACCACCATTTCTTTGTTTTTGGTTTTTAAATGGGCACAGAAGACATGGTGGTAACTAGCACGATGTGATGGCAAGCGATTCAAATGCTCATATCTCCACAATCACAACAGTTACTACCACACAATCGCTATTTTGCACAACCGTAGAACTAATGGTAATATCAGTCACAAAAAAGCAGTGCTGGGCATTGAGTGATTTTGGAAGACTCGTCAATTTTGTCATAGTGCTTGTGAGTGATGTCTGACTTTCGGGAAACTATCATCCACACAATTTCGAAGACTGCAAGAGCTGACAAGTGCAAGAATCATCAGCTCATGCATCCAAGTCGCTGACAAGAATAATATAGAGGAGAATGGAAAAGAAAGTCGACGACGTGTTGGATGAAGATCAATTTGGCTTTAGGAAAGGTACAGCAACAGAGAGGCAATCCTGACGTTGCACGTGATAATGAAAAGCAGACAAAAGAAAAATTAAGACACGTTCGTGGGATTTGTCAACCTGGAAGAAGCTTTTGACGCTGTCAAATGGGAAAATTGTTCGAAATTCTGAGGAAAATAGCGGTAAGCTGTAGGGAGAGACGCGTACTATACAATATGTGCGGGAGCCTAGAGGAGATAATAAGAATGGAAGACCAGGAATTAAAAAGGGTGTAAGTGAGGGATGTAGTATTTTGCCTCTGCTCTTCAACCTGTTCATCGAAGAAACAATACTGGAAGTATAAGGAAGCTTCAGGAGTGAAATTAACATTCAAGGTAAATACTGTATATCAGTGATACGATTTGCTGATGATATTGTTACCCTCAGTGAAAGTGAAGAAGTAGTACATGATCTGTTGAATGGAATGAACTTCCTAACAAGTACTGAGTATGGATTCAGAGTGAATGGAAGAAAGACGAAAGTATGAGAAGTAGCAGAAACGAGAACAGCGAGAAGCTAAATCAGGACTGATGGTCAGGAAGGGATGAAGTTAAGGAATTCTGCTACCTAGGCAGCAGAATCACAAATGCCGTCCGGAGCAATGAAGGCATGAAAAACAAACTAGCACTGGCAAAAAAGGTATTCCTGGCCAAGGGAAGTCTACCAGTACCAAACATAGGCCTTAATTTGAGGAAGAAATTTATGAGAATGTACGTTTGGAACACAGCATTGTATGTCAGTGAAACATGGACTGTGGGATAACCGGAACAGAAAAGCATAGAAGCATTTGAGATGTGGTGCTGCAGACAAATGTTGAAAATTAGATGGACTGATGAGGAATGAGGAGGTTCTGCACAGAATGGGAAAAGAAAGGAATATGTGGAAAATACAGACAAGAAGACGGGGCAGGGTAATAAGACATACCGCATTAAAGCACAAGCAGCAGTGCAGTCTCTATTGTGCTATACTAAATATAAAATTACTCTGGGCCATTGCGGCAACCTGGGTGTCAGTCGGTTAAAACCCCTTACTTGAGCCTGTACATACCCCACAGCGAAGAACTCCAGCACACATTTCACATGGATTCCAAACGGCCTCGCTGCCTGTGGATGATTCGTAAAGAAGCGTTTGATCGCTGGACGAGCAACGATATGGTATGCTGTGGAAGCAGGAATAGCGAGGAGCTGACACGCCTGACACACCACGAGAACCTGTCTCCAGATAGCAAGTGTCGGTTCACCAGCCTCAGCACAAGCACTGGGTATGGGGCTGGTCCTGTAAGTGACCGTGGAGAAACTGATCCCATCATGGTGTACAGCGTCAATGATTTTTAGGTAGGAAGGTGTCATGGACCTGTACACTGTGCACCCATAGTCCAGCCATGATCGGACGGAAGCCCTGTAAAACTGGTGCAGACAGCCCTGTCCGCTCCCCAAGACCTGTGGTCGATTCACTTCAGATTGTTCAATGCCTTATGGGCCACCTTATTGGCCCTTGCCCTCAGGTCATCCAAGTGGCGTAACCATGATAGCTTGGAATAAAAAATGAGGCCCAAAAACCGTACAGATACTTTAAAAGGCAGAACAATGTTCCACATACGCAATTCAAGTAAGTAAAAAATACGAAAAGGACGATTAAAATGAACAAACACACACTTTTCCACAGAAAATGCAAAACCAGTAGTTGCAGCCCACTCCTAGAGCCTCTTCAATGTAAGTTGCAACTGACGAGTTGCTGTTGCAGTGTTGCAGGAAGAACAGAAAACTACAAAATCGTCCACAAATAAGGAGCATTATACAGGATTCTTTACTGTACACGTAATACTGTTTATGGTTATGGTAAAGAGAGGTAACACTTAAAAAATGCCCTGAGGAACACCATTCTCCTGCTCGAAACTATTGGACAGCACGTCACCAACTCGGAACCGAACAAAGCGCTTTGATAAAAAGGACCGAATAAAGTTGGGGAAACGGCCACGGAAGCCCCATTGGTGGAGGTCCCCTAGAACAAGTTATCTCCAACTGCTGCCCTACACCTTATTCGTATCAAAAAATACACGTACACAATGCTATTTACAAAGGAAAGCCTGCTTAATAGCCGGCTTCAGCAAGGTCACATGTCGACAGAGGCTCGAAATCTCCTGAATCTGCACTGAGAGCTGATTTAGGAGTTTCCTGGTCTCCAACATCTGGACCAGACAGCGGCTAATCATTCGCTCCAAGGTCTTTCCTACACAGCTCGTTTACGCGATGCTCCAGTAACTACAACATGTTCGGTTCTTTCCAGATTTCAGAAAAGGGGTCAAAAATCCTCTCGCTAAGAGTTGAGGAAGTTGTCTGTCTGCCACGAGGATTTAAAACATTGTAAGAGGATTTCCTTCGACACTGGCTTCAAGTTCTGTATTATGTTGTAACGGATTTGGTCATGACCGGGCGCAGTATCATGTGTCACTAACAGGCCTGAATCCAGCTACCACATAGAGAATGGGCAGTTATAGGACTCTGAATTATTAGACCTGGTTTCCAAGTCAAGCCTTTCCATGGTGGCACGGTGATGACGAAACACTGTACTCTGGAAGGCAGTGGCTGTAATCAGCACAGAATTCTCTGCCATTGTCTGTGAAATGTCTTCAGATGATGTTTGCAGACACCTGTGATTCCATAACGCTGTCATAGGTAACCAACTGCCTTTACCAGAAATTCTCCTCATATCTTCCTATACTGTAATGGAATAAGTGGAATGGTTGATAGAGTCTATTAACACATATCGTGGCCTTCTCTTGCTCTTCTTGACGATACATCGAGCCTTTGCCTTTGCTGATCGAAAGAGGAAGGGGTTTTCCGTTGTTGGGCGTCCTTAAACGGTCGCAGAGCTTCACGCTTCTCCCGAATAACTGAACAACACTCACCAGTCCACCATTGCACAGGGGTCTCCTAGGGTGATGAGAGGACCTTGAGGACCTTAGGATGAAGAGGTCAGCTGCATGATGGATAACACATTTGATGTGGTCCAGACACACCATGATGTTGTTCTGGCACTCAAACACACCCAGGTGGCCGAACAGCATCCAGCTGGCTTTGCCGATAATGCACTGTAGGTGCAGCATTTTAGCGAGAGATCGATAGAGTAGCTGAATGCTGAGTGGGAAGTGGTCACTTCAGTGAAGGCTGTAGTGGTTCCACTCAACAGAATCCACATGGGCTGGAAAGCAGAAAGAGAGGTCGATGGTTGAGAATGAGAAAGTAGTGGGACAGAAATGAGTGTGAGTGCATGTACTGAGGATGCACAACTCATGAGACGTCATAAGGCTCTCCAAAACCCATTCACAATGCCAAATGAAGGTCGAACCCCACAATATATGATGGATATTGAAGTATCCCAGTAGCAGAAATGGTCAGGCCAGTTGCTCTGTAAGAGCTGTCAGAGCTTCAGAGCTTCAGAGTCAATCACAATATAGTGACCAGTGATCCTCTGACATACACGAACTTCAACCACAACCGCTTGCAGGTCAGCAGCTAGGGGGACAGCAGAGGTGTTGTGTACGTTATTGTCAAACGAAGTGACCCCTCCCTTGGTCCTTCCCCCAGTCAGGTCATCCTTGTGACAGAGTGTACAGCCACTTAGGACAGAGGCATCAGTCACTTTAAAATCTGTTTCCTGCAAATACAGGCAAAGGAGGTCTTCCTGTACTCGAATTTCCTCCACATGTGTCCAGAAGTTTTCACTACAGTGTGGAAGCCATTTTCAGTGTCAGATTTTATTCCGTCTTTCCCTTTCTCGTTCCGCCATAGTGGCGAGACGCCAACGGATGTGCAGGGATCACTTTAAGGCTCTCTGGTTTCCTTAAGTAAACGTGGATGTCCACACCGGTGATGGTATGATTATTGTCAAATCCACCAGACAGCAACAACATCATATGATCCTTATGCTTGGCTGCTTTGACCATTTGGTCTTCGTCCCATCTTGGATTCTGGGATGATGGCTACGCTGGTGTAAGAGAAACACTCTTGTGGTTCAAATGGTTCAAATGACTCTGAGCACTATGGGACTTAACAGCTGTGGTCATCAGTCCCCTAGAACTTAGAACTACTTAAACCTAACTAACCTAAGGACATCACACACATCCATGCCCGAGGCAGGATGCGAACCGCCGACCGTAGCAGTCGCGCGGTTCCGGACTGCGCGCCTAGAACCGCGAGACCACCGCGGCCGGCAAACAATCTTGTGGATTTCTTCCGATGTCTGCCATGAAGGTTTGCTCTCTTCGCTGACGTTATGTTCGACAGCTTTCAATACTTCAGCCAAAGGACGACTGGGCTGTGGAAGCAGCGGTGCAGGTTGGCTGCTGGCTGCTGCATTTACAGGTGCAGGTAGATGTGCCCTGCTCAGACGTTGTATTCTGAGTGCTAACAGCGACCTTCTGAACAAGCTGCTTCAATGCTGAGTCAAAGACGATGAGACTTGGTGGCTCAGTGGCCTTAAAGAGTATGAGACACACGGGATGACTTTAATTACCTGAATCTTCTTTCTTCAGTGAAGATAGGACAGTCTCTGCTCCAAACCAGATGGACCTCGGATCAGTTAACACACTTGGATGGGGCAGTGCATTGAAAACCTTGTTCGTGTGTTGTGCAGCCAAAGGACTACATGTAGCGCGATCTTTACAACACACAGTGTCGTCGTAACTGCCGTCTGCTTCAGTGTCGTCGTAACTGCCGTCTGCTTCACGTCTGCTGTGCAGCGAGCTACGTTAATTTAAGTATTCACTGTATTTTTATTACTTGTCACTTCTTCTTCCGTGTGTTTTTGCTTTTAAGAAGCTTTAATTGCCGAGTGCTAGTAATAGGGTTCCATACATTTCGCGTTTGTTTTGAATACAGTCAGAGAGTCCCCTTCGTCAGCCACAGTGCCAGTAGTGCTAGTGTTTGTTTTCAATACAGTCCAGAGACAGGTAGTGCTAATTTCATTGTTTTCTACAACAAGTGTCTAGCAACCACAGTTTAGTCAACAATCAGTCGCCTTTAGTGAATCAGCAGTCTAGTTAAAAGTTTATTAACTCTCTACAGTAAATTGTTTTCTTAGGATGGATAGGATGTGTGACTGCTGTGTACGGACGCAGGAGATGGCCACTGTTCGCGAACAGCTGAACGTGTTGATAGCCGCGGTCAGCCGTCTTCAGGCTGCTGCCTCGGAGTGTAGCGGCAGTGGGGAGTCTGTTGCGTCGCATGGTACAACCCAGGTGTTACATGTTTAACCCACTGTCCCTGCTGCCGAGACATCTTCGCGGGTACCGGGCGCGGTTGGGCCACCCTCTCCCCAAGTGGAGTGGAGGGTTCAGCGGCGATCACGGCGCACGAGGCGGAGGGTCAATGTGGAGGCTGGCCGTGTGGAATCGCCCGCTCTGCTTGTGAGTGGACATATGGCCGCTCCTTCAACAAGGTCCGAGCAGGCACACGGGGGGAGGGGTTTATTAGTTATTGGGAGCTCCAACGTTAGGCGAGTGATGGAGCCCCTTAGGGAAATAGCGGGAAGGTCGGGGAAGAAGGCCAGTGTTCACTCTGTCTGCTTGCCGGGGGGTCTCATCCGAGATGTGGAGGAGGCCATACCGGCGGCGATAGAGAGCACTGGGTGCACCCGACTGCAAATTGTTGCTCATATCGGCACCAATGACTCCTGCCGTCTGGGTTCAGAGGTCACCCTCAGTTCGTACAGGCGGTTGGCAGAATTGGTGAAGGCGGAAAGCCTCGCTCGCGGGGTGGAATCAGAGCTAACTATTTGTAGTATCGTTCCCAGAACCGATCGCGGTCCTCTCGTTTGGAGCCGAGTAGAAGGCTTAAACCAGAGGCTCACACAATTCTGCGGAAATCTGGGGTGCAAATTTCTCGACCTCTGCTATCGGGTGGAGAAATGTAGGGTCCCCCTGAATAGGTCAGAGGTGCACTACAAGCCGGAAGCGGCTACAAGGGCAGCGGAGTACGTGTGGAGTGCACATGTGGGTTTTTTAGGTTAGAGAATTCCCTCCCTAGGCCCGACAAGACGCCTCCCGAGACGCGGCAAGGTAGGAGTAGGCAAAATGCAACAGGGAATAACAATATTAATGTGCTAATAGTAAACTGCAGGAGCATCTATAGAAAGGTCCCAGAACTGCTCTCATTAATAAACGGACACAATGACCATATAGTACTAGGGACAGAAAGTTGGCTGAAACCAGACGTAAACAGTAATGAAATCCTAAACTCAGATTGGAAAGTATACCGCAGATATAGGCTGGATGGTGAAGTGGGAGGCGTGTTTATAGCGATAAGAATAGTATCGCAGAAAATTGATGGAGATTCGAAATGTGAAATAATTTCGGTGAAGGTCACGGTTAAAGCAGGCTCAGACATGGTAATTGGATGTCTCTATAGGCCCCCTGGCTCAGCAGCTGTTGTGGCGGAGCACCTGAAGGAGAATTTGGAAAATATTTCGAGTAGATTTCCGCACCATGTTATAGTTCTGGGTGGAGATTTTAATTTGCCTGATATAGACTGGGAGACTCAAACGTTCATATCGGGTGGCAGGGACAAAGAATCCAGTGAAATTTTTTTAAGTGCTTTATCTGAAAACTACCTTGAGCAGTTAAACAGAGAACCGACTCGTGGCGATAACATATTAGACCTTCTGGTGACAAACAGACCCGAACTATTTGAAACAGTTAACGCAACACAGGGAATCAGCGATCATAAAGCGGTTACTGCATCGATGGTTTCAGCCATAAACAGAAATATTAAAAAAGGTAGAAAGATTTTTCTGTTCAGCAAAAGTGAAAAAAAGCAGATTACAAAGTACCTGACGGCTCAACAAAGAAGTTTTGTCTCAAGTACAGATAGTGTTGAGGATCAGTGGACAAAGTTCAAAACCATCGTACAATATGTGTTAGATGAGTATGTGCCAAGCAAGGTCGTAAGAGATGGAAAAGAGCCGCC
This sequence comes from Schistocerca cancellata, assembly GCF_023864275.1. NCBI lineage: Eukaryota > Metazoa > Arthropoda > Insecta > Orthoptera > Acrididae > Schistocerca > Schistocerca cancellata. The sequence continues at coordinate 493,825,558 of NC_064634.1, forward strand.
GTAGCACAACAACCGAGTTAGAAAGCTGCTGCAGAAGCAAAGGGAACTTCACAGCAAACATAAACATAGCCAAAGCCTTGCAGACAAACAAAAATTACGCGAAGCGAAATGAAGTGTGAGGAGGGCTATGCGAGAGGCGTTCAATGAATTCGAAAGTAAAGTTCTGTGTACTGACTTGGCAGAAAATTATAAGAAATTTTGGTCTTACGTCAAAGCGGTAGGTGGATCAAAACAAAAAGTCCAGACACTCTGTGACCAAAATGGTACTGAAACAGAGGATGACAGACTAAAGGCCGAAATACTAAATGTCTTTTACCAAAGTTGTTTCACAGAGGAAAACTGCACTGTAGTTCCTTCGCTAGATTGTCGCACAGACGACCAAGTGGTAGATATCGAAATACATGACAGAGGGATAGAAAAACAATTAAAATCGCTCAAAAGAGGAAAGGCCGCTGGACCTGATGGGATACCAGCTCGATTCTACACAGAGTACGCGAAGTAATATGCATCTTCTTGCAGCGGTGTACCGTAGGTCTCTAGAAGAGCGTAGCGTTCGAAAAGATTGGAAAAGGGCACAGGTCGTCCCCGTTTTCAAGAAGGGATGTCGAACAGATGTGCAGAACTATAGACCTATGTCTCTAACGTCGATCAGTTGTAGAATTTGGGAACACGTATTATGTTCGAGTATAATGACTTTTCTGAAGACTAGAAATCTACTCTGTAGGAATCAGCATGGGTTTCGAAAAAGACGATCATGTGAAACCTAGCTCGCGTTATTCGTCCACGAGAATCAGAGGACCATAGACACGGGTTCCCAGGTAGATGTGGTGTTTCTTGACTTCCGCAAGGCTTTTGATACAGTTCCCCACAGTCGTTTAATTAACAAAGTAAGAGCATATGATCTATTAGACCGATTGTGTGATTGGATTGAAGAGTTCCTAGATAACAGAACACAGCATGTCATTCTCAATGGAGAGAAGTCTTCCGAAGTAAGAGGGATTTCAGGTGTGCCGCAGGGGAGTGTCATAGGACCGTTGCTATTCACAATATACATAAATGACCTTGTGGATGACATCGGAAGTTCACTAAGGCGTTTTGCAGATGATGCTGTGGTGTATCGAGAGGTTGTAACAATGGAAAATTGCACTGAAATGCAGGAGGATCTGCAGCGAATTGACACATGGTGCAGGAAATGGCAACTGAATCTCAATGTAGACAAGTGTAATGTGCTGCGAATACACAGAAAGATAGATCCCTTATCATTTAGCTACAAAATAGCAGGTCATCAACTGGAAGCAGTTAATTCCATACATTATCTGGGAGTACGCTTTAGGAGTGATTTAAAATGGAATGATCATATAAAGTTGATCGTTGGTAAATCAGATGCCAGACTGAGATTCATCCGAAAACAAAGGAAGTAGGTTACAGTACGCTTGTTCGCCCACTGCTTTAATACTGCTCAGCAGTGTGGGATCCGTACCAGATAGGGTTGATAGAAGAGATAGAGAAGATCCAACGGAGAGCAGCGCGCTTCGTTACAGGATCATTTAGTAATCGCGAAAGCGTTCCTGAGATGATAGATAAACTCCAGTGGAAGACTCTGCAGGAGAGACGCTCAGTAGCTCGGTACGGGCTTTTGTCAAAGTTTCGAGAACATACCTTCACCGAAGAGTCAAGCAGTATATTGCTCCCTTCTACGTATATCTCGCGAAGAGACCATGAGGATAAAATCAGAGAGATTAGAGTCCACACAGAAGCATACCGACAATCCTTCTTTCGAAACTTCCTGGCAGATTAAAACTGTGTGCCCGACCGAGACTCGAACTCGGGACCTTTGCCTTTCGCGGGCAAGTGCTCTACCAACTGAGCTACCGAAGCACGACTCACGCCCGGTACTCACAGCTTTACTTCTGCCAGTATCTCGTCTCCCACCTTCCAAACTTTACAGAAGCTCTCCTTCGAACCTTGCAGAACTAGCACTCCTGAAAGAAAGGATATTGCGTACACATGGCTTAGCCACAGCCTGGGGGATGTTTCCAGAATGAGATTTTCACTCTGCAGCGGAGTGTGCGCTGATATGAAACTTCCTGGCAGATTAAAACTGTGTGCCCGACCGAGACTCGAACTCGGGACCTTTGCCTTTCGCGGGCAAGTGCTCTACCAACTGAGCTACCGAAGCACGACTCACGATACTGGCAGAAGTAAAGCTGTGAGTGCCGGGCGTGAGTCGTGCTTCGGTAGCTCAGTTGGTAGACCACTTGCCCGCGAAAGGCAAAAGTCCCGAGTTCGAGTCACGGTCGGGCACGCAGTTTTAATCTGCCAGGAAGTTTCATATCAGCGCACACTCCGCTGCAGAGTGAAAATCTCATTCTGTAATCCTTCTTTCCACGAACAATACGAGACTGGAATAGAAGGAAGAACCGATAGAGGTACTCAAGGTACCCTCCGCCACACACCGTCAGGTGGCTTGCGGAGTATGGCTGTAGGTGTAGATGTAGAGTGGTGTGACCAGAGCGTTGACACTTGAAGCAGTACATTGGGTTTGGAACATAAAACCCAACAGTAAGATGGAGAAATCTTGCTGCAATATACGCCAGCAACTTCGTCAGACTGAATGTCAGAATAAATGATGCTGACTTTTGGAGCTCACAATCAACACTTTTCATAATATCCTATATGTCTGTGCCCCTGCACTTCCCACTCCTGTTGCAGCTCTTTTGTATCCATATCCATAACGTACCAGCGCGTGATAACACCTTGAATACCAATCAGTCTAGTGTGCAGCTCATATTTGATGGTATGTTCTCTGAGTAGCTTCGCATTCAACAGCTTCTGGACTTGGGGAGCCTTTATAGTCTCCAGCAGGAGGGTACCATTCCTCTTGTAAATGTCATAACTACGCGTTTTTCTAGGAGTAATAGTTTTGCACAAAGAGAGCGAGAGAATATTAAAAATTTCGCGCGATGCGGATGCGTTGTACCTTATGTGGCCTTTGCAGGCTCTTCGCCAATCTGAGGTACACTACTGGCCATTAAAATTGCTACACCAAGAAGAAATGCAGATGATAAACGAGTATTCATTGGACAAATACATTATACTAGAACTGACATGTGATTACATTTTCACGCAGTTTGGGTGCATAGATCCTGAGAAATCAGTACCCAGAACAACCACCTCTGGCCGTAATAACGGCCTCGATACGCCTGGACACTGAGTCAAACAGAGCTTGGATGGCGTGCACAGGCACAGCTGCCCATGCAGCTTCAACGCGATCCCACAGTTCATCAAGAGTAGTGAGCAGACGAATATTTTCTGTATGCAGAAAGGCACGCACAGGACCAGAAACATGCGGTCGTGCATTATCCTGCTGAAATGTAGGGTTTCGCAGGGATCGAATGAAGGGTAGAGCCACACATGTGAAATGTAACGTCCACTGTTCAAAGTGCCATCAATGCGAACAAGAGGTGAGCGAGACGTGTAAGCAATGGCACTCCATACCATCACGCCGGGTGATACGCCAGTATGGCGATGACGAATACACGCTTCCAATGTGCGTTCACCGCGATGTCGCCAAACACGGATGGGACCATCATGATGCAGTAAACAGAACCTGGATTCATCCGAAAAAATGACGTTTTGCCATTCGTGCACCCAGGTTCGTCGTTGAGTACACCATCGCAGGCGCTCCTGTCTGTGATGCAGCGTCAAGTGTAACCGCAGCCGTGGTTCTCCTACGTGATAATCCATGCTGCTGCAAACGTTGTCGAACTATTCGTGCAGATGGTTGTTGTCTTGCAAAAGTCCCCATCTGTTGCCTCAGGGATCGAGACGTGGGTGCACGATCCGTTACAGCCATGCGGTTAAGATGCCTTTCATCTCGACTGCTAGTGATACGAGGCCGTTGGGATCCAGCACGGCGTTCCGTATTACCCTCCTGAACCCAACGATTCCATATTCTGCTAACAGTCATTGGATCTCGACCATCGCGAGCAGCAATGTCGTGATATGATAAACCGCAATCGCGATAGGCTACAATCCGACCTTTATCAAAGTCGGAAACATGATGGTACGCATTTCTCCTCCTTAAACGAGGCATCACAAGAACGTTTCACTAGGCAACGCCGGTCAACTGCTGTTTGTGTATGAGAAATCGGTTGGAAACTTTCCTAATGTCAGCGCGATGTAGGTGTCCCCACCGGCGCCAACCTTGTGTGAATGCTCTGAAAAGCTAATCATTTGCATATCACAGCATCTTCCTCCTGTCGGTTAAATTTCGCGTCTGTAGCAGGTCATCTTCGTGGTGTAGCAATTTTAATGGCCAGTAGTGTAGTTTCACGACTTGGTAGACTATTTCCGATGGGCGATGCTGCCGGTTTTGTCTGCCCAGATGAACTGATAACTGCACATCGTCAGACTTGTTTCTTTGGCTCGGGCAAGTGGTATACTGGCATCATGAACCTGCAGCTGAATACTGGGCCCTTTTTAAGGGAAAAGGGCTTGCGCAAAGTATTCACGATGTTGGCACGGAGCCTGTGCGGCCACAGCACTAGGCTGCATAAGCCGCGGACACGACCAGCCTGTAACCTACAGGGGTGGGAAGCGCTGCAGCCGTTATCTGGCCGGGGGCAGGCGACGGCTGCGGGGGTGGAGGCGGCGGTGGGGGCGGGAGCGGCGGACACGCGGCCCCACGGGACGCCTGCTGCCGCCCCCGCTGCTGCACGCAGCATGGCGCCTCGGCAGAGCCAGCGGGCGTGCTACTGCAATGCGAAACACAGGGGTCCCCGTCTCCCACCGAGACAGCGCCGGTACAAGCGTGTCTACGTGTCTGTTGGATTGGTGCATACGTTGGTAGCCTTTCTTCATATCTTTAGTAAACACAACAGATACACATAATGAGGACTTAAGTCAATACTTCAGCGAAAGGACGACTGGGCTGTGGGATCAGCAGCGGCTAATATATTCTCTTCCGCCAAAGGTTGGGTAACTTCTCGATTCAGCGACTGTAGAAATGACATGGTTTTGAGGTGAAGAACTCGTCGAGTGCATTTTCATCCAGAAAGGAAGTTCCTTGAAGGATGCTCGATAGAGAGCGGGAAAGGTGAAAATCTGAGCGCACAAGATGTGGCGAATATGGGGAGTATGGAATAACTTCCCAACCCAACTCTTCGCAACCCAACTCCCGATTCGGTATTTCAACCTTCCCCACTGCATACAAGTGTTGCACAATGGTAGAATGATGACAGTTTATCACATTTGCTACTTCTCGAGTACACTAACATGGATCATTGTGGAGTAATGCGTGTAAGCGATCATCAGACATCGAAGGTCTTCCTGAAAGTGGAGAGCTAATAACGTCAAAACGATCCTTCTTAAAAAGAGAAATCATTTTCTTGTCTTGTTGAGTCCAATCCTAATGTACGGCGCAAACGTTTCTGGCTGCCTCCGCTGCTGTCAAACCTCCACTCAACTCAAACAGAATAATTTGACGAAAATGTTCCGAATTCTCTATTTGGCCCTCGATTTTCTAGCGTACATACCTGTAGGATTTCCACGGGGTCCGCCTCGGGATGCACGAGCACGCACAAGATGGCCACGCGCCTTCGGCTCAGCCCACTGGCAGGCCGCCCTACCATACACGTCAGTTAAGCACCGAAGGGCGTTGAACCAATAGCGCGGGACACAAATCCAAGTACGAGCTTTCTATCCGCAACAACTTTAATATACGCTATTGGAGCTGGAATTACTGTGGCTGACTTGCCCTCCAATAATTACTCGTTGAAGGATTTAAAGTGTGCACATGCCAATGACGGGGTCTAGGATGAGTCCCGTATCGTTATTGTTCGTTACTACATCCCCGTGCCTTCCTGGAATGTGGTACCCGTTTCTCAGGCTCCCTCTCCGCTCCGTTACCCGTTACAACCAGGGTACTAGCAGAACCTACCATCAACTGTTGATAATCCACTATCTCCAAACGACGAAATGACAATATGTAAACTAAAATTGCAACAGTGAACTAGAAATAAAAAAATGACAGTCGATAAATAAACTCATAACAACCGGGATACCAACATACAAAACAAAAAAGCGCGACGAAATAATGCGTTAACCAAATACCTGGACAGCCCACAATCCACATTACGGTGCGCGACGAAGGGTACTTTGTGTACGATTGACAATACCCTCTCGCCTGTTGCAGTACAGACTGGTGCGCGGGATACGAGTAACTACTCTAGGAACGCGCGCTCTTGTAATTTTAACAACACATCGTGCCATGTGACACGCAACGCTACTCTTGCAGTATCTGACGCTGACGTTGGATAAGGATCTCAGTGACTATTTCGCCCTCACTAATCGAAGCTGTGAGGAAATCAGCTGCTTTTCTTTGTATTTACTCTATCAGTTCCGACTGATAAGTATCCCAGACTGGTGAGGTTGTTGTAAACGAACACTTTTGTGTGTTGCCTGGGACTCTTCAGTCCGGTTACGTTTCTGGTCTGATGTTCTACACGCTCATAGTTTCCATTGTGTGACAGTGTGGTACTAGATCAAACTCCTTTCTGGGGTCAGGGAACGCAGTATCAGTTTTCTGGAGACTAGAAATCTACTCTCTAGGAATCAGCATGGGTTTCGAAAAAGACGGTCATGTGAAACCCAGCTCGCGCTATTCGTCCACGAGACTCAGAGGGCCATAGACACGCGTTCACAGGTGGATGCCGTGTTTCTTGACTTCCGCAAGGCGTTCGATACAGTTCCCCACAGTCGTTTAATGAACAAAGTAAGAGCATATGGACTATCAGACCAATTGTGTGATTGGATTGAAGAGTTCATAGATAACAGAACGACGCATGTCATTCTCAATGGAGAGAAGTCTTCCGAAGTAAGAATGATTTCAGGTGTGCCGCAGGGGAGTGTCATAGGACCGTTGCTATTCACGATATACGTAAATGACCTTGTGGATGACGTCGGAAGTTCACTGAGGCTTTTTGCAGATGATGCTGTGGTGTATCGAGAGGTTGTAACAATGAAAAATTGCACTAAAATGCACGAGGATCTGCAGCGAATTGACACATGGTGCAGGGAATGGCAATTGAATCTCAATGTAGACAAGTGTAATGTGCTGCGCATACATAGAAAGATAGATCCCTTATCATTTAGCTACAAAATAGCAGGTCATCAACTGGAAGCAGTTAATTCCATAAATTATCTGGGAGTACGCATTAGGAGTAATTTAAAATGGAATGATCATATAATGTTGATCGTCGGTAAAGCAGATGCCAGACTGAGATTCATTGGAAGAACCCTAAGGAAATGCATTCCGAAAACAAAGGAAGTAGGTTACAGTACGCTTGTTCGCCCTCTGCTTGAATACTGCTCAGCAGTGTGGGATTAGTACCAGATAGGTTTGATAGAAGATATAGAGAAGATCCAACGGAGAGCAGCGCGCTTCGTTACAGGATCATTTAGTAATCGCGAAAGCGTTAGGGAGATGATAGATAAACTCCAGTGGAAGACTCTGCAGGAGAGACGCTCAGTAGCTCAGTACGGGCTTTTGTCAAAGTTTCGAGAACATACCTTCACCGAAGAGTCAAGCAGTATATTGCTCCCTCCTACGTATATCTCGCGAAGGGACCATGAGGATAAAATCAGAGAGATTAGAGCCCACACAGAGTCATACCGACAATCCTCCTTTCCACGAACAATACGAGACTGGAATAGAAGGGAGAACCGATAGAGGTACTCAAGGTACCCTCCGGCACACACCGTCAGGTGGCTTGCGGAGTATGGATGTAGATGTAGATGTAGTTGTAGAACCTGTAGCTGCGTATCTGCCTCGGCCATCAGCTTTCTAGCTGTCCACATCGCACGGGACGGCATCGATGAGTACGGGTTTCATAAATTTTTCATGCATTCGTTCAAATGGTTCAAATGGCTCTGGGACTTAACATCTGAGGTCACCAGTCTCCTAAACTTACAACTACTTAAACGTAACTAACGTAAGGACATAAGACACATCCATGCCCGAGGCAGGATTCGGACCTGCGAGCGTAGCGGTCGCTCGGTTCCGAACTGGTGCAGACGACAACTCCCGCGTCACAGTACCGTCGTACTCTAGAGGCGTACGACGGTACTGTGACGTGGGAGTTGCCGTGTGCACCAGTTCTGCAGGCATGTATCTTCAAACAAATAAATAGTTACTTACGTAACTTTATTGTTTCGAAGTTATAACTGAAACTCCACGACTGCTCTCCGTAAACACCTGTTGTGCGAGCCTTGTGAGTCAGACTCGATCAGGATGAGGTGAGCAGCGGCGGTGTGACGCGGCCAGCGAGCACCGGTCCCAGCGGTAGCCGACTGCCGCGACGAATTAATGCCGCACAAAAGCGCCGCCGTAATGGATCGGTAGCGGGCGCCACTGCGCGCGGCTCCCAACCCGGGCATTAGGCGACCGCGCAATCAGCGCCCGGCGCGTCACGTACGGACGGAGACGCGGGAAAGCCGGACCGCTGCCGGAGGAGACGGTAGCGCCGCTTATTATTAGGGGGACTGCGGCGCTGTTTGCCCGTAAACGAACACGAGCGCCGGCCCGTGTGCCGGCCTTCGACGGGGGCTGAAATTAGAGGAGAGCTCTGATGGAAGCCGGCCGCCCACTTACCAGAAGGAAGATGTGACTGGGCGCAGGAGGGCATGGGGTGGGGCGGGGGTGGGGAGGGGGCAGCTGGCTGGCTGCTGTAGCTCTTGTGACTCTTCCCAGGCCTGTAGCCGAGTAACATGGCGGGGGTACAGGTGTCACGACCCCCACATACAAATATACTACAAGCGTTCATCATCCGATCTGGCACGTCTATACAGGGTTATTACAAATGATTGAAGCGATTTCACAGCACTACAATAACTTTATTATTTGAGATATTTTCACAATGCTTTGCACACACATACAAAAACTCAAAAAGTTTTTTTAGGCATTCACGAATGTTCGATATGTGCCCCTTTAGTGATTCGGCAGACATCAAGCCGATAATCAAGTTCCTTCCACACTCGGCGCAGCATGTCCCCATCAATGAGTTCGAAAGCATCGTTGATGCGAGCTCGCAGTTCTGGCACGTTTCTTGGTAGAGGACGTTTAAACACTGAATCTTTCACATAACCCCACAGAAAGAAATCACATGGGGTTCAGTCGGGAGAGCGTGGAGGCCATGACATGAATTGCTGATCATGATCTCCACCACGACCGATCCATCGGTTTTCCAATCTCCTGTTTAAGAAATGCCGAACATCATGATGGAAGTGCGGTGGAGCGCCATCCTGTTGAAAAATGAAGTCGGCGCTGTCGGTCTCCAGTTGTGGCATGAGCCAATTTTGCAGCATGTCCAGATACACGCGTGAAACTTGCCCGCACACGGTCAACCGTTTCCTCGCTCACTGCAGGCCGACCCGTTGATTTCCCCTTTCAGAGGCATCCAGAAGCTTTAAACTGCGCATACCATCGCCGAATGGAGTTAGCAGTTGGTGGATCTTTGTTGAACTTCCTCCTGAAGTGTCGTTGCACTGTTATGACTGACTGATGTGAGTGCATTTCAAGCACGATATACGCTTTCTCGGCGCCTGTCGCCATTTTGTCTCACTGCGCTCTCGAGCGCTCTGGCGGCAGAAACCTGAAGTGCGGCTTCAGCCGAACAAAACTTTATGAGTTTTTCTACGTATCTGTAGTGTGTCGTGACCATATGTCAATGAATGGAGCTACAGTGAATTTATGAATTCGCTTCAATCATTTGTAATAGCCCTGTATTTCTGAAACTAATAAATGGAACGAATTTTGGTTTTTGATAAACAGTAAACTCAAAAAGTTTTTTTTCGTACCTTTTTGATTGGGGAGAAAAGAAATTTCTGGCACAACTTGACTAGAAGAAGGGATCGCTTGGTAGGACACATTCTGAGGCATCAAGAGATCACCAATTTAGTATTGGAGGGCAGCGTGGAGGGTAAAAATCGTAGAGGGAGACCAAGAGATGAATACACTAAGCAGATTCAGAAGGATGTACGTTGCAGTAGGTACTGGGAGATGAATTAGCTTGCACAGGACAGAGTAGCATGGAGAGCTGCATCAAACCAGTCTCTGAACTGAAGACCACAACACACACAACACCTTTTCATAGGTGTTCAATATGCCCCCCTTGAGAAGGACGGTACATGTCAATGCGATATTCTAATTGTTCCCACACTGCAGCGAATGTGTCTTGAGTTACAGCTTCTACTGCTGCTGTTATGCAATGTCTCAATTCATTCATTGTTGTTAGTAACAGAGGCACGTCAACAGCGTCTTTTATAGTCCTCCACAAGAAATAATCTCATAGGGCGAGGTCCAGTGACCTCGGAGGCCAGTAATGTAAAGCTGAGTCATTTGGTTCAGTGCGACCGATCCATCTTTCATTACTCTTTTGATTTACAAATCACAGCACTTCGATATGACAGTGTGGCGGTGCCCCATCCTGTTGGTAAATGAAGTCATTCGAATCAGCCTGCCACTGTGGGAAAAGATAGTTCTCAAGCATATAAAGATATGTGCTTCGTGTAACAGTGTTCTTGGCGAACGCATTTCTGCAGACACCTTGTGAACTTCTATCAAGAAATCTGCCAAGGACAGTACTTCTACTTATGGCATGTATCGGTTAGAAAGAGCCGGCCGCGGTGGCCGAGCGGAGCGAGGCGCTTCAGTCCGGAACCGCGCGACAGCTACGGTCGCAGGTTGGAATTCTGCCTCGGGCATGGATGTGTGTGGTATCTTTAGGTTAGTTAGGTTTAAGTAGTTCTAATTTCTAGGGGACTGATGACCTCAAAAGTTAAGTCCCATAGTGCTCAGAGCCATTTGAAACATTTTTTTTTTTGTTAGAAAAATGCACCGATGATGACTGATATCAGTCCAAATCGATTTGCAACAAGATAAATAAATTATGTTTCCCCGACTGGTTGCTACATTCTTTATAATTTTACAATCGAATGTATTCGAATTAAACCAGGTGTTGCTGAGGGAATTAAGCTAGGAAATATGAAACGTAGTGGACGAGTTCTGCTGTTTGGGCAGTAAAATAACTGTGGCCAAAGTAGAGAGCAAATGAAATGTAGAGTTATAATTGCAAAAAAGCGTTTCTGAAGAAGATAAATACAGATTGAAGTGTTAGGATCTCTTTCCTGGAGGTATTTTTCTGGACTGAACTTAGTATGGAAGTGAGACGATAAACAGTTCAGACAAGAAGAGGATAGAAGCTTTTGAAATGCTAAAGCTGACATGGGTAAGTCATGTAGTTAAAGGAGAGATGGTGGGTAGGAACGGGGAGAGATAAAGCTTGTGGCATAACTTGACTAAACGGAGGAATAGGGTTAGTAGGACTCATTCTGAGACATCAAGGGATCACTGACTTATAAACTGAGGGAAGTGTCGACGGGTAAAAATTGTAGAGAGAGAGAAAGAGAGATGAACACAGCAAGTATGTTCAAACGGATGTAAAGGCTTGCATAGGATAGAGTGCGTGGGGAGCTGCATCAAACGAGTCTTTGGACTAAAGACAGCAACAGGAACAAAATAGAAGTACATAACCAACACTGAAACATCTCGAATATGTGAAAGAAACGAGGATTTCAAAGATAGCCTTGCAAGACAAACACACAGTAAAAGGGTGTGGTGGACTTTTCGACCGTGGATTTCGCGGCCCGTGACGTCACTGTGGTGCTTCCAACCATAAATACCTTAGCTGTGTGCTTTCAAAGGAAGTTGCAACAGTTTTGAATGCTCTGGTTGGAAAAACGACGGTGCAAAACTGGTTGGTCGGAAGAGCCACGATACCTGTGGAACCTACAAAAGGGTCGTAAAGTCGAGTCACGGAAGTGGGGAATAGGAAGACCAGTTAGAAGATGGAACTGAGGCCAGAGCTGAAGAAGAAGACAAGTTACATTCAACACAGGTCACTTTTGAGTTGGGTGCCTGCCCCCATGGATTGGATGCCGCCCCACTGCTTTCAAACAACCTTCAAAACAGGTACAGGTAGGCAGCCATCACAGGCTGGTGGTACCAGGTCTAAAAACCAACCCCGACAGCTCCCCTTCCGAAGATACAGCACGTGCCTTCTACATGAGGTGCTAACTGAGTAACACACATGACGTCGGGAGAAAGGCTGCTTGGTCGTCCAGCACAAGCCGAAACATGTCTCTGCGAACTTTGCAGTCTGTACTCGGGAATGTGGACCTTCGTAGCGGTAATATTCGAAATGGATTTCGTAGTGAAGTGTTGAAATACACTTCTGGAAATTGAAATAAGAACACCGTGAATTCATTGTCCCAGGAAGAGGAAACTTTATTGACACATTCCTGGGGTCAGATACATCACATGATCACACTGACAGAACCACAGCCACATAGACACAGGCAACAGAGCATGCACAATGTCGGCACTAGTACAGTGTATATCCACCTTTCGCAGCAATGCAGGCTGCTATTCTCCCATGGAGACGATCGTAGAGATGCTGGATGTAGTCCTGTGGAACGGCTTGCCATGCCATTTCCACCTGGCGCCTCAGTTGGACCAGCGTTCGTGCTGGACGTGCAGACCGCGTGAGACGACGCTTCATCCAGTCCCAAACATGCTCAATGGGGGACAGATCCGGAGTTCTTGCTGGCCAGGGTAGTTGACTTACACCTTCTAGAGCACGTTGGGTGGCACGGGATACATGCGGACGTGCATTGTCCTGTTGGAACAGCAAGTTCCCTTGCCGGTCTAGGAATGGTAGAACGATGGGTTCGATGACGGTTTGGATGTACCGTGCACTATTCAGTGTCCCCTCGACGATCACCAGTGGTGTACGGCCAGTGTAGGAGATCGCTCCCCACACCATGATGCCGGGTGTTGGCCCTGTGTTCCTCGGTCGTATGCTGTCCTGATTGTGGCGCTCACCTGCACGGCGCCAAACACGCATACGACCATCATTGGCACCAAGGCAGAAGCGACTTTCATCGCTGAAGACGACACGTCTCCATTCGTCCCTCCATTCACGCCTGTCGCGACACCACTGGAGGCGGGCTGCAGGATGTTGGGGCGTGAGCGGAAGACGGCCTAACGGTGTGCGGGACCGTAGCCCAGCTTCATGGAGACGGTTTCGAATGGTCCTCGCCGATACCCCAGGAGCAACAGTGTCCCTAATTTGCTGGGAAGTGGCGGTGCGGTCCCCTACGGCACTGCGTAGGATCCTACGGTCTTGGCGTGCATCCGTGCGTCGCTGCGGTCCGGTCCCAGGTCGACGGGCACATGCACCTTCCGCCGACCACTGGCGACAACATCGATGTACTGTGGAGACCTCACGCCCCACGTGTTGAGCAATTCGGCGGTACGTCCACCCGGCCTCCCGCATGCCCACTATACGCCCTCGCTCAAAGTCCGTCAACTGCACATACGGTTCACGTCCACGCTGTCGCGGCATGCTACCAGTGTTAAAGACTGCGATGGAGCTCCGTATGCCACGGCAAACTGGCTGACACTGACGGCGGCGGTGCACAAATGCTGCGCAGCTAGCGCCATTCGACGGCCAACACCGCGGTTCCTGGTGTGTCCGCTGTGCCGTGCGTGTGATCATTGCTTGTACAGCCCTCTCGCAGTGTCCGGAGCAAGTATGGTGGGTCTGACACACCGGTGTCAATGTGTTCTTTTTTCCATTTCCAGGAGTGTAATTTCGCAGCGAGCCAGCACCGCATCGTCTCTGGCGAAAGTTCCCGTGATGCATTCGATTTGAAGCGTGTTATCGGTGTGTTGTAAAGCAAACGCCCGTGAGAGCATAGATTTTTGTCCAGTTTTGGCGGAAAATTAGACAAAAAAACACTGTAGAACATTGCTAGTAAGGTGGGCTTACAGAGGAGACAAGGCCTTGAAGGTTAGACAGTGCCACCTTCGCAAAGCTGCATAAAACAAAATGAAAAGGAAGCTTATTTCGGGCTTCTAAGCCAGCATGCTCCTCGAACTATAAACGAGTGCGTCTAGAAAGCAGACTGCTTTAAGAACGTGGGTACGTCCTACCTTTGAATTTTTCTCAAGCACACCAGACAGGACTCGCTTATCCACTCACCGTACTACGGTGGAACTCGTCAGTTCTCACGTTAGCAGACAGTTGTCAGAACTGAAAGAAGAGACAAATGAAACCAAAAAAAAAGACTTCGTAGCACCAATGCGGGACTGAACCACTGACTATCAAGTTCTTTATCTACCATTTATTGCCTGAGTCGCTTTCTACCCTTTCACTCTCGAGATAGCCTTCATCGGCTAGCTTTTCGCTTACTATCCTAAAAAAAAAAAAAAAAAAAAATTCTGTATGTACTGCCAGAACTTTTCCTTTAAATTTTCTACAATCGTTTGGAAGTGGGAATAAATAATACCAAGGGAACTCCTTGGTAACGGAAATTAATTGTGTGCTCATTTGTCGAAAACTGACATTTTGAGACCGTTGCCGTGAACAAAATGCAGGATGATTCTCCCACAGAATAAAGCAGCACGCAGCGGCTGTTAATAACGCCGTTTATCTGCATGAATAGCGCAATTACCGGTTTCGAGCCGACAGTTTCATGATCAAACGGCTGTTCACGTTGAGATTCACATTTGTTGTCGTTTTCATTAGTTTCCTCTTCTCATTTCCCCTTGTGGTGAAAAGTTCTTACGGTTGTCGCGCCGTCAAAAAGCCTTCGGCATTACTTTGCATTGCAGACTGTTTGTGTTCATGCGGTAGTGTAGACTAGGCCAATGTGACAAAACTTTTTGGTGTGTGTGTGTGTGTGTGTGTGTGTGTGTGTGTGTGTGTTGGTGTGTGTGTGTGTGTGTGTGTGTGTGTGTGTGTGTGTATGAGTGTTTGTGTGTGTGTGCGCGGTGCTTTACATTATTTGCCTACATATGTGTCAAAAAAGTCCTTAATATAGCCTAAATTACTGCATGAACAGAAAGAGTCAGCACTGCAACGTAGTGACACGGGATTTTCGACGGCGCCAACACCCCAATGACTTTTTACCATAAGGGGGAATGGAAAGTGCAAACTAATGTAAACAATAATAAATGTGTATCTCAACCTTAAGAGCCGTTTGATGATCAACATGTTGGTTCGAAAGCGGTAACTGTGCAACTTAATAAATAGCATTATTAAATTATTACTTATAATTATTGTTACTTAACAAATACCATTACCAAAAGAGGCTGGCTGTTGTTTCCTTCTCTGCGAGAATCAACCGATAAATTAAATGTAACATATCTTGTTAGACTTAAAACTTTGTCTTTCGTAGCACACATATTAAAACAATTTTGACTCTGATTGAGATAACATGTTCTAAAGCGCAAAAAATTTAAATAAAAAAACGTAAAATAAGCGTCCACATGACGAGCTGAGTTTTATATCTCAATTTTTTATTATAGACTTACACGAGAACATTCCCAGGTGAAACTTGCCGGGGACGCAGTGAGGTCAAAATAATGCATTATGTATTTTTTCGTTTTCCCCAGTTTCACTTTTAATTTGTAAAACGCACACCCAAAGGTAGTTCGGCATACTTGGTTTTTTCGAATATCTTAGAAATCATCGTATTTAAAAATGTGATTCATATAACAGTTAAAAAATGTAATGAACGTTCTTCAAAACTGTATAATCAACTCTGATAATAATTAAAAATTTTGCGAAGAACTCCACCGCAATTAATTAATTTTACAAAAAGGAAAACTTTTGTTACAACATAAATTAAACAAGCTTTCACGTCACATTCACCCACGTGTAATGAATGTAGTTTCCTAAATATCATTTCAGAAAAATAAGCTGTAGACAGTGGGCTGTCAGAGTATTTACAACATACTTAATTAAAATATTTAAACGTTCTTCATTATTTTTTTATTATTGGTTTTACTTATTTTTTATGCTTTACTATGCTATTTCATGTTTTAATTTCATGATTTCTTTTTAGTTTAGAGTTTCACCTAGGTGAATTAGTTAGCTGAAAAAAAAGTAACTCATTATTCTGATACAAAATCATTACAATAACGAATATCTATAAAGAAATACTTAAAATATAATTTCTTTTTTACAATACGCACACAAAATTAACAGTATTTCTTCACGTAATATACACAAGAGACAACACAATATAAACAAAATTCAGCAGGATCCTCTAAGTATTCTTATTTGTGCGAGGCATGCTTCAGTATATCGCAAAACCTTAGCGAAAAGAATTGATAATGTACTAGTGATTACAGTTTGACTATACATTCTCTTAAGTGGAGATTGACATTAGAATCATTTAGCAGAAGTAGACCTGAAAATCTTCTCACAAAGTTCTTCCAACATCGAATGCCACATATCTCTAATGGCTGTACGACTCCAGACAAAACATTTGTTTTACAATGACCAGCCCGTGAATCCAACAACAATACAGATTTTTCTCCCATCACTGGGAAAGAAAACTTCTGACAAACGTGCTCAGTCTTTAGTTTACCAGATTTTCATTCCATCACAAGAACATTTGGGTCTTCAAAAAGAGATTTCCGCTTTCTCGGTCAAAACTGGCCATTAATTTCTGTTAAAACTAGGAAAAGGTGGCTGGTAATTGTGAGAAAGGCGTTTCGAGCGTCGTGCATGAGGACAAGGTGCTTGTTCATATGGTAATCCCAAAAAGCTCGATGGAACAGGTACAACCATTGGACGTATACAGATTTCGATGTACGAACTTTACGAGACTGTTTCAGGTCATGTTCTGATGACTGATTATGATGTGTCTCCACTTGAGAAGCAATATAATCAAGCTACAGTCTCTAGTACATAATCAATTCTCTTCGCCAAAGGTTTCCATTGTACTGGAATATCCCTAGTGAAAATCAGGACATTTGGATGATCGCCTGCCACAATTTTAGAATCCTGCTGAGTTTAGTTTTCCATTGTGATGTCCATTGTATGTATTATGTGAAGAAATTACGTTCATTTTATGTGCATAATGTAAGAAAATTTTATGTTTTAAGCCTTACTTTATGGATATTCGTTACTGTAATGAGTTACTTATTATTTTCACTGATCAAGCTGACACACTAAAGCTAAAAACTCATAAATTTAAATAATAATGAACTTTTAAATATTCTAATTATGTATGTTGCATGTACTCTGACAGCACATTGCGTAGAGCTTATGTTTCTTAAATAGTATTTTAGAATCCACCTTTATTAGACATAGGGAGTTTGGTGTAAAGGTTCTTTAATTTATATTGTAACGCAAATTTTTATTTTTCAGAACCAATTAATGGTGGTGGGGCATTTTGCAAAATGTCAAATTATTACAAAATTTGATCATATAGTTTCCAAGAACTTTGATTACATTCACATTTTATATGAAACACATTTTCTTTATATCATTGTTTCGAAGATATACCCAGGAAATCTGGAATGTCATATTACCTTTTGGTGTTTTTTGAAAGGGGGGAAATATAAAAGAAAGACTTGTTTCTGGAACACAGGAGGAAACAAGTAAAATAAATATTATCCCCCACATTTACACGGTCACAGGTCTGTGTTCAGAACTATAGTGCGAAGTCAAATATTGATAACCAGAGACCATAATTTTGGCTTTCTTAAACGTGTTAAATCTCTCTTTAATTTGAAAGTGAATCAACACGGATTACATCTTTCTGACTATAATGCTGGAGTTATATGTTGCCTTTTTTCCTTTTTTATAAAAATACCCTGTTGCCGAAATAAACTTTTGTTGCCTTTTTGATTATTATATATTCCCTTATTATTAAAAACAACCATGAGTGCCGCTGCAAAGTGATAGAACAGTAGGTAAGTATTTTAATTGTTCCTTATGTTTATTTGGCTTCCTGTCAGCTTTTACCTCCTTCAAAAGCTACAACGCAATTTCCTTACTGTTCTCAATTTCACTTTCTTTCGGTTGTCATTACGATATTATCACGCAAAGTTCAGTGTTCCCATACGCAGTAAGTTGGAAAGTTACATTAATACTTATGGATAAGACACATTATAAACTAAAGGTGAAATACTTCTTTCCGAAATATGTCACCTGTCAGTGCACCATGAAAATAAATATTTCATTTCTTAGCATAGGAGTATTATATAACCAAGTTCAAAAATGCACTTTCCAATGCAACTGGGAAGAACGTTTCTTTGCTTCCAGCAGCAATTACAATAACGAATCGATAATCACAATTTACATTCGACTGAGGTTAAATTTTCATTGATCCCAGAAGCCTTCGTAGAAACTGCCAAATCCTACATTAAGAAAGTTTTGGAGACGGTTTTCATTGGATGTCAGAGGAGATATGAGGCTTGTTTCTGGATAAATTGGTTTCCAGTGTTAAAAACGTTTCAGACATTTAAAAACATAGCACTAGATATACATCTGTTCTTTCAGCCTGTCATAACGGAACGGGAAACACGGATTTCAGCACCAGTTTAATACTCTTCAAATTTCAGGATTATAATTACAGTTTAATAAGCCACAGCTGCAAAGTACTAACACGAATTCTTTACAGACGAATGGAAAAACTAGTAGAAGCCGACCTCGGGGAAGATCAGTTTGGATTCCGTAGAAATACTGGAACACGTGAGGCAATACTGACCTTACGACTTATCTTAGAAGAAAGATTAAGGAAAGGCAAACCTACGTTCCTAGCATTTGTAGACTTAGAGAAAGCTTTTGATAATGTTGACTGGAATACTCTCTTTCAAATTCTAAAGGTGGCAGGAGTAAAATACAGGGAGCGAAAGGCTATTTACAACTTGTACAGAAACCAGATGGCAGTTATAAGAGTTGAGGGACATGAAAGGGAAGCATTGGTTGGGAAGGGAGTAAGACAGGGTTGTAGCCTCTCCCCGATGTTATTCAATCTCTATATTGAGCAAGCAGTAAAGGAAACAAAAGAAAAATTTGGAGTAGGTATTAAAATCCATGGAGAAGAAATAAAAACTTTGAGGTTCGCCGATGACATTGTAATTCTGTCAGAGACAGCAAAGGACTTGGAAGAGCAGTTGAACGGAATGGATGGTGTCTTGAAGAGAGGATATAAGATGACCATCAACAAAAGCAAAACGAGGATAATGGAATGTAGTCGAATTAAGTCGGGTGATGCTGAGGGAATTAGATTAGGAAATGAGACACTTAAAGTAGTAAAGGAGTTTTGCTATTTGGGGAGCAAAATAACTGATGATGGTCGAAGTAGAGAGGATATAAAATGTAGACTGGCAATGGCAAGGAAAGCGTTTCTGAAGAAGAGAAATTTGTTAACATCGAGTATAGATTTAAGTGTCAGGAAGTCATTTCTGAAAGTATTTGTATGGAGTGTAGCCATGTATGGAAGTGAAACATGGACGATAAATAGTTTGGACAAGAAGAGAATAGAAGCTTTTGAAATGTGGTGCTACAGAAGAATGCTGAAGATTAGATGGGTAGATCACATAACTAATGAGGAAGTATTGAATAGGATTGGGGAGAAGAGAAGT
Source organism: Schistocerca cancellata (assembly GCF_023864275.1). Lineage (NCBI taxonomy): Eukaryota > Metazoa > Arthropoda > Insecta > Orthoptera > Acrididae > Schistocerca > Schistocerca cancellata. The sequence continues at coordinate 493,845,068 of NC_064634.1, forward strand.
TTGTGGCACAACTTGACCAGAAGAAGGGATCGGATGGTCGGACATGTTCTGAGGCATCAAGAGATCACCAATTTAGTATTGGAGGGCAGCGTGGAGGGTAAAAATCATAGGGGGAGACCAAGAGATGAATAAACTAAGCAGATTCAGAAGGATGTAGGTTGCAGTAGGTACTGGGAGATGAAGAAGCTTGCACAGGATAGAGTAGCATGGAGAGCTGCATCAAACCAGTCTCAGGACTGAAGACCTTAACAACAACAACAACAATTACAGTGGCGATCAATCTAGAGGATGATGCAATTATAATTACAGTGGCGATCAATCTAGAGGATGATGCATCTTCAGTTGCAACAGCTGTGAGGGTATAACTGAGCCTTTGACATATCCCTGTGAATCTCAGAATGGCCTGCATCAGTTGGACTGAGTGATAGTCACATCGCTCCCCATGCGCTCAAATACATTTAATGAAAAATTCGACATACAACAGATAACTAACAGGATAAGGGTGACCCAGTAACTTGAAACATGAGTTGTGTACATTACAAAAGATAACAAATAAAATGTTCACCTAACCATTAAATGGAACATGTTGGCATACAAGACTAACAATATATCGCAGGCTCAGTTTGATGATAAGCAATGCAAAGAATAAGTATACTACCAATTGTTAACATGGGTCAGTACAAATCCAACACCGGAATACCTCGGCAAAGATGGAATAATTCACCTGGTTAGGACTAGATTGTAATGATTTATGGAGAAGTAAACCCACTGCGATCGCACGCTGATTGTCCTTGTCTACTAGAAGAATGATGAACCACGCTTGCAACTAACATTTCTCGCTGATTCATGATGAGCCTGCAGACACTCGTGCAAGTACTGGATTCCAAAATGTGGCTGATCATAACATCGTATGTAAGCTTCTATAGTGAGAGTTATGTGGGTGTGATCGGTTACAGCTTCCAAATAATGACATCTGCCAATATGATGCAATGCAAATTTTAAGACAAGTCCCAAATGGTGATCATAACATGTGGTAACTTTAAGATTATCAGCCGTCAATGTGGGTTGCCCGCATGTCACGACTGTTGTATCATTCTGAGTAGCATAGCTCGCAGATTGCTAAATTAATATCTCCATAAACCTTCACAGCAGACCTCTCACTGCGAGACTGGAGGTACTGCCGCTTTTGGCGCCCAACATGGGGTCCGATATATTTCTATGACTGTTTGTTATTACATATTGTGTCTTTCTCATTTCATGTACGATACTCGAATTTGGAGCAAACATGCATCTTATCTGGAGAATATGTAAGGGGACACAGTCACAAAGGAACTACCACTAGAAGTAAATGTTAAAGTGCGCAAATGTCAGGTACACTTTCTGAATAAACTAATGGAGATAAAGGCTTGGAACTGTTACAGTACACAAATGAAACATCATCGTAAATCACAAAAAGATCTGTTACTGTATTTTATACATGTTATGAGTAATGATTTTTTTGTTCCAAAAGACAAAAGTTATAACTCTTGTAAAACCTTGCAGCTTGTAAATTCGTTCTTGCTGTCACTACAGCTCCCATTCTTTATCTAATCATTTTTTTACTAACAAGACCACTGAAAGTCTCATTTCTTTATCAGTCTTGGTTTCTGAGAAAAGTTTACCAGCAGATCAAAAAATATAGTTTTGAGAAAAACTATTAAAGTTTTACATACAAGACACACTATTAAAGCGTCGAGGACTATACTGTAACACGGCTTCTTCCTCTTTATACTATTTTCTTCCTTCAACTTCTGACTGTCCTGGCCTCCTTGGTAGCATTTCCAACACAAATTTCAAAACAATGGATACGGTCCATGCCGATGCTTTACCGTCGCTTTGCAGTCCTGATGCCATCCTGTGTTCCCAAGAGTCTTAACAAGTCAGATTTCTTTGACACACGACAATGAAGCACATCATTGCAATATGAACACCAAATTTTTGTGTTTCCTTTCTGACAAAAACAGTTTTTGATAGCCTTTTCGAAATTACAGAATTCAGACTTTCATTCTGGTTCTGAGTTTTACCGTGGAGACAACTTTTTAAGGGATCTTGTTGACTAAGGTTTCTGACAATGGATTTCACATAAAGTAGGATATGTTCTGGAACTGAATGTTTACATGGTGACAGCCAGACAAGGAATATTTTAGGTAATTGGTTTAAAAAATTTATTTCATAGGCCCAGTCAAATCTTTACAAGTTCACTCCCAGAGCAACTTACACTGCGCCTACGTGACACAAGTTGCCTGACTTTCAAAACCGAGGCAGTTCTGTCAGTTAAAGCTGCTGGCAAGAGATGCCCTGACACCTCTTCTGAATCTGCTAGCGAATTCACACCATTGGTTTTAGCCAATAGCGTGCGTGGGATAAGGGTCATGTGTGAGGACGCTGGAGTGTTCTACGGTGCGAAACACAGTTGCCTCTCTCTCTTGTAATCCAGACCTCGAGGTCTGCATTTCACGACCGGCCACCAAGATAAGTTAAAATGAACCGCTTCCCCTTCTGTTGCTCATTTCAAGTAATTGTTCAACCTCCTACACTGGCCTAAACCTGGTAACTTCAGATCCTAGGCGCACCCCTTGTATGCCATACACTGAAATAGATTCTCTTTTTTGGACCTAATTTCCTGTTCTGTCATTTAACGGCAGCCCTGGATGCCCACTCTCAAGTCGTGACCGCTTGACCTCCTGCACACTATAGTCACGAGGCATACGTAACAAACTTCTCCCCCCTTCCCTGACAATCTGCAGTACAAACGTTTGTGGTTGCAACTGGAAGTTCTTGCTGGGATGTTGAATTTGCATCAAATGTCAGCTTTCCGTGGATAAAGGTGAAGTTGTAGTTTCTTATTTGTTGAAATTTTGTGAAAGAATGTAGCCCAGATATCTATTCTCATTGCTTCTACGTCGCTGCAGTTATACCTAATTGCCATAACATAATAGTGGATCATGGCTATTTCAACCTTTGTCAGGCCACGTTCAACACATCTTTTTTTCCTTGTGTATCTTCAGAAGTCGTGATCCCATTCTTTTCTGTACGTGCCCAATACACTCTTTTTTTATTAATTTTGAATGTGGGTCCTTAAGGGTTACCTTCTACCGCTGTTTGGTAAGCTTTACAATCCCCGTCTCTAAGGTAACCTGCATACGGGACACCTCTAGACCGCAAAGACTTAACCACTTCCACGCCTCCATTAGAACCATCATAGTCCTTTTTGCACACATATTGTGTAGAGGGATTTTTACTGCAGACATCACAGAATTCCCTAATATTTTCAATATTCAGGACCTTTCCAGTTTCAAAACTAGTGGCTGTATGCGCACGTTTCTGCCAACTGCTATAGTAATATGCTTTGGGTCAGATTTCTTTCATGCAAATTAATACTTCTTTTGCTGCTTTCGATATTGCTTAGCTACTCGCCTCAGCTACAGCATGATGTAAACATCAAACAGTCTGGGAGGTGGAGGAATGTTCGTCACTGCACAAAGAAGTGCACCAGTCTTCGCCCTTCCCCAACAGATCTAAGTGCGTACACTGATCTTACATTGTTGTCATGCAGTCTGTTTCTGGTTACGTGAGATGACATTGTATTGGAAGTACATTTACATGCCAAAATTTTATTACAAACAATTCCCTTGGTTTTCGTGACATCTTCGTGCAAAGTGACGTTACCACAGTTTTTACAACAAGTGTGTTTTTTTCACAAGTTCACATTTTAATCTTATGGAAATCAGAATTTTTGTGTCAATAGAAGGAGAAACATTGTTAACGCCATTTATTTCACTGTCAACCATTTGAGTGACACTTGGAAAACAGGGATCACCTAGAAGCTTTTAACCTGAAGCACTCGCAGTGACTTCACTTTCAATCTTATTCTCTTCCCTTTGTTCATAACTAGTAGCTTCGTGGTTTATTTTTACGTATTTATTTTCACGAAATTTAAACCTATAGCCAAACTTCGTTATTGTCCCATTCTGCTATAACTTTTCACAAAAACATTACATTTGTCTCGGCAAAACGTAAACAACAAAAGGCGAAAAGCTGAGTAACGATAGTCGATAAGGCGGATGGACTGGCAAACTCAAAACAACAGTTCTCTGTTCCAACAGAAATAAAAATGTCTGTGGGACGTAAATTTTTGCTGCACTATATTCAGTGCTTAACAGGACAGAGCAAAAATGGACGTGGCGCTAGTTACCATGCACCACTAAAAAATTAATAACTCCGAACCTAATTGTCAAATTTGCAACAAAGAAACGGAATTTTGTAGCTAAATAATTTCAGCATTGAACACGATTGAAAAAACTTCGACTTTTTTTTTTTTAGTTTGTCCCCGACTGTGTCCCTTTACACGGAAAAGGAGATATGCACTAAAGTGTAAAATAAGAGGAATTTTCTTGGGAAAACTGCGTTATTGCAAAAGATCGTGACAAAAATGACAGCTTTTAGGCATCGCGCACGCAAGATAGTAGTAGATGACTACCTGCTGTTTTAAAATGTAACGTCCTTCTTGTCAACCACACATTGAAATAATTTTTTCTGCGCATAGTTGTAGCATTTTCTAATTGCAGCATAAGATAATATTAAATAAAATCGCTTATTCTGTAGTATGTCTAAACTTGAAAAGATGATACCAGTGGCTCCAAAAGACAAAATGAATGCCATATCTGATGTCGATAACAGCAGCTATGCCGATCTGGTAACAGAGGAAATGAACCCAAGCACTTCTGAAATGGAATTAAGTGTACAGTCATCAACCATTGAGCAAATTCCCGACAGTAGTCAAGATGCAGATCTGTTTTTAAATTTGTTTAGAAAAATATCAGCAATGATTAATACACGAGACAAAGAATTTGTTGTATTGAAACGTCCCCTTTGAACAATTATACAAGACTGTGCTTAAACTGACACAATATTTTTAGCGCAACGCAATCCGACTTTCAGAAATCCCTACAAAGGAATGGCCCTGACTAACATTAACCTATACCTTTCACAAATCACTTACCTCACAAAAATCTTCGTTACTCGATCTACTGCAATACAGCGACCGCCACTACTGCCAGCTAAATAAAAGATTCAAACTACTGAAGGCACTAACTACTGATAGGCATAGTTAGCAAATGAAAGATTTTAAAAGAGAACAAACAATGTATTTACCTTAATAGTCATCAAAAGTCATAATATATACAGCAGTTCATGACATCCACTTTTACAAATTTCAAAACTCCGCCATTTCTCTCCCCACATCCACCACTGCTGGCGGCTCACCTCCAACTGCGCAACGCTACGCGCTGTTCACATCCAGCTGCCGCTGCCCAACACTACAATGGCAGACAACAATGCAAACTAGCCACAGACTGCACACAGCACAGCCAGTGATTTTCATACAGAGCGCTACGTAACGTTGCCAATAAGATAACCTAAACAACCTACTTACAGTATGAATGGACGAAGATATCGAGCAGTTTGCTGTACAGATAAATACGACACTTGAAGAGCGCGACAAAGAACTGGCTAAGCGAACAGATACCAGTCTATCAGGAATTTCAACCGAAAGTTGTGAATTAAAGAAAGCTTATGAGGAAATACCCGAAGCTGTCAATAGCTTGGGTAGTGATGTACAGTCGTTGTAAACAACTGATGCTAACATGGAAAGTACCACGTAGCAGCTCTCTCTAAGTGTTTAAAGTTTAGCGCTTGAACTCAAAGAAGTGTTGCGATAGCACGTAGTTGCTCAAGGGAAAAGATTCTGCAATGGATTCATAAAGTCGTTAAAGGAAAAGGATATAAATGTCAATGAAAAATTAAATACTGAGTGGAAAGATGAGCCAGTGCTGAAGCATCTCCTGAATTAGGTGCTGTAGGTGAAATACAACACACAAAGCATGTGCTAGATCACATTATTCTTAAGCAGCACAATAGCATTTCTACTCGGATCATATACGTACATCACGAAGTCACGGCAAGGATTTTATGCCGGAAAAGAGGACTGCACGCACAGCTGTTTGTATACAGGCATATGCCATTTTCAGGCCCCACTCGACATAGTCGTAAAATCGCTATACAGGGAATGAGCCATATAACTGGATACGTGAATCAAATCGTCCTGCAACCAGGACGCTGCTGCAACCAGGACGATTTGATTCACGGATCCCGTTATATGGCTCATTCCGTGTATAGCGATTTTACGACTACGACAAGTGGGGCCTGAAGATGGTATCAATGTAATGCCGAAACTGGTAGCACGTAGAAGTTCATAAAATAAAATAAATTTCTACAATACATACGGCTGCTGGTAAATTATTGTATCAAGAAGTTCATGCCAGCCGTTGTCCCACGACCCATAATGGATCAACGAAGTCGAGGAAAGCTAATCAGATCCGGCTTCCCCAAGCACTCCACTCGCTGCTCTTCACCTCGGCGACACTACGAGCAGCAACATGAACACAAGTCACTGGACTGAAATGCACTCATCTTAAAGCTTGCTGGATCCAGTGTAACGTTGTTGGTTAATTTGCTATGAAAGCGGTACTGATAGACAATAAAAGCGGTTTAAAAGCTGTGAGCTGTCTGGGGAGGTTAACCTTGCATTACTGCGCAACTGTTTCATCAGGTATCCACTCTAGCTTACCAAATTCCCAACCAGACTAACATTAATTATAATCTTTTAATAGTCATACGACAACCGGTGATATATATATATATATATATATATATATATATATATATATATATATATATATAAGAGAATTTAAATAAAAAGAAATAAATCAGTTTATATTTGGAAATTTATTTTAACATTGATCATTGAAATTTCAGCATATTAAACTTGAGTCGTAACTAAGCTGGTGCCTTATTTAGGATTGTGAAAATGTGAGATTGTAATCTTACGGAACACATCAAATATGGAGCCAAGATTGGGAGACTGCATACAACAGTGCATTCATAAAATAACACACGAAGAACGTTGAAACATATGCAAGAGGAAATTAACCACAACCAACCGATTCAATTTTCACCCAAAGAAATTACGTTCGTAGCAGAATCCTGTCCGTCATGTAATTACCACACACTGGTATACTAAATTCATACTAACTCTCTGTGAAATCTTCCCGAAAAGAATAGCTGAGGGCTACTTTGATGATTACACCACATGCTTCACGTGATCAACTTGGTTTACACAAAGCGTGTAACTCCACAATAATTTTGATAATTAAAATAAATTAGATCGAAAAGCAATTTACAAAAGAAAAACCTCGAACTGGTTACTAACGTCTTACTATTAACCTGATGGGTCAAACAATTATATAAGCACGTGGTAGTGGTCTCACAAAGTACACCCTGCGTGGGTTGAACATAAAGAAAAATTGCTGTATTGAAAAATATCGTCAAGACGAGATGTTATAATCTCACGCACACTTGCATTTAAGATTGATGATCTTAGTTAGAGTTACTGATCAACACGTGGTTCCACTTTACTCACAAAGTAGTGACAAAGCAACTACTGGAATATATTCTGAACTTCACACGAGAATTACACTGCGCTGCAATTTAAGATAACATTAGATATTTTAGAGCTAAACCTGAAATAAAGGTGATTAAATTTTCAGTTAGGCTGAACTTAAGAAATCCATTGTCCTATGGACTTAGCGGACACGCGCTTAGCTGGAGATCTTACTACTTCAGACGCTCGCCACGGACAGACTGACCGGTCCCTTCCTGAGGGTAGCTCACAAATACAAACGGAAGTGGCCAGAGGGGCAGCTTCCTATACCAACATGACAAAGGATGGACAGGACCATACTAAGGATAGAAACCTCTTTGCTTTTAGAAAGCGTAGCTACCTGTTCCGACGTTGGTCCTACTGTTCTCTAGCAGACAGGCTTGTCTGCTACCCTCAAGCATGCAACTAGAAATACATTTGCTCATTCATCCTCTCACACAGAAGGGAAGGGGGATGACAGTATCTTATCATATACAGTATATAAAATAAAGCAGATGTAGGTTCCGTTGAAAGGGTACGGTACCGCCTGACATTGAAAATAGGTACAACATACTTCATTATTTTTGTCAGAACAACACATTTTTTTTTGTAAAATAACTCAATTTCAATTAATACAGCGAAGCCGGATACCAGTGTAGGAAAGAACGACAATTTATTTATTTAATTTATCATATGTGCACTCCCACAAAATAAATCCCTACATCCAGTTTGGTGAGATCTTTTGAAATGAATGAATGTATGGTCGTCTGCTAACCGCAGATAGTGAATGTGAATATATGATCATCTTTGAGTCGATCCTTTGGCCACCTTTGGTGGAACCAAAGAGATGAAATTTACCAGAGCTTTGAACGCCTGAAATGTGGCTGACCAATAGGGTAGTAAGGTGCTTCCCCCACCTCGACAGAGATGGGAGATGACCTGGAGAGAACGGCCATGTTTCAGGACTCTGCCGCTGGATCCTGTGCTGTTAACACCTGTTTTAGTTGTGCTCCGTAATGACGAAAGAGTGGAGGCATGGTATGCATGTGGAATATTTAAGAGTAGTTTGAAATAATAATTTCTCTATTTCAGAAACTTTTGTGGGGAGAATTAAATGTCAGGCAGGTAATATTAATGGGATTGTAGTAATCTTCGGAAGCGACCAACGGTCACAAAGAAACCACGTGTAGCAATAAGTTGAAATACTTCCGTGTGCTTAAGTTAAGCTGAATTACTAGCATGTGTACAATAAGTTGAAATATTTAAGAAATAGCGTGTGTATCATAAGTTGAAATATTTAAGAAATAGCGTGTGTATCATAAGTTGAAATATTTAAGAAATGGCGTGTGCAGGACTTGAAATTAGAGACGAGTACTTCCACGTGGTGAGTACTGTGTGAGTCTCAATCTGTGTATGAGACAAAGGATAAAGAGAAGTACTCGTCCATGGTATCTGTTGAGGACTCGCGTGTGTGATGAATACATTCTCAATATTACTTTGCGTGTGACGCTAGATTCAAACTCTGAGAGAGAAGCAAGGTGAGTCGGCCGTCTATCTAGCAACGCCATATGGCTTGCATTGCACAGGAAGACGTGCATATATGTCCAGAGTTCATAGTAGGAAAGTAGAATTACAAAGTGGGGCGGTGTCGTGTGAAACTGGGATAAATATTAATTGAAGTGGAAAAGCTGAAAGTGATAATGTTGTGACTATTCACTGTCTTGTATTTCATATTGTAGTGTGGTGTATGTCATGTAATTTGGGTATGTGTGGTTTGCATGGGTGTGTAGCGAAGTAGTTTCAAAAGATTAGTGGGTTATGCTTGTTCCTTCTGTACCGCTCAGTCTGGAGGAAAGTTTCGTGATGATGATTGTGAGAGTCGAAGTGTGAGGTATAATAAAAGATCCACCAACCTATCCAGAAAGTGCACGGTAGCGTTAAAATAATTACGAGACCATAATATAGAGATTCACCAATGTAAAGCCATGCCCACTGGGCGGAATTTCTCATGTGTTATTGTTGTAGGTTATAGAATTTGTGTGTTTAGGTTAGTGAATTTATCGGAATAAATAAGAGAGTGAAAAGAAAAAGATTGGTGGACTTTTCCATTGAATTGTATGTTGTCATAATGTCCCGAATTTATAATGTGTGCGCCATTCATATTCAGTGCGGTGGCCACGTGTAGACAAAAAGAAAATGTGGTATTGCCAGTGCGTAGTGTACAGTCAGAGTTCTGTAAATTACTGAGAGTCAGATGCGTGTTTCCGTTGCGTAGTAATCATATAGGAGGATAACTTGTAACTTAAGTGTGAGTACTAGAGCTCATATTACTCGATAACTAAGAATGAATCCACTCGCTTGGCAGACCACTCATCTTGCAGGCCTGACTGCTTGATGCCACAGTATGAGTAAGGATTGTGGGTGCCTCTCATAATTTCGACCCTGCCATGATATTTTGTTGCCGGGATGATTTGTTCAGGATATATTTTGCCAGGATATTGTGCCAGGATATTTTGCTGTTAGGGTTTGCTGTTAAGATTCTTTTTTGATGGAATGTATGGTGATAGCTCTAAGAAGTAATTTTTTTTTTCTGTTTTCAATTTCTTTCTGGATTGGTGAGGATCTTTTATTTTTTATGTAATTAATTGCTATATCGTCCTAGGCTGGAAGATCGTGGTATAATTTTTTTTGCGTAATGTCCGTAGTAACTAGGTCGCAGTCGAAAAGGCGTAGCCACCATGGAGAATAACGATTCTGGGGTGAACGTAGCAGTGCAGCAGGAAGTAGATGTTGACCATGGGTTAATGAGCGGGGACGGCAAACACTCGGAAGGAGCTGAATTGTTCAGTGGACCGCTGCAAGGTGATCCTTTGAGCGGCGGGATTTGTTCGCAATCGGGGGCTTTTCCCGACGACGCGGGCGAGCCGGGACTAGGTCAGGTATGCAGTGAAAGTGAAGCTACCCTTGGCGAGGCTACGGTTTCCCAGGCGAACGAGGTGAGCGCACCGAAAGTAGCAAATGACGATGTGCTACTGCAGTTTTTACAGAGGATGGATGAAGATTATAAGGAAAGATGGGAAGCGATGGATAGGGAGACTAAGGAGAGAGATAGGGAGAATAAAGAGAGAGATAGGGAGAATAAGGAAAGATTTGAAGCAACTAAGGAAAGATTGGAAGCAAATAAGGAAAGATTGGAGGCAATGGATAAGGGGAATAAAGAGGCAATGAGGAAGCTACACTCAGTTATCGATGAGCATCTGCCCGCAGTTAATAATCGGTTAGATGAGGGGGAGAAGAATCTGGGTGCATTGAAGCAAGTATGTGACGCCGCGAAAGAAAAAGCTAATAATTTGGAGGTACACGTATTTGCAATAGAGAATGATACTACTGAACGTAGGGACGTGTTGCCGGATGAGCGAATCAAAGAGGTAGTGGTCAGAATAAATGCGATTAGCGCAGATGTAGAAAAGATCAGTATAAGAGGCGAAACAGGCTCTGACAGTACGCAGCGAGAGGTTTATGCCGACCAGGAGGAGATACAATCACTATTACAGTTTAAAGAGGCACAATTAGAAACAAATAGGAAACATAGGGAAGAACTAGCACAGTTGCTATTAGCGTGCAGAAGTGAAGGAGAAACACCACCAGGTAGACTGCAGAGGGAGAGTGAGATAAACTCAAAAAGCGAAAATAGGCAGAAAGAGGAAGACGAATTCAGAGAGTCAGAAGAACGGTTGTGTCGGATAAAACAGGTGGCAAACCCAACTGGGTATAGTCCAAGGCTGTCTCAATTTCAAGATTCATTATCTTCATCGTGGGGACCACTCCTCAAAATGAAGTTTGTGTGTAATCATTTGAGGGACGAGGCTAGAGCGAAAAGGCAGGAAGTTATTAAAGACTGTAGCAGCTATTTAAATGAATTATGGTCGAAAAGTAAGCAGGACCAGGTTAAGCAAAGCATACTGATGATGCCAAATTGTAACGAAGGTGGTATAAGAGACCCAGTGTCCTGCTATCAGGAAATGCTGAGACGAAATAGGTATTTGGATGTGCCATACGAACCTGGGGAGTTCATTAGGATCAATATAACGAAGTTGCCAGTGAAATTGCACAGAGATATAGCGATAGCAGGCAGAGGCTTAGACGATTCCGCATCATTTCAACACTTGTTACAGGAACTGGGTAATGAGAGCAATATCGTGAACAGACACGACTCATAGGTCAGACAGAGTCGAGGATAGGAACGGCAGAAACTATCAGAATGACAGGAGAGCATGGAATCCAGGCATTTCATTCTTGTCATAATGGATTGAAGGATAGGAGAATCTAATCCAACATATCAGCCCTTAGCACCTTGCCTTAAAACACATGCAGCTGGCACTGAAAATTGTCTATGTAGCAGACATACTCTACTGATATGTAGGAATGCAAATACCATACTTCTGATCAGAGAATAAAACACCAGTAAGGGCCTATATTAGGCTGGTCTCTCAGAGCAAAATTTGCAAATTTTTATTTCGAACAGTAAAGTAAAAGGACTGTTTCCTCAAAGAAACCGGTTGCTAAAATGTTATGTAATAATGCCAATGTGTCCAGTATAATTAGTGCGATTTGACTATCGCAGGTACTTAACACGTAATGTAAAAAGTCAATATTGTGATCGAAGTTTTTAAATTGGATGCCATCTGATGTCATTGTCGTGGTGACAGTTATAATGAAGTGCTGTATATGGTTGTTCGGAATCTGATGTTAGGGAAAGAGGCCACTAGCACCAAAGTTTCTAACACTTGTGATGTATCTTTCTCCCAGCTTGTATATTCTCTGCACACATTTAATTTTCATGTATGCACAGATTCCTAACTAGCGAATTATTTACTGTGAACAGTGAACCATTTAGAGTGAGGCGGATTGTCCATGAAAATGCTGTACTGATTGAGACGATCAAGGGAAAACAATCGCGTGGGCTTCATCACATTTCTAACATCAAATTATGGAAAAGTTAAGGATAGATCTAAAGTAGGCAATTTATGATAGATAGTCAGTGTATTTATTTGTGGTGTGTAACGTTGTGCAGGGGCAAATCGAACATAAGAATTTTCAGGCGGGATGTCAGGAAGTATGACGGAATAGACTGGTCGAATGAGTCATGAACAGGAGTCGACAGAGTGGTGTATGTACGTATTTTTTGTCATATGAATAAGGATCAAGCAGAAACGACGTGGTGATTAATGAGTGGATAAAGATGGTAGATAGAGAAGCGACGTGATAAATAGTAGTGGATAAAGGCGATATTTAAGGAAAGAAGCGACGTGAAGCAGTGTGATTAATAAAGAGAGATTCGACGTGATGAAACAGTGGTAAATAAAGGTGAGTAGAATTGAATAATGTGGAGATGTCTCAGATGTATGTTACAGAGAGGCCTGTGTATGCTGCAATAGAGATTGATGCGAATGGCGAAGGAAGACCAGGAAATGATGGAGTAATCGACGGACGGAGAGCCGAAATACGAATGAAGAGATGAGGACAACTGCACAATGTGAAGGGACATGAAGGGAGTATGAGATCCAGATGGTGAACGTTGTGGAATACTGACGTAAGATGTAATATAAGTGTAAATCTAATTCTTACCATAACAGTTGCTTTGTGGAAAAAAAGTAATTTTTGTTGTTGTTGTTGTTGTTGAAGCCTGGTACCAGTATAACTAATCAAAACGGTACCAAGAATGTGTACAGTTATTTTGCAGGATGAATAATTTGTGTATTTTTTGTTCTTAGATGAAATGTCGCAATTCTAAGTGATATTTAGCAGGATGAATAATCGGTGAAGTGAATGCAGAGGTAAGCCGATGGAGAGAGGTGCCAGAGTGAAAGGACGAATTTGGAGACTGGAAAGCTATCTCCGAAACAGCTTCATGTGTTGTGTGGTTGAGTATAAGGGAGCGAAGGTATGGTATGTTGTCGTGAGAGTGGTGGTGTTATGAGTATAAGGGAGCAAAGGTATGGTATGTTGTCGTGAGTGTGGTGGTGTTAAGGTTAGCTGACTTCTAGACCTATTCTGTTAGTGTATTAATGGATTGAATGAGAAGGAAAATGTGATGTCTGGTGAGTGAGAGTCGTAGAATTTAGTGTGATCAATGCGCACACTCCTGTAAAGGGGATGCTACCGATCCATAACTAAAACACTATTGTGTATTGTTTGATTTGGATGAACCTCGATGGCAGGTCAGGATCTGACATCATGTGGATGGTTCATACATGTCCTAGAAATGTTGTAATATATAATAAAAAGGTAAAATATATAAAAAGATACTAATTTCAGTCTGTCACAAGCACAAAGGTGCATTGTATGTTGTAGATTTAGAGTCATCAGTTTCTAAAATGTTTATTGTGTTAGGATGTTAAAGTAGTTTACTACCTAATAACATGTGATAGGTAATTGTGAGCTGTGTAGATTATTCCCTTTTTTTTGTTAGAACACTTTCAAGGGGTATTAATTTCAGTCTGTCATAAGCACAAAAGTTCACTGTATATTGTAGTTTTAGAATAAACAGGGTCTAATATTTTCACTGTGATAGGATGTTAGAGTACTACTTGATATTGTAATTATGAGCTGTATAGATTGTTTATTATTCCTTTTGTTTTGTTTTTAACACTTTCATGTTTTGTATGAGGGACGACAGGTACAATCAGTAGCACAAGTATGGGCTGTATATAGAAAAGGGATATGTTGTATGTGTAGAAAACTAGGGTGTATAATTTTATTTTCTTTAGAACAAAGATTCTTTTATTACCAATGTATCTAATAGATCATACATGTAATCAATGAGTATTTAAATATATCCTTTTGTCTGTAATGTTGCGAGATGCACGGAAGGGTCTGACTGATTGGGTGTCGTAACGCCCATACCGCTAGCGGGCTGAGCTGACGTAGCCATGGCGACGGGCGACAGAGCCGCGGCACTCCCCACTCCACTGCCAGTTGGGGCACACTCCACGCGCCCGCTACAGCACGTCAACGGCCTGGGGCGACACGCACGTACCACTGGCCATTCATAAGTTCTGCCACCCTTACGACTGGGGAAAGTATCCCGCGGAGGCAACAGCGGTGGTTTCTTCTGCTCAACGGCGCGCGCGGCGGCGCCACGGCAGAATGAATGACGCGGGGCAGAGTCCGGTGGGCATTTGTTACCAGCAACTATTAACTAGTACTGGACTGTGGAGCCATGAAACAAGATGACTGCTCGTATGTCTCCATAAGGTGGGAAGTGAAGGACTGGTGTTTCCACGTTGTGAGTGGTGAAAAGGATTTTGTCTCTAGCAGACAGAACGATCGTTTTGTTTTGTCTTGACCACTGAACGGTGGGATCCATAAACTTTTGGCAGTGACTTGTTAAGTGTGCTTTGTGAATTGCATGTGGGACGCTTGGTATACTTAAAGAGGACAGATGTCGTTTGGTGACTAATTATTGTATGAACGCAAGAAACTAAAGTGGGACATTGACATTTGCGTCTGTAGTAGGAGACATTTCTTGAATTGGTGCGGGAATAAGTGCTGTTTGTTGGAACTTACGACTTTTAATTACACCATGAACTGAAAGGACAGAACCGTGGGTAATAGTAGTTGTAGGGCCATTTCTGGACGACCAGATTCGTGTGGATGGTATGCGGAGTGTGACTATGACATTTGTGTTTAATGTGAGATACTGTTCAGTGCATGTTCAAAATGCCGATTTGAGTGACTTAAAGACTTTCGTCCGGGTAACCATGGGAGAGCTTTGACACTGAGACAGTGTTTCTAGGAAAACTATCAGCAACTTTTTGACCCCAAGAAAATCACAGAATGAAATGATTCCATGTGACTCGCAAGATAGGGAATAATGTATTTGTAATTGTGTAAATGTTTTTTTATATGTTTCATTCCTGAAGGGACAGCAAGTGTAACTGTATTTTATTAACATTTGTGTGTAGAATAGTTAATGTGTTTTTTTGTTTGTTCTGGGTTATCAAGTACACGTAACATGTTTATTAGAATATTTGGTACAATGATGCTTTAATTATTAGCCAGTGGCGCAAAACTAACGTAGCGGCTCTTGTTGCATTGGTCAGTAAGGTTGTCATAGGGGACAGGAATTTGCATTGCACAACAAATATCGGGATTAACTGATGCATTTTGATGTCGTGGACAGTATTGATCTTGTTGGTGTGTTGACTGAAGCCACTTATTTTCATTATCACAGTGGTGATATTTCACATTAAAGTGTAACGAGGGCTAGTCGAAATGCAAGTTCTTGTCGTCTAAATGTGTAACAACAGAGAAATGAGCAGTAGAGTAAGATACGAGAGCTACTGGTGGATTCAAGCACTTATTGCTAAACTATTTACTGCGTGTATTGATCAAAGTTGATGGAGTGACTGGCTCAGCAGCAGGTATTTGTACTGGTGGATAAGGATAAGATTAAACTCACTGTCGAGTAGTTGTGGCAATTGCTTAAGTGATGATAGTTAACGAGGTATGACATGATGTCTTAGGTTGACTATATTACGTAACCAGTATGTAACTTGTGGTATATTTCATTGTTTTTCTTCTCAGTTTTATTTCTCTATACGTTTGATGTATATTTTAGAGTAATGGTATGGAGCCTGACATTCTACATGTAACTGGTGTACGCAATGTTTTTCTTTTGTTGATTTTGTTTCGTAATTAGACTTTGCTGTGTAAAGGTTTTTACCCCGCAATTTATGAATGTCAGATTACTTGCTCTGTGTTTGGACGGTGAGCTATTTAAAATTTCATGAGTACAATTAGTATTTTTTTTATTTGTCATAGAATTAGTGAAGTTTGGATTACTCATAAAAATAACGAAAATCCCAGTAACTAAGCAAATTTTTATCTCACCATTACTTTTTATTTGTATGATGTAATGTTTTATTTGTCATGTGGATTGTTGTAAATTTGTATGTGTGCGTTACTCCGGATTGTGGAGAGTACAATAATGCAACAACTGTGTCAATAATTTGCTAAAGTAACAACATTTGGTAGTCAATTTGAGGTCACCAGGGGCTAAGGTCTCCTCCTGGTTATTTTGATGACATGCTATGTTTGTTCTAATACAGTTTTCTTAAAAAAATGTTCGGAACTACCCTCGCATTGCAAGGATAGTACCGTGCCATTTTTTTCTGCATGGGTAGCCGGTGGTGAAAGGGTACAGTACCGCCCGACATTGAAAATAGGTACAACATACTTCATTATTTTTGTCAGAACAACACATTTTTTTTTTGTAAAATAACTCAATTTCAATTAATACAGCAAAGCCGGATACCAGTGTGGGAAAGAATGACAATTTATTTATTTAATTTATCATATGTGCACTCCCACAAAATAAATCCCTACATCCAGTTTGGTGAGATCTTTTGAAATGAATGAATGTATGGTCGTCTGCTAACTGCAGATAGTGAATGTGAATATATGATCATCTTTGAGTCGATCCTTTGGCCACCTTTGGTGGAACCAAAGAGATGAAATTTACCAGAGCTTTGAGCGCCTGAAATGTGGCTGACCAATAGGGTAGTAAGGTGCTTCCCACACCTCGACAGAGATGGGAGATGACCTGGAGAGAACGGCCATGTTTCAGGACTCTGCCGCTGGATCCTGTGCTGTTAACACCTGTTTTAGTTGTGCTCCGTAATGACGAAAGAGTGGAGGCATGGTATGCATGTGGAATATTTAAGAGTAGTTTGAAATAATAATTTCTCTATTTCAGAAACTTTTGTGGGGAGAATTAAATGTCAGGCAGGTAATATTAATGGGATTGTAGTAATCTTCGGAAGCGACCAACGGTCCAAAGAAACCACGTGTAGCAATAAGTTGAAATACTTCCGTGTGCTTAAGTTAAGCTGAATTACTAGCGTGTGTACAATAAGTTGAAATATTTAAGAAATAGCGTGTGTATCATAAGTTGAAATATTTAAGAAATGGCGTGTGCAGGACTTGAAATTAGAGACGAGTACTTCCACGTGGTGAGTACTGTGTGAGTCTCAATCTGTGTATGAGACAAAGGATAAAGAGAAGTACTCATCGATGGTATCAGTTGAGGACTCGCGTGTGTGATGAATACATTCTCAATATTACTTTGCGTGTGACGCTAGATTCAAACTCTGAGAGAGAAGCAAGGTGAGTCGGCCGTCTATCTAGCAACGCCATATGGCTTGCATTGCACAGGAAGACATGCATATATGTCCAGAGTTCATAGTAGGAAAGTAGAATTACAAAGTGGGGCGGTGTCGTGTGAAACTAGGATAAATATTAATTGAAGTGGAAAAGCTGAAAGTGATAATGTTGTGACTATTCACTGTCTTGTATTTCATATTGTAGTGTGGTGTATGTCATGTAATTTGGGTATGTGTGGTTTGCATGGGTGTGTAGCGAAGTAGTTTCGAAAGATTAGTGGGTTATGCTTGTTCCTTCTGTACCGCTCGGTCTGGAGGAAAGTTTTGTGATGATGATTGTGAGAGTCGAAGTGTGAGGTATAATAAAAGATCCACCAACCTATCCAGAAAGTGCACGGTAGCGTTAAAATAATTACGAGACCATAATATAGAGATTCACCAATGTAAAGTCATGCCCACTGGGCGGAATTTCTCATGTGTTATTGTTGTAGGTTATAGAATTTGTGTGTTTAGGTTAGTGAATTTATCGGAATAAATAAGAGAGTGAAAAGAAAAAGATTGGTGGACTTTTCCATTGAATTGTATGTTGTCATAATGTCCCGAATTTATAATGTGTGCGCCATTCATATTCAGTGCGGTGGCCACGTGTAGACAAAAAGAAAATGTGGTATTGCCAGTGCGTAGTGTACAGTCAGAGTTCTGTAAATTACTGAGAGTCAGATGCGTGTTTCCGTTGCGTAGTAATCATATAGGAGGATAACTTGTAACTTAAGTGTGAGTACTAGAGCTCATATTACTCGATAACTAAGAATGAATCCACTCGCTTGGCAGACCACTCATCTTGCAGGCCTGACTGCTTGATGCCACAGTATGAGCAAGGCATGTGGGTGGCTCTCACCGTATGAGACTGTGTGACATGAATTACATATAAACTGTGTTTTAAAGTATAGTAGTGTGACAGGTCGTTCTTGTTTATGTGTAAAAGTAACACGTTCAACTACTCAGTCTCCTCCCAGATAGTCAGAAACGCCACAGTACATTTAGAAGAGGAATTTATGCCGTAAATGACAACAGATTTAAGAAATTAACATGAAAGGAATCCAACAGAGACCTTCCACCGGTTTACGAGGAAGTCGTGCACCCTCGTGACCACAGCCCTTCCATCTGGCAGTCCATGCGTGCAGCCAGTGGCCCCAGCGTGTTCCCGACTGCGCGGAACTGGCTTCTCCAGAGTCTCACAGGATCCCGCAAAACAACGACTTCGCCCCAGAGATAGGGCAACAGTTACTACATACCGATAACCGCCGCTGCTGCCACTAGCAGACAGGCAACGCTTGCGAAACCGAGTGGTGCCAGTCAACAGGAGAAGAAGACAAACAACCGCAACCATGCGAACTAAAGGATACTGTCTGGCCTCCCACAAAGGGAGGAAACCTATAAACAACACCAATGCGAGCCACAGCACTGCTCATACGTACCGTCCAATCTTACTGTAAGTAGACCTGGGGTTCCCGTTAGCGTTAACATATTCTTCTTCCCCTGCCCTCTACTTCTAAAACTATGACATCCTCTTACTTTATTCACATCACCCTGAGCCTGGCAACGCTGCCTCCTTACATACCCCATTCGTTCACGTGTGAAGCATTTTATACTCGCTTGAAAAGGCATCAAGCCACCTCTACTCAGCTTCTTGCAAAATAATTTCATTGACTGCAGCATCCTGTCCTAATTCATAGGTAGATCCATTAATTTTCCGTAGCCTGTTCGCAAATTGTTCCACAGAGTCTGTGTTTTTCTTAGTTATTACCCCCAATTGTTCCCTATAGTGTCTGACCCTACTTCGTTTCATATATCTGTGAATGAATCCTTCAAATTCTTCGAATGTTCTGACTCCCTTATGCCCTGTGTAACATTTACGCTCTCTTGATAGTCTCAGTTTCACAGCGCTCAATAATTCCTTATCAGACCAACTTCCTATCTCAGCACCGAGTGAGGTGGGCCATTGGTTGACACACTGGACTCACATTCGGGAGGATGACGGTTCAACACCGTGTCCGGCCATGCTGATCTAGGTTTTTCATGATTTCCCTAAATCGCTTCAGGCCAATGCTGGGATGGTTCCTTTGAAAGGACATGGCCGACTTCCTTTCCCATCCTTCGATAATGTGATGGGACCAATGATCTTGCTGTTTGGACCCCTCCCCCAAAACAACCAACCAATCACTCTCAGTCTGATCTGCAAGGTCCTGATCATCCTTGGTTGTCTTACCAGAAAAAGGGAGCAGTTAAACTTATGACTGGCAAATCTACGCGCTATTGTGATGATCGTGATTCTACCAACCCACACAGTTCTGTATTATCCGCTGTTAATTGTGCTACCTTTTTCGAATAATATGCAACTCTAACACACCATGCGTCTTTGGTTCTGTCGAAAGTTTGTCCTTGACAACACTCATTTTGATAACTAACACTCACAAGACAAGAAAACAAAATACATTAACTTAATTCTTACATCTAATTATGAGCCATCTCGACTCCCAGTATTTCCTAGCTATATGGATCTAATGACTCCGTGTATAACATTTTACCGGAACTGATTCCATACATGGCGGTGAGTGGTCGTCAAGGTTACACTGTGCACATCTAACAGTGCACTAACCAGTCATGACTTCCATTACCTCTAAAACTAGAAAAATCCTCTGATGCTCTCCTCGCAATTAAATCTGCTTAAGGGGCTCCGGAAAGGCTCAAAATCATGAAAAGTTCAATTTTTACTTTTTTGCGTTTTCTGAATCTGCAGACTATTACCTTTTAATAGATATATAATTTATTCAATTCCGAAGACTACAACTACTTTTAAATTTTTTTTGAAATGTGTTCTACATGGGCGTGACCCACTGTGGCGCTGTTAAACTGCTGTCAAATGGTGTTATTATTAACGTCCGTGTTCATCAGGTACATTTTAGTGATGTGAGATGAAGTATGTGTTGTGGCTAACCTATTTTCAGAGACTTAGCAGCACCTGAACTGTTGAAAAAGTGTATTCACGGAAAAACTCAAAACCCCAATGAAAGTGTAAATAGTGTTATATGGTCGAGAATCTCCAAGACTGTATTTGTTGGAATAGAAACACTTCACTTTGGTGTGTATGATGCTGTTGCGACTTTCAATGATGGCAACATTGTAAGGTGCAAGGTATTTAGAAATATGGGAATGAAGATAGGTTCTAACATGGTACGAGTGATGCTTGCTTTAGACAAGGAACGCCTTCGGGCTGCAGACAGGGCTGTAAAGAGTCTAGAAATACAAGCAAGAGTAAACAGGAGGAGGAACAAGAGGAAGCTGGAGGAGGAGTTTGCATAGGATGAAGATAATCCATCCTATGGACCTGGAATGCACTAAAAAGTTAATCCAATCTTTGTCGCTCGATTCCCAAAACTTTTATTTTCTCATTATTTTCTCATACTAATTACATGTTTTCTAAGGATCTTCCAAACATATTTGTTTCAAACTTTCAGTATATGTTACACAGTACCTTCTGCATAATTTAACACAGCCTTTTTCCAAAAAACTGTATATTTTTGAATATATAAATAAAAAATTGCAAAAAAAATGTTGTGAATTTTCATTACAATTGAAAAAAAATCATCTTTAATAACTGAACTAAAATTTTGTAAAATCCCTGTGTTAAGTTGTAGCCCATATTCCAATAAATAATCTGTAAAAAGTTCAACTTCCTACCTCAAATACTTTGTGAGGAAAGATGTAATTTATAAGCGTTATTTTAACATTGCAAGTATAGGGCGTTCCGGAGCCCCTTAACAAATTGCGTGACAGTCAGACTTTTTCTCCATGACTAACACAGAATGAAAATTTGTTGGACTCACTGTACGTAGACTGTAGGTTCAGACGCTGCTCTAAGAAGGTGATGGCAATGATTTGACACCAGTGTAATGGGGTCACTGGAATGCCGCTGCCAGCAACGTCTCCTATTGTGAGCGGGGCAGCGCAGCTGACAACTCAGCCGTGACCTCCCTCCAGCTAGCGGGCAGCTCTCTGCTCTGATGGCGGCTGCTTTTGTGACTCAGGGTCCAACAGTGGACACCGAACTGCATTCGAGGATGTCACTTCAGGCGACACAGGTTCGTGGTGTAGGCTGTGGTACTGAGACAAGTGTATTTTAGTACACGAATAGCTGAGTACTTACATACTCCAGACTATGGTTGTTCAGGGCTTAAAAGCACGTGCTCTAAATACTTCTGTGGTGGAATGTCAGGAAAGGTTTCCGCCCATCAGTGTATTGCAGTGTCGGCTGTTGCTATACGGCGTCCAGGTCACTCTGCTTCGCAAGGCCTGCTGGCCGAGTGTTGCTTCGTAACGTGTAACACACTTGCTGCCTGTGGTTGGCTCTGGTGCAACTCACATCTGCTCTGGCGTACATTTGGACCAAATACCGTCGACACCTTACATTATGAATACCTAAGATTATACAATGAATATTTAGGGTAAACAGAGTCTTCCTTATTGGAATCGTCTGTTCGACGCACACCTAGATGCTTTTTGTGTGATTTGTAAAACTTCGGAGCAGTAGATAGAATAATTTCCCTGACTACAAAACATGAATAAGTTGACTGAATAGTTTATAAGACATGCTCTTAAGAGAGTGCTAATTATGCTCTAGCCTGTTGCCACTGCCTTTACTATTCGGCAACCTACAGGTAGTGGACAGAAGTACGGTATCATCACAAACAGAACACAAGACCATGCGTAATACGGTGTAGGATAACGTTGGCATCGAAAGCGGTTTGCAGTAGTCTCAGACTGGATAAATAAAGGTCCTATACTGTTTTCAGTGGGGTGTTGTACCAGTTTTCCTGCAAAAATAGTGGTGAGTTCAGCTAACGATGATAGAGGTAGATTCCGATCCCGCACACTTTTCTCCAAAATACACCTCGAAGGCCCAATATTATAGAGATCTGGTGACTTTGGTGGCCACAGGAGATACAACAGATCACCTTCGTGTTCACAGATCCAGTTCTGGACGATGCTGCCTGTGTGAACGGGGAACCTGTCGTCTCGGAATACAGCTTCCCGATTAGTTCGAAACAAGACTAATCCGACCAAATTACATTTTTCCATCTATCGCTAGTCCAAGTTTTGTTACTTTAGTATCACGTTTGTGCGGTTTGGAATTTCAGGTCGCTCTGCAGTTCACACTGCCTTTGGAGATACTATCATGTTGTTTTGCTACTGATGGGTTTCGCGACATCGACATTCAGTTCTGCAGTGACTTTTGCAGCTGTTGCCCAATTATTTTTCTTGACAATCCTCTTCAGTAAGGGTCTGTCACCACCTCTTGAAACAGCAAACATGTCGACAATTTAAATTCCACGTTTAAGAAATCGCTCACGCTGCAGAATCGTACATACGTACCGTCTTTTGACCATCGCTCAGAGTCCCGTATCGACTTCATCCCTGACGTAGAAAAACAACTGAAACAGTTGAAAACTTACCAGCGCAAAGTGCCAAGCGAGTGGAGATAAGTGCAGGTCAGTCCTGTATATAAGAAGGGTAAAAGAACGGACCCGCACAATTACGGCCCAATATCCTTAACATTTAAGAATCATGATAGAAGGTTGTATACATGGAAGAAGCCTGGAGATACTAAAAGGTATCAGATAGATTATATAATGGTAAGACAGAGATTTAGGAACCAGGTTTTAAATTGTAAGACATTTCCAGGGGCAGATGTGGACTCTGACCACAATCTATTGGTTATGACCCGTAGATTAAAACTGAAGAAACTGCAAAAAGGTGGGAATTTAAGGAGATGGGACCTGGATAAACTGAAAGAACCAGAGGTTGTACAGAGTTTCAGGGAGAGCATAAGGGAACAATTGACAGGAATGGGGGAAAGAAATACAGTAGAAGAAGAATGGGTAGCTTTGAGGGATGAAGTAGTGAAGGCAGCAGAGGATCAAGTAGGTAAAAAGACCAGGGCTAGTAGAAATCCTTGGGTAACAGAAGAAATATTGAATTTAATTGATGAAAGGAGAAAATATAAAAATGCAGTAAATGAAGCAGGCAAAAAAGAATACAAACGTCTCAAAAATGAGATCGACAGGAAGTGCAAAATGGCTAAGCAGGGATGGCTACAGGACAAATGTAAGGATGTAGAGGCTTATCTCACTAGGGGTAAGATAGATACTGCCTACAGGAAAATTAAAGAGACCTTTGGAGATAAGAGAACCACTTGTATGAACATCAAGAGCTCAGATGGAAACCCAGTTCTAAGCAAAGAAGGGAAAGCAGAAAGGTGGAAGGAGTATATAGAGGGTCTATACAAGGGCGATTCACTTGAGGACAATATTATGGAAAGGGAAGAGTATGTAGATGAAGATGAAATGGGAGATACGATACTGCGTGAAGAGTTTGACAGAGCACTGAAAGACCTGAGTCGAAACAAGGCCCCCGGAATAGACAACATTCCATTGGAACTACTGACGGCCTTGGGAGAGCCAGTCCTGACAAAACTCTACCATCTGGTGAGCAAGATGTATGAAACAGGCGAAATACCCTCAGACTTCAAGAAGAATATAATAATTCCAATCCCAAAGAAAGCAGGTGTTGACAGATGTGAAAATTACCGGACAATCAGCTTAATAAGCCACAGCTGCAAAGTACTAACACGAATTCTTTACAGACGAATGGAAAAACTAGTAGAAGCCGACCTCAGGGAAGATCAGTTTGGATTCCGTAGAAATACTGGAACACGTGAGGCAATACTGACCTTACGACTTATCTTAGAAGAAAGATTAAGGAAAGGCAAACCTACTTTTCTAGCATTTGTAGACTTAGAGAAAGCTTTTGACAATGTTGACTGGAATACTCTCTTTCAAATTCTAAAGGTGGCAGGGGTAAAATACAGGGAGCGAAAGGCTATATACAATTTGTACAGAAACCAGATGGCAGTTATAAGAGTCGAGGGACATGAAAGGGAAGCAGTGGTTGGGAAGGGAGTAAGACAGGGTTGTAGCCTCTCCCCGATGTTATTCAATCTGTATATCGAGCAAGCAGTAAAGGAAACAAAAGAAAAATTTGGAGTAGGTATTAAAATCCATGGAGAAGAAATAAAAACTTTAAGGTTCGCCGATGACATTGTAATTCTGTCAGAGACAGCAAAGGACTTGGAAGAGCAGTTGAATGGAATGGATGGTGTCTTGAAGGGAGGATATAAGATGAACATCAACAAAAGCAAAACAAGGATAATGGAATGTAGTCGAATTAAGTCGGGTGATGCTGAGGGAATTAGATTAGAAAATGAGACACTTAAAGTAGTAAAGGAGTTTTGCTATTTGGGGAGCAAAATAACTGATGATGGTCGAAGTAGAGAGGATATTAAATGTAGACTAGCAATGGCAAGGAAAGCGTTTCTGAAGAAAAGAAATTTGTTAACATCGAGTATAGATTTAAGTGTCAGGAAGTTGTTTCTGAAAGTATTTGTATGGAGTGTAGCCATGTATGGAAGTGAAACATGGACGGTAAATAGTTTGGACAAGAAGAGAATAGAAGCTTTTGAAATGTGGTGCTACAGAAGAATGCTGAAGATTAGGTGGGTAGATCACGTAACTAAAGAGGAAGTATTGAATAGGATTGGGGAGAAGAGAAGTTTGTGGCACAACTTGACCAGAAGAAGGGATCGGTTGGTAGGACATGTTCTGAGGCATCAAGGGATCACCAATTTAGTATTGGAGGGCAGCGTGGAGGGTAAAAATCGTAGGGGGAGACCAAGAGATGAATACACTAAGCAGATTCAGAAGGATGTAGGTTGCAGTAGGTACTGGGAGATGAAGAAGCTTGCACAGGATAGAGTAGCATGGAGAGCTGCATCAAACCAGTCTAAGGACTGAAGACCACAACAACAACAACATCCTTAACATCGTTTTGCTGCATAATTATAGAGCATATTCCGAGTTCAAATACAAAAAATTTACTAGAGACCAAAAAGCTCATGTACACGAATCAGCACGGCTCTAAAAGGCTTCGCTCCTGAAAAACGCAGCCTGCTCTTTTCTCACGTGATATAGTGCGAACTATGGATGAAGGGCAACAGGCAGATTCCATATTTATAGATTTCCTAAAAGTATTCGACACAATACCCAGCGCAGACTGTTAACGAAAGTACATGCATGCGGAGTAGGCTCTCAGATACGTGACTGGCTCGAAGACTCCTGAAGTAATTCAACGCAGTGTGTTGTGCTCGACGACAAGTCTTCATTGGAGACAGGGATAATATGAGGAGTCCTCCAGGCCACTGTGATAAGTCCGTTGCTGTTTTGTATATGCACTACTGACCATTAAAATTTCTACACCAAGAGCAAATGCAGATGATAAACGATTATTCATTGGACAAATATATTATACTAGAACTGACATGTGATTACATTTTCACGCTATTTGGGTGCATAGATTCTGAGAAATCAGTACCCACAACAACCACCTCTGGCCGTAATAACGGCCTTGATACGCCTGGGCATTGAGCCAAACAGAGCTTGGATAGCGTGTACAGGTACAGCTGCCCATGCAGCTTCAACACGATACCACAGTTCATCAAGAATAGTGACTGGCGTATTGTGACGAGCCAGTTGCTCGGCGAACATTGACCAGACGTTTCCAATTGGTGAGAGATCTGGAGAATGTGCTGGCCAGCGCAGCAGTCGAACATTTTCTGTATCCAGAAAGGCCCGTACAAGACCTGCAACATACGGTCGTGCATTATCCTGCTGAAATGTAGAGTTTCGCATGGATCGAATGAAGGGTAGAGCCGCTGGTCGTAACACATGTGAAATGTAGAGTCCACTGTTCAAAGTGCCATCAATTAGATCAAGATGTGACCGAGACGTGTAACCAATGGCACCCCATACCATCACGCCGGGTGATACGCCAGTATGGCGATGACGAATGCACACTTCCAATGTGCGTTCACCGCGATGTCGCCAAACACGGATGCGACCATCATGATGCTGTAAACAGAACCTGGATTCATCCGAAAAAAATGACGTTTTGCCATTCGTGCACCCAGGTTCGTCGTTGAGTACACCATCACAGGCGCTCCTGTCTGTGATGCAGCGTCAAGGGTAACCGCAGTCACGGTCTCCGAGCTGATAGTCCATGCTGCTGAAAACGTCGTCGAACTGTTCGTGCAGATGGTTGTTGTCTTGCAAACGTCCACATCTGTTGACTCAGGGATCGAGACGTTGCTGCAACGATCCGCTACAGCCATGCGGATAAGATGCCTGTCATCTCGACTGCTAGTGATACGAGGCCGTTGGGATCCAGTACGGCGTTCCGTATTACCCTCCTGAACCCACCGATTCCATATTCTGCTAACAGTCATTGGATCTCGACCAACGCGAGCAGCAATGTCGCGATACAATAAACCGCAATCGCGATAGGCTACAATCCGACCTTTATCAAAGTCGAAAACGTGATGGTACGAATTTCTCTTCCTTACACGAGGCATCACAACAACGTTTCACCAGGCAACGCCGGTCAACTGCTGTTTGTGTATGAGAAATCGGCAGGAAACTTTCCTCATGTCAGCACGTTGTAGGTGTCGTCATCGGCGCCAGTGCTCTGAAAATCCAATCAGATCTTCTTCCTGTCGATTAAATTTTGCGTCTGTAGTACGTCATCTTCGTGGTGTAGCAATTTTAATGGTAGTAGCGTACATAGATGGTGTGGCAGACAAGGTCAGCAACAGTCTGCGGTTGTTCGCTGATGATCTACATCTACATCTACATCCACACTCCGCAAGCCACCTGACGGTGTGTGGAGCGGAGGTTACCTTGAGTACCTCTATCGGTTCTCCCTTCTATTCCAGTCTCGTATTGTTCGTGGAAAGAAAGATTGTCGGTATGCCTCTGTGTGGGCTGAAATCTCTCTGATTTTTTCCTCATGGTCTCTTCGCGAGATATACGTAGGAAGCGGCAATATATACTGCTTGACACCTCGGTGAAGGTATGTTCTCGAAATTTCCACAAAACCCCATACCGAGCTACTGAGCTTCTCTCTTGCAGAGTCTTCCACTGGAGTTTATCATCTCCGTAACGCTTTCGCGATTACTAAATGATCCTGTTACGAAGCGCGCTGCTCTCCGTTGAATCTTTTCTATCTCTTCTGTCAACCCTATCTGGTACGGATCCCAAACCAGTGAGCAGTATTCAAGCAGTGGCGAACAAGTGTACTGTAACCTACTTCCTTTGTTTTCAGACTGCATTTCCTTAGGATTCTTCCAATGAACCTCAGTCTGGCATCTGCTTTACCGACAATAAATTTCATATGGTCATTCCATTTTAGATCACTCCTAATGCCTACTCCCAGATAATTTATGGAATTAACTACTTGCAGTTGCTGACCTGCTATATTGTAACTAAATGATAAAGGATCTTTCTTTCTATGTATTCGCAGCACATTACACTTGTCTACATTGAGATTCAATTGCCATTCCCTGCACCATGCAGATCCTCCTGCATTGCAGTACAATTTTCCATTGTTACAACCTCTCGATATACTACACCATCATCCGCAAAAAACCTCAGTGAACTTCCGATGTTATCAACAAGGTCATTTACATATATTGTGAATACAACGGTCCTACGACACTCCCCTGCGGCACACCTGAAATCACTCTTACTTCAGAAGACTTCTCTCCATTAAGAATGACATACTGCGTTCTGATATCTAGGACCTCTTCAATCCAACCACACAATTGGTCTGATAGTCCATATGCTCTTACTTTGTTCATTAAACGACTGTGGAGAACTGTATCAAACGCCTTGCGGAAGGCAAGAAATACGGCATCTACCTGGGAATCCATGTCTATGGCCCTCTGACTCTCGTGGACGAATAGCGCGAGCTGGTTTCCACACAATCGTTTTTTTCGAAGCCCATGCTCATTCCTAGAGTACATTTCTAGTCTCCAGAGAAGTCATTATACTCGAACATAAAACGTGTTCCAAAATTCTACAACTGATCGACGTTAGAGATATGGGTCTGTAGTTCTGCACATCTGTTCGACGTCCATTCTTGAAAACGGGGTGACTTGTGCCCTTTTCCAATCCTTTGGAACGCTACGCTCTTCTAGAGACCTACGGTACACAGCTACAGGAAGGGTGTAAAATCGAACTGGTATCCCATCAGGTCGAGCGGCCTTTCCTCTTTTGAGCGATTTTAATTGTTTCTCTATACCTCTGTCGTCTATTTCGATATCTACCATTCTGTAATCCGTGCGACAATCTAGAGAAGGTACTGCAGTGCGGTCTTCCTCTGTGAAACAGCTTTGGAAAAAGACATTTAGTATTTCGGCCTTTAGTCTGTCATCCTCTGTTTCAGTACCATTTTGGTCACAGAGTTTCTGGACATTTTGTTTTGATGAACCTACCGATTTGACATAATACCAAAATTTCTTAGTATATGCTGCCAACTAAGTATGTAGAAATTTGCTTTCGAATTCGTTGAACGCCTCTCGCATAGCCCCCCTCACACTACACTTCACTTCGTTTAATTTTTGTTTGTCTGCAAGGCTTTGGCTATGTTTATGTTTGCTGTGAAGTTCCCTTTGCTTCCGTAGCAGTTTTCTAACTCGGTTGTTGTACCATGGTGGCTCTTTTCCATCTCTTGCCAAGCAAGGCACATACTCATCTAATGCATATTGTACGATGGTTTTGAACTTTGTCCACTGATCCTCAACACTATCTGTACTTGAGACAAAACTTTTGTGTTGAGCTGTCAAGTACTCTGAAATCAGCTTTCTGTTATTTTCGCTAAGCAGAAAAATCTTCTTACCTTTTTTAATATTTATATTTAGGGCTGAAATCGCCGATGCTGTATCCGCTTTATGATCGCTAGTTCCCTGTTCTGCGTTAACTGTTTCAAATAGTTGTGGTCTGTTTGTCACCAGAAGGTCTAATATGTTATCGCCGCGAGTCGGTTGTCTGTGGTGTGCGGGTAGGTGTCGAAGACTGACTGTAGGTTGATACAAAATGACCTAGATAAAATTTCTAGTTAGTATGACGAATGGCAGCTGGCTCTTAATTTAGAAAAATGTAAGTTAAAGCGGATGAGTAGAAAAAACAAACCCATAATGTTCAGATACAGCGTTAGTAGTGTCCTACTTGACACAGTCACGTCGTTTAAATGTCTGGGCGCAAAGTTGCGAAGCGATGTGAAATGGAATGAGCATGGGAGGATTGTGGCAGGGAAGGCGAATGGTCGACTTCGGTTTATTGGTAGAATTTTAGGAAAGTGTAGTTCATCTGTAAAGAGACCGCGTAAAGGACGTTGGTGCGACATGTTCTTGAGTATTGCTCAACTGTTTGTGATTCGCACCAGCTCGGAGGCGAGCTGCTAGATTTGTTGCCGGTAGGTTCTATCGGCACGCAAGTGTTATGGATATGCTTCGGTGGCTGAAGTGGGGACCCCTTGAGGGAAGGCGACATTTTTCTCGAGGAACACTATTGAGAAAATTTAGAGAGCTGGCATTTGAAGGTGACTGCAGAACGATCCTACTGTCACCAATATATTCGCGTAGGGACTACGGATATAAGATACGATAAATCAGGACTCATATGGAGGCACAGAGGCAGTCGTTTTTCCCTCGATCTGTTTGCTTGTGGAACAGGAAAGGGAACGACTAGTTGTGGTACAGGGTACCCTCCACCACGCACCGTGCGCTGGCTTGCAGTGTGTGTATGTAGATGTAGATACAGATGTACCTTGGTTATGGGAGCAGCCACTTGCTCCAACAATTTCCCTACCTTAGAATGCAGTGAGCTCCATGATGCACGGCTACATAGAACACTGTTACGACCACAAGACACACTTGCAACTTCTTGAGGATATGTTGTAGAATCCGTTGGTGATCAAATACAACAGCGCAACCGGCAGGCTTGACCAGCATGTGCGTTTATGTTCACGGATGTGCTTCCCGCAATGCGTCCATGATTTCGTCGCCTTTTACTATTGGTTCAAATGGCTCTAAACACTAAACATCTGAGGTCATCAGTCCCCTAGACTTGAAATACTTAAACCTAACTTAACCTAAGGACATCACACACATCCATGCCTGAGGCAGGATTCGAACCTGGGACCCTAGCGCGGTTCCTGACTGAAGCGCCTAGAACCGCTCGGCCACAGCGGCTGGCCTTTTGCTATTGAAAAATCACTTAATATTAAAATCAGCTACGGTGCGGAAGGTGCAAAACAGAATGGCACAGTTAAACGGTGAATGGGAGTATAGCCTGCTGCAGGCTGTTATCGCAGTAAAAATCGTGATGAAAGGAAACAGTGGAAATCTAGAAGGCAGCTGCTATATTGATATAAGATTTGTTTGAATTTCTGTGTATTCCAGTAATAACTTTTCCAAGGATGTACAAATTAAGGTTACTGAATCAACACCATACAGACCCATCAAATGAATATTAGTATGTTACAGATAGAGGAGTTACCCAGACCAGGATATTTCACAAGACATAAATTATCAAATTTATCCACATACTATCCAAGAATCATTATTATATGACCATGGTATCTTTGTTTAGTTTCAAAATACAAAAAAGGAATACGAAACAGGTATAAAATAGGTTGCATTGAAAAATAAAAACTTAAACAACGATTTCCACGAATCAAACCGACTTGCTACCAGTATAGAGTGAGCATGTAGTGTCGTTACGGATACCGATCGATTGACTGGATACCTCAGCCATGAAGGGCAGAAGGCTCAAATCCATTTACAAATTCTAAGTTCGGCTCCAGTCAGCAAGCAGAAAAATGAAAGAATTAACAATATGTGAAAGCGATAACCAGAGTGAAAAATATTACACCGAAATGAGGGCAGCGAAATGTAATAGCGGCGCGACCCGTAAGCCAGAAGCATGCAGTGGTTTCACAAACAACAGCCGCAAGTTGAATGCAAACAGAATTCCGATCAAATCTAGGATGACGAACAAACGATACCACCGACTCCAGAATTTTAATCTCCGTGAGTCGAACTCACCTCGCAAAGCGTCTAGTTGGCTGGATGAACGGCAACAGCACCAAATCAGACATTTCTCTCTCCTGGCTACTTTCTACTCCAATGGAATGAACAAGAGATTTCTGTCACCTAAGTTTGTACATTCTTCTCTGAACGAAGGCAAACTTAGTTTACAGAAATATCTTGTGCAGCTCTTTGGACTAGCAAGTGGCAGGGTGAGAGACACGTCTCTCTTGGTACTGTTTGCGTACATTCAGCCAATCTGACGCTTTTGCCAGAGAGTTCGACCGACGACGGCTAAAATTCTGGAGTCGGTGGTGTGCATTCAGTGGTATTAGTTTGTTCGTTGTCGTCATTTAAGTCTAGCTTCCTATCTGCATGCAAGTTGCGGCAGTATCTCGTGAAATGGCTACACGCTTCCGGCATATACTCGTATGTGGATGAGTGTGTGGGTGCGTGTGTGTGCGCCTCATTGGAGCTGACAGAGTAGAATCACCTTAATGTAGAAATGAAACGAGGCGAAAATGCAAACTCTTTTCAACCTCAAAAAGAGGAATATATTACTCTACATGTGTGGCCTCTGTTCTTTTGGATATCTTACATATACATGATAAAATAGAAATTCTGACATAGGCCGCAAACGGGAATTGAAATCAGTAGGCTGTTAGTGATCGCATCATTGATCTTGTGGAAGGAATCGTTGGGATCTGAGGTCACAGCATAGCTTGGAATTTTTGAAAGCACTGTGCGATGATGAACAAAACATGATCAAGAGCCCAGTAGGCATGTTGGGAACTGGACTTTGGCGTGTAACAACACAATAATGAAACTTAACACATCATGGCTACATCTTTTTTAAACGTGGTGCAGTTGAAACATTCTACTGCATTTCCTGTGTCAGTGGGTACGGTTTAGTGCTGGCTTCAGGAGGTCCAGCTACTTAGCAAATGAGCGCCCCCCAAAGAGAGGCTCTGTGATGATAAATCTATCAATTAGGGTTTCCCAAAGACAATGTCAATAGTGACTGGCAGAACATGACATTTTCTGATGAATGGTTTGTGAATGAAAGGTGGCGCTCCTGTCTAAGTGAACCCTATCCCACCCTTCCCACAAAGGGAAAATCTCTGGCAGTAATGGGAACTGAACCCTGATTCTCCATACACCATACCCATTGCTCGCAGCCTCACGCTCATTCTCTCAAGAGTTCGGAAGAAAAAGAGAGAACATGCGCATGGAAATTATCTTAATGTTTGTCAGGGCATATATGTGTGTGGTGTCTGGGGAAGGTACGTAAGTAGTGTACCAGAGGTTGGGAATATGGGACCGGCTAGGAAGAGCACTTGGGTAGCTGATGGGGTTAAGACGACCGCTTGCGTAAACTGGGAAACCCGGGTTCAAGTCCCCTGATGGCACAAATTTTCACTTCTCATTCATTTCAATTCACAATTACGGCCGATGTCACATTTTCTGTTTCATTTCATCATGAATTTATTATGTTGTCACCTGATCTGATTTTGTCCAATATAAATGGTTTTTTGAAAGTTTGCGACTGTGAAAACAAAGGGTATGTTTATAAATAACTTTTCTTCTACCATTCAAGATTTTCTTATATTCATATTTTACCCGACGTGTTTCGGGAAATCATTCCTATTTTTAAGTGTGTCAATTTTACGTTCTGTTTTACAGTGGAGCTTATTTCTGTGTGTTACTATTCTTATTTAAGTTTAGATGCTTCGACAATATACTTAAAGAAAAACACTAACACACATAAATAATCACCATTGTAAAATAGATATAAGCAAATTGTAATGCATATTGTTAATGTACAAAACCAGATCACTCTCTGTGCAACACATATAACATTATATGTGTCAACTGCATCTAAAAACATCTTTATACCTGTTCTGTAAGTTATTCTCGATGTGTACTGGAAGTTGTCTCTAATGTTTAAGATCTGCGAGGGACTGCACAAGTAGACCATAGGAAAACTGTGAGTACAAGTTCTTCCAAATTCGGCAGCTAAGTACATGTAACAATAGATAATTAAATAAAAACTACGCTTTTCTTTGCATTTTTCAGCAAAGTCAACGAAACAAAGCACAACCTCTCGCTTCGAAAACATTAGGTAAAAAGGGCGTAGTCATCATCATCATCTTGGACAGTTTCCAGCCACTGGCTGGGTCTGTCGGGAACACAAGCCTCTCCATCGTGTTCTGTCTTTCCACCATTCCCCCTCTTCCACCTTCGTCCAGTTCTCTCCTCTTCTCGTCACACATTCCTTCACTCCCTTCACCCATCTATCTCTTGGTCTTCCTCTGGGCCTCTTCCCCTCCAGTTGCAGATCAAACATCCTCTTAGGAATTCTTCCCTCATCCATTCTCTTCATGTGTCCATACCACTGCAGTCTTGATTTTTCTATCCTGTCCTGTACTGGTTCCTCCTTTAGTCTACATAGAGAAAACACATAGAGAAAACACAGACGAAATTGGGAATCGTTTCTCGAAACGCGTCGTGTAAAATATAAATAAACGAAAATCGTTATTGGCAGCAGGAAAGTTATTTATAAACAAACCCATTGTCGCCTGATGTTCCGATCGCAAATCCAAACTGACAGTCTGTTACCGCACTGCTGTCCATTGAAACTGCAGCACCAGGAAGGAAAGCAAATGGCGAATTTTTTCTTGCTGTGGGCACGCAGTATATTAGGAAGAACACACGATTAAATTTGTGTTTATATATGATACGATTGCTATCCTGAGTGAAAGTGAAGAAGAATTAAATGATCTGCTAAACGGAATGAACAGTCTAATGGGTACACAGTATGGTTTCAGAATAAAGCGGAGAAAGACGAAGGTAATGAGAAGTAGTAGAAATGAGAACAGCGAGAAACTTAACATCAGGGTTGATGGTCATGAAGTCAATGAAGTTAAGGAATTCTGCTACCTAGGCAGTAAAATAACCAATGACGGACGGAGCAAAGAGGACATCAAAAGCAGACTCGCTATGGCAAAAAAGGCATTTCTGGCCAAGAGAAGTCTACTAATATCAAATACCGACCTTAATTTGAGGAAGAAATTTCTGAGGATGTACCTCTGGAGTACAGCATTGTATGGTAGTGAAACATGGACTGTGGGAAAACCGGAACAGAAGAGAATCGAAGCATTTGAGATGTGGTGCTATAGACGAATGTTGAAAATTAGGTTGGCTGATAAGGTAAGGAATGAGGAGGTTCTACGCAGAATCGGAGAGGAAAGGAATATGTGGAAAACACTGATGAGGAGAAGGGACAGGATGATAGGACATCTGCTAAGACATGAGGGAATGACTTCCATGGTACTAGAGGGAGCTGTAGAGGGCAAAAACTGTAGAGGAAGACAGAGATTGGAATACGTCAAGCAAATAATTGAGGACGTAGGTTGCAAGTGCTACTCTGAGATGAAGAGGTTAGCACAGGAAAGGAATTCGTGGCGGGCCGCAGTCAGTAGACTGATGACCAAAAAAAAAAAAAAAATATATGATACGAAGTGTAGTACACACATCTAGCAGGCAGTAGCGATCGGCTGGGCATCGGATCGGAATCAACTCTGGCTAGACAGGTCAGATGTGCATCTGCGGGGGAATGGTAGTGTGTCAGTCACTACTTGGCTTCAACAGATGAGAGATTTGGAGAACGTGCTGGCCCGGACGACAGTCTAATACCGTCTGCATCGAGGTAGGTGACAGAGCTAGTCCGAAAAGACGACGTCGTTCCATTGCTATGTCTGGTTCTGTTTTGCTGCTTCGACATGGAAGCGACGACTGTGATCGCCGTGGAGACCTTGTGTGCTGCTTCACTGTCGTTGCTAACAACGAATTTGCCGACTGAAGGAACGGGGCGTAGCTGAACGGACCCGCACATTCGTAGAGTATGTATGTCGTCTCGAGCGAAGTTCGCGTGGGGCAGTTCAAGAGCACCGTAGAGTTGAGTACAGCCTTCACGAACTCATCGATTCCATATTCGGATAGCAGTCGTGGGATCCCCACCAACGCGAGCGGCGACATCGTGGATAAGCGGTAATCAATTTTAATCGCCGCGGGAGTTGTTTCACTCGGATCTGCGCTACTCAGTAATGCTTAGTTCACTGAACACATTCTCTGCACTAATCATGCTCACGAAAATTTGCTTTAAGCAGGCCGGCCGCAGGGATTTTGCCACTTCGTGCGGAATTTTCAAGGCTTACTCCCGCCACCCCATTCCCCACCGTTGTTGCACTTCCAGACATAATGACCCTTTTTCACAAAATCATTCATACAAGACATCTTATTTTCACTTATCACACATACTCATACTTCTTTTTATCGTGAATACTTAAAGACCGCAGCCAGGTATGTAAGAGCGATAAGTGAAACAGGAGTAAAAAGTTTTGGGTGTCATACATTTTGAGTTTTAACTCCACAATTAGTTAAACTAGAAAAAAAGTAAACTCAGTCCGGACAGGCCTCGGAAGGGACAACGGTACTGACCGACCGTCGTGTCATCTTCAGCCTATAAGCAGCACTGGGTGAGGATATGGAGGAGTGTGTGTTCAGCACACCGCTCTCCTGGCCGTTCTCAGTTTCCCAGACCGTTGCCGCTACTTCTCAATCAAGTGGCTCCTCAGTTTGCCTCACAAGGGCTGAGTGCGCCCTGCTTGCCAACAGCGCTCGGTAGATCAGATGGTCACCCATCCAAGTGCTAGCCCAGCCCGACAGCGCGTAACTTCGGTGATGTGTCGGGAACCGGTGTCACCACTACGGCAAAGCCGTTGGCCCATAATTAATTATGCAACCAAAACTGAGTTACGTCAATCGCACTCTACATAACTAAAATGTGTTCACTTATTTCTCGTTCGTTGAGGGGTGCGTGTGGTTTCAGAGACCTATAGCTGCGAGCATAGCTGACGTGAGTACTGCACTGCAGGCCGTACGTTGTCGCTTCTGCTGCACTATGCGGAAGGTCATAGAACAGCTAGTCGCTTTATTTCTTGAGAACAAAGTATATAAATTAACGGTGTCTGAAGTACGTAGAGAAAAATGGCTATGATCGAATACTGAGAGGGCGTGTATTCCGACGTACCACGACCGTGATTTGTGGCTAAAAACCAGCTGTGTTGAAAGTTTTGAAGAGTACCAGTTATCGGTATATCAGAAATAATGTTGTTCTAACGCAGTGTGAAATACAACGAAACAGGACGAACAGTTCGTGCAGCGCACTTCATTTTCTTCAGCTCCAAAATAAGATTTCTATAGGTTTTTTTTCCGTGTTTTCTTAATATTACTATCTTTCGACTATGACTTCAACGCAGAGAAAGAAAAGCGGGTAAAGTTAAATGAAATTACAGACAAATCGTAAAAAATTAGTTCAGAGGAGCGTGACAGCAACAAGAACAATACAAATGACATTAATGGCAGATTTAAAGGAGAGAGGGTGATTGGGGAAGGTTGCCATCCATGTCTTCACGCCTAAACGCCCCTTAATCACAATATCTGGATTCAAAGACTTTGGCAAAAATGTTAGAAAGTGTGTGAGTTCCTGAGGGACCAAACTGCTCAGGTCATCGGTCCCTAGATTTACACACTACTTAAACTAACTTATGCTAAGAACAACACATACAGCCATGCCCGAGGGAGGACTCGAACCTCCGGCGAGAGGGGCCGCGCAATCCGTGACACGCCGGCCGGGGTGGCCGAGCGGTTCTAGGCGCTTCAGTCTGGAACCGCGTGACCGCTACGGTCGTAGGTTCGAATCCCGCCTCGGGCACGGATGTGTGTGATGTACTTAGGTTAGTTAGGTTTAAGTAGTTCTAAGCTCTAGGGGACTGATGACCACAGATGTTAAGTCCCATAGTGCTCAGAGCCATTTGCACCAATCCGTGACATGGCGTCTCAAACCGTGCGGACACACCGAGCGGTAGACTCTGGCATATGACGGGCAACGCATATTTTACTTTTACTTTATTTACTTATTACAAAGTACTTTCTCAGCGATACTGCTACAGATATTTAAGGGTCTGTTAGGCTATCATATTCTGATACATATTTATATTTATTTATAATAAAGTTTTTCGGTTCTGTAGGGGCTTCCGGGTAGACATAGAAGCATTTCAAATGTTACCCAGGCACATGGCAGACACTGAGTTGGCAACACTGCCAGTAGCAATTATTGCTATTTTGAAAGACGCCACTAAGGCGACCAACCCCAGAACTTCGTCATCTAGTCCACAATACAGTTGACAATTTGTAATGAATGTTTTGTATTTCCAATATATTCTCACAATTCTTCATGTATACAAATCTTTGACCGTCTTGTTTGATTCGTGCTTTTGGATCCATAAGATATTGCCGCCCAAAAGCCTGCCGGAAATTCTTCCACCCTTGGCCCGTAAGCCAGATATCAAACCATTTGGGACGTCAGATAAATCGCTCCTCCCACCCCCACCCCCCTTCCGTCGGCTCACTTTACAAACGTTCCACTGCCAGTGCTGCCACGCCATCTACCGTCTGGGAGTGGTTATTGCACGTTGAAGCCGACCATAACCGGTGGTCACATTAATGTGGCAGGACTGTGTACTGATACGGCACTGGTTGCAGGTTAAACGGGTGAGTGCTAGATCGAGAATAAAACGGAGCAACGTGTTGCAGAGTTGAAAAATGTATGGCAATCGCTCTCTGTGGTTCTAGTATTTGTCCAGCGCCCGAGCTGATACACGCAGCCCGCTGTGCTGTGTGCGGTTTCGCAGTTACAGTCTGTATGTAACTGGCACTCCTCCGGGAGCTGCTGAAGGGCTGAAAGCGCTTTACATGAGCGCTGCTTCCGTATGTGGAGTTGGCTTCGAAAGCTTTCATTATTGTTGAGAAATTATACTTGCCCGAACTGATAATTATCTGTATTGCTTGCAAGTGTCTGGGCTTAAGCGGGTACTTCATAGCTCCATGGCATCTTTCCTAGCACTGACTCGCTTAGTGCGAATCACTTTCCTAGGTGGTCATTCGTAACGTAGCCGATGTCACACGAAGTGATCTGAATGTCCATAGTAATCCAATTGTTTGGTTAAAGTTGCTAATAAAATGATGTTATGTTTCTGTAGTGAATTGGCAGGAGCCAATTCACGGGGTTTGGAGGAAGCCGAAATGCACGCGTTAAAGCTCACACAGGCTGGCGTGAGGTCTGGAACAGTTAAGGGAAATTATAGTAGCAAATAAAGTACGAAGCTCTTGGAATACTTAACTTTAATCCACAATTGGAGAACATCGGTCTGACGGTACAGGCATCCGTAGATAAATATTAAATGATACTGGCGCCTTGCTAGGTCGTAGCAATTGACGTAGCTGAGGGCTATGCTAACTATCGTCTCGGCAAATGAGAGCGCTATGTGTCAGTTCCATCTCTAGCAAAGTCGGCTGTACAACTGGGACGAGTGCTAGGATCTGTCTCTGGACCTGCCGTGTGGCGGCGCTCGGTGAGCAATCACTGACAGTGGCGACACGCGGGTCCGTCGTATACTAGCCGACCGCGGCCGATTTAAAAGGCTACCACCTAGCAAGTGTGGTGTCTGGCGGTGACACCACAGTTTCCGTCTTAACAGTACAGAATTAAGAGGTTCTACCATTCTGTTCATCACGAAATCTATTATTAATAATCGAAAGTAACAGGTTTCGAGTGCAGGCAAGAGACTAATGGTCTGCGTCGTTCATTAGAGCAGCCAACCAGGACGCAAGCAGCTTCTGTTGGCACAGTGCCTCACGAGTGCTGTATCCACGCTGCTGTATCGATCTTGCTTGCCTCAACTCACCTTTTGGTGTTATACGTCTGCAGATGTAGCGTCGCTCATAGTATGTGAGGATACAGCTATGGCTCCAAGAGCCAGAAATATTGCCGGCCGTTGTGGCCGAGCGGTTCTAGGCGCTTCAGCCTGGAACCACGCGACCGCTACGGTCGCAGGTTCGAATCCTGCCTCGGGCATGGATGTGTGTGATGTCCTTAGATTAGTTAGGTTTCAGTAGTTTTCTAGGGGACTGATGACCTTAGATGTTAAGTCCCATAGTGCTCAGAGCCATTTGAACCAGAAATATTGCAGTGGGTAGAGGAGGTCAACTTCCATGGCCGGCACGTTCTCCCGACTTCAACTCTTGGGATTTTTATCTCCAGCGTTACCTTAAACAGTTTAGTTATACGGTAGCCTGTGATGATACAGAAGTACTTCATTAGCATGCCATGGAAGCATGGGAAGCCATTCGACACCGACAGCTACTACGAGATCCGGAAAGTACGGATTCGCTTCCGCGAAAACATTAATATAATTAGTTCTTCTTACACAGGTCACTCTGTAGAACGAAGAGTAGCCACTGTTTCCTGGAAAATTGCTGGTAAAATGTTCGAGGAGATGCGTGTACTATCGAAGTTATGGAAGGAAACAACACCAACAGAGACCAATATCAGACCACTTCTCAAAACGTTCAGACTTTGAAGGTGTGTACTTGATTAGGAAGGTCCTGGACGACCATCGATATCTGAAAGCCCAATCAAAAGCGTTAAGTAGGCCACTGAAAGGAGACGACGAGCTTCCTTTCGTCCGCTGTGTGCTGATCATCCCGCGATCTGTTGTCTGGCGTATTTTTCGTTTTAAGCTGAACAGGACAGCGTATTGCGTACAGCTAACGCATCACCTGGAGGAGAAGTATGATGTCGACCGCATGGAAATGTATGCTGACCTTCTGCGTATAGTGGAAAACTATGATAGGTAATCTACTCTCCTCAGACGAGACTCCATTTTACACAAGTGGTCTTGCGACCACTTATTATCTTGGTTGGTGAGATAGTCATTTTGGTGTTACAGCACCATAGTTGTTGTTTATTTAGTGCTCTCTCTATTTTTGGTTCTATGTCCTCGCGACTTCGGCCGCCGACCAGCAGGAGGAGGTCGTCAGCGTAGGCTATCACCTCTAGCACCTCTTCGCTCTGTTGCAGGCTATCCAGAAGAGGCTCCATGTGGATGTCCCAGAAAAGGGGACCCAACACGGAGCCCTGGGGGCAACCCTTGGTGATAGTTTTCCGGACTTTCCCGCTAGGGGATGATAGCCATACCTTCCGATCTTCACAATAGCTCCTCAAACACCCTGGACACTCCTTAATGGTCTTGTTCCACTTTCTCACCGGTCATGGCCCATATCCGACTTATCTAAGTCAGTTTGGGAAAAGGGCGACACCTGCGTGCGACTGTGGCGCACCGGAGGGTACTCCTGACCATGTGGTTTACGAGTGCCCCCTTTTCGATGATGTAGCCGGGACATTGAGACGACAACTACCAAATACAAACACCTATGACCTTTTAAGACAAGAGGAGACCTTTCAGAGACTGAATACGCTAGCAAACGAGGTATCACAAAAAGTATTAAAAACTTTTTTGAGAGACCTTCATGCCTAGATAAATAGAAATCACCGATTGCGACCACTGCCCCAATCCCGTACCGCCTGTTCGTGGATAGGTCGACTTTACAGTTGGAATCCGCCACGACCAGGACCAGGGGGACTGGGGTGATCCCGAACTGAGACAACGCACCGATTATGACGTAGAATAGGAAGTAGATTTAGATAATTAGAATAGGATAGTAAGTTAGGAACCTGCAGCGATAAACTATCCCTTGCCTGCCCTGTGCCAGGGGCACGCTCATAGGGATTAGCTCTATGAGCAAGGCATCTAAGTAGGTTTATATTATTAACACTGGCACAACTGTAACGCTGCAGGCAGTTAGTACAAACCTTTTGTCGTAACTAGAAATTATGCTAACTAGTAAAATAAGAAGTAGTCTGCCTAGTAATAATCGTAGAACTGTCTGTAGTTAAGTAAAATGTAGAAGCTGCTATTGTATAAAAACTAGAAATATAGGACCCACTAATCACTAAGGTGGTGGGTCATTTTTGTATAATTATTACGTTATGAAATAAAGAATTAAAAAAAAAAGTGGTCTTGCGAACCGTCACAACTAGCAGATATGGACTGTAAACATCCCTCATGATGTGTATGGCTGGGAGGTAACCACCCCGAAAATGAACATATGGCTAGGAATGAGCAACACCATGATATGTGGACCAGTCTATTCTGCACAGCAAGCGATAAAAGCCAGCAGTCCAGCAGTTACCTCGACATGCCTGAGCTTTTTCTGGAACCGACATTAGACTCTCATGGAATTCTGATTTCCATTGTGAACCAGCAAGACGGGACTCCTTCCCATTTTGTTCTCGTTGTTAGAGATCACCTCGACAGCATGATCCCTGGACAGCAGACCAGCAGAGGTTCACCATGGCTCTGAGGCCATCTGACCTTATCTCCTTAGAGTTCTTTATGTGGGGTTACATCAAGCCCCATGCGCAAGGGTTAAAATCAGTATCTGGTGTCAGATGTGCGATTGTATTCTGAAGGCAGATAATAGCATCACACATTGTGGGAACGTGCTAGGGCCTACATGGGGATGGTAGTCTCTACAGATTGACGTGTTGGGTAGCCCTGTTTAACTTTGATTTCTAATTACTCATATCTGAACTTGTTGTACAGATATACAAGGAGGTAGGAGTATAAGTGCAGATATTGTGACCATTGCTACCTTAATATGTAGCAAACTCAGTGTGTTAGTTGTCATTTCTCCGCATATAAAAGTCTTCCTTCAAACACATCACATTATTTACTGATTTCTGCATGGTCATAACTCCACTACTAAGTGGCTTACTTCTGTGAGTATAGACTAACCGTTCTGCATTCACCCATCCACACTTCAACGCATGATCTGTTGCCCAGATCGTTAATGAAATGCTAATTAAATCAAGACCATAAGCTGTCGACAGGCGTTGATATACATCAAGGGGGACAGTTGAAAATGTGCGCTCCGACTGGGACTCGAACCCGGGATATCCTGCTGACATGGCAGATGCTCTATTCATATGATCCACCGACAGCACAGAGAAAAGTGCGACCCCAGGGGTTTATCCCTTGCACGGTCCCCATGAGACCCACATTCCCAACTTAATGTCCCGTGTGCATGCAGCACAGAAGAAGAAGGTCAATGGCCGGTTAGCCGTAACTGTATGAAAATGGTATCATCTTCATATAATCGTTATAGGCTTGCCCCTGGCAGATGTATGTGGACTTACTAACCGACCTAAAAACATACTGCTCTGAATAGCTACAATTATTAGTCTACAAATGAAGTAAGTACTAATGTGATGCTGATCAGTACACTCACTTCCTCTGCACTTGCAGCCGGCCGGAGTGGCCGAGCGGTTCTAGGCGCTACAGTCTGGAACCGCGCCACCGCTACGGTCACAGGTTCGAATCCTGCCTCGGGCATGGATGTCTGTAATG
The DNA here is from genome assembly GCF_023864275.1 of Schistocerca cancellata. NCBI lineage: Eukaryota > Metazoa > Arthropoda > Insecta > Orthoptera > Acrididae > Schistocerca > Schistocerca cancellata. Next base: position 493,888,163 of record NC_064634.1, read on the forward strand.
TCCTTAGGTTAGTTAGGTTTAAGTAGTTCTAAGTTGTAGGGGACTGATGACCTCAGCAGTTAAGTCCCATAGTCCTCAGAGCCATTTGAAACTCTGCACTTGTACCCCCAACGGACTGTATGTTCTCTATGTAAAACGTGTTTCATGAAAATGAACCGTTGGTTTTGCAGCGCTCTGTATTTGAAAGAGGGCTACGGTCCACGATTGGCGAGTGTATGCGTTTACACGAGCAAAAAGATGATATTTTAAACGTTCGTTACGAAATTCTGAGTCGTAGGCGCTTTCAAGCTGGCAATGTGTATGTTGTGTACATAGTTCCGCGTAGTCAGCGCGCACGCAACTTTCCCACTAGAGCGCGCCCCGCTAAGCACAACAGCGCAGGCGCAGCGCTCGTCCGTCTCCACACTACGAGATGTCGCTGTCTTACAGACGGACCAAATTCTGCTTCCGCCGATCCGCGTATTAATATGTAACGCAGCCAATGAGATTGCTGCTAACGTAGAACATTTTCTCCTTGCGGATCACACTCGCGCACTGATAACTGAACGCGCGAGGTATTATAACGAGTGTACAGACCTCCGATTAGTCAGTCTGCATTAGTCTATAGTCAAGTTTCAGTCTGCGCCTAATAAGATTACCATATTCCTGTACATAGCCATGAAGATAAATGAAGAGACACTTTGTCAAGTATCAGAGATATGTGAGAATAAGAGTAACGAACCAAGACCAAAGGAACTTCAGAATGTCAATTGTAAATAGCATCCAGAACAAAGTTAAGTTATTTTTATGCTTCTTATTATTTTAATAAATGTGTGTGGAAATTAATCAAGTTCTGTTTAAAGTTGGTCACCGTCAATCTGGTACTCTAAGCATTCCAGTGGCATTTCTATCGTCTGACCTAACGGCAGAAGATAAACATGCCCGATAAGACCACGAGACATATTGCTGACACTCGCCTACTTCGTTAGAGCGACAAGTCAAATAATCTGATGGTGTGTGTACCGAAGGTCTTACAGTACGCGCACCACAGTGTAACTGACGTGTGGAATATAAAGATTCGATAACTTCCATTTTCGTTTTGGTGTAAGGAACCTGTCCTCAAAGTTTGAGAAAGTATTTTTGACTGAACATGTTTAATTAAAGTCTATGCAGGAATTCTTCAGCAGCTCCCCACTGGTGATTGCTAGTCGCTGGTATGCGGCATAAGCGATACGGTAGGGGAAAAAAAAGGGAGGATAGCGGTGCACCGGAGAAGAGCGTAATCCGCTTACTTTGCGACTTTTTGATGTCCTTCCTACTCAGCACAAACCTCGGCCACTTCGCAGGAACGCAGCGTCTCGAATTCACGAGCATAATAAGTCGGTTGCGAGTGGAGTGCTAGTGGGGGCTTCCCGCGGGGCGAGGAAACCGCTGCAGTGGCAAAACTCCTCGCGGGTGCAGCGATTTCGCTGGGAATTATTTTTACGAGCCGCTGATTATGCATACGCTGCCGGGGCGGGACTCCCCTCGCCTCCTCCTCCTCCCCCTGCTGCAATCGCACGCCCCCGCTCCACCCACCGACGTTCGCCGTCCGCCCGTTGCTCAGGATCGCGCCGCACGTCCGCGCCGCAGCCAGCCGATATTTTGGCCGGGGCCGGGATGGCAGTGCCGGCGGCCAGCCGGGGGAATCCCCGGGATGATCACCCACGAGCACGACGTGAGCAGCAGCGGCAGCGGCCGCCGGCCAAAGCCCGTTGCCCGGAGACCGGATATACCTGCCGTTAAGCGACGCCGCGGCCGGAGCAGACGGTGGGCGACGTCAGGCCGCGTCCAAATGACGCCATCTAAATGCATGGCGCGCAGCGTCGGGACGCCGGGCGGCGCGCGGCGCCGGGGCGCGCACCGAATCACTTAGGCCGCCTCCTCGCCGGCTCCTCCTTAGCGGGCGTCCCCGCCCCCGCCCCCGCTTGCTCCCGCTCCTGGCGCGCCACTTGCCCTTATCTCGCCTCTTTCGCTCCCCCGCGGTCCCAGCCAGCTTCTTGCGGCGAGAACGCCCCGGGAGCCCGGGGCGGGGCTGGGATGCGGCCGGAAGCGCGAGATAAGACCGCCGGCGGGGGCGGAGGAGGCGGCACGTGAGCAAATCTGCGAGGCGCTCGTGCTTCTTGCTGCGCGCCGCCTCTCGCTCCAGCCCGGGACGGTTCTTTGGTCACAACTGAACTGCTCGGAGGCCCAAAATTGTAAGCGGCATGTTATGTCCGCACTATAACACAACAAATATTCCGTGATAACCAAATTTATTTGACCTTCTGTCACTCAAAACACTACACAACACTTCGCTGGCTGTAGCGCCAAGGAGAAATCAGAGTCACTAGTAGAGAATACAAGTCCAAACCACTGCCAACCAGTCGATACCGATGCGTCGCAAGTTTCCAACCAGGGAGGCCACAGTACGGGACAGGGCGCATTATCTTGTTGAAAAATGCCACTGCACTCGAGAAATGTGATCGTCATGAAAGGAGGTGCGTGGTCTGCAACCAGCCTACGATACATTTTTGCTGTCATACAGCCTTGTTATCAGTTTAATAAGCCAAGGCTGCAAAATACTAACACGAATTCGTTACAGACGAATGGAAAAAGTTGTAGAAGCCGACCTCGGGGAAGATCAGTTTGGATTCCGTAGAAATGTTGGAACACGTGAGGCAATACTGACCCTACGACTTATCTTAGAAAATAGATTAATGAAAGGCAAACCTACGTTTCTTGCATTAGTAGACTTAAAGGAAGCTTTTGACAATGTTGACTGAAATACTCTCTTTCAAATTCTGAAGGGGGCAGGTATAAAATACAGGGAGCGAAACGCTATTTACAGTTTGTACAGAATCCAGATGGCAGCTATAAAAGTCGAGGGGCATGAAAGGGAAGCAGTAGTTGGGAACGGAGTGACACAGGATTGTAGCCTCTCCCCGATGTTATTCGATCTGTATATTGAGCAAGCAGTAAAGGAAACAAAAGCAAAATTCGGAGTTGTTGTTGTTGTGGTCTTCAGTCCTGAGACTGGTTTGATGCAGCTCTCCATGCTACTCTATCCTGTGCAAGCTTCTTCATCTCCCAGTAACTACTGCAACCTACATCCTTCTGAATCTGCTCAGTGTATTCATCTCTTGGTTTCCCTCTACGATTTTTATCCTCCACGCTGCCCTCCAATACTAAATTGGTGATCCCTTGATGCCTCAGAACATGTCCTACCAACCGATGCCTTCTTCTACTCAGGTTGTGCCAGAAATTTCTCTTCTCCCCAACCCTATTCAATACCTCATTAGTTATGTGATCTAATCTTCAGCATTCTTCTGTAGCATTCGGAGTAGGAATTAAAATCCATGGAGGAGAAATAAAAACTTTGAGGTTCGCCGATGACATTGTAATTCTATCAGAGACAGCAAAGGACCTGGAAGAGCAGCTGAACGGAATGGACAGTGTCTTGAAAGGAGGATATAAGATGAACATCAACAAAAGCAAAATAGGATAATGGAATGTAGTCGAATTGAGTCGGGTGATCCTGCGGGAATTAGGAAATGAGACGCTTAAAGTAGCAAACGAGTTTTGCTATTTGCGGAACAAAATAATTGATGATGCTCGTAGTAGAGAGGATATAAAATGTAGACTGGCAATTGCAAGGAAAGCGTTTCTGAAGAAGAGAAATTTCTTAACATCGAGTATAGATTTAAGTGTCAGGAAGTCGTTTCTGAAAGTATTGGTGTGGAGTGTAGCCATGTATGGAAGTGAAGCGTGGACTATAAATAGTTAAGAGAAGAAGAGAATAGCATTCTTCGAAATGTGGTGCTACAGAAGAATGCTGTAGATTAGATGGATAGGTCACATAACTAATGAGGACGTACTGTGGCAGAGCGGTTCTAGGCGCTTCAGTCTGGAACCGCACTGCTGGTACGGTCGCAGGTTCGAATCCTGCCTCGGGCATGGATGTGTGTGATGTTCATAGGTTAGTTAGCCATAAGTAGTTCTAAGTCTAGGGGACTGATGACCTCAGATGTTAAGTCCCATAGTGCTTAGAGCCGTTTGAACCATTTTTTTATAATTATTCATATTGGAATGTTTACACAGAGTTACTAGAAGACTTAACTACGTAGGTTTTTTTTTTCTTTTTGTGTTTTTCGGTAAGTGCCAATTCAGACATCTGAATAGTGGAATGTCAATTATGACGATACGAACGTGCGGAAAACGCAACAGCTAGTCCCCAAACGGAGAGAATCTCTCAACCGCGCGGGAATCGAAGACTTTTGTTACCATCCGTCTCTCTGACCGCGCAACTACCGAGGCGGACAACTATATAGCTCGTTGCTAGAAGGTATTTAGTCCCTCACCACTCTCGTCACAGATGTATCCATTGCCCGAAAGTGTTGGTTTTACTGACGAGAAAAACCCATGAAGACCAGAAGGAATATAATCTAAATGGGACAGAACACCACCAACTTTCTTCTTTTCTACATTCTGGGTCCCTCACATTTTAATCGAAGAGGATGAACGGGGGTTTTTCCGGTCCCACCCTTCCTCTCAAACTCTTTTTGCGCCAGATGTCATGGCATAATCCCTTGCTGATGAATAAAGATTATGAGTATTCACAAGTCACCTTTCACTCGCATATATTCATTCCTTAGGTTGATAGCCAGATGTATTCTGAACGTTAAAGCCACCAATTTCCCTGAATGCTTCGAACGTTTGCCTCACTTTGTTTTAACCTACTTCCTCAAAACCTTTAAGAGGACAGTGGTATTTAGGTCCTACGTCCTTTTGTATCTACAGTTTCCCCGGAAGGAGGTAGATATTGTGCGTCTGTATTTCAACTATTCTTGTTAAACTTCCGTTGTGAGGTTCATCTCAGCATTTTCCGACAACACCCCTTCGTCTGTTCTTCTGCCTCTTTGTGACAAGTATTTAAGACTGTGACAGACTGCTGGACATCAAGGCCATTTCGAAATACTTCAAAGATTATCTGAATGGTAACGAAGATTATTACTTTTATTATGATCTTTATAATTTTTATTATTATTATTACTTGTAAAAGAAGAAATAACCACACACACACACCATCGAACTTTCAACAGCAACCATTCAATGAAAACCTTATATTTAATGTATTTCAGAAATGTATATGCACTTACCATTATGCTCGTGAAACGCACTGAGTAAGGGACATTTGCAAAATGAGTAATCGGAGTCATTGGGAATGAACTCAGGAGCCTGGTCGGCGATATTAGGATCACTAAGGACATCTTCCCTTGCTTGTATCTGGTCAAATGTGGCTATAATCTCGGAGAAAGAACACGGGCGGTTCTCTGCGCCAGCCATTGTACCTGTCACTTGCCATCATGTTCCCGCGCTAGGCAGCCACTGCCGTTCACCGTGAAGTATGGGCGTGACAGCTGATCGATGAAGTTAGAAAATTTTGATGCTGCATAATCTTCTGCTGCCCAAATGTAGCGGCAATTGCCCTAACACGTAATGGCGCTTACCATTGTAGGCATCGGTACTTTGTTGCCCTAGTACTGTAACTTAAGAGGCACGTTCCTAAAGGAAGTTTCGTCATTGTTTTTGAAACAGAGTATGGTACACCAGATGATACAAACAAGCACCACACGAATCCACACCCGTTGCTGGTTTAACGACGGAAGGGGAGTTGGCGGAGGAGGAATGGCGCATGCGCAGGGCGTCGAAGAAGAGACAGCAGCAGCAGACCGGCGTGCTGGAGTTATTCGAGTGCGCATCACGGTGGCACAGGCAACGTGGCCGCTAATGAAGTGTGTGCTGTTATCCGGTATGAATGTGCACATGGGGCTAGTGTGTCCGTCGTCCACGAATGTCTACAGACCGTGCACGGTGGTCATGACTCGTCAAGTGGTTGGTCGCTAGTGTTACAAGTTCAGAGACAGAAGGCAGAGTGTTAAGGAGGGAGGTCGCAGTGGACGAGCCACGAAAGAAAACAACGTGACTAGACTTCCAAACCAATACTGAGGTGGAAAGGCTGTGAGACAGTTCCTCGCGCCGCAGGGCACCGAGTTTTACCGAAGCTGATTTCTTGAAACTGATTCCCCTTTACGACAAATGCTACGGTGTCGGTGGCGACTATGTCGATAAACAGTGTCTATAGCTCATGATGCAGTGGTGTATTTGGTTTTAGCAGTAAAGCTTCTGTGTGTGAAATGAGGAAGAAAATTACATTCAGAACGAGCCTCATACTATTCCTGACCGTGCTATTACCACTGTTCGTTTTCTTCATACACGCCATGTTGCACGTGAAGAACAAGTACACTAGGTGACCAAATGTCTCCAGATATCTGTCAGTGGACATTAATAAGTGGAGTGTCCGCCTTCCACCTTTTTCCTGCTCGTGACACTTTCAGTGAGGTGCCTATATGTCTGTTTTACAATAGCAGCGCATTCTTCCTCAAGAGCCAAAAGCAGAGGAGGTAGTGATATTTGACGCATAGAATCCTGGAATGATTCTCTTTCCAAAATTACGTGAAATACAACTCTTCCAGTTTTTTTATCCAAATTACATACTCTTCTAAAGTCACAGACTGCTAATTTAGTATATTTTTTTGAAGTTCAAGGAAAGAGAAGTCATTTACTAAAAAGTTCGATGAATAATAACACAAAGGAGGATTTACTCATCTTTTTGTTTGTCCTTAACACTCTGCTCGTCGTTTCGATAGGATATAATGTCGGGCGCGTGGTTCTTCATTTACGAAATTAAGATACATTTTCACAACATCACATCACATATTTTTTTCACATAAAAACACGTTTTCAGCATTAAAAACGGCTTCTTACTCGCACCTTTAAGCACGCTGAAACATAGACTAATGCACATACCGACTGCCGACCACCTACTGAACATTTCGCGCATATTGAGTTCTATAAACTAAAACATGAGCTTTTGGAACGATCTAGAAGCTGCATTGTTAAAATTAATTGTTATAGTGATATATGGCTTTTCTATTATTAACAATTTTAAGTGAAATTATCTTTTCTCACTCTTGTAGCAATCACAGGAATGCAAAAATCGTAAAAGCTATTTTAGGAAGCTCCAAACTGTAAATTTACGTATTCTAAAAAATTGGAAATTTGTGGTAAGTACTATGGGACCAAACTGCAGAGGTCATCGGTCCCTAGGCTCACACACGACTTAATCTAACTTGAACTAATTTACGGTAAGGACAACACACACACCCTTGCCTCAGGGAGGACTCGAACCTCCGACGGGGGAAGTCGTGCGAACCGTGGCAAGGCTTTTAAGACCACGCGGCTACCCCACGGGCGTATTCCAAAATATGCCACGTGTAAAGGAAAGTACATATTTGAAATTTCCTGGCAGATTAAAAGTGTGTGCCGGACCGAGACTCGAACTCGGGAACTTTGCCTTTCGCGGGCACGCGCTCTACCAACTGAGCTACCCAAGCACGGCTCACGCCCCGTCCCCACAGATTTAATTTCGTTAGTACCTCGTCTCCCAGTCTCCCACCTTCCAAACTTCACAGAAGCTCTTCTGCAAACCAAGCAGAACTAGCACTCCTGGAAGAAAAAATATAGCGGAGACATGGGTTAGCCACAGCCTCGGGGGAGGGGGGGGGGGGTATTTATAGAATGAAATTTTCACTCTACAGCGGAGTGTGCGCTGATATGAAACTTCCTGGCAGATTAAAACTGTATGCCGGACCGAGACTCGAACTCGGGACCTTTGCCTTTCGCGGGCAAGTGCTCTACCAAATGAGCTACCCAAGCACGACTCACGCCCCGTCCCCACAGCTTTAATTCCGCCACTACCTCGTCTCCCACTTTCCAAACTTCACAGAAGCTCTCCTGCGAACCACGCTCAAAGGTAAAGGTCCCGAGTTCGAGTCTCGGTCCGGCAAACAGTTTTAATCTGCCAGAAAGTTTCATATCAGCGCACACTCCGCTGTAGAGTGAAAATTTCATTCTAGAAGTACATATTTAGTTTCTACAAAATACTGAATTATTTACTTAAACGGTAAGTGTTTCTGGAACATAATAATAGTTTTCTGTTCAGCGAACGATAAATTTTCACGAAATCTTACGTAAATTACATTTGGAAAACCATTCGAATCATGTGGCTTTTGTTGTAACTCCGTAAATTCATTCACATAACGCGTTTACCGTAAAAGGATAGCACGGAAGTTTCCGGTAAACTGTCGATGATATGGCAAACTACACACATGGAACAAAGTTTTCCATCACCCCATTTCCAGAACTCATGAAGATAGACGTTGACTATGGATACGGTATCACAGACACAACCCCTTTGACTGTTCAGAAATGTTACTAAACCCGCCCAAAGATGTACACAACCATGCATGAGCAGCGCCTATTAGACGGAGGGCGTCCGATAGCCGATCAGTGCCAGTCATCCCACCAGGAAGGAGATACATGGCTCGTGTTGTCTGTATTTCAGCAATGCCTATACGGTCAATACCTCGGTTCGAACGCCTCCGCATTGTTGCTGTAAGTAGGCTGTTTAGGTTCTTATATTGGTAACGCCGCCGCCACGTAGCGCTCTCTGTATGAAAATGACTGGCTGTGCTGTGTGCAGTCTGTGGCTAGTTTGCATTGTTGTCTGCCATTGTAGTGTTGGGCAGCTGGATGTGAATAGCACGTAGCGTTGCGCAGTTGGAGGTGAGCCGCCAGCAGTGGTGGATGTGGGGAGAGAGATGGCGGAGTTTTGAAATTTGTAAGACTGGATGTCATGAACTGCTATATACACTCCTGTAAATGAAAAAAGGACACATTGACACCGGTGTGTCAGACCAACCATATCGTCAACATATTGGCGAGGCATTCGTCTCCATGGACGACACTTCGCTCTTCCATCGCGCACATGTTGTGAATGACTTCCTTCAGGATAACGACATCGGTCGACTAGAGCGGCCAGCATATTCTCCAGATATGAACGCTACCGAACATGCATGGGATGGACTGAAAAGGGCTGTTTATGGACGACGTGACCCACCAACCACTCTGAGGGATCTACAATCTGAGGAGTGGTACAATCTGGACCAACAGTGCCCTGATGAACTTTTGGATAGTATGCCATGACGAATACAGGCATGCATCAATGCAAGAGAGCGTGCTACTGGGTATTCTAGGTACCGATGTGTACAGCAATGACACCTCTGAAGGTGTCGCTTGATGGTGGTACAACATGCGATGTGTGGTTTTCATGGGCAATAAAATGTTTATTCTCTATTCCAATTTTCCGTATAGGTTCCGGAACTGTCGGAAGAGATCGGGTCTCTGGGCAGGCCACTCCACTTCAGGAATGCTGTTGTCCACAAGACCACTGCCTCAGAGACGCTGCCTTATGACAGGGTGCATTGTCATGTTGACGCGAACGATCATCGCCTCGCAACTGGTGCCCTACTGTACGCAGTACACTATGCTGTAACGTGTGTTCATATCTCTCAGCATTTACCGTTTTCTTAAGCGCAATAAGGGGAACACATCCGAACTATGAAAAAGGCCCACATACAGTATGACCACCGTATTCCACTGTTGGCGATTCACATAGTGATAGGTAACGTTTTAGGGGAGTTCGCCAAACCCAAACTTTTCCGTCAAATAACTTACGGGTTTGCTGTCGGGTGACGTCGTCGAACACCGCCGATATTTCGACAGGAGCACACCCTGCCATTCTCAAGGCACAAATGCAAGGAAGGAAGAATGTACAAACAAATTTAATACCTCGGTTCATAGAGGAGAAACAAGGAAGACACCACACACAGAACAAGTGTCAACACAACCAAAGATAAGCAACATCACAAATATCGATGGTTACTATTAATCAACAGGTGAGGTAGCACTAATTCTGTCCCTCTGTTTTTTTATGAGAGACAGAGCCGGATTCCAAGCAGCATTTAAACAAAATCCACCATCTCTTTTAATAAGGTTGCTTGATAGTCTGATTTCAACAGCTTCCTTAATAACACTATCCCAATAGCTTGACGTGCAAGCCAGAATCTTCGTGTTGTTGTATTCTATAGGATGACCGGTGTCAAGGCAATGTTCTGCAATAGCGGATTTGCTCGGCTGTTGTAAGCGTGTGTGACGCTTATGTTCAATACACCGGTCTTCCACGGTCCTGATTGTCTGACCAATATATGACATGCCACAACTGCAAGGAATACGATAGACCCCAGCCTTACGCAAATCAAGATCATCTTTTACGGACGCCAACAGGGCCTTAATCTTATAAGGTGGTCGAAAAACACATTTCACATCATATTTCCGAAAAATACGGCCAATCCTGTTGGAAATGCTTCCTGCGTAAGGCAAAAAGGCCGTAGACTTAGGTGCCACTTCGTTGTTATTGTCATTCACCTGTTGCACAGAAGGCTGATGGCGCAACGCACGTTTGGTCTGCCTCTCACTATAACCATTCTGACGAGATGTGCTAGCTCAGCTGCCAAACTTTCAGGGTCTGAGATAACGTGGGCCCTGTGAACCAAGGTGCGAAGTACTGCTTCAGGCTGAGCTGGATGGTGACAACTATCAGCTCGCAGATACAAGTCAGTGTGGGTGGGCTTCCTATAAACAGAATGTCCCGACGTACCACCAGTCTTCCTTTTGACCAACACATCAAGGAAGGGAAGGCATCCATTCTTTTCCATCTCCATAGTGAACTGAATATTCGGGTGGATTGAATTCAGATGTTCCAAAAACCAGTTTACATTCTCACTACCATGAGGCCACACAACAAAAGTATCGTCTACATATCTGAAAAAACACGCAGGTTTCAAGGTCGCTGACTCCAATGCACGTTCCTTAAAGTCCTCCATACACAAATTGGCCACGATAGGTGACAACGGGCTTCCCATTGCAACTCCATTAGTCTGTTCGTAGTACTGACCATTGAATAAAAAGTAAGTGGAAGTCAGCACATGTCGAAACAAATTTGTTAACCCGACACCAAACTTAGCCTCTATTAGCTGCAACGAATCGGAGAAAGGAGCGCGAGTGGAAAGAGAAACCACATCAAAACTGTTGTGAATTGGCAGGAGCCAATTCACGGAGTTTGGAGGAAGCCGAAAGGCACGTGATTAAGCTCACGCAGGCTGGCGTGAGGTCTGGAACAGGTCAGAGAAATAAGACTAGAAAACAAGAGTAACTGGTAGAATACTTAACTTTAATCCACAATGGGTGATCATCTCTCGTTACTGTACAGGCTTCACAATAATAATTATCAAATGCTATGGCGCCTTGCTAGGTCGTAGCAAATGACGTAGCTGAAGGCTATGCTATCGTCTCGGCAAATGAGAGCGTATTTGTCAATGTAGCATCGCTAGCAAAGTCTGCTGTACAACTGGGGCGAGTGCTAGTACGTCTCACTAGACCTGCCGTGTGGCGGCTCTCGGTCTGCCATCACTGACAGTGGCGACACGCGGGTCCGTCGGATACTAGCGGACCGCGGCCGATTTAAAAGCTACCACCTAGCAAGTGTGGTGTCTGGCCGTGACACCACAAAAACTGACTAAAATATCAGAGTCATTCAAACGCAATCCCTGCAATCGACGTAAGAAATCTGCAGAGTTCTTAATGTGGTGTTCACACCTACCTACTAGTGGGCTCAACAAACTAGCAAGATGTTTAGCTACACGATATGTCGGAGCACCAATATTAGAAACAATAGGCCTCAACGGGACAGCCGCTTTATGGACCTTGGGGAGGCCATATAGTCTAGGTGGTACAGCACAGTAAGAATTAAGACTCTTGATGGTCTCCTGTGGCAAAGAACTTTTCTTCAGGAGGTTATTTGTCTTTTTCTCAACACTCTTAGTAGGGTCAAAACCGAGTTTTCGATACACTGAATCAGAAAGTAGACACTGCATCTTTTGAATGTAATCGTGCTTGTTCAACAAAACGGTGGCGTTGCCCTTGTCCGCAGGTAAAATAACAATATCAGGCTCCATTCTAAGTGAACGTAAAGCAGCCGTCTCAGCTGCTGTAATGTTACACTTGGGTGGACTGGCCCCAGTCAACACACGACAAGCTTCCCTCCTAACCTCTTCCGCAGCCTCGGAAGGTAGTTTATAAACAGCCTGTCCGATAGAACTAATAAAATCAACGACTGGCAAACTCTTAGGCGTCGGTGCGAAGTTCAAACCTTTCCCCAGCACAGACAAAGCTGCGTCGTCAAACATCTTCTCCGTGAGATTGATCACAGAACGTCGTGAATTAGAATTAGACACTGAGCCAAGGAAACGGTCAAACTTCGCCGAATGACGAGCAGTTATAGATTGAAATTCCCAGTCAGACTGCGACCAAGAGCCACCGTCCACCCAATCCCAAGAAAATTCAGAAACATTAGACGCCATCTTTAAATGGAGCTGAAATAATTCCTTAGAAACAAAATCTAATTGAAGGCGAGTATAGTGGATCCTTTCTCGAACAAGAGCTAAACCAGCACGTTGCTTGATGCGATTGGCGGCAGGAGAATTAATATGATGCACAACCTTAGCAAATGTTGGAACCACACTATGATTTCGACACTTCAGTAAAAACGATAATGCACATTCCAACCTTACTCTACTGCTCCGAAGTTTATCCAACCTCCGCAGGGAATGATACATTTCCTCCCCGTAGAGGTAAACAATGTGAGACCTTAACTTTTCCCGGCGAATCGAATGTTCAAATAACTTACGGGTTTGCTGCCGCGTGACGTCGTCAAACACCGCCGATATTTCGACAGGAGCACACCCTGCCATTCTCAAGGCACAAACGGAAGGAAGGAAAATTGTACAAGCAAATTTAATACCTCGGTTCATAGAGAAGAACTACCAACTGCATGATGAATATGGACAAGAGTCCATTAACTTGATGCAACACTGCCTGGGTACTATACAGGGACAACTGACCATTAGTTGGACCCTTTAACTACATGGCTCTCCACTGGCTAGACTGTGGACTTTGGCACCTATTACTGTTTGGACAATGGATGAGGATATCTGACTTTATCCTGGACATGGACACTTTTCCATTGATTTGATTCTTAGCTTTGTCACCCGCTTTCTGAGGGAACATTTGGTGAGGAATATGTTCAATAAATGGAACCTGGCTGTTGACACTTGTCCACTTATTTGACTGTGGAAGGAGGCATCTTTCGGCTGACTGAACCTTGGAGATGAACTCCTTCCAACTACATGAACCCAGGAGATGTATATCTGCCCTCTGACTGAACCCCAGAATGTGGATGTCGGTCCAGTGGCTTTGGTGTTAGCACCCATCCAATGACTGGGTCCTGGATGGGACCAACTGATGACTGATTGATCCTGAACATTGACACCTGTCCACTGACTATATGATGTACATATGGTGCAGGTTCTAAACCCTGGACATGGACACATGTCTGCTGACTGCACCTCAAATGTAGACAACAGGCCAATAGTGGAGCCTAGTGGCCTGACCACAGATGTGAACATGTCCATCGACTGGTTCCTTCAAGTGATGCTTGTCCGCCGACCGGTAGCTAGACATGACTACTTCTCCACTGAATGAACAATGAGTCAGCAGGATCCCGGATGTGAATTTCTGTCCACTGTCTGTGTATTGCTGCCCACTGACTGGACTGTCGCTATGGACTCTATCCACTGACTGGCACCTGACACGGACGGTCATCTGCCGTTTGACGGAGCAGAAGAATGGAGTGCCTGCTATGGGGATGCTGGTCACCACAGGCTGCGTCCGACCAGCGCAGCACGGCGCTTCGCATCCACCGGCCGCGTGTGTAATTCATCGCGTAATTGCGCTGCGCGCGCCGCGCCCTGAATTATGCATTGTTATTACCGCGAGAAGCAGCGAGCGGCGGAAATGGCGCCGGCCGCGGACGGCCGCGTTGTGTTTTAATCGCACCCGCCGCTCCGGACAATCCCTGCACGCCGGTCCTCTTTCAGCCTAGCTTTCTCTCCGCTGTCCATTCTCTTTCTCTCTCTCTGTCTGCCTCTAACTCTCCCTGTCTCACTTGTAATGGACCTTGGTGCTGGAGAACAGTAGTGCTCGGAAATGCGAAGGTCATCAACAAGTTTTAATAATTATCAACTCTAAAAAAGTCATGCTGCGACCATTATACTTTGAGAGGGCGTTGGCCTTTCTTTACTTTTTCATCCTTCTATTTTTTTCCAATGATAGATGATATAGTGGAGATGTAGGTGCCACACTGGGAGAGTACAGGGGTGAGGCTAAACTTGCAGAATGTGTGACTTTGTCCCATGTAGAATGAATTGGTGCATTTTACTTATCACAGCCTCGTCTAGCGACTTCGATAGTAGCTTCTGTCACGGTTTATCACGCAGTGTCAAGAAAGTCCTATCATCTCCTTTTTATCGAGTTTGTGATGCACATACCCACTGTTTACCTTGTCTCTTTGTGTGTGTCCAACACCCCCCAACATCAATGTGTTGTTTGAGAAATCACAGCCGCAACATTCCCACTTCTGCAAAGGTTCTAATGAAGTTGAATAACTGATTAGTGACTGATTCTCACTTTTTCGACTTACCGCCTCGATTCTGACACGCCGATGTCGGAACAGCAAAATCTCCGCTTCTCTTGCAACTTCCGGTTCTTCACATATATGCGTCTGCCACTTGATTCGTCTCTACTCAGACTTGTTTGACCACAGTAGAAGAGCCTGATCCAACTCACCACTGTATCGCGTTGTCGTACACTTCCACACACTCACCACGGACTGTTGTTGCAATCTTCTTATCCTCCATACACAAAGAACATTTTATTGTACGATACTCCACCGGCCTGTGGCGTTTCGCTTTCGTTCCTCTTAAATGAGTGTGGACGTTGTGGTAGTGGTACATTTGGCGATTGTTTACATAGGAGAGGTGTGGTGCAGAGGAAGCGGTGGCGGCGTAAAGGAAGGCACTAATGTAGGTCCAGCCCAAGGGGGTGACAAAGGCGTCAGGTAAAACCACCAGTAAGGGAGACAGTAGTCCTCCCAACGGCAACGGCAGACTGCGGGAAGGGAGACAGTGTTAGAGATGTGGCGATCAACCCAGGTGCTGTGACAAACGGCTACGCATAGAACTGGCTGGGGTTTGGCGGCGGCAACGCTACTCAGGAAACCAAAAGGATCCTCTCGGCATCTACTGCTCGACACGATGAGGCACAATAGGAATCGCGGTGAGCAAGGAAAGTTTGCCTCGTCATTCGAAGAAGTTTTGCCACCTTTATGAGGTCAACTGCTAGAGGATAGATGAGGACTAGAGCCCAGCTGCTTCGCCTCAAGGGTAGGGTTCTTTGTGAAAGTTTACTGCAATGCCTCTAAGCTAGGCCCTAATCTAACTAAACTTTATGTAAATGCCCCTAATTTTTTTTTTTTTTTTTTTGTGGAACAAATCGCAAATTAAGATGAAATTGCTTGATTGATCTGTAATTATGAGCAAAGAAAATTCACATGATCTGTAACGCATCTAGTGGACACACACAACACTAAAGTACCTTGTACATTGTAAGAAAATATACTTCTATACCGGGACACACACTGTACGAGGCTTAATGGATTACAATCAATGGTATAATTTCTCAACATTGCTGTATAGTTTTCTGTTTTCTCTGGAGTAATCCATGTCGTTGTTGTTGTGGTTTTCAGTCTGAGGACTGGTTTGATGCAGCTCTCCATGCTACTCTATCCTGTGCGAGCCTCATCATCGCCGAATAACTGCTGCCGCATACGTCCTTCTCAATTTGCTTACTGTATTCATCTCTCTGTGTTCCTCTACAATTTTTCCCTTCCCCCACACCTTCCTCAAGTACCTCTAGTAACTTGATGGTCCTTTGCTATCTCAAAATGAGTCCTGTGAACCGATCCCTTCTTCTAGTCTGGTTGTGCCACAAATTTCTTTTCTCCCCAATTCTATTCAGTACCTCCTCATTAGTTATGTGATCTGCGCACCTTATCTTCAGCATTCTTTTGCAGCATCACATTACTGAAGCTTCTCCTCGTCTTGTCTAAACGTTTTATCGTCCATATTTCACTTCCATATATGGCTGCACTCCATTCAAATACTTTCAGAAAAGAATTCCAACACTTAGATTTACACGCGATATTAACAAATTTCTCTTCTTCAGAAAGGCTTTCCTTGTGATTGGCTACATTTTTACCCTCTCTACTTCGGCCATCATCAGTTACTTTGGTACCCAAATAGCAAAATTCGTCTACTATTTTCAGTGTCACGTTTCCTAATTTAATTCCCTAAGCATCACCTGATTTAATTCGACTACATTCCAATTTCCTTGTTTCGCCTTTGCTGTCTCTGACAGAATTACAGTGTCACCAGCAAACCTCAAAGTTTTTGTTTCTTTTCCCTGAACTTTAATTCCAGATTTTTATTTTGTTTCCTTTACTGAATGATCACTGTACAGATTGAATAACATTGGCTATAGGCAACAACCCTGCCTCAACTGCCTTCACAACCACCGCTTCCCTTTCATGCCCCCGACTCTTATAACTGCCGTCTGGTTTCTGTAATAACGGTAAATACCCTTTCGCTCCCTATATTTTACCCCTGCTACCTTCAGACCTTGAAACGGAATATTCCAGTTGAAAGTTTTCTCTAAGTCTACAACTGCTATAAACATAGTTTCGTCTGTCTTTGACCAATGTTTTAAGGTAAGTCGTAGTCAGCACTGCCTCGCGTGTTACCACATTTCTCCGGAATCCAAACTGATCTCCCCCGAGGTCGGGTTCTACTAGTTTTTCATTCTTTTACAAAGAATTCTTCTTAGTGTTTTGGAACCAAGATTTATTAAATTGGCGATAGGGCTCTCATCATCTCTTTTCTTTGGAATTGGAATTATTACATTATTCTTGAAGCCTGAAAGTATTTCGCATATCTGATACATCTCGCTCACCAGATGGAAGACTTTGGTTACGTCTGGCTCTCCCAAGGCAATCAGCAGTTCTGCCGGAATGTCGTCTACCACCTGGGCCTTGTTTCGGCTTAGATCTTTCAGAGCTTTGTCAGATTCTTGTCGCACTACCATATCTCTCATCTCATCTTCATCTACGTCCTCTTCTCTAATATTGCACTCCTTTGTATAGACCCTCAATATGCTCCTTCCACCTTCCAACTTTTCCTCGTTTGCTTAGAACTGGTTTACTATCTGAGCTCTTGATATTCATACATCTACTTCTCCTTTCCCCATGGGTCAATTTAATTTTCCCTACTTATACATGCTTCTAAATCCTTAAATCCTCACATCTGTCCTCTAGCCATCCCTGCTTAGCCATTTTGCACTTTCTTTAAATCTCCTTTTTTAAATGTTTCTATCTTTCCGTCCTTTTCATTTGCTCCATTTTAATATTTTCTCCTTGCATCAATTAAATTCAGTATCTCCTGTGTTATCCAAGGATTCCTATTAGGCTTGTCTTTTTACCTATTTGATCTCCTGATCCACTACTTCATTTTCAAAACTCAACCATTCGTTTTGAACCGCATTCCTTTCCCCTGGTCTACTAAGTTGACGTTTAATGCTTCCTCTGAAACTCTCAAAAACCTCTCGTTCTTTCTCCTTAATTTCCCCAATTTTTGATATTTCATTAGTTTTAATCTACAGTTCGGAACCAATCAATTGTGATAAGAATCCACATCTGCCGATGGAAATGCTTTACAATTTAAATTTGGTTCGGAAATGTCCATCTTTCCATTATACTGTATAATCAATAACTGAATTTGTTGTAGCATAAAAATGGATGCACATACATTCGCGTGTATATATGTATGTTCCACATCTCCTCCTAAACCACTATACTGATTCCAACCAAACGCAGTACCCGTATCACTACCATCTGGAAAGAATCACCGTGGAAGTAAGAATCACCAAGCTTCCAAATGGGCGAGGGGGGGATGAAAAAGCGCTGTAGCCCACGACGCGTGAAAGCCCAGACTTTATTTATTCAACATTTGAGAATGATAGAACTTTGTGACTTGCAACAACTTTACACATCATTTTAAACGTTTATCAAACTTTTCTCTTTGACAATAGTCTCTAAATAAAGGAACGGAAGACGTTTATGGCTTACTACCGTTCGCTGTTCGTGCAGTAAAGCTGCCACATCACTACCTGCCGTAGTAGCAGTAACCGATCTAACAATCGCACCAGCCACTTGTCGTCTTACTTAGGCATTGCCAACCGCAGCGCCGTATTCTGCTGCTTACGTATCACTATATTTGAATACGCGTTCCTATACCAGTTTCTTTGGCGTCTCAGTGTATATTATTGTACGACACGTACTTCAGGAGATAGGACGTCACGAACATTGAGCTGCGTGGAACCTAAACTGCTATAGGTACAGGCGAAATATGTGTACAATCATGTGCGGAACTATATGCGACGTGCGAGCAAATCACAGATAAAAAGCTCCTCCCCAATCCCTGGATCCATTTTAACCAAACCTTGTACGCAAGTTACGTACTACCTGGAAAGAAGTACAGTGTGGGTAAGAACCAGCAACCTATCGTAGTCGGGGAGCTACCGTGCAGAGAGAAGGTGGGTAGGAGAGATGGACAGACAGGGAGGGGTGTGGAGGACTTGGACACTGATTTGACAGAGGAGGAGATGGACACAGTCAGGGGGAGAAGGCGAGGAGAAGGATTCAGGAGGAAATGGACAGGCAGAGGGGGAAGAAGGAGATGGATTAATAGAACTGGAATATATATATAAAACACAGACAGAGCCGCCTGTGGTAACACAAGACGAGGGACCCGCACAGTGATTGTTTATCCAAACGTCAGTTACCAGCCGCATATACAATTACTGTTGAAGAGGCGTGCAGTTTGATCAAACCTTACATCGCACGAAGTGTGAATTTATCTTTCTGCAATTTACGCCGTACTATCGATCTTCGATGGCAGATACCAGCCAGTGCAGTTCGATCAATCATTCTAAAATGTTGAATGGAATGCTTTCAGTGAAGTTACTACACACAGTCAATTGAAACTTTGAACACAGACTAATGACAAGTGACAAATGTAACCACGTTTCCATGGAACAACATTGCTATCGTCGATTCAATGGATACAATGCATCAAAGCCATCTATGAATGAGCGCAGCACAGCGTCATCTCGAATACAATGGATGCATTGAGTCAAAGCGTTCTTTGAATGAGTGCATAGCAATTTTTCGATTGTACCTGGAAAGCTGCAACAAATAAACATTCACTAATAACACGAAAACGAATGTTTGTTTTCCGTTTTAGAGTAAGGAACCTGCCCTCGAAGTCTTTAAAGCAATTTTTGAATCTTCCTGTATGTCGTTGTCGTGCACCAGAAATTTCTGTCCCGCTTCCTGTTAATGGGTATTTCTAAAGACTTTACCACGATCAATAGCGAAAACTTAGACGGGTGAAAATATACCATGGCAAAAACAACACATTTCCAGCAAACAAGTGTCAGCAAAAGAGCCAATAATGAGACAACTGCAAATATTCCGTTACATGCCGTCACTGACTTCAGTACGAAATGCAGTACTAGCTAGTACTACTTTATTTGAGAAGTAAGATTGTCCAGTAACTTCCTGTACAGTTCAACTCAAATACATTATATGATCAAAAGTATCTGGACCCATGGCTGAAAATGACTAACAAGATCGTGGTGTCCTCAATCGGTAATGCTAGAAATCAGTATGGTTTTGGCCCACCCTTAGACTTGATAACAGCTTCCACTCTGGCAGGCATACGTTGAATCAGGCGCTGGAAGCTTTCTTGGGAAATGGCAGCCCATTCTTCACGAAGTACTGCACTGAGGAGAGGTATCGAAGTCGGTCGGTGAGGCCTGGCACAAAGGCGGCGTTCCAAAACATCTCAAAGGTATTCTACAGGATTCAGGTCAGGACTCTGTGCAGGCCAGTCCCTTACAGGGGTGTTATTGTCATGTAGCCACTCAGCCTCAGGCCGTGCATTATCAACAGGTGCTCGATCGTGTTGAAACATGCAATCGCCATCCCCGAATTGCTCTTGAACAGTGGGAAGCAAGAAGGTGCTTAAAACATCAACGTAGGCCTGTGCTGTGATAGCGCCACGCAAAACAACAAGGTGTGCAAGCCCCCACCATAAAAAACACTACCACACCGTAATACCTTCGCCTCCGAATTTTATTATTGGCACTACACACGCTGGCAGATGACGTTCACCCGGCATTCGCCATACCCACACTCTGCCATCGGATCGCCACACTGTGTACCGTGGTTCATCACTCCACACAACGTTTTTCCATTGTTCAATCGTCCAATGTTTACGCTCCTTGCACCAAGCGAGGCGTTGTTTGCCATTTACCGGCGTGATGTGTGGCTTATGAGCAGCCGCTCTACAATGAAATCCCAGTTTTCTCACCTCCCGCCTATCTGTCATAGTACTTGTAGTGGATTGTGATGCAGTTTGGATTTCCTGTGTGGTGGTCTGGATAGATGTCTGCCTATTACACATTACGACCCTGTTTAACTATCGGCGGACTCTGTGAGTCAACAAACGAGGTCTACCGGTACGCTTTGGTGCTGTACGTATCCCTTAATGTTTCCACTTCACTATCACATCGGAAACATTGGACCTAGGTATGTTTAGGCGTGTGGAAATCTAGCCCACAGACGTATGACACAAGTGACACCCAATGACTTGGCCACGTTCGAAGTCCGTGAGTTCCGCGGAGCGCCCCATTCTCCTTTCTCACGATGTCTAATGACTACTGAGGTCGCTGATATAGAGTACCTGGCAGTAGGTGGCAGCACAATGCACCTAGTAGAAAAAACGTATGTTTTTGGGAGTGTTCGGATACTTTCGATCACATAGTGTACTTAGCTTGCATTTATCGTGAATCTTTCGTCCATCGCGAAGTCCGAAGCAGGTGACTACTGCATGCAAAAAGAGTAAAAGAGCGAACCCACAAAATTACAGAATGTTCCTAACATCGGTTTCGTGCAAAATTCTAGAACGTATTCTCAGTTCGAATATAATAAATTTGGCTCATCCACGGCTATATCATGCTCCACATGCCACCTATTGGTGTGTAGCGGACCTTACTTTTTGTACCACTAAGTGATTGTAGGTAAGCCTCCGTATTGGCTCCAATTTCTCGAGGTTTCTCCTCGTGGTCATTACGCGAGACGTATGGGGCAGAAAGAAATACGTTGTCCGAATCTTCTCAGGAAGTACTCTCTCGATATTTCAATAGCAGTTCTCTCCGTGATGCACAACGCCTCTCTTGTAACGAATGTCAATGCAGTTTGTTCAGCACTCTCGCACCGGCTAAACGATCCCGTGAAGAAACGCGTCGCTGTCGCTCTAAGTTGGATCTTCTCTATCAGTTCTGTCTGATGGGGATACCAGATAGATGAACAATGCTCAAGAATTGGTCAATCAACGCCTTGTAAGCCACTTCCTTCGTGGATGAATTACGTTTCCTTAAGGATCTTGCTATGCGTCTGAGTCTGGCATCTGATTTTAGCACTATTTCTTTTATGTTGTCACTCCGGAGAATTCCTCCAAGATATTTTACGGTCGATGCTATATGTCATCAGTAGTGTAGCTATACAGTAGTGGATTTCTTTTCCTATGTACACGCAATATGTTACATTTATTTACGTTCAGGGTCAGCTGCCAGAGCCTGCACCATTCATCAATTCTGTGGAGGTCATTCAGCAAATCGTTACTGTTCGATGGTGTTGCTACTTTGGTATAGACAACTCCATCATCTGCGAGCAGCCTTAAAGAGCATCCATGTCTTTCCACTAGACCATTTATGTATTCGTATACTGTAAACAGTACCGGTTGTAACACCACAGCTCTTATGCTGTACGGATTTATTTTGCTTTTGTTTCATTTAATATTACGTCATTGAGCTTCTGTAAATGTGTTTGATTGAACAGATAACACAAAATTGTATAATCTTTTCTTTGTCAAACCTTTGATGTCGTGATTTGATTCTATGCAAAGTAGTGTATCTGTAATTTAAAATTCTTTGCCCCATTTGGAGGGAACAAAACTTACTGTATATGATTGTAATTTTGTGTGAATAATTTTTTGCAGAGATGTCAGTATGTGTAAATGTTTTCTTTTATTTAATGCATTTGGTTGCTGTTATGTAAATTGCTGATCCTCACTTAGGGTTCTTAGTTAGTTTGTATGTAAATGGTGTAGTGGTTCCCCTCAGGAACGGAACTGTGTAGCGCGCGCAAATTGTGGTTGGCATAGGTAGAAAAGGTGGAACTGATAGTCAGTCGGAGACGAGCTACGAGTCGGAGACGAGCTACCAAACTGTGCACTGTCATGTAAATGTTGCATATCGTGCTGGTTCCGAGAGAGACTTTTCCTGCCGCTTTCCAATGCCTCGGATGGATGGATAAATAGCTGGAACTATTCTGGAATTTGTATCTGTCGTAGCCACCAAGAAATGACAGAGTCCAGGAATTCTGTCTGCGAATCCACCTACCAACATGCAGTTGCCACCACGTTGCGCAATCACTGTAACGTAATACTATAATGATGTACAGTGAAGGATCAGCTTAATGGATGTGTTAGTGTGCTCAAATATAAGGTAATTTATATCTGAATTTATGTACCTACCTTGATTTTTCTCCTCATCATAACACCTCTCAGGTTCCTCTCCTTTTGAGCTAAAGTGATATCCGAGTGTCCCTACTAAAAGAACATTAAAGCCCAATATTTTGCTCATTAATGCCTCTTCAACATAGTAAAAAGAAAGTTAAAGTTAATGTGGCAAGAGAGTGAGTTAAAGTAAATGTTGTTTGCTGAAAATATTCCTATTAAAACTGCTTATTAAAGTGCTGTTGCCAACTTCAAAATTAAAAGTTCTTAAGACTGAGGCTTATAAAGTAAATGATCACATTGTTATCTGTAGTAAATTCTAAAAGGTGAGTCAGTTTCTTGCAATTTTGTCAACATTGTGTTTCGCTGTAGTAAAAGTGGGAAACTGCAATAGTAGAAAACTATATGTTCATGATTGCTAAGTGTTTGTCTCTCTTGTGTATTGGAAGTGCATATTAATAGTATAACAAGATACACAGTTTGTCTATTGTATTAATGCGCGGTAACAAGTAACGGAAAGACCACTAATTAGTAAGCCGTGAAAGTAATAGTGTGTTTCGCTATCTCTTATATTTTTGCTAATAGTTTGTGCTGCTCCAGTTGTTAGCTTCAGTCTTACCGTAAACATATGTATGTGTCAGAGTTCACTGCGCTCGCGTGTGACAAAGTATAGGTTGGGTTTATCCATTAAAGTTACTAATAACTATTTTCTTGAAGGAGAATGTTAATCATTCTCTTGCCTAGTTAGGCTGGCAACCGTTTTCTTTATCAGTTAAACAGTGCAGATAGGCAAAATTTTGTTTGTTACTGTTCAAATATTTACATAATTCTGACTTTTATTTCCGATAAGCCACCTCCGTTAAGAACAACACGGTCAACCTAGCAAAATTCCTCTCAGAGGGTAACACTGTTCTGTTGCTTTATACCATTATTAATCCAACCAAATAATTCTGTTTTACAAATTTCCTTCAGTTTTGAGGTTATGGTATAACAGTAGCAAACTGGAGTGTTATACGGCCCAATCACACTTCCATGTGGTACTCTAGAAATTATTACTTTTACATGTGTCGACTTTGTTTCGTGAAGAGCGTTGTGTTGAGTTGTATCTACAAGGAAGTCTTGAAACTAGCCGGAAATCTGCTCTAATACTCGACAATGTCGTATTTTTTCCATCAAACAGCAGTGTGGGACGGTGTTAAATGCCTTCCTGAAGTCAAGCAATATGACATCAACCTGAGCGTCGTTGTCTACGGCACTGTGGATCTCATGGGAGAACAGAACGAGCTGATTTTCGGAGTATCTCTGTTTCCTGAATCCATGTTGCTGCTTGTAGAAGAGATTTTCATTCTACAAAAACATCATAATTCTTGAACATAAAACATGTTCCTTGAGGCGGAAGAGCTTCTCACCAGAAATCGACACTGATGTAGAAAGAACGGCTCGTGCTGAACTCAGGTTGACTTTTGACACATGAGATAATGCGATAAAGGGCAACAGGCAGATCCCATCTTTCTAGATTTCTGGAAGATGTTTGATACAGTGCACAACTACAAACTCTTAACGAAGCTACTAACGTGCGGAATAGGTTCCCAGATATGTGAGTGGCTCAAAGACTTAAGTTATGGAGCCCAGTACGTTTTCCTCGACGACGAGTGTTCATCAGAGGCAAGGGTAGCGTCAGGAGCGCCAGGGGAGTGAGGTGGGACCGCTGCTATTTTCGATACGGGGTGTAATGGGCGTAAGTGCCGATATTTTTATATGTGATACCTTAATACGTGCACACATCAGTGGGCAGGTTGTCTTTTCCCTGCATGTAATGAAGTTTACGATTTGATTTTTTCCGTATGCTCATAACTGCAACACTAACTGGTCAATGCGTCCACACTTCAGTGCGTCCACACTTCAACACCTGACCTGCCATCCAGAGGAAAATAAGCATTAATGGCTTTCTCTTGCCATAAATACTTGGAGGTACTAACCAACCTAAAAAACGACTTGTAATAGCATAATTACTGTACTGGGTGGACGTTAATAAAATCGACAAACGGATTCCTCGATGAACTTGGAGGAGAAAAGAGCCTACGAACATGTATCCGGAAACGCATAATCGCCACGGTAGATGGCGTTGACGAATGAAAATTCCTCTGACCACGTGCCGTCTGTTCCCTGTCTGTTACAGGCTGTGTAATTGACGCAGGGTACTGTAAGCAGCAGAATCGTCCAGTATTGATATAGGGAACAATCCGAGATGATGTTCGTGTAAGAGCAAGCAAATGGAAACGGCCGAGAGGCAGCACGGCGGCACCAAAACAAGTACTGTCACAGACGCCAACCACTTCACACAACATTTCAAACCCTCTGTGGGCGTTTGTGTGATCGTGGGTCGTGGGATGTGGCGCACTGTACGTACACCAGATCTGGCGGACAGGGTTCTGCCTCTAGATCGTTTCCATTGCTTGGCCGTACACAAACACCATCTCGGCTTGTTCCCGTCATGAATATCGGACAATTCTCCTG
Source organism: Schistocerca cancellata (assembly GCF_023864275.1). Lineage (NCBI taxonomy): Eukaryota > Metazoa > Arthropoda > Insecta > Orthoptera > Acrididae > Schistocerca > Schistocerca cancellata. Next base: position 493,913,290 of record NC_064634.1, read on the forward strand.
CTTGCAGTACGTGGCGTCAGTCACACAGCCTGCATCGCACAAGGAACACATGGCACGTTGTCAGAGCTACTGTCATTCGTCGGCTCCATCTACCGTGGCAGTCACTACTCCGTCGCTGGAGTTTGTCGGTTTTATTCATGTTCACCCTGTCTATACGGTGTCTGTTCTTCATGTTCATCCTGTAGCCACTACGAATCAAGTCAGAAAGGAATTAAAAGCATTAGCTGCCAGTGGAAATTGATTTAAGTCAACGGGGAAAGTTGGAAATTTGTTCTGGACCAGGAGTCGAACCCAGGTCTCCTGCTTATTAAGCAGGTGCACTAACCACTACGCCTTGCAGTGGTCATCGCAGCTGGACAGATTTCCCAAGGAATACGCCCGTCAGGCCCAAATTCTCAACTTATACCCACACTACTGATGAAGTGCCCCTTGTCCATAATCTTCACCATTAGTGACATATGGCAGATTCTCGTAATAGTACGAGGTTGATGCGCATCTGCATAGAAGGAAGCAGCGGCCGTCCTCGACTGAAGTATATATGTGGCGTCTTTCTTATAAAAGGACTGGGTATGCCACCTTCCAGAATGTAATGCGTTAATAATTTCATGGAGAATCGAGTTCATATTATAATTAAAGTGATAGTGGCAGCCCTCTAGAAAATTATCTAATACCAGTAATGTAAAAATAACTAACATTTTCTGCCACAAACGAAATTTTAAAAATAGTAATATGCCTGTTGTAACTCCGCCATAGCCCAAGCCCGGCTGAGAAAGGAGGAAGGGGGGGAGTAACACCTCGATAAAAAACCTTAGTTCACTTGGCCCGGGTGATAGTACCTCGTGAGGGCCCCTTGCCAAGGATACGGTGAAGACCTCAACGGCAGCGAAGGCGGAGAAGATGGACTTCGGTACGGAGGAACTGGCGGAAGAAACAGCCTCTTGTCCAAGGCCAAAATGGATGGAGGGCACGACGGTTCCACATGTTAGTGATGGCATCTCGACGGCGCCTGTTCCACATGTTAGTGGCCGCTGAATAAGTAATATTCCAGGCCAACAACCTGGTCTTACTTTGGGAATTCAGGGATGACTGGATTCCCTACTCTTTACAATTTACAGCTTCAATTCGAAAAATGGAAAGTTCGCACAATGGATGCTCTACCCCAGGTGGTAACTCTGATGAGGAATCCATCATTACATCATGTAATACAATGGAACCTAGGATTCTGGGGAGTCCCAACACTTGTGGTGAAGAAGAGATGCAATATATTGAAAAGCCTTCCAGTTCACTTCAAGAAGAAGTACTACTTAGGGACATTAAATGTAAATTCTGTTCTGAAAATAGGGAAACAAAAGGAATTAGAATTATTTCTGCAGAAGAAACATATACAAGTTACAAAGGTCCAGGAAACACGATTTTTAGATGAGAATGTCGTTTATACACAACATTATAGAATTTATAGAGGGAAACCAGCACTGAGAATAGTGGAAAACTCGCCGATGTTCGGAACAGAGTTTTATGTAAACAAAAAAGTCGTAGACAATGTAACAGAATTTAGATCGAATTCAGAAAGACTATCCATGTTAACAATAAAGTGCAAGAATAAAAATTACACCCTCGTAATCTGTCATGCACCTATAAATGCTGACAACAGAAGAAATCTAGAGAAAGTAAATCAATTTTGGGATCTTTTGGAATCTGAATTTTCTATCATACCTAAAAAGAACGTTAAAATACCTCTCAGTGAGTTCAATGCGCAAATTGGGAAAATAAATTTAGGATTATTGTTGGTGAATATGCAGCACACTCAAGGACAAACAGAAATGGTGAAAGAGTCATCAATATGTGTAAAATGTTCCAGTTAAAACTCATGTCCACACATTTTCACAAACTCCCAAGAAAAGCCAAAACTTCGAGACATCCATATCCAAACCGAGGATAATTTTAACTGGATTACGTAGCCATATCTAAAAGGTATATCACGGAAATTATGAATGCTAAAATACTCAGAAATGGGGAATTTGATTCAGATCATTATCTCTCTAAGATTAAAATAAATTTCTCCCATCTAAAACAAAAAAGGCGAACAAGAAAGTGATCAGATACAACATCACTACAGCTAATATTACTAAAGAAAATATAGAAAAATTTAGAGAAAAACACAGACAAGTAAAGAAGGTGATTGATTGAACTCCATACATAAATAACTCAAGCAGCAGAGAAAACGTTAGGATTGTCCAAGAATAAAAAGAAGATATATTGGAATGAGGAGTGTGAAGAAGATCAAAACTGGAGAAAATGGAGGTGTTAGAAGAAGAGGAAGACCTTGAACAATACATACAGCAAAGAAAAGAAATATCACAAATAATCCGGAAAATCAAAATAAACTTTGAAAATTCTCAGCATATTGAAATAGAAGAAAATTTCACCAAAAATAATACTAGAAATTTTTACCAAACTTTTAAACACATACTTAAAGGACATCAGGCACGAAGTACTTGTTTCAAAGGTGAATATGGTAAAATGGGATTAAATAACAAAGAAAATTCTGAAATTTTAGTAAGATTTTTTGATAAGCTGTTAAACTGTCCTGTTCCAACAGACAAATTGGAATTTCAGGTGACACCTCAAAATCTAGAGGAAGATTTCCCACCTACAGAGTTAGAAAAACAATAAAGCAAGTGGTGAAGCCTCCATTACAGCAGAATTATTGAAGTCGTCAGAACCAAAAATCATAAAGGATCTATAATTGCTTTTTGAGAACATTTGGAGAATTTGAATTAAGTCAAAATTAGCAAACATAATTCGTGAAACACTAACAGGTAGAATACCTATAGGTCAAATTTATGGGAGAAGTATCTCATCCATTTGAAATAAAAACTGGTGTTAGACAAGGTGATGGTTTATCACCTCTACTGTTTAAATGTGTTCCAGAAAAATTGTAAGGATCCGGAATTCGGAGCTAAGAAATCACAAAATTGGACCACTAACTTTGGGAAGGAAAACAAATGGAATTAAGGTAAAATACTTGGCTTTTGAGGATTTTGCGATACGTTCAGAAAACCTGACAGAAGCAGGTATTCAAATAAATCTTCTGGAAAACTAGCAAACGGAACTGGTCACAAAATTTCAGCTGAAAAAAACAAAATTCAAGACAAATATAAAAATGCGGTAAAATTCATAGAAACACAAATGGGTAAAATAGAGCGAATAAATAAATTTAAATATCTCGGAGGAACTATACAACAGAATGGACTAGAAAAATCTGCAATAGATTTAAGAATTAACAAAATGGAAAGAGCATATGGTTTGCTGTTGTTGTTGTGGTCATCAGTCCTGAGACTGGTTTGAAGCAGCTTTCCATGCTACTCTATCCTGTGCAAGCGTCTTCATCTCCCAGTACGTACTGCAGCCTACATCCTTCTGAATCTGCTTAGTGTATTCATCTCTTGGTCTCCCTCTACGATTTTTACCCTCCACGCTGCCCTCCAATACTAAATTGGTGATCCCTTGATGCCTCAGAACATGTCCTACCAACCGATCCCTTCTTCTAGTCAAGTTGTGCCACAAACTCCTCTTCTCCCCAATCCTATTCAATACCTCTTCATTAGTTATGTGATCTACCCATTTAACCTTCAGCATTCTTCTGTAACACCACATTTCGAAAGCTCCTATTCTCTTCCTGTCCTAACTATTTATTGTCCATGTTTCACTTCCATACATGGCTACACTCCATACAAATACTTTCAGAAATGACTTCCTGACACTTAAATCTATACTCGATGTTAACAAATTTCTCTTCTTCAGAAACGCTTTCCTTGCCATTGCCAGTCTACATTTTATATCCTCTCTACTTCGACCATCATCAGTTATTTTGCTCCCCAAATAGCAAAATTCCTTTACCACTTCAAGTGTCTCATTTCCTAATCTAATTCCCTCAGCATCACCCGACTTAATTCACTTACATTCCATTATCCTCGTTTTGCTTTTGTTGATGTTCATCTTATATTCTCCCTTCAAGACACTGCCCATTCCGTTCAACTGCTCTTCCAAGACCTTTGCTGTCTCTGATAGAATTACAATGTCATTGGCGAACCTCAAATTTTTATTTCTTCTCCATGAATTTTAATACCTACTTCGAATTTTTCTTTTGTTTCCTTTACTGCTTGCTCAATATACAGATTGAATAACATCGGGGAGAGGGTAGAACCCTGTCTCACACCCCTTTCCAACCACTGCTTCCCTTTCATGCCCCTTGACTCTTATAACTGCCATCTGGTTTCTGTACAAATTGTAAATAGCCTTTCGCTCCCTGTATTTTACCCCTGCCACCTTCAGAATTTGAAAGAGAGTATTCCAGTCAACATTGTCAAAAGCTTTCTCTAGTTCTACAAATGCTAGAAACGTAGGTTTGCCTTTCCTTAATCTTTATTCTAAGATAAGTCGTAAGGTCAGTATTGCCTCACGTGTTCTAGTGTTTCTACGGAATCCAAACTGATCTTCCCCGAGGTCGGCTTCTACTAGTTTTTCCATTCGTCTGTAAAGAATTCGTGTTAGTATTTTGCAGCTGTGGCTTATTAAACTGATTGTTCGGTAATTTTCACATCTGTCAACACCTGCTTTCTTTGGGATTGGAATTATTATATTCTTCTTGAAGTCTGAGGGTATTTCGCCTGTTTCATACATCTTGCTCACCAGATGGTAGAGTTTTGACAGGACTGGCTCTCCCAAGGCCGTCAGTAGTTCCAATGGAATGTTGTCTACTCCGGGAGCCTTGTTCCGACTCAGGTCTTTCAGTGCTCTGTCAAACTCTTCACGCAGTATCATATCTCCCATTTGATCATCTCCATTCTCTCCCATTTCCATAATATTGTCCTCAAGAACATCGCCCTTGTATAGACCCTCTATATACTCCTTCCACCTTTCTGCTTTCCCTTCTTTGCTTAGAACCGGGTTTCCATCTGAGCTCTTGATATTCATGCGAGTGCTTCTCTTATCTCCAAAGGTCTCTTTAATTTTCCTGTAGGCAGTATCTATCTTACCCCTAGTGATACTCGCTTCTACATCCTTACATTTGTCCTCTAGCCATGCCTGCATAGCCATTTTGCACTTCCTGTCGATCTTGTTTTCGAGATGTTTGTATTCCTTTTTGCCTGCTTCATTTAGTGCATTTTTATATTTTCTCATTTCATCAATTAAATTCAATATTTCTTCTGTTACCCAAGGATTTCTACTAGCCCTCGTCTTTTTACCTACTTGATCCTCTTCTGCCTTCACTACTTCATCCCTCAATGCTACCCATTCTTCTTCTACTGTATTTCTTTCCCCCATTCCTGTCAATTGTTCCCTTATGCTCTCCCTGAAACTCTGTACAACCTCTGGTTCTTTCAGTTTATCGAGGTCCCATCTCCTTAAATTCCCACCTTTTTGCAGTTTCTTCAGTTTTAATCTACAGGTCATAACCAACAGATTGTGGTCAGAGTCCACATCTGCCCCTGGAAATGTCTTACAATTTAAAACCTAGTTCCTAAATCTCTGTCTTACCATTATTTAATCTATCTGATACCTTTTAGTATCTCCAGGGTTCTTCTTACATGATTCTTAAACCAAGTGTTAGCTATGATTAAGTTGTGCTCTGTGCAAAATTTTACCAGGCGGCTTCCTCTTTCATTTCTTAGCCCCAATCCATATTCACCTACTACGTTTCCTTCTCTCCCTTTCCCTACACTCATCACCCATGACTATTAAATTTTCGTCTCCCTTCACTATCTGAATAATTTCTTTTGTTTCATCACACATTTCTTCAATTTCTTCGTCATCTGCAGAGCTAGTTGGCATATAAAATTGTACTACTGTAGTAGGTGTGGGCTTCGTATCTATCTTGGCCACAACAATGCGTTCGCTGTGCTGTTTGTAGTAGCTTACACGCATTCCTATTTTCCTATTCATTATTAAACCTACACCTGCATTACCCCTATTTGATTTTGTGTTTATAACCCTGTAGTCACCTACCAGCCCGATTAAGGGATGTGACATTCCACACTCCAATCCTTAGAACGACAGTTTTCTTTCTCCTGATAACGACATCCTCTTGAATAGTCCCAGAGATCCGAATGGGGGACTATTTTACCTCCGGAGTATTTTACCCAAGAGGACGCCATAATCATTTAACCATAAAGTAAAGCTGCATGCCCTCGGGAAAAATTACGGCTGTAGTTTCCCCTTGCTTTCAGCCGTTCGCAGTACCAACATAGCCACGCCGTTTTGGTTATTGTTACAAGGCCAGATCAGTCAATCATCCAGACTGTTGCCCCTGTAACTACTGAAAAGGCTGCTGCCCCTCTTCAGGAACCACACGTTTGTCTGGCCTCTCAACAGATACCCCTCCGTTGTGGTTGTACCTACGGTACGGCTATCTGTATCGCTGAGGCACGCAAGCCTCCCCACCAACGGCAAGGTCCATGGGGGGGGGGGGGGACATATGGTTTGACCAAAAATATTTACAACAAGAAATGTGCATGTAGAAAAACAAAACTAAAACACCACACCACAGTGGTACGACCAGAATGTTTATATGGATCTGAATGCCTGACTATAAACTATAATATGGAAAAATAGAGGTACTGGAGAGAAGGATTATTAGAAAAATAATGGGTGCAATAAAAACTGTAGATGGTTGGAAAATAAGAAGTAATGAGGACATCTACAAAAATATAGAGAAAATATCTGCAGTAATGGCCAAACGAAGATCAACCTTTTTCGGATACCTCTACCAAAAAATATCTGGGTGGAGTGTTGTTTTTTGTCAGCAATACTTTTCGTAGAGAAACGGAAGGTTAAGACTGGTCGGGAATGCATTAAGGCACTGATGTTGGTTGATCCTGATGCAGCTTTCTTGGTACCTCTAATTTCCAGGTTTCCTTTCATATGCATTTCCTCTTCAAATTCCACCTGGTCGAATTTCAAAACAAATTGCTTATTGAACGATACAAAAAGTTTGTTCACCTCGCATAAAAAAATTCGGGCCAATTCCGCAGTTTTCTGCGTATCGTCAAGTTGACGCCTTGTTTGAAATTTTGTTGTCTTAGGTCTTACAAGTCTGTTGCGTTGAAGTTACGCAATCATTCACTACTTCCCCTGAAATCACTGCAATTTGATATACAAAATGTAGTAGGTCACCATCAGGCACATCTTGTAAATTGTATCGAGTATCCTTGAAACGCAAAAACACTAGTTTTCGTAACAACTGCGCCCTGTCCACTCTCGAGTATCCGTCATTTTTCTTATTCACTCCACTGTCGTATTACTGCGGACTTATTCTAAACCTGGTTTTTTTCTATGCTGCCAATTATTTTCCATGTTTGTAACTATTTTTAGTACCCGCTCCTTGGACAACGATTATCCTTTTCTGTGTTTCACTGGAGCCGGGATTTGTGGCTCCCTGTCCGACAAGGATAATGAACTACATGGCTCCACATCTGTTTCACTATCACTCTCCCTGGTTAAGTACGTATCGTCATCTTTTCACTCATCATGTACATTGTCTGCACACTCAAGCGAATACGACACTACACATTCCGCTGACTCATCTTGCGGAAACGTTAATATTTCATCTTCTACTTCTTTCTCACTCTGCGAAATTCCTTGGGGTTCCTTTCTGACGAAATGTCAACTGCGTTTGCTTTCTCTGTTGTTGCCATTACTCTGTTTTGTATCAACACCACTAGCATTGTTGCACCGTTGTGAATTACTCGTCAACTAAGCAGTTCAATTACACTCTGCAGCCTCATGCTGTACTTCACCACTGGATATGATTTGACCAAAAATATTTTCAACAAGAAATGTATATCTAGAAAAACGAAACTCAAACACTGCACCACAGTGGTACGACCATAATATTTATATGGATCTGAATTCCTAACGATCAACTATAATATGAACAAACTATTGGTGTTAGCAACCAATATTGTGGCTGCATGGTAGGCAATGTGTGGGTCGTCGAATGCCGTAAGCATCATCGGCATTTTGCGACCTCGCACTCGAGGGATTCCTTGTGAGTTCAGTGGAGCCGGAGGCCGCACTTGTGTTTCTGAGACTCAGCCGATCACACAGCGCCTTGCAGGAGACACCAACAAATGCAGAACTCGACTCTCTGACTTATGAGCTACGGTGAGATTATCTGGCAGCATAGGCTCAGTGGGTCGGAAATGCAGTTAGGTCCGTTGCATGTAAACTTGGTTAGGTTCTGTCATTTAACCACTGATCAGAGATTCGATGCCTGAGCCTCAACCGAATGGACTTTTGCTTTATTGAGACGATGGTCACTTCCGAGCCATTTGGTCCTTGCAGACTTTGCCAAACAAACCTACCTCGACCGCAGGTTTATTGTTGTGTTCTAAACTAGTAGTTAGGTTTAAGTAGTTCTAAGTTCTAGGGGACTGATGACCTCAGAAGTTAAATCCCATAGTGCTCAGAGCCATTTGAACCGTTGCAGGGCAGAATCATTTACGTGTCTGGATTCGAAAGGGACGATCTGTCTCTCGGCTGGTCCACCCGTTATATATCACTTTTGTGGCCAGAAGGCCTGATAGCTCATTTGATGACTCACATTAGTTGGTGATCCTGTACAGGAATCGATCGGTTGGAGTATTCTGATGTGCAGTCGCATTAAAATGAGGGACGACAACTGAAGAAAACTTCACAAGCCAAAAATCGCTAAAAGAGTGTTTCATTGGACGATCGGCTTCGACAGAACTGCTGTCATCACCAGATCTGAAATAGGATGAACAGAAATTGATAGGAAAAAATATTTTACTATCATGATACCATAACTCGATAAATTGTCTCGTGACACAACATATGGCGTTATAATATGTCCTACGACTTATAATATCACAACTCATTGTCCATCAGTGCTGCAACTCGTTTCAAATTGCATATTCACTTCCCACTATCATGGATATCACTACAAATCGACGTGACAAATGTAAAATTACTATGTAGAAAAAAATCTGTATTGCGCCGAATTCAAGTGTTCATATTTACCAGCAGCCGGCGACAGAGAAGTGGCGTAAACACAACGCTCACAAACGCATGCCCACCAGGTAGCATTGTTTGGGTTGACTGGATTATTATCTTGTAAACGCATAAAATACAGGTACATAATTCCATACAATTTACTGTGAATACATTACTAAGGTCCATTTTTATTTTCATTAATATATAATTCAGATCAGAGAAATACAGAAAATTTGTATACAGTTAAAGAATATAACTTCGATAAATTTTATACCATAAAAATATTTATGAAATATGTTAGGGAATGAAGAACTTATTAAGCTTTCTCTATGTTAAATGTGGTCAAGACCTTAAAAAGAAAGTTATCTTCAAGGAAGTATAACACTACTACGGTGTAATCTGTTGTCATGTTTGTAATTTACATCTGAATGCCCAAAGATCTGTTTCGATTTTCTCATCATAATGGCTAGACAGTATCTTTTATGGTAGCATGTATCGATACCACCTACCAGCGTGTCACAGTTGGCGACCGCATTTCAAGTTTCCGCCCTCTGCCACCATGGTATACGATGGCCGGCACCAATGACTCAGCGCGCTTGGTGCCATTCCTCTAGGTACGCCACACAGACGCTGCATAGTTGCGGTTCCAACATCATCATTGTTGCTATGGTATTTGTAATAAGTGTATGCTCAGACAAATACAAGTTAAGTGAATCTTCTGCTCACTAATCACTTCTGCTACTGTCCAGCTTTCCTACGGTGACAGTTGTCGCACCAGCCTGTAGCTTACCTCTTCTTACCATTGTTCATGAATTTGTGCACAACATATTTGCTTTTTTGTTTTGTAAAAACAGTGACATACACATAATATTATAAACAGCTCGAAGTTAAAAAGCAACAAAACTTATCTTATGTTCTACAATTTTAACCATGGTAATATGATTTTTATCAACATCGCATTCATCGACCAATGCCTAGATTACTCAGTGCAGCTCTGGGTTGAATGACAATCATCATTATCTCTCTCATAAAAATAGAAAATTTAAAATGAGGTAGACTTGTATTGAGAGTTCATATAGGAATAAGTAGTACTTCGAAATACGGAACAAATTTGAAGAAGAATGTCATGCTTTAAAAAAGTGCACTGTTCTTTATCAGAGAATTTTAAAGACTGTTAAATACGTTTAAAATATCCAAATCAATAATCCCAAACTACTAAAATATACATTTTTAAAAAAAAAATTCTGTGGTGGATACAAGTTTTACACGTCGTCCAATGACACAATTTAAATGAGGAGAAACATAAAACTACTGTCTTCATTTATAGCTTATATAGAACATAAACCATCATGTACAAAAAAGTGTATGAATTATGTGTGCAGAACATCTGTGTTTATCAGATTAAAATAAATTTCCCATTGTATATGAATACATCGATCAGTGACTAGGTGGGCTTAACTTATTACAACTATTGAAAAGCATTGCACATACCATCCACACACATCCAGTCTGCCCATGCAGGTAGAAGAAGACCTTGTGCAATAGATACCAACCATGAAGGACACTCAGTGACAAATCCCCTTCATGAATTCTGGGCAAATGAACACGCACAGCATCTCTACACTGTATGCAAACCGTCAGCAGAAGTCGTGCAAAACTGCAGGTAACCACAAACAAGTTCACACGTCACCGAACGTCTAGGTGAAGAAATAGGTGCACCCAGCAGGAAATCTCTATGTTAATGATAGGGAACAGGAATAGACAGCATTTCTGCAGTGCACATACACAAACAGCAGACTTAACACATGCCGTGTAGCATTACAAATGACAAAAAATATGTTTGTCACCCAATGTCTAAAGTAAAAAACTAAGTTAAGGAAAAACTACACCAGTCCATCTCTAGCCAACACTCACATCTAGACTACCTCGTTACAAATCAGAAAATGCAAACATTTGTATTTACCTGTTTGCATAATACCTCAGTACATATTAGTTCATCGTGTGATGTCTAGCTGAGCAAAGTAAATAAATAAAATAAATACATATAAAAGTAAAAATAATTATATTGACACAACCATCTAGTTACACGCCAAGGACTGTTTTACACATCCTTACATCTAAAACATAGTGCAGATTCATTATGGTGCATTTTCTAAACAAAATAAATTAACGGTCAATACAAACGTTATGCACTGAAGAACCAAAGTAACTGGTACACCTGCATAATATAGGATATGGCCCCCGCGAGCACGCAGAAGTGCCGCAACACGCATGGTATGGGCTCAACTGATGTCTGAAGTAGCGCTGGAGGGAACTGACACCATGAATCCTGCAGGGCTCTCCATAACTCCGTAAGAGTTCGAGGGGGTGGAGCTCTCTTCTGAACAGCACGTTGCAAGCCATCCCAAATATACTCAATAATGATTATGTTTGGGGAGTCTGGTGCCCAGGGGAAGTGTTTAAACTCAGAAGAGTGTTCCTGGGAACCGCTCTGTAACAATTCTGGACGTGTGGTGTGTCCCATTGTCCTGCTGGAATTAACCGTCGGCGTGTAAAGTGGACATGGATGGATGCAGGCAATCAGACTGGATGCTTACGTACGTGTCACCTGTCAGAGTCGAATTTAAACGTATTAGGGGTCACATATCACTCCAAACGCACACGCCCCACATCATTATAAAGCCGCCACCAGCTTGAACAGTCCCCTGCTGACACGTGGGGTCCATGGATTCGTGAGGTTGTCTCCATACCCGTACACGTCCATCCGCTAGATAAAATTTAAAACAAGACTCGTCTGACCAGGCAACATCTTTCCAGTCATGAGCAGTCGAATGTCGGTGTTGATGGGCACAGGCGAGGCGTAAGGCTTTGTGTTGTGCAGTCATCGAGGGTACACGGATGGGCCTTTGGCTCCCGAAGCCCATATCGATGATGGTCCACAATTGAACTTGCAGCAATTTGCGGAAGATATTCACGGTAATCCCCCCCCCCTCCCCCATCAACCACAGACCTTGCCGTTTGTGGGGAGGCTTGCGTGCCTCAGCGATACAGATAGCCGTACCGTAGGTGCAACCACAACGCAGGGGTATCTGTTGAGAGGCCAGACAAACGTGTGGTTCCTGAAGAGGGGCAGCAGCTTTTGCAGTAGTTTCAGAGGCAACAGTCTGGATGGTTGACTAATCTGGCCTTGTAACACTAACCAAAACGGCCTTGCTGTGCTGGTACTGCGAACGGCTGAAAGCAAGGGGAAACTACAGCCGTAATTTTTCCCGAAGGCATGCAGCTTTACTGTATGGTTAAATGATGATGGCGTCATCTTGAGTAAAATATTCCTGAGGTAAAATAGTCCCCCATTCGGATCTCCGGGCGGGGACTACCCAGGGGGACGTTGTTATCAGGAGAAAGAAAACGTCGTTCTAAGGATTGGAGCGTGGAATGTCACATGCCTTAATCGGGCTGGTAGGTTAGAAAGATTTTAAATGGATAGGTTAAAGTTAGATATAGTGGGAACTAGCGAAGTTCGGAGCAGGAGGAACAAGGTGAATACAGGGTTATAAATACACAATCAAATAGGGCTAATACAGGAGTAGGTTTAATAATAAATAAAAAAATAGGAGTTCGGGTAAGCTAGTACAAACAACATAGTGAGCGCATTATTGTGGCCAAGATAGACACGAAGCCCACGCCTACGACAGTAGTACAAGTTTATATGCCAACTAGCTCTGCAGATGATGAAGGAATCGAAGAAATGTATAATGAGATAAAAGAAATTATTCAGACAGTGAAGGGAAACGAAAATTTAATAGTCATGGGTGACTGGAATTCGACAGTAGGAAAAGGAAGAGACGCGAAAAGTAGCAGGTGAATATGGATTGGGGGTAAGAAATGCAAGAGGAAGCCGCCTTGTAGAATTCTGCATAGAGCATAACGTAATCATAGCTAACACTTGGTTCAAGAATCATAAAAGAAGGTTGTATACATGGAAGAAGCCTGGAGATACTGACAGGTTTCAGATAGATTATATAATGGTAAGACAGAGATCTAGGAACCAGGTTTTAAATTGTAAGACATTTTCAGGGGCAGATGTGGACTCTGACCACAAACTATTGGTTATGACCTGCAGATTAAAACTGAAGAAACTGCAAAAAGGTGGGAATTTAAGGAGATGGGTTCTGGATAAACTGACAGAACCAGAGGTTGTAGAGAGCTTCAGGGAGAACATTAGGGAACGATTGACAGGAATGGGGGAAATAAATACAGTAGAAGAAGAATGAAGTAGTGAAAGTAGCAGAGGATCAAGTAGGTAAAAAGACGAGGGCTAGTAGAAATCCTTGGGTAACAAAAGAGATATTGAATTTAACTGATGAATGGAGAAAATATAAAAACGCAGTAAATGAATCAGGCAAAAAGGAATACAAACGTCTCAAAAATGAGATCGACAGGAAGTGCAAAATAGCGAAGCAGGTATGGCTAGAGGACAAATGTAGGGATGTGGAGGCTTATCTCACTTGGGGTATACTGCCTACAGGAAAATTAAAGAGACCTTTGGAGATAAGAGAACCACTTGTATGAATATCAAGAGCTCAGATGGAAACCCAGTTCTAAGCAAAGAAAGGAAAGCAGAAAGGTGGAAGGAGTATATATAGAGGGTCTATACAAAGGTGATGTACTTGAGGGCAATATTGTGGAAATGGAAGAGGATGTAGATGAAGATGAAATGGGAGATACGATACTGCGTGATGAGTTTGATAGAGCACTAAAGACCTAAGTCGAAACAAGGCCCCGGGAGTAGACAACATTCCATTAGAACTACTAATAGCCTTGGGAGAGCCAGCCACGACAAAACTGTACCATCTGGTGAGCAAAATGTATGAGACAGGCGAAATACCCTCAGACGTCACGAAGAATATAATAATTCCAATCCCAAAGAAAGCAGATGTTGCCAGATGTGAAAATTACCGAACTATTAGTTTAATAAGTCACGGCTGCAAAATACTAACACGAATTCTTTACAGACGAAAGGAGAAACTGGTAGAAGCCGACCTCTGGAAAGATCAGTTTGGATTCCGTAGAAATATGGGAACATGTGGGGCAATACTGCCCCTACGACTTATCTTATAAGCTAGATTAAGAAAAGGCAAACTTACGTTTTTAGCATTTGTAGACCTAGAGAAAGCTTTTGACAATGTTGACTGGAATACTCTCTTTCAAATTCTAAAGGTGGCAGGGGTAAAATACAGGGAGCGAAAGGCTATTTACAATTTGTACAGAAACCAGATGGCAGTTATAAGTGTCGAGGGGCATGAAAGGGAAGCAGTGTTTGGGAAGGGAGTGAGACAGGGTTGTAACCTCTCCCAAATGTTATTCGATCTGTATATTGAGCAAGCACTAAGGAAAAGAAAAGAAAAATTCGGAGTAGGTATTAAAATCCATGTAGAGGAAATAAAAACTTTAAGGTTCGCCGATGACATTGTAATTCTGTCAGAGACAGCAAATGACTTGGAAGAGCAATCGAACGGAATTGATAGTTTCCTGAAAGGAGGATATAAGATGAACATCAACAAAAGTAAAAAGAGGATAATGGAATGTAGTCGAATTAAGTCGGGTGATGCTGAAGGAATTAGATTAGGAAATGAGACACTTAAAGTAGTAAAGGAGTTTTGCTATTTGGGGAGCAAAATAACTTATGATTGTCGAAGTACAGAGGATATAAAATGTAGACTGGCAATAGCGAGGAAAGAGTTTCTGAAGAAGAGAAATTTGTTAACATCGAGTATAGATTTAAGTGTCAGGAAGTCGTTTCTGAAAGTATTTGTATGGAGTGTAGCCATGTATGGAAGTGAAACATGGACGATAAATAGTTTGGACAAGAAGAGAACAGAAGCTTTCGAAATGCGGTGTTACAGGAGAATGCTGAAGGTTAGATGGGTAGATCACATAACTAATGAAGAGGTATTGAATAGGACTGGGGAGAAGAGAAATTTGTGGCACAACTTGACTAGAAGAAGGGATCGGTTGGTAGGACATGTTCTGAGGCATCAAGGGATAACCAGTTTAGTATTGGAGGGCAGCGTGGAGGGTAAAAATTGTAGAGGGAGACCAAGAGATGAATACACTAAGCAGATTCAGAAGGATGTAGGCTGCAGTACGTACTGGGAGATGAAGACGCTTGAACTGGATAGAGTAGCATGGAGGGCTGCATCAAACCAGTCGCAGGACTGAAGACCACAGCAGCAACATTCACGGTACACTCGTGAAAAGGGTGTTAGGGAAAATTCCCACTTCATAGTTACGTCGGAGATGCTGTGTCCCATCGCTCGTGTGCCGACTATAACACCACGTTCAGACTCACTAAAATCTCGATAATCGTCCACTGTAGCAGACACTGTGCCAGACAGTATTCTGTGCCAGCGTCGTATTCTGCCTGTTTACGTATCTCAGTTTTTGAATACGCTTGCCTACACCAGTTTCTTTGGCGCTTCGGCGTGTATCTTCCATCGTCAAAATATGTACTAATGCTGTTTTAATTTACATCTGATAAAAAAGGTAAATCATCACGTGCAAGAAAGGTATTAAAGATACACATGGAACACTTGTAGTTATCAGTTTAACGTAAATTTCACGGTATAAATGAATATGTGGTTCGGCATCTAGATGGTATTTACAGATTATAAGTATTAAAAAGGATGTATGAACCTACTAGGAATTGCTCTGTGCACTACATAGGTGTCATGCCTCTACCACGAGACATACCGTGCAGATACATCCGGTCTAACATCAGATGTTGAAGCAAATTCCATGCAAAGAGACATCTACCCATGTCAGTTGTAGAGCGATAGAGATATACAGAACTTCTGCAATATGCATAAGCAGTCGACAGAAGTGACTGGTGACGTACATTACTGTAAGTCGCAAATAAGTTTATACGACACCAAAAAAATTAGTCAAGGGCGACTGCACTATTCCATCTCCCAACTGACACAGGAAACTTCGTCATTTATATTGAAGAATATCTTAAGACAATGCAAAAGTTTAGTACTTACCTGTTGGTACATTGCCCAAGTACAAATAAGTTCGTCACTCGGCGTTTAGGTGAATTTAAGTAAGAGTATACAGTGCAGTAACCACAACCTCTTAACATATGTCAGATATAAAGACACATCGCTCAAGTATCTCAAATATAAGAACGGGACTCTTGGTCAGAAACGGAAGAAAAGCAGAAACTGTTGGGGGAACGCAGGTTAGCAACCAAACAAGCTGTAAGATAAGAGCTCCTTCGTTGCTTAAGCTTATTGTATAATCCTTTATTTTATAGAGCTGTCGTAGCGACTTGACCTTCGTTGCGTTACATTAAGATGTTTGCGTTAATACAGGACGAACAAGGGAAAAGGTTGCTATGAGCATTAATCCGGGAATGAATCGTTCCCACAGTAGATGGCGCTGACGAATGACAGTTCCTCTGAGCGCGCGGCTTGTGTGTTGCGGGCTGTGTGGTTGATGCAGCGTACTGCAAGTACCAGAATGGTCTTGTATTTCTGCCGAGAAAAGCCAAGGTAGTGTGTTATACGTCAAAACAGATGGAAACGGTTGAGAAGCAGCACGGTTGTACCAAAATAAGTACCTTCACCGATAGCAGCCACATCACACAACATTTCAAGCCTTTTGATCGCACCAACGTGGCTGGTGTCTGTGACGGTACTTTTTCTGGCATAGCCGTGCTGCCTCTCGACAGTTTACATCTGCTTGGCCGTACGCAGACATCATCCCGGCTTCTTCCCGACATTAATGGCCATTCTGCTGCTTAAAGTACCTGAGTACCTGGTCAATCACATAGCCTGCAGCACAAATGCAAAACAAGTAAAGTGGTCGGAGAAACCGTCGTTTGTCAGCGCCATCTACCGTGGCAATGATGCATTTCCGGATACATGTTTAAAGGAACTTTTTCCCACAATTTACAGTCAGGAATCCGTCCCTGCAGTTTGTCGGTTTCATTAATGTACACTCCTGGAAATGGAAAAAAGAACACATTGACACCGGTGTGTCAGACACACCATACTTGCTCCGGACACTGCGAGAGGGCTGTACAAGCAATGATCACACGCACGGCACAGCGGACACACCAGGAACCGCGGTGTTGGCCGTCGAATGGCGCTAGATGCGCAGCATTTGTGCACCGCCGCCGTCAGTGTCAGCCAGTTTGCCGTGGCATACGGAGCTCCATCGCAGTCTTTAACACTGATAGCATGCCGCGACAGCGTGGACGTGAACCGTATGTGCAGTTGACGGACTTTGAGCGAGGGCGTATAGTGGGCATGCGGGAGGCCGGGTGGACGTACCGCCGAATTGCTCAACACGTGGGGCGTGAGGTCTCCACAGTACATCGATGTTGTCGCCAGTGATCGGCGGAAGGTGCACGTGCCCGTGCCCGTCGACCTGGGACCGGACCGCAGCGACGCACGGATGCACGCCAAGACCATAGGATCCTACGCAGTGCCGTAGGGGACCGCACCGCCACTTCCCAGCAAATTAGGGACACTGTTGCTCCTGGAGTATCGGCGAGGACCATTCGCAACCGTCTCCATGAAGCTGGGCTACGGTCCAGCACACCGTTAGGCCGTCTTCCGCTCACGCTCCAACATCGTGCAGCCCGCCTCCAGTGGTGTCGCGACAGGCGTGAATGGAGGGACGAATGGAGACGTGTCGTCTTCAGCGATGAGAGTCGCTTCTGCCTTGGTGCCAATGATGGTCGTATGCGTGTTTGGCGCCGTGCAGGTGAGCGCCACAATCAGGACTGCATACGACCGAGGCACACAGGGCCAACACCCGGCATCATGGTGTGGGGAGCGATCTCCTACATTTGCCGTACACCACTGGTGATCGTCGAGGGGACACTGAATAGTGCACGGTACATCCAAACCGTCATCGAACGCATCGTTCTACCATTCCTAGACCGGCAAGGGAACTTGCTGTTCCAACAGGACAATGCACGTCCGCATGTATCCCGTGCCACCCAACGTGCTCTAGAAGGTGTAAGTCAACTACCCTGGCCAGCAAGATCTCCGGATCTGTCCCCCATTGAGCATGTTTGGGACTGGATGAAGCGTCGTCTCACGCGGTCTGCACGTCCAGCACGAACGCTGGTCCAACTGAGGCGCCAGGTGGAAATGGCATGGCAAGCCGTTCCACAGGACTACATCCAGCATCTCTACGATCGTCTCCATGGGAGAATAGCAGCCTGCATTGCTGCGAAAGATGGATATACACTGCACTAGTGCCGACATTGTGCATGCTCTGTTGCCTGTGTCTATGTGCCTGTGGTTCTGTCAGTGTGATCATGTGATGTATCTGACCCCAGGAATGTGTCAATAAAGTTTCCCCTTCCTGGGACAATGAATTCACGGTGTTCTTATTTCAATTTCCAGGAGTGTATAAATATTTTTATTAATATCACCCACACATCGAGTGACCAACTTAAGCGTAGTGGGACTTTATACCAATAGATAAATACAGATGTTTGCGTTGTCTGCAAATATTCGTCACTGTATGAAGCTAAGTTGTTTGGATGTGAGTGTCGCTTGGGAGATGGGGTGGCGTGGTTTTTCTCCTACACTTTGGGTGACGAATAAACTTTTTCTGACTTGTAAAGTTACCAGCGTGTGTGAAGTCTGCTGTTTGCGTATGTGCACTGCAGAGATACTTTGTATTTCTGTTCTCCAGCGGCAACATAGGAGATTTCTTGCTGGGTGACCCCTGTCTTCACCCAGACGTTGGGTGACTTGTGGGCTTCTCCCTGGTGACTTGCAGAGTTGCACGGCGTATGTTATCGTCTGCTGATAGTTTGCATATACTGCAGAGGTACTGTATGTGTTCGATCCTCCAGCATTTATGCTGTCGATTTTTCGGTGAGCGTCTCTCATGCTCGATATGTATTTGCATGAGATTTGCTTCGACATTTGGGGTCAGACTGGATCTGTGTGGACGGTATGTCTTATGTTAGAGACTGATGACTGTACAGTCGTTAATATGTTCTCTAGATCTTGTACATATGATAGACGCATAAGCTTATCAACAGGTGTAACCTCTTAAGTCCACCTAGACTTAGAGTGACATATTCGCAGAAAACGAGAAATTTTAAAAAAAATGGTTCAAATGGCTCTGAGCACTATGGGACTCAACTGCTGTGGCCATCAGTCCCCTAGAACTTAGAACTACTTAAACCTAACTAACCTAAGGACATCACATACACCCATGCCCGAGGCAGGATTCGAACCTGCGACCGTAGCAACAGCGCGGCTCCGGACTGGAGCGCCTAGAACCGCACGGCCACCAAGGTCGGCCGAGAAATTTACTTTAACCCGTTAAACACAAGTGTTTAACATACTTCATTAATACTCATCTTTGTACGTGATTACTTATCTAGAATATAAGTGAAGATAGTGGTCATTCGTTTCCCTTGACTTATAGTACGTCTTTGGACTACGTGTAACACTCGTACTGAACTTAAAATCTTTTTGAAAAATATGTTGTAATAGTTTTGGGTTACTGATTTGACTATATTAAATATATTTAGCAGTCTTTGAAATTCTGCAATAAAGGACAGCGTACTCCTTTTTAAGCACGAGATTCTTCTTAGAGTTTCTCTTATATTTCGTTGTATTACTTAGATTTGTGTTATTTCCACTGGACACCACGATAGTCCTTCCCTCACGTGCACCAGCGCTATTAATATCCTCGGATCATAACTGGCCACTTAACAGTGCTGTTGTATGTGAGGGAAGGACTATTGTGGTGTCCAGTGGAGACTGGAAGCAAAATACAATAGACACCCCGACCTAGATGACTGATGGAGTATGTGTGTGTGTGAAATCTTATGGGACTTAACTGCTAAGGTCATCAGTCCCTAAGCTTACACACTACTGAACCTAAATTATCCTAAGGACAAACACACACACCCATGCCCGAGGCAGGACTCGAAGTTCCGCCGGGACCAGACGCACAGTCCATGACTGTAGCGCCTCAGACCGCTCGGCTATTCCCGCGCGGCGATGGAGTATATGAAAGTTGTACTTTCTACGTGCATCCGCACACGTCGATGTGTACTGATGCTGGAAAAGGACTTCAGTTATATGTAGTTTCATTACAAGGTGGTTTTTGAGTAAGCGGTTTTTTAACACGAGTGGAGTGCGAGACGAGACCTTGTTGAGGTCATGAAGCACGAGTGCTGGCGAGTGAGCTGTTAACTGTAACACATATAGCTAGTATGTGTTGTAAGGAAGGTCGCAAGGTCCAGCCCATACTTCTGGGCAGAGACGATATCGACGAGAAACGTCTGCAATGAGTCTGGTGACCTTCTGATTGACACCGCTGCCTGGTAATTCACTGCATGAGAATTTTATCTCCCAAAGTACACTGAGTTTGTCTCAGAGCCGTAGGGATATCATACCTAGCAGAAGAGACGCTGCGATAGTAAATGGAACTGGCAATATTTTTACTCCTAATTTACTGTGAGAAGCTCTTAGGTTTTTCAATACACAAAAAGTATCAAGATGACTGAAACAGCAACTGTTGAAATTCTTCACGGTAAATGATAACAGACAAACAGTTGCAGGATAAAGATTTACTAAAATTCTTGACCGCGGTTTCGGTATATCTAAATATGCCTTCATCAGAAGTAAAATACACTAAAATCACATCCTGCAGTGGAGATACATAAAACAATTGTGCCAAAGGCGTCGTCTGTAGTTAAAACATCATCTCCATTTATACAACTACTGACGACGCCTTTGGCACAATTGTTTTATGTATCTCCACTGCAGGATGTGATTTTAGTGTATTTTACTTCAGATGAAGGTACATTTAGATACACCGAAACCACGGTCAAGAATTTTAATAAATCTTTATCCTGCAACTGTTTGGCTGTTATCATTTACTGTGAACACAAAAAGTAGTTGTGCCTGTTTATTGTTCTTTGAAACTGTTCGTCGTACTAAAATTTAGCTGTGATATCATTAGATGCTCCATAAAAGTATAGAAGTAATTACAATTTATTTGTATTCCATGGCTGAAACTGTCACCCATTACCGTGTTTATACAGTTCATTATAACTTGAAACTCGTGTCGGCTATCCCTAACCATGGAGGTTACAAAAGAAAGGAGACGGCACTGTAGACTTACGCTGCACGTTGTTTTGAAACCAGAGTGCGCGGGGCCTGCCGCCATCTTAAATAGTCCAAACCAATAGCAAATTACTGTTTACGATTGCTTCTTGTCGATTATTTCTGTCGTGTGCACGCAGTATCTTTTTTATATGCTAAAAATTACAGTGCTTATATGAATAATATAGTGTCAGGAAGGCAATTTCGAACGTTTTTCTGTTCATGAATGTGTATTTGCTTTAGGAATACCACACATTTGTCATCGTTAATGTAACTTGTTTTTTCTTGATATGTTTCTAATAACCAAGAAGAGAAGGTTTTGATGTGAACGGGATGCTTTCGTAATCCGTGAGCTCCACAAGATATGACGGTCGTTGATGTCTCCTAGTAGGAGAAATGGATGCAGGAGTTCTTCCGCAAGTTCGATGGGAACCTCAGAGCATACTGCATGTTGCAGAGGTAGAAACAGCGAACAAACAGTGATCCTCTGACTTACATGAATTTCAGCAGTAACTCCTTGAAGGTCAGCAGGCAGGGGGAAAGCAGAGAAGTGATGTGCGTTATTGGCAAACGCAGTCAGGTCATCCTTGCAGAGAAGGGCGTAGCCCCGAGCACAAGAACATCAGTGGCTTTAAAAGATGTTTCTTCTTAACACAGGCACAGTGGGCGTTCCTGTGCCGGCAGTTTTACACTCCTGGAAATGGAAAAAAGAACACATTGACACCGGTGTGTCAGACCCACCATACTTGCTCCGGACACTGCGAGAGGGCTGTACAAGCAATGATCACACGCATGGCACAGCGGACACACCAGGAACCGCGGTGTTGGCCGTCGAATGGCGCTAGCTGCGCAGCATTTGTGCACCGCCGCCGTCAGTGTCAGCCAGTTTGCCGTGGCATACGGAGCTCCATCGCAGTCTTTAACACTGGTAGCATGCCGCGACAGCATGGACATGAACCGTATGGGCAGTTGACGGACTTTGAGCGAGGGCGTATAGTGGGCATGCGGGAGGCCGGGTGGACGTACCGCCGAATTGCTCAACACGTGGGGCGTGAGGTCTCCACAGTACATCGATGTGGTTGCCAGTGGTCGGCGGAAGGTGCACGTGCCCGTCGACCTGGGACCGGACCGCAGCGACGCACGGATGCACGCCAAGGCCGTAGGATCCTACGCAGTGCCGTAGGGGACCGCACCGCCACTTCCCAGCAAATTAGGGACACTGTTGCTCCTGGGGTATCGGCGAGGACCATTCGCAACCGTCTCCATGAAGCTGGGCTACGGTCCCGCACCCCGTTAGGCCGTCTTCCGCTCACGCCCCAACATCGTGCAGTCCGCCTCCAGTGGTGTCGCGACAGGCGCGAATGGAGGGACGAATGGAGACGTGTCGTCTTCAGCGATGAGAGTCGCTTCTGCCTTGGTGCCAATGATGGTCGTATGCGTGTTTGGCGCCGTGCAGGTGAGCGCCACAATCAGGACTGCATACGACCGAGGCACACAGGGCCAACACCCGGCATCATGGTGTGGGGAGCGATCTCCTACACTAGCCGTACACCACTGGTGATCGTCGAGGGGACACTGAATAGTGCACGGTACATCCAAACCGTCATCGAACCCATCGTTCTACCATTCCTAGACCGGCAAGGGAACTTGCTGTTCCAACAGGACAATGCACGTCCGCATGTATCCCGTGCCACCCAACGTGCTCTAGAAGGTGTAAGTCAACTACCCTGGCCAGCAAGATCTCCGGATCTGTCCCCCATTGAGCATGTTTGGGACTGGATGAAGCGTCGTCTCACGCGGTCTGCACGTCCAGCACGAACGCTGGTCCAACTGAGGCGCCAGGTGGAAATGGCATGGCAAGCTGTTCCACAGGACTACATCCAGCATCTCTACGATCGTCTCCATGGGAGAATAGCAGCCTGCATTGTTGCGAAAGGTGGATATACACTGTACTAGTGCCGACATTGTGCATGCTCTGTTGCCTGTGTCTATGTGCCTGTGGTTCTGTCAGTGTGATCATGTGATGTATCTGACCCCAGGAATGTGTCAATAAAGTTTCCCCTTCCTGGGACAATGAATTCACGGTGTTCTTATTTCAATTTCCAGGAGTGTAGTTCTTCCACATGCATCCTGAGCCCGTTAACGTTCCATTGTAATTTGGGAGCCATCTATCATGAGGGTTGTTAGCCGTGGCTGGACTGGCGCCAATAGTTTCTCTGACATGAGTACGATTGATTCCTTGTGCAGGGGTTTGTCTTTGGGCTTGGGCCGACTCGAGATATAAGGGAGTGCCGACCGCGAGTAGGGAGAGAGTGTATTTTATGTGTGCCTCACTGCTTTTTTCTAACTAATTTGTGTCTGATTTTATTCTGAGAAGCTCAGCAATATATGTAAATACCGTAAATGTAAATGTGATTCAAAAAGCACTTGAATTGAAGTGAAGCGCAACTGGACAGCAAGAAACTATTTAGCGCGCAATCCCCGCAACGATAGTAGTTGTGAATCTTTGAGTATGGACTCCAAAAGACAATTGATTTATTAAAAAAAAAGGAGGACTGTTAATCTGTATCTTGTGGAAAGAGGACGTGTTCTTAGGCCGTCGCTCACAACGTATTGTTACATTTAATGAAAATTGATATTTTAGTGATAAAACCGAGTAAATTGTGTGTGTGTGTGTAAGTGTTGCCAAACATTTATGTATACGAATTTTCTGGAAGCGAAGAACAGAAATATCTTGATTTTGGAACAGGAGATGAACTTCATTGTCGTCGCCGTCTATCAATCGACAGAATTGTGTACAAAGTTCACTAAGATACAGGAAAAGAAATGCATTCTCTATAGTTTTCATTCAATAAGTAACAACCTCTTATAATTTATCAATTACAGTAATTGGATTATGTTCTCGTACAATAGTATGGTGCTGAACTCCGCTGACCAATTTTGATGTAGCAGGACGTGCAGTTTGAAGGAAGTTTGTGTCCCAAGCAATCTCCTTCTCTCACGAAAAGCAGATTACTGATCTTATTTACTTCTAACAGTGGTCCCTTAGGTATGAAAAGCTACGAAAACTTGGGCTCAGAGCTATCCGCAATATGGCCAAGTAACTAACAGAGTCGTATTTTAAACCTTAAAGAACAATAACTTCCTCCAAATTGTAATACGTCATCAACTGATGCAGAAGCTGATCATTCAAGGAGGCAGCAACCAAAATTCAGGTACCAGTTTTGACTTAAAGCAAGAATCTCTATGAAAAATCAATCTCTCTCTCTCTCTCTCCAAATACATATATAAATATTCATATTATTAAGATAAAAATCATTTTATACGAGGACACAACGCTGTGAGAACGGAAGGCGGCGCTGTGCATTCTCCGGCAACCTCGTGAGCTGTGGTTGTGCCCGCTTCCTTGGAGGGACACGCTATTATGGTCTTCCGAAATGGTGATCTGACATCTTCGCAAAATGGCCCCAGAATCAAGACACTCAGTTAAGTACTTTAATTACCAATAGCGCTTAGTTAACTGTAATTGTGATCGTTCTTGGTACAGTAAGACGTTGCTCGACGTGTGATGTGATGCTTGTCAAATTTCATTTGAGGCCTCCTACTAAGTGTGTACTCTGCTTCCGCATAGTATTGATGTATCTGCAGATGCGTGGCCTTAAGTTCTAGTGAGTGCCGGTTCTCGTGAGCCAGATCATTTCCAACTCTTAGTGCTTGTTTATCAAGTACTGTTTCACTTAAAAAATGGCTCTGAGCACTATGGGGCTTACCTTCTGAGGTCATCAGTCCCCTAGAACTTAGAACTACTTAAACCTAACTAACCTAAGGACATCACACACATCCGCGCCCGAGGCAGGATACGAACCTGCGACCGTAGAGGTCGCGCGGTTCAAGACTGTAGGGCCTAGAACCGCTCGGCCACACAGGCCGGCTGTTTCACTTAAAGTAGGCACTTCCTAATGAAATTAGTTGTTGTTTAGCCTTGAGTTTATAGCGTCAATTTACTGATCAATATTAAATGTTAAGGTTAAGAAAGGTTTTTCTGCCTTCTGTTGTCGGGTGTGGTCTGTGTTTCAGTGAGCTGAGGCAGCGGGCAACCGAAGTGCAGGGCTTCGCCTGAGCTCGGGTGTTTCGCTTCGGTAGCGTTTGCTTGGTTCACATTTTTGTGGTCTACTCCACGTGGGGTTGCAAACGGAGCCACGTCTTGGTTCGAAGTTGCAGACCCTCATGAATCGAAACATGACTGCGTCGCGTCGTTTCATGATTCGAGGGTCTGCAACTGATAAAAAAAAAAGGGGCCCCCGGGGTCCCAAGGTCGCGATGGCGGCGTCACTGTCCCGCCGAGATAATTTGTCCTTTTAGGACAATTATCTGAGCAAGCACCCACGCCAGCAAAAGGTTGGCGCGTGTAAAAGTTGTCTTTTTGGAGTGACAGACATATGGGTACTGATAACTGAAATTGCATAGTATATAAGGGGCATAAAATCGTTTCATGATTCGAGGGTCTGCAACTGATAAAAAAAAAGGGGCCCCCGGGGTCCCAAGGTCGCGATGGCGGCGTCACTGTCCCGCCGAGATAATTTGTCCTTTTAGGACAATTATCTGAGCAAGCACCCACGCCAGCAAAAGGTTGGCGCGTGTAAAAGTTGTCTTTTTGGAGTGACAGACATATGGGTACTGATAACTGAAATTGCATAGTATATAAGGGGCATAAAATTGTTGTCTTCACAGTATGTCCTCTGACTACACCCCGAATAGATCTATTGTCTGTGAAGAGCTGCCAGAAACAGTAAGTACATTTCTAAATAATGGACAGTTTGTACAAACTTGCACGGATTGCTGTTTGTGGAAGACTTACAAATGCTTTAGATGTATATGAATTAGAAGTACCAGAAACCATACGCGAAGACATCTTACTCCAATTCAGATATTCAAAATTCAATTTCATGTTAAATTCGTATCGACTGCCGGAATGCTATATTTTTCATAGAAGCGAAAATGTCCCAATGATTAACGAAATAGTAAATGATGCAATAGCAGCAGCTTCAAAAATAAGAGCTGGAATTCCAGTTCCTTGGGACATTCTCGCTTTAACCACAATGTCTTTCTTCGACACTACTACATTCTGGCAGAGTCGATTTAAAATTAAAATGTTCTCTATGTCGGTTCCACCGCTCGTGGTTAAACTTCGGCATTACAAGCTTGTACCTTGCTTCTGTTGTTACACATTTATCATTGTACACGGTTGTAACTTTCTATGCCCTAAAAGTCCATTTCAGTTAAGTTTAACAAATACGTTTTAAGCTTTCGTATTTAAGTTGAGGCTGGGTGCTAAATGTCATTTTACATGTAATGTTACTTGTAAATGTTGTGTTGGCAGAAGAGCCAACACCGCGTTATTAGAGGAGGCCGAAATGCACTCGTTTTAGCTCACGCAGGCTGGTGTGAGGAGGGAAGGACTCTACTGACGTGAGGTCTGGAACATGACAAGGAATTTGAATTCAGAAAGCGGACGTAATTAGTTTGATACTTAACTTTAATTCATTAATGATGAACGTCGCTCTTGACGGTACATGATTCACATTATTGTCTGTTCAGAATTCATTCTATTTACTGAATATGGCGCCTTGCTAGGTCGTAGCAAATGACGTAGCTGTAGGCTATGCTAAACTATCGTCTCTGCAAATGGGAGCGTATGTAGTCAGTGAACCATCGCTAGCAAAGTCGGCTGTACAACTGCGGCGAGTGCTAGGGAGTCTCTCTAGGCTAGACCTGCCGTGTGGCGGCGCTCGGTCTGCAATCACTGATAGTGGCGACACGCGGGTCCGACGTATACTAACGGACCGCGGCCGATTTAAATGCTACCACCTAGCAAGTGTGGTGTCTGGCGGTGACACCACAGTAAAGGTCTTAAATAATGTGTCTTAACTAGAGTCGTTTTGTTAAACTTATGATTAAATTCAGCCTTAGTGGGTTCTGTCAATTTTGGTGGGAGATTTTGGAAGATGATTTATCAACTTGTTTATGATTTTACGTAATGAGAGTTTCTTAAATATTTTACCTGACTGGTGGTTCTCAATATTTATGGGAGATGATTTATTAACGTGCTTATGATTTTATGTAATGAAAGTTTCTTAAATATTTTGGCTGTGTCTTAGCTAGAGTTGTTTGTTAAAGTTATTTATTCATTTGTTTATGATTTATGTAATGAATGCCTTTTAAATAATTTTGCCCGAGTGGCGCCTGTCAAATTGTATCTGGGATTGTTTTGGGTAGTTAATAAATCCGATGGAATTGAAATGTTCACTTTATTGTGTCAGCCCTTCCACCCCCTTTAAATTTAAAGGTTAAACAAAACAGCTGTTAAGTAAAACCGTTCCAGGTTGCACTTCCGCTCTGTCTTTCCAGCAGGGAGTGAAGCCTGTATTGGGTGCGGGCTCAGGTTAAGAAGCTTGTCCCAAACGGACAGCTAGGTCCATTAGCTCTACCAGAGATTCAGGAGAGACGTCGGATAGGATGAAGTCGACATCGTCGGACGGTTTATTTCCCGAGTCCGTCGGTGGGGGTCGTTTGTAACCACAACAGCTGCAACGGTAGAGGCAACGCTGGATGGTGGACCAGACTGAACCTTTGGAGGGGCAGGGAGCTCCACAACTTTAGCGACCACAGACATCTCTGATGTTTTGAAAGGAAGTGTAGTCGTTGAAGGAACTGCAGCAGCACAACTGCACTGGCAAACGCAGGTACTAGAGCGGAAAATAGCAACATCTGTTTAGGTAGCATCATCAGTCTTCTGAACTCGCTGTTTAAGAACAGACGCAAGGGAGGTAACGAACTTAGTGGTGGGGGCTGGGGAGGGTGGTGGGCGGGTGAGTGCTTGGCCTTCTTGGTCTCACCATACACGATACTCTAGTTGTCTTCATCTCTAGTATTTTCGTTTTTTCAAGGAAGACACTGAAGTCCCTACCCCAGAACAGCTTACACACTTTGGATGAGATGAACAGCCACCACTTACATAGGCGGCCTTACATTTTCTACAAGTGGCTGCTCTCTTACAATCTAAGGTGGTGTGCCCAAAGCGCTGGCATGTAAAACAGCGCATTGATTTGGGAAATAAGGCAACACGCTGAGGCGGAGGGAGTTTTGTGCTGCCGAAAGTCGGTACAAAAGAGCCCACCCTGGGAACACTCAACCTTCAGTTCTTCTCGGTAAATGTCAACTAGATCTCTGCAACACGCAACAACTTCTCAGTATTTCAAGGTGGTGTACATTCCACGAGGCACTCAGCTTTATGGATGTTCTTCACTTGTTTGGAATTGGATGTTTCTACCACAACGGTCCCGTTCGGAAGCGCCTGACGGATCTTAAACGTCCAGCGAACCCCTCTAAACCTTTTTGTATGTAAAAAGGTGAAACATTTTAAAAGCTCTTCCCCCCCCTTTCCGTATGACTATAAGAAACAGATTCTGGGCACACGCATATGCTCTTTTACTAGATACTGAAAGAGTCTGTGTATTCACCAAGTCTGGAGGACTGCCTACACGAGTATTCTTGTTCGATTGGGTGTTGTTATCTACCGGCGGCCCACCCCTTCCGCTAGAAGGAGAAATACCATCCTGGTCCCACGTGCACCTAGGAAAATGAAAGTCCACCTAGACAGAGCCCCGCTTACCTACGTCAGCCTTATACAACTGAGGTACGGCAGGTTTCCCAGAGGTTGCCCGCTAAAGATTGTTCCACTTCAACAACGATGCATCTCATCAGCCCGCAGCACACCTTGAGATTGAAAGGTTTTTTTACAGAGCTTTATACCATCCTCGTGATCTGGGCGGTCAAACCAAGATCCTCGTTGCCTGTGACAGACAACGTTCCACTGCCGGCCTGCACGGTGGTAGCTGAAGCACGCCCAGGCCTTACAGTGACAGAGGCCCTTAGCAGCCCCCAGTTCAGGGACGCCGGGATCACCGAGCTTATCCTCAGCAAACGAATTCTGAGCCTCTGGGGGGGCCTCAACATGGATCGGTAGTCATGTACACACAACGAAGTAAAATACGGTGTCCCCCAGTTGCGTTCACGTTAAATAACAGTGGCTGGGTGGACAGTATTGCCCTCAATCTAGCGCATTTCGCACATAATGCGGTCTTCTAAGACGAAATTCTGTCCAATAAAAGCTGCAGTAGTATCTAGTTTCATCTTGACAAAAACGGGAGCCTAGGTTAGATGTTGCAAACTGGCTCGTGGGATAGAGGAAAGCAAAATATATGAGCCACATACAGTAAAAGATCTAAATATGAGCATACTCTTTTGTTTTGCCCCTGACTTTCAGAAAAATTCTATGTTGTTCACCTGCATTAACAACTACAACAAGTTTAATAAATGCTCTGAGGCAATGAAATGATTAATATCCGTTATTTCTGTTGCTAAGATTCACATAGTACTAGTAAAATGGAACTAAAAATACGGGGTACGAATATGGGACTCTACAAAGAAACATACAATAAATCTTTAAAATATTTTGATAAAACTGGATAGAACAACATAGATGAGTGGAATAGTCTACAAAAAGCAACTTTCGTAAAAGGTCATTTAGCATTTTAATTAATCGTCAGATCTAAAAATTTTTGCAGAAATCTTAATTATAAATAGCTCCTTGAGCCGTGATACAATCTAAATGTGTCCACATTTGACATGTAACACATTTAACCCACACCTCTCCTCGAGTGTCCTAAGAGAAATTTTCGTCAGAAAAGACGCAACTTACACAGCTTGAGTGTAGTGTATCCCCATCGTTCACATTCAGGTCGGTATCGCTGCCCACAGGGGGATGGTCGCAGGAGTCTGACCAGGCCGATGATGAATAAGTTCATCTCGTGGAACATAGTTTGTTTTTATGAAGCCTTTTGGACTTACCACATCTGCCCGGATGTGCTCTCTTTCCCCAGAAAAACTCAAAGATTTCTTGACAACAATTTTGGAAGCCGCGCCATGTCACGGACTGCTTGAGGTTCAAATCCTCCCTCGGGCATGGGTGTGTGTATTGTTCTTAGCGCAAGTTAGTTTAAGTTGGCTTTCTATGCCCAAATTCTCATGTAACGTGTTTTATAATGTAATATGAGCATCCCAGTAGTCAGTATAGACAGTTCTTCAACGCTGCATGAAAACTCAGACGATATTCTGCAGATGACAAAGAAATTGAAGAAATGTATGATGAAATAAAAGAAATTATTCAGATAGTGAAGGGAGACGAAAATTTAATAGTCATGGGTGACTGGAATTCGGTAGTAGGAAAAGGGAAAGAAGGAAACGTAGTAGGTGAATTTGGACTGGGGCTAAGAAATTAAAGAGGAAGCCGCCTCATAGAATTTTGCACAGAGCATAACTTAATCATAGCTAACACTTGGCCCAAGAATCATAAAAGAAGGTTGTATACATGGAAGAAGCCTGGAGATACTGACAGGTTTCAGATAGATTATATAATAATAAGACAGTGATTTAGGAACCAGGTTTTAAATTGTAAGACATTTTCAGGGGCAGATGTGGACTCTGACCACAATCTATTGGTTATGAACTGTAGATTAAAACTGAAGAAACTGCAAAAAGGTAGAATTTAAGGAGATGTGACCTGGATAAACTGAAAGAACCAGAGGCCATACAGAGTTTCAGGGAGAGTATAAGGGAACAGTTGACAGGAATGGGGGAAAGAAATACAATAGAAGAAGAATGGGTAGCTTTGAAAGATGAAGTAGTGAAGGCAGCAGAGGACCTAGCAGGTAAAAAGATGAGGGCTAGTAGAAATCCTTGGGTAACAGAAGAAATACTGAATTTAATTGATGAAAGGAGAAAATATAAAAATGCAGTAAATGAAGCAGGCAAAAAGGAATACAAACGTCTCAAAAATGAGATCGACAGGAAGTGCAAAATGGCTAAGCAGGGATGGCTAGAGGACAAATGTAAGGATGTAGAGGGTTATCTCACTAGGGGTAAGATAGATACTGCCTACAGGAAAATTAAAGAGACCTTTGGAGAAAAGAGAACCACTTGTATGAATATCAAGAGCTTAGATGGAAACCCAGTTCTAGGCAAAGAAGGGAAAGCAGAAAGGTGGAGGGAGTATATAGAGGGCTTATACAAGGGCAATGTACTTGAGGACAATATTATGTAAATGGAAGAGGATGTAGATGAAGATGAAATGGGAGATACGATACTGCGTGAAGAGTTTGACAGAGTACTGAAAGACCTCAGTCGAAACAAGGCCCCGGGAGTAGACAACATTACATGAGAACTACTGACGGCCTTGGGAGAGCCAGTCCTGACAAAACTCTACCATCTGGTGAGCAAGATGTACGAGAAAGGCGAAATACCCTCATACTTCAAGAAGAATATAATAATTCTGATCCCAAAGAAAGCAGGTGCTGACAGATGTGAAAATTACCGAACAATCAGTTTAATAAGTCACGGATGCAAAATACTAACGCGTATTCTCTACAGACGAATGGAAAAACTGGTAGAAGCTGACCTCGAGGAAGATCAGTTTGGATTTCGTAGAAATATTGGAACACGTGAGGCAATACTGAACCTACGGCTCATCTTAGAAAATAGATTAAGGAAAGGCAAACCTACGTTTCTAGCATTTGTAGACTTAGAGAAAGCTTTTGACAATGTTGACTGGAATACTCTCTTTCAAATTCTGAAGGTGGTAGGGGTAAAATACAGGGAGCGAAAGGCTATTTACAATTTGTACAGAAAACAGATGGCAGTTACAAGAGTCGAGGGACATGAAAGGGAAGAAGTGGTTGGGAAGGTAGTGAGACAGGGTTGTAGCCTATCCCAGATAATATTCAATCTGTATATAGAGCAAGTAGTAAAGAAAAGAAGAGAAAAATTCGGAGTAGGTATTAAAATCCATGGAGAAGAAATAAAAACTTTGAGGTTCGCCGATGACATTGTAATTCTGTCGGAGACAGCAAAGGACTTGGAAGAGCAGTTGAACGGAATGGACAGTGTCATGAAAGCAGGGTATAAGATGAACATCAACAAAAGCAAAACGAGGATAATGGAATGTAGTCAAATTAAGTCGGGTGATGCTGAGGGAATTAGATTAGGAAATGAGACACTTAAAGCAGTAAAGGAGTTTTGCTATTTGGGGAGCAAAATAACTGATGATATAAAATGTAGACTGGCAATAGCGAGGAAAGAGTTTCTGAAGAAGAGAAATTTGTTAACATCGAGTATAGATTTAAGTGTCAGGAAGTCGTTTCTGAAAGTATTTGTATGGAGTGTAGCCATGTATGGAAGTGAAACATGGACGATAAATAGTTTGGACAAGAAGAGAATAGAAGCTTTCGAAATGTGGTGCTACAGAAGAATGCTGACGATTCGATGAGTAGATCATATAACTAATGAGGAGGTATTGAATAGGCTTGGGGAGAAGAGGTTTGTGGCACAACGTAACTAGAAGAAGGGATCGGTTGGTAGGACACGTTCTGAGGCATCAAGGGATCACCAATTTAGCATTGGAGGGCAGCGTAGAGGGTAAAAATCGTAGAGGGAGACCAAGAGATGAATAAACTAAACAGATTCAGAAGGATGTAGGTTGCAGTAGGTACTGGGAGATGAAGAAGCTTGCATAGAATAGAGTAGCATGGAGAGCTGCGTCAAACCAGTCTCAGGACTGAAGACCACAACAACAACAACATTCTTTACCGTCAATGTCTGCACTGTTGATTACTTCCCCTTTTCTCTTACTACAGTGATGGAGATCCACTATTTTCTAAAGATGTGGGCACTTTCTGTAGTTGACTCGTGACAGAGTAGTTAAGTGAAAACGATCAGACATAACTTTGTTCCACACTGAACGCTACCCCTGATAAAATTGTCACTGACAGAAAAAAAAGAAGAAAAATAGAATCACAACACCAAGTAGGAATTGTACGACATGAACTAAAGTTTGTAGGAGTGTTTCTACATCTGAAAGATGATATCTAGTGAAATGTGTCGTCAGTCGCCTAATGGTGGCACTAGTGGTGCCACTATACGCTCAGTGGTGAGCGTTGGTTACTTTCGAGACTGGACGCGGTGAGTTGCTGTTAGTCGAGAAAGCCTTTAAGGCGACAATGAGGCCGTTATCAACACTTCACTGACAGCCATTAGCAGCAATTCACTGAGTTTGAACGAGGTTGTGTAATAGGGCTACGAGCAGCTGGATGTGCCATCCGCAGTACTGCAGAGAGACTTGGCAGGAATGTAGCCACTGTACATGACTGTTGGCAGTGGTGGTAACGAGAGTGTAAGGTCGTAAGAGGGCTGGGCTCTAGACGGCGATGTGGCACAGCCGAGAGCAAAGACCACGGTGTTTGGCGTATGGCACTAGTGCATCGTACTGCATCTGCAGCAGCAATTTGATCGGCAGGTGGCGCCACAGTGACACAACGTGCTGCTACAAATCGTTACCTCAAGGAAAGCTCCGAGCAACACGCCTCTAGCGTGTTTCCACTGACCCCAAACCACCGCCATTTGTGACTTCCGTGGTGTCAAGCGATAGCTCATCAGAGAGCAGGATGGTGGTCTGAAGAAAGCTGGTTCCGTCGGCACATGTGTTAGTTAGGAGAGGCCCAGTTGAAAGCCTGCAACCAACCAATCTGTGTGCCAGACACACTGAACCTACACCTGGAGTTGTCATCTCGGGTGCGATTTCGTATGCGAGCAGGAGCACTCCCGTCGTTATGCCACGCACGCTGGCGGCAAATCTGTACGTCGTTTTGGGATTCGATACGCTTGAAACGTCCCCTTAGTACAATTTATACGGGACTGTGCTTAAACTGACACACAATATTTTTAGCGCAACGCAATCTGACTATCAAAGATCCCTGCAAAAGAATGGCCCTGAGTAACATTAAACTATACGTTTCAGAAATCACTTACCTCACAAAAATCTTCCTTACTCGAACTACTGCAATACAGCGAGCGCCACTACTGCCAGCTAAATAAAAGATTCAAACTACGGAACGCACTAACTACAGATACGGATAGTTAGCAAATGAAAGATATTAACAGAGAACAAACAGTGTATTTACCTTAATAGTCATAATCTATATAGCAGTTCATGACAAATTACAAAACTCCGCCATCTCTCTCCCCATATCCACCACTGCTGGCGGCTCACCTCCAACTGCGCAACGCTACGCGCTGTTCACATCCAGCTGCCGCTGCCCAACACTACAATGACAGACAACAATGCAAACTAGCCACAGACTGCACACAGCACAGCCAGTGATTTTCATACAGATATGAAACGTCCCCTTAGAACAATTTATACAGGACTGTGCTTAAACTGACACACAATATTTTTAGCGCAACGCAATCTGACTATCAAAGATCCCTGCAAAACAATGGCCCTGAGTAACATTAAACTATACCTTTCAGAAATCACTTACCTCACAAAAATCTTCATTACTCGAACTACTGCAATACAACGAGCGCCACTACTGCCAGCTAAATAAAAGATTCAAACTACGGAAGGCACTAACTACTGATAGGGATAGTTAGCAAATGAAAGATATTAATAGAGAACAAACAATGTATTTACCTTAATAGTCATAATATATATAGCAGTTCATGACAAATTACAAAACTCCGCCATCTCTCTCCCCACATCCACCACTGCTGGCGGCTCACCTCCAACTGCGCAACGCTACGCGCTGTTCACATCCAGCTGCCGCTGCCCAACACTACAATGGCAGACAACAATGCAAACTAGCCACAGACTGCACACAGCACAGCCAGTGATTTTCATACAGAGCGCTACGTAACGTTGCCAATAACAAAACATAAACAGCCTACTTACACGCTGTGCTACCATTCATGAAGAGCTTTCCAGAGGGTGTTTTCCAACAAGATAATGCTCGTCCACATACCGCAGTTACAACCCAACAAGCTCTACACAGTGTCGGCATGTTGTCTTCGCCCGCTCGATGACAAGATCTGTGTCCAGTCGAGCACATGTGGGACATCATGCGTCATCCACAAACAGCGTTAACAATCCCTCTGTTGACTGGCCGAGTGCAACAGGCATGGAACTCCATGACACAAACTGACACCCGGCACCTGTACAGCGCAATGCATCCACGGTTGCATGCTGGCGTTCATTATTCTGGAGGTTACACCAGTTGTTGATGCACAAGCCTTTCACATTTGCAATGGTTCATCTCACACTTACATTAACCTGTGATCTTGCAACGATCGCCTCTAAAATATGTTACCCAGGAAAATGTATTTCCGAAATTTCAGTTGCTGTGCTGCAATTTTTCTTTTCCTGGCAGCGTAGAACAAGGAGGTCGCAGTGTCCCATATCTACAAGGCTGGCGCGTAGGAGGACAGCCTGTATTTCATGAAAACTGCGTTGTGTGAGACGCCAGAAGGAAGAGAGAAAATGTGAAATTCAAGTGAAGAACAAAGAGCTTGAGACTAAGGGACCGGCCTTTGCTCACAGCCACGCTTTTCAGGGTTGATCACTTAAACCGAGTAAGAGAGTCTGTGTTGGTTCACGTAATTACTTAGGCAGAAAGCGCATTTACTTCGGTCATCTACATGCAAGGACTGCTCTCCAGGGTTGGCAATGTGTCACCTAGTTAGAGGGATTTTCTGCCTACCTCCCGGTGACACTCCACTACTGGTTAACGATTACAAAATTTGCTAGGATAGAAATGCGTCAAACTATAAAATTGTAGTTAGTCAGAATGTGCAAGATCTTCTGCAGTTGGCCGGTGAGATTTCTACACTGTCAGAACCAGCCAGGTTTCAGAGAGTAAAAATCAGAACACTGGCTGTAGGGAGGATAAAAAGTATGCTTGTCTGACTTATTTTCAAGAACACGTTCCCTGAAGAGAGAGAGAGAGAGAGGTTCCGACTTTGAACAGAGAACAGAGGTCGAGCTGGATTCAGAATTTCCAGCCACTGCTGGAGCCGTTTCCACACCCACACTGTTAGGAGTGGTAAACATGAGCAGTCAATGCAATCACCTGGGCGAGGGGGGTGCAAAGCTAGTGAAACTGTGTCAGGTTTATTGCACCGCTTTAACATTCGCAACCAAATAGTTTTTACTATCATGCGGTTTGGCGAATTTATTCGTGTTCACACTTGCTCTTCTTTGTTTCTTTCCTCAAACCACAAACAATTTTTTGCAATCATTGGCTGTATGTGCGATAGACACTGCGTGACACAATTAAAAGATTAATTTATCGAAACTCCTTAATTCCACCCACTGTAAGTAGGCTGTTTAGGTTTCTTATTGGTAACGCCACGTAGCGCTCTGTATGAAAATCACTGGCTGTGCTGTGTGCAGTCTGTGGCTAGTTCGCATCGTTGTCTGCCATTGTAGTGTTGGGCAGCTGGATGTGAACAGCGCGTAGCGTTGCACAGTTGGAGGTGAGCCGCCAGCAGTGGTGGATGTGGGGAGAGAGATGGCGGAGTTTTGAAATTTGTAATACTGGATATCATGAACTTCTATATACATTATGACTTTTGAACACTATTGAGGTAAATACATTGTTTGTTCTCTATCAAACTCTTTCATTTGCTAACTATGCCTACTAGTAGTTAGTGCCTTCCGTAGTTTGAATCTGTTATTTAGCTGGCAGTAGTGGCGCTCGCTGTATTGCAGTAGCTTGAGTAACGAAGATTTTTGTGAGGTAAGTGATTTGTGAAAGGTATAGGTTAATGTTAGTCAGGGCCATTCTTTTGTAGGGATTTTTGAAAGTCAGACTGCGTTGCGCTAAAAATATTGTGTGTCGCTTTAGTGAATGTTTGAGTACGTTCAGTTTTGCTCAGCTGTTTGAAAAGCAAATAATGTAAGAGGTTTATCAGCACAGTAATTCTAAAATTGTTGTAAGGGGACGTTTCATATGATCCTGGCAGGGTCGCCATATAAAACGTCCCGTTAGAACAATTTTAGAATTAGTGTGCTGATAAACCTCTTACATTATTTGCTTTTCAAACAGCTGAGCAAAACTGAACGTACTCAAACATTCACTAAAGTGACACACAATATTTTTAGCGCAACGCAGTCTGACTTTCAAAAATCCCTACAAAAGAATGGCCCTGACTAACATTAACCTATACCTTTCACAAATCACTTACCTCACAAAAATCTTCGTTACTCAAGCTACTGCAATACAGCGAGCGCCACCACTGCCAGCTAAATAAAAGATTCAAACTACTGAAGGCACTAACTACTGATAGGCATAGTTAGCAAATGAAAGATTTTGATAGAGAACAAACAATGTATTTACCTTAATAGTCATCAAAAGTCATAATATATACAGCAGTTCATGATATCCAGTATTACAAATTTCAAAACTCCGCCATCTCTCTCCCCACATCCACCACTGCTGGCGGCTCACCTCCAACTGTGCAACGCTACGCGCTGTTCACATCCAGCTGCCCAACACTACAATGGCAGACAACAATGCAAACTAGCCACAGACTGCACACAGCACAGCCAGTGATTTTCATACAGAGCGCTACGTGGCGTTACCAATAAGAAAACCTAAACAGCCTACTTACACCACTTAGACGCACAATTTCGAAATTTGGCTCATAGATAATTACAACCTTCCTCTGTGGCGTTCTTTGACGGGTTCGGCGACCTTGGACAGCAAGGTGCCGACACAAGCGGAAAAAAGAAGTACGTAAGACGTATAAAGCGGATTAATGACGTCACATTGGCACCAAATTTCATAACATTTCTGTCCGTACCACTGTGGACCTGTCACACGCTGAAAAGGTCACCACAGCCCCACCTACTCACATTTCCCCTGTTCTTGCGTTTAAGGCCAGAAGCGCGATGCCCGTTGTCGAAATCACGCGTTTTTCTTACGAGTGGCCGAGTGAAACTTTCTAGTCACAGCGCCACTCAGAATCGGAGGAAGGGACCGGAGGGGGTCTCATAATACATAACAGTGAAGCCACCCCTTTCCCTGTGGCGTTGATTCCTACACACGCGATCCAAAACGATAGTTCGCAGTGCGATGAGCAAAAGGAAGACATTCTTCACGACCCGCGATACTGCTGACAGCCTCAGGCTTTGCAGCCTTTCGCTAAGGACTTTGTGATCACACTCGTTTGGTCAACAGCGCGACCATAATATTTGCTGTCGTGTACAGGTTGGAACCATTATGGACCATTCAAAATCATTCAACGAAGCACCTAAGGGTGCTTTCCTTTTTTAGAACTTTTATTTTGTGTCGTCCTGTGACGTTAGCGTGAGGGGGGGGGGGAGTAGGAACGTGATATGCTACGTTGACAACTGCTAGAAAAAACGGAAAATAGTCCCTCTAAGACTCCACAGTTCAGTAAAACCCTCTGTGACAGCCGCTTACCTTTACTGACGATTTTAAAATGCACTAACACAGACGGAACTAGTGGCGAGAGTACCAGGCTCCGCTGCTGTTCCTTCGTCTCCGCAATGCTCCTCTTGCGCCTAATAGTAGACCATCTGGAATCGGGGAGAGTCAAGGGGGTTGCCGGTCTGCAGGCGCCTAGGACATCGTTACGTGTTTCCTCTGTGGATGCGCATCTTTTAAAATTCTCAATAGAGGCGGGAAGATGCCACTGGGGGTTTTGCCGAACTGGGGATTCTTAGATGGCACCTTTGCCGTTTCATTCACCCATGTGCCATTGTCGTCCGAATAAGACACAGCCAGGGTAACAGGTACAAAGGTGCGAGCCGGTGACAGTGACATAGAGACTCGCGTCTGGCTCGAGTTCCATCAGCGCCACGGGCGGCACTGGGGACGAAGATATCGACTTCGCCTCGGCCAATTGCCGGCCGAGTACAATCCGGCAAAGACTAGACGGCAACGGACAGAAACCTACTCGTAAGACAGAAGATTAGCTCTCGCTCACTTGTTTATAGCTCGTCGTTCATGGCTGAACTCTTAGAAGTGAACAGACAGTTGTGAAGTTTAACTATGATTATTTGCACATAGCCTTTGAGGGATTTTCTGTGTTATATTACATAAGTCAGAAAGATAAGTAAATGTTTTTAAGGGGCTCCGGAAAGGCTCAAAATCATGAAAAGTTCAATTTTTACTTTTTTGCGTTTCCTGAATCTGCAGACTATTACCTTTTAATAGATATATAATTTATTCAATTCCGAAGACTACAACTATTTTTAAATTTTTTTTGAAATGTGTTCTACATGGGCGTGACCCACTGTGGCGTTGTTAAACTGCTGTCAAATGGTGTTATTATTAAGGTCCGTGTTCATCAGGTACATTTTAGTGATGTGAGATAAAGTACGTGTTGTGGCTAACCTGTGATGGTTCAATATATATCGCTGGTGTGATTGTCGATTGTTTCATGTTTATTTACTCTGTCGTTATCTCGAAAATATTCGTAATTAAGTCTGTTTCTTGAGTCTCTGTTTTGTTGAAGTATAATAATGAATAAAAGTAAAGTTGCTGTTGCGACTTTCAATGATGGCAACATTGTAAGGTGCAAGGTATTTAGAAGTATGGGAATGAAGATAGGTTCTAACATGGTACGAGCGATGCTTGCTTTAGACAAGGAACGCCTTCGGGCTGCAGACAGGGCTGTAAAGAGTCTAGAAATACAAGCAAGAGTAAACAGGAGGAGGAACAGGAGGAAGTCGGAGGAGGAGTTTGCAGGGGATGAAGATAATCCATCCTATGGACCTGGAATGCACTAAAAAGTTAATCCAATCTTTGTCGCTCGATTCCCAAAACCTTTATTTTCTCATAGTAATTACATGTTTTCTAAGGATCTTCCAAACATATTTGTTTCAAACTTTCAGTAAATGTTACACAGTACTTTCTGCATAATTTGACACAGCCTTTTTCCAAAAAACTGTATATTTTTGAATATATAAATAAAAAATTGCAAAAAATGTTGTGAATTTTCATTACAAATGAAAAAAAATCATCTTTAATAACTAAACTAAAATTTTGTAGAATCCCTGTGTTAAGTTGTAGCCGATATTCCAATAAACAATCTGTAAAAAGTTCAACTTCCTACCTCAAATACTTTGTGAGGAAAGATGTAATTTATAAGCATTATTTTAACATTGCAAGTATAGGGCGTTCCGGAGCCCCTTAACTAATTTATGTGGTCTCGTTACTAATTTATTGGATGTCGTTCTCCTGTCTTGGTACCTGATCCTGGGGCATAGTTGTGTAATAGTGCCAGGGAGAAATTATCTTAGCGGTATACTGCATCAGAAGTCGTTTCACGAACTCACAAACTTTGCCTACCGAAACGACAGTGGCAACTCGATCTCCACAGCAGTAGCGACGAGGCCTTTACTAAACTGGCAATCACGTTCGGATTTCGTCGAAGAGCTTCGAACGGCTTGCAGTGGCTCCTACCTGTACACGAGAGCAGATATTACCGTCACGCTGCGCTCCTAATGGGAGCGATCACGTCTGATGTGGATGCAGTCCGACAGTTTCCTTAGTCAGTGGCTGAAATGCCCGAAGCTGTCAGTAGTGTCAAAGGTTCTGAAGGAAGTCTTCCTGTTGCTCACTGCACTGAGAACCCTCGTTACCGACGGAGAAGTGTGTGGGAATCGATGCCATGGGGAAATCTGTGATTCCGTTGACACCTGATTCTGAGCGCCGGTGTGTCTGGAACTTTTCCCTCGGCCGCTCATAAGAAAACCGCACTATTTCAACCCTGGGCGTCGTAGTTCTGCCTTCCATCGCAGAGGAGTGAAAAGGTGAAATGTAGGCAATAGGCGTGTGACGGCCTTCCGATCGTCTAATACTTGGACTGGGCAAAATTGTGCTCACATTTGCTGCTAATTCGACATGATTAACCCTCCTTAAGCATCGCATGAGATTCTGGGCTGCGGCCTTTCTTGCGTCTGTGTCGACACCTTGCTATCTGAAACGTCGTGAAGTACAGGGCTATTACAAATGATTGAAGCGATTTCATAAATTCACTGTAGCTCCATTCATTGACATATGGTCACGACACACTACAGATACGTAGAAAAACTCATAAAGTTTTGTTCGGCTGAAGCCGCACTTCAGGTTTCTGCCGCCAGAGCGCTCGAGAGCGCAGTGAGACAAAATGGCGACAGGAGCCGAGAAAGCGTATATCGTGCTTGAAATGCACTCACATCAGTCAGTCATAACAGTGCAACGACACTTCAGGAGGAAGTTCAACAAAGATCCACCAACTGCTAACTCCATTCGGCGATGGTATGCGCAGTTTAAAGCTTCTGGATGCCTCTGTAAGGGGAAATCAACGGGTCGGCCTGCAGTGAGCGAGGAAACGGTTGAACGTGTGCGGGCAAGTTTCACGCGTGTATCTGGACATGCTGGAAAATTGGCTCATGCCACAACTGGAGACCGATAGCGCCGACTTCATCTTTCAACAGGATGGTGCTCCACCGCACTTCCATCATGATGTTCGGCATTTCTTAAACAGGAGATTGGAAAACCGATGGATCGGTGGTGGTGGAGATAATGATCAGCAATTCATGTCATGGCCTCCACGCTCTCCCGACTTAACCCCATACGATTTCTTTCTGTGGGGTTATGTGAAAGATTCAGTGTTTAAACCTCCTCCACCAAGAAACGTGCCAGAACTGCGAGCTCGCATCAACGATGCTTTCGAACTCATTGATGGGGACATGCTGCGCCGAGTGTGGGAGGAACTTTATTATCGGCTTGATGTCTGCCGAATCACTAAAGGGGCACATATCGAACATTTGTGAATGCCTAAAAAAACTTTGAGTTTTTGTATGTGTGTGCAAATCATTGTGAAAATATCTCAAATAATAAAGTTATTGTAGAGCTGTGAAATCGCTTCAATCATTTGTAATAACCCTGTACGAGGATGACGTCGCAGGACGTCACGCTTTTGCACCTTGCAGAGTAGGGTTGTGAACGCAATGTTGAGCCATATTTCAGACTTCAGCGTCGCAATGGGTGGGAATTGCGTGGTTTCGACAAATTAATGCTTTAATCCTGTTGCACTGTGTAGTTTCATACAATGGTTTCATTTTTCATCCTACGTATGCCACCTTCTATGTATTTATGAAATATTTATATGTTGGATTCGGTAGGCAAATCTTTTTATTTGATGTCTTACGGCAATAGAATAAATTTTTATAGTGTCCACGTTTCCTTTTGTTGTTAGGTGTGATTCTTCACTAATATACTTGTGTGGGGTGTGGTATCTATATTTTAATGCTTAATTAGGCCAGACCTACTAACAGTCGTTCAATAAGTTCTTAAATTTTCCTGGTCTCGTAGGCTGCTTACCTTCGCTGTAGGTCATCAGGTTTCGGACTTGCAAGACCTTCGGCATACGTTCATCAGCACAGCCCGCACCTGCTCGGTGATGAGGCAGACGGCTGCTGCTTTGGTTTGCTATACAAGATGAGCAGATGAGGCTTTTATTCTGTAGGACACGTCTTGGCAGCGAAGCGAACGAACCGTTCTGTGAATAAGTTGTTTCGAACTGTACCAGCAGGGCAGCCTCCAATTTGAGCATGGAACATGTTCGTTCTAGGGAAAATTATCATTGCCAGAACATAATGTCCCGAAGCGCTCATGCATGCGGTAATTTTGATTGTAGCCCTTCTCTGTGCGGACGTTAGACTGGTATTGTTTTCCTTTCATCGCTATCACCCCGGCAATTTTTCTCTGCACAATGCACAGGCCTGTCTTGCGTCATACATGCGGTGTGCTGGATACGAGTGTCTGTTGAAAGCGTCTGCCAATAGATCAGTGAAAGCCATGACATTGTCGTTATTGAAGCCTAAAGTTCTAGCATACGATGCTCCACTAGGTTTGCGAATTGACAGCTGATCCTTGTGTCTCACGATAAAGATCAGCCTAAGCTCGTCCTGCTCCTCCTCTCTTGAAAGGGGTTGTCAAGCTATTTCTCTGGACAAGTAAAAATGCCATTCTCTTCTAATTCGCCCAAACGCACCCAAAGAATACTAGCTCCGTCACTGATAAGTAAGAAACGAATTGTTTTGCGAGCTCCGCACCTAAAACAGTTTCCATCCAAGCCTTGCCACTTTAACACATTGCTTAGGGCTTTTATCACGTTTAAGAAATCTCTGCAAAATGGTTCGAGGTGTTCATAACTGTCTTGCAACCAGTTTCACAGAAGCCTTTGCATTCATACCTACTTTGTCACGTAGGTTTACCCCCATGATGCTTCTGGCTCTTGATTCATAAAGCTTCTTCATTCTCGGCGTTCTGCAAGAACCAAGGAGAAACACTATTTGCGTAGTCTGAAAAAGTGCTGGTCCTCTCTCGAGCATGGGTGTGTATGATTGTCCTTAGGATAATTTAGGTTAAGTAGTGTGTAAGCTTAGGAACTGATGACCTTAGCAGTTAAGTCCCATAACATTTCACACACATTTTGTTGCTTTGTGAGTTGTAAATAACAAATTTAGACAAAGTACGATAAGCCTATTCCATATAAAAATCGTTTAAACGTTTTATGTCCTTTGAGCGATAATTATGAGCCCCCTTTTCGACAGACGGTCGTATTTACACCAACCCCAAAATGGCTCTGAGCACTATGGGACTTAACTACTAAGGTCATGAGTCCCCTAGAACTTAGAACTACTTAAACCTAAGGACATCACACACATCCATGCCCAAGGCAGGATTCGAACCTGCGACCGTAGCAGTCGCGCGGTTACAGACTGTAGCGCCTAGAACCGCTCGGCCATCCCGGCCGGCACACCAACCCCACTCAAGCAACATGGTCAGTATCACATCTAAACTAAATGCGCGTGTAACTACAGTCGAATTTCTAGATGTAACTTAGGATTTAAGACATTGTTTAAAATGAACCGTAAGAACATCGGAAGACAACGACTTGACATACCTGCCAAACGTAGGCAGTCCAGACCAAATACGAATTCGCACAAAAACCGACACTGTAGCCACATTGGTTGAAACAATAGTTCCAAGTGCTGACACTGCTATCTTCTGTCAATAAGAGACACTTTTCTATTCGTGGCTGCCAGACAGCACTCTCCCACACCCTCTGGTAGGGGGGACGACACTTGTGCCCGTTTTCATACCTCCTCCTCCATCCTATCACTAAAAGGTTAATGAGCGACAACTACAGTCCTCTGACCGAACATGCGGGAATACGAAGTGGAACGCCGATACTCGCTTCGTTGTCGGTAAAGACTCATTAGGAGGATATAGGGAAATTGTAGTTTGTCTACAAAAGAAAAGCATCGCCCACACTCGAATGCTGCTTGTGTGTGTGCGGGATCCATATCGGATAGGAATAACGGCTGAAACAAGAGTTTATTAAAAACGACGGTGCTAATGATCAGAAGTGTGTCTGACTTACGAGAGACTGGAACAGGACTGGTGGAAATTTTTAACTGTGGGAAGATGCAGCATATGTCATGAAAATCTGCTTAGAAAGCGTCAAGAACAGTGAGTGGTTCAGTGCAGAAATGATGTATATTTATCAGCATACTACATATCTACAGGGTATTTCACCATTTCTATCACGAGCTTCTGGGGACTCAA
Organism: Schistocerca cancellata; assembly: GCF_023864275.1. Lineage (NCBI taxonomy): Eukaryota > Metazoa > Arthropoda > Insecta > Orthoptera > Acrididae > Schistocerca > Schistocerca cancellata. The sequence continues at coordinate 493,958,000 of NC_064634.1, forward strand.
GAGGGGACTTAATAGATAAAGTCTCGGTAAGGCATCCAGGTCAGGAAATGTACCTTTCCGATGTAAAATACGTATGAAGGTGAGATCACTTTCGGATCACCCGCTGGACGGTGTGCCTGCAGCTGAGACAATGAGGTTCAAATGGCTCTGAGCAGTATGGGACTTAACTTCTAAGGTCATCAGTCCTCTAGAACTTAGTACTTAAACCTAACTAACCTAAGGACATCACACACATCCATGCCCGAGGCAGGACTCAAACCTGCGACGCGGTTCCAGCCTGTAGCGCCTAGAACCGCTCGGCCACCCCGGCCGGCGACAATGAGGTGTGTCTGACCTCTGGGATACACAGGGGCACTTGTTTCCGGTACTCAGTCGTTGGGCTGTCTTCTGCTTCACGAAGTACAGAGTGCGGCTCATCCGTGGAGCACCCCCAATTTGCGAACAAGACAGTTTGTGGCAACCGTTCACGTAGATGGAAGAAAATGTAACGTCATAATTACAAAGGAGGATGACGACGGCACGCTGTTCTCAGTCTGTGTGCGCACTGTGGGGCGGGAGATTTGAAAGTGATCCGTTATTCAAACATACGTTACTTCCAAACAGTACATTTCCCGATTGGATTCATTATCAAAACATTGTCCACAAAGTCCCCTTTACAGCGCCTAGGAACTTCGAAACATCCTGTACATCGTAGGGCTCACGTGGGTGTGACCAGGCAAACAACAGTTCGCATAGAAGAGTGTAAGCAGCAATTTACTCTACGTCCCCATCTGTGAGTGGAACGAGAAGACGCCCTTCTGTTAGGCACGATAAAAAGCACCCTTTTCTTCATGTATGACAGCGTTACTCGACGTATTTGTATTTTAGGTAACGATTATCGTCGGGTCTGACTGTGCTGCCGCTTCCGCTGTGCAAAGCAAGTAGTATGCGGATATTTGGCCTATTTCAAGAAAAAAATGTAACTCAACACCTAATTAGAATTAAGAACAGTTTTTGATGTGACTAGGCACATTACGGAGCTCCATACACTACCCGAATTTCAGAATACCTACGTGTTTCTATTACGTCGAAAAAGTTCAGGGAAGTTTGGTTGGTTGTTTGGGGAAGGAGACTAGACAGCGTGGTCATCGGTCTCATCGGATTAGGGAAGGATTGGGAAGGAAGTCGGCCGTGCCCTTTCAGAGGAACCATCCTGGCATTTGCCTGGATTGATTTAGGGAAATCACAGTTCAGGGAAGGGCACCACGATTTGTATTATCGCGAAATAGGGGAGAGAGTGTCACTGGAATGATACAAGATTTGAGATGGACATCGTTCAATCAAAGGCGTTTTTGCGGAGGAATCTTCTCACAAAATTCCAGTCACCAACTTTGTCCTCGGAATACGAAAATATTTTGTTGACGCCGACCTACATAGGGAAAACCGATCACCATGATAACATAAGGGAAATCAGCGCTCATACGGAAAGATATAGGAGTTCGTTCTTTCCGCGCGCTATATGACATTGGAATAATAGTAACTGTGAAGGTGGTTGGACCTATCAGTCTCCTAAATGTAATTTGTAGATGTAGATTTTTGGATACATGCATGGATACTTGATCGAGTTTAACACTGACGATAACTGTAGAGATAACGGCCTTTCCTGACGCTCCTGTGCTGCAAATCCAATGCGATACGCAACTTTGGGAAGATTTGTACAAAATTAAGTACGTATATAAATAGACTAATAGTAACAATTTCGTGTGACTCATTGGCCTGATGCAGGCTCTCTATTGGACGCCACTTCGGTGACCTGTGTCCCCAACCTACTCCAGTTATCCAACTCTGAATAGGAGACCTACAGTTTAACGTTAAATCCGAATCACATGTTGCTTCTGGTGACACCTCACGTCGTCGAGAGGTGAAAGCTACGTTAAAAAGAAGACTAAAGAATCCGTGATGAGACCGAGATTCGATCCCGTGAACTGTTGAACTCTGGGCACCCATTTTACAGTTTATTTCTGCTAGATTAAACGATAACCGAAAAAAGTGTCCCATCCCGGATTTGATCCCACAATCCTTCTCTTGCCAGTCACACACTCTATCACTAGACCACCTCTTTTTCTTCCCTCGAACCTTTCTAGTCTGTCACTTTAACACCTCTCCTTTCTTTCCAAACCTCTAGACCTTCAACAACGAATAAAACATAATCACAAAATTGTTGAGGCTTTCGTGGCCACTTGTTGACAAACTGCCTATTGGCTTCTGTCTCAGGTTCTTCGGCCGACGTTCATCTAATGATTTTTCTGACGTTTCGCCAGCACGAGTGGCTGGCATTGTCAAAGCTTCACCCTCCATTGCCGGTGGTGAACTGGAGCCGAGCTCGCGGCCGCAGACTATATGTACCTGGCGCGCCAACGTCCGAGGGCTTCTCCGCGGTCATTTCTGGTGCGGTTCTTCTCTTGCTACCTGCGACGGTCGTTCACTGCAGTACGGGAAGCCAGGATCCGTTTACATTAAGGCTTTCCTCTTTCTTGTTCAAACTGTTCGCGTGTTTTTGTATTTCTACAGTTTCTCTGAACAAGCGCGTGTGATAGTTCTGGCTGTAGAGAACCACTATCACACGCGCTTGTTCAGAGAAACTGTAGAAATACAAAAACACGCGAACAGTTTGAACAAGAAAGAGGAAAGCCTTAATGTAAACGGATCCTGGCTTCCCGTACTGCAGCGAACGACCGTCGCAGGTAGCAAGAGGAGAACCGCACCGGAAATGACCGCGGAGAAGCCCTCGGACGTTGGCGCGCCAGGTACATATAGTCTGCGCCCGCGAGCTCGGCTCCAGTTCAGCACCGGCAATGGAGGGTGAAGCTTTGACAATGCCAGCCACTCGTGCTGGCGAAACGTCAGGAAAATCATTAGATGAACGTCGGCCGAAGAACCCGAGACAGAAGCACATAGGCAGTATAACACAATCAGAGTGAACCCTGCATGCCATCGTCACTTTAAGAAAGAAAAGTTCGCTTCCAGTTGCTACCTCCAGCATTTTCACTAAACACAAAGACATGACGAACAGCTCCAAAAAAAAATGATATTAACTGTGAAACAACATACCTGAAACGGGGCCATTAAAATACCACAAGGACTGTCTAGCTCAACCGACGCCTTGGTGACGAAGTGTAAAGTTCAAAATACTGGCTAACGAGTCGAGATACTGTGGCATGTGCAAAAACACTTCCAATATGCAGAGGCCATTATTGGTAGAAGCCGAGTGGGTCCCTATTGCTCCGTCCATCTACAGTGTCATGAACGTAGCGCCCCAACAGCCATGCAGTAATATTTGGCCTCAGAAAGTAGAAAGAGTCTGGACGCAACAGGCAGTACGACCAGGAATACATCTTTGATGGTCGGCAACAAATTTCCCCAGCAACGTCGCTCCGCCGTCGCGACAGTCTTACAATCAAAATTTAAAAAGGTAATCGGTCGAAAATTACCAGTTGCTGCCAGACCAGAACTTTTAGGGATTAATACAGTTTTGACAATTATAAACGATTCGGGCACAAACCCTCCTCTCAGTACTTCGCTCAAAATCATTGTCAAAGCTGAAACTAGCAAAAGCCAAAAATGTATATAAAACTCCTTTGGCAGACCATCCAACCCCGGCGACTTACGAAAAGGCGATATGACGTAGACATTGTCACATCAATAAGCTTCTAAAAACGCAGCATTACGAGCAGGTGTCAGTCTACGATCCAGAATCCGAACAAGTAAATCGGATGACATATCGACAGGAACTGGTACCTCATAGCGCCCAACACAGAACTGGTGCGTGCCGTCACAACGGCGCCGTCCTCGGAAAATACAGAACGTGTCTTGCGCCAGTCTCACGACAGTTGGAAACTGATGTCATTTTGCTTTTTACGCGAATTTTGACCTCAGTATAATTAAAAATTGATTTTTCCCATCCGATGTGGCACTACCTTGCCGTGGTGGATGGGTCTACCTAACTATCAGTGACACACATGTTAACTGTCGAACTTGTGCAGTCATGCACATTGAAAAGTACGGAGGCCGTAATGTGCAACTCAAAATATAGCCGTCCTACCGCGATACATCTCTCATGTATTTTCCGACGCCATTTTCCTCAAGACGCTAACAGCGCCATCTATTAGTCAAATTTTCGTTTGTGTTTGTTTGTTCCATGACGTTTCTCCATGCGGCAATAATATTCTGGACAAATCTGACGTCATTCGGGACAGTGGTTCCACAGTGTTCTGAAAGTAGAACTTATTATCGACTCTCTGTATTCGCTGTATACATCACGTGATGCAGTATCACCGGTTCCCTTCACGTCTTGCGACTTGTCTGGTTGTTGTAGATTCGTATCACTCAGTTCCGTGGCTGAGGTGCACTCGAAGCACTGCGCAAAGCCATCTTCAGACGGCGCACGAATGCGGTCTTGGAAGTGATGCCGGACGCGTTTTACGACTTTAAAAAGTGCAGTTTTCTTTTTACTTTATGTGGCGTTCACATGCGTGAAACAGTTGTGGACAATAGAAAACGAAGTGACAAATGGAGAAATCCGAACATCTCCGACATGATCTTCTGTTTTGAGTTCAATAGAGGGGTCACAACAGCGGAGGCAGCTAGAAATATTTGCGCCGTGTATGGGGATAATGCCACTTTACAGAGAAGGGCTGTTGGTAAAGTATCGATATATCGCTATATTATCCCGAAGCGAGATCGATATGTAATGGCGTATATTTTGCACCCGATATATCGATATCAAAACGGCAATATCGAGTGTCGATATTTTTTTTTATATTATACCTTTTTCACAATTTTTGGGAAATACCTGATATTGTTCTTTTGAAATTATAGTAGAACATTGTTGTGGGTTGGCAGGAGAGCCAACACCGGGTACTAGAGGAAGCCGAAAGGCACGCGTTTTAGTTCACGCAGGCTGGCGTGAGGTCTGGAACAGGACAAGGAAATTAGACTTTAGAAAAACGGACGTAGCTGGTGGAATACTTAACTTTAATCCATTAATGATGAGCGTCGCTCTTGACGGTACATGATTACAGTATCAATAGTAACTGGTACTGGCGCCTTGCTAGGTCGTAGCAAATGACGTAGCTGAAGGCTATGCTAAGTATCGTCTCGGCAAATGAGAGCGTAATTTGTCAGTGAACCATCGCTAGCAAAGTCGGTTGTAGAACTGGGGCGAGTGCTAGGAAGTCTCTCTAGACCTGCCGTCTGGCGGCGCTCGGTCTACAATCACTGATAGTGGCGACACGCGGGTCCGACGTATACTAACGGTCCGCGGCCGATTTAAAGGCTACGACCTAGCAAGTGTGTTGTCTGGCGGTGACACCACTAACATAATTTTACTTTCACTGTATGAAGAAGTCGTACTACTTCATCACATGCAGTCTTCCTCTCTGACTGTGTGAAGCAAGTAAACGAGAAGTCCGACTGCATTGGAGGGTGGCGGTGTGAATGGAATAAAAATTTCCGATGTAAAAGAAAAAGCACACTATTTGCGTTAAAAACTGGTTCTTAATGCAACTGGTGCGCTATTTCTTCACATCGGAAATCTGTTATTCCATAGCACACCAGTTGCATTAGAAACCAGTTATTAACGCAACTAGTACGCTACTTCTTTCACGTCGGCATTCTTCAAAAACAGTTCCTGAAAGCAATGAAAAAAATCTGAATGACAAGAGTTATCTTTGCAGTGGATGGAGACGTGTGAGGAGACATTGTGACGCAATCGGCGCTCGGAGAAACCAGAACAAACTGCAGCGTTTAGATTCATCACGAAATTTCGACACCACAGCTGTTAGGTCGCCGGCGTTGGCAAAAATGAAGAAACAGGTAAGTCGACATGAAGTGTTCCGGACAAATCCAGTGTCTGACGAAACCGAACGACGGGCCCATCGGGCACATTTTATTGTGCCACTAACGTGCAGTTACAAATGTTAGCTAAGTGGTTATCGCTAAGCGTGAACGTTCATCTTTCTCCTTTCAATTCTTGCTCTAAGGAGGATGGGCAAGATGCTAGCTTGTTGATGTACAGAATCAATAATGATAACTCAGTAGTTAAACATACAGCTTTAAAACAGGCACAATATTTATAAATTGCAACCGATATTTTTCTTGACCGATACGTCGATATACACTCCTGGAAATGGAAAAAAGAACACATTGACACCGGTGTGTCAGACCCACCATACTTGCTCCGGACACTGCGAGAGGGCTGTACAAGCAATGATCACACGCACGGCACAGCGGACACACCAGGAACCGCGGTGTTGGCCGTCGAATGGCGCTAGCTGCGCAGCATTTGTGCACCGCCGTCGTCAGTGTCAGCCAGTTTGCCGTGGCATACGGAGCTCCATCGCAGTCTTTAACACTGGTAGCATGCCGCGACAGCGTGGACGTGAACCGTATGTGCAGTTGACGGACTTTGAGCGAGGGCGTATAGTGGGCATGCGGGAGGCCGGGTGGACGTACCGCCGAATTGCTCAACACGTGGGGCGTGAGGTCTCCACAGTACATCGATGTTGTCGCCAGTGGTCGGCGGAAGGTGCACGTGCCCGTCGACCTGGGACCGGACCGCAGCGACGCACGGATGCACGCCAAGACCGTAGGATCCTACGCAGTGCCGTAGGGGACCGCACCGCCACTTCCCAGCAAATTAGGGACACTGTTGCTCCTGGGGTATCGGCGAGGACCATTCGCAACCGTCTCCATGAAGCTGGGCTACGGTCCCGCACACCGTTAGGCCGTCTTCCGCTCACGCCCCGACATCGTGCAGCCCGCCTCCAGTGGTGTCGCGACAGGCGTGAATGGAGGGACGAATGGAGACGTGTCGTCTTCAGCGATGAGAGTCGCTTCTGCCTTGGTGCCAATGATGGTCGTATGCGTGCTTGGCGCCGTGCAGGTGAGCGCCACAATCAGGACTGCATACGACCGAGGCACACAGGGCCAACACCCGGCATCATGGTGTGGGGGGCGATCTCCTACACTGGCCGTACACCACTGGTGATCGTCGAGGGGACACTGAATAGTGCACGGTACATCCAAACCGTCATCGAACCCATCGTTCTACCATTCCTAGACCGGCAAGGGAACTTGCTGTTCCAACAGGACAATGCACGTCCGCATGTATCCCGTGCCACCCAACGTGCTCTAGAAGGTGTAAGTCAACTACCCTGGCCAGCAAGATCTCCGGATCTGTCCCTCATTGAGCATGTTTGGGACTGGATGAAGCGTCGTCTCACGCGGTCTGCACGTCCAGCACGAACGCTGGTCCAACTGAGGCGCCAGGTGGAAATGGCATGGCAAGCCGTTCCACAGGACTACATCCAGCATCTCTACGATCGTCTCCATGGGGGAATAGCAGCCTGCATTGCTGCGAAAGGTGGATATACACTGTACTAGTGCCGACACTGTGCATGCTCTGTTGCCTGTGTCTATGTGCCTGTGGTTCTGTCAGTGTGATCATGTGATGTATCTGACCCCAGGAATGTGTCAATAAAGTTTCCCCTTCCTGGGACAATGAATTCACGTTGTTCTTATTTCAATTTCCAGGAGTGTATTTTCCGGCGACATATCGATATATGGAATTTCTACATATATCGAGGGCAGATAAAGATATTTATATCAAATGACGATAAATGATGTCTTTATCCTAAAATAACGCAAAGAAAAGAATGGCTGAGCCCAAACAAAGCAGCAACTCCCTGGACAAAGACCTGTACGCATCTACAAAAGATAATGTTATGCATCGTGTGGAACAGCGACGGTGCGGTGTACTGGGAATTCCTTCCCCGAGGCGTTACCAACGCTGTTGGCGTTTATTGCCAACAAATGAGACGTCTTGCAGTCGCAGTCCGAGAACAACGTGCAGGAAGACAGTGAGAAGCATTTTGCTAGACTTACAAAAAACACTATACAAGAGTTAGGGTGAAAAGTAATTCCGCACTCTCCTCATTCATCTGATCTCGCGTCCTCAGATTTTCCTCTTTTCCGCTCCCTGTCGAACATCCTTCATGCAACTTCCTTCCCGTACGAATATGAGTTCCGAAATGGCCCTATGAACTTTTCGCCTCAAAACCAAGTGATTTCTACAGTCGCGGAATCGAAGAGTTATCCCAGACCGTTGGCAGATTGTTGTAAATAGTGAAGGAGAATGTACTATTGATGACTTAAGTCTCTGTTACCTGTATCTGATGTGTTCGTTAAACTTATGGAAAAACATACGTTGTTTCAATGCGCTGGTATACCGAAGATACCTAAAAACACATCGATTTTCGTATGATTTGTTATAATTAAGTGAAGAGAAACGATTTATCGCCTATTAAAGGTTTTCATATTTGGTACTTCTTGTATTATCGCTTTTTATGAAAGTATGCCTCTTCAAGGTACCGGGCATTCGAGGTTTACCAAAAGCTTTTCGCATTCGGTACGATTATTTATTACTAACTGTCGGGTAACGCTGGTGTTAACGCCTTTGGGGCATTTTTAAATACAACCTGTAACAGGGAAGACAAAAGAAAATGGTAAAGTTAATATTAAACTAAAAGATGATGTTCTAGAGCAGGTTGAGAACTTCTCTTATTTGGGGAGCACAATCACTGACGACAATAAGTCCATCCCAGATATTAAGGGAAGAACAGCCTTGGCAAAGCAAATTTTCCAAAAAAAAAGGAATTTACTAACAGACAATCATATAAGCCTAGAAAGTAGGACAAAATTTGCCAAACCTTTTGTCTGGAGTGTTTTAACATACGGATATGAAGCGTGGACTCTGTGAAAAGGCAGAGAAAAAGAGACTGGAAGCAGTGGAAATGTAGATATGGAGAAGAATGACGAAAACAAGCCGGGTAGATAGAAAAAGTAATGAACAGGTCTTAAGAGAGATGAATGAGAACACTGCTAAATTGCAGTATATAGGAAGAAGAAAATCAAAAAGATGGAACACATAATGAGACACAACCAGTTCCTAAAGAATGTATTTGAAGGAAAAGTTTTAGGGAAAAAACCAAGAGGATGGCCAAGAGCAACGTATTTTAATAACATCAGAGAAGATATGAGGATAAAAACCGTATGAAGAATTGAAGAGGATGAGAATGGAGAGAGGGACGTGGCTAAATCGACAAGGCATAGCCTTTAGTTTATGTTGATGATGATGATAATAGTGAGGTGGAGAGAAAAAGAGAGAGAGAGAGAGAGAGAGAGAGAGAGAAGGGGAGAGACAGAGAGAGAGATAGGGGGGAGGGGGAAGAGAGAAACAGGGGAGAGGGAGTGAGAGAGGAGAGACGCGAACTGAGAAGCGATGCGTTACATCCTGTTGTCTACCAATACTTTTTTTCTCATCTTCTTGTTTTGTAAAATATTCTGGGCTTTAATTTAATATAAGTATTACCTAGAGCATATATAAGGCTGGCCATCCTGATTGCGGTACTACGGTCGCAGGTTCGAATCCTGCCTCGGGCATGGATGTATGTGCTGTCCTTAGGTTAGTTACGTTTAAGTAGTTCTAAGTTCTAGGGGACTGATGACCTCAGCTGTTGAGTCCCATAGTGCTCAGAGCCATTTGAACCATTTGATTGCGGTTTCTATGCGATAATGCACAGAACAAATTTTACGTGATTGAGAGAGAGGCGACGTACACGATTTTCGGTCCACAAGTTACAGTCTGCTACCTTAGAGAGGGCATCCAATCACATAGGCAAATAATAAAAATTCGCAAAACCTTGAAAAAGCGGTTCACGTATTAGACGCTATAAACTCTACGGAAAAGAAATACAGGGCGTTTCACTATTGGTGTTAAATATACACTCCTGGAAATTGAAATAAGAACACCGTGAATTCATTGTCCCAGGAAGGGGAAACTTTATTGACACATTCCTGGGGTCAGATACATCACATGATCACACTTACAGAACCACAGGCACATAGACACAGGCAACAGAGCATGCACAATGTCGGCACTAGTACAGTGTATATCCACCTTTCGCAGCAATGCAGGCTGCTATTCTCCCATGGAGACGATCGTAGAGATGCTGGATGTAGTCCTGTGGAACGGCTTGCCATGCCATTTCCACCTGGCACCTCAGTTGGACCAGCGTTCGTGCTGGACGTCCAGACCGCGTGAGACGACGCTTCATCCAGTCCGAAACATGCTCAATGGGGGACAGATCCGGAGATCTTGCTGGCCAGGGTAGTTGACTTACACCTTCTAGAGCACGTTGGGTGGCACGGGATACATGCGGACGTGCATTGTCCTGTTGGAACAGCAAGTTCCCTTGCCGGTCTAGGAATGGTAGAACGATGGGTTCGATGACGGTTTGGATGTACCTTGCACTATTCAGTGTCCCCTCGACGATCACCAGTGGTGTACGGCCAGTGTAGGAGATCGCTCCCCACACCATGATGCCGGGTGTTGGCCCTGTGTGCCTCGGTCGTATGCAGTCCTGATTGTGGCGCTCACCTGCACGGCGCCAAACACGCATACGACCATCATTGGCACCAAGGCAGAAGCGACTCTCATCGCTGAAGACGACACGTCTCCATTCGTCCCCCCATTCACGCCTGTCGCGACACCACTGGAGGCGGGCTGCACGATGTTGGGGCGTGAGCGGAAGACGGCCTAACGGTGTGCGGGACCGTAGCCCAGCTTCATGGAGACGGTTGCGAATGGTCCTCGCCGATACCCCAGGAGCAACAGTGTCCCTAATTTGCTGGGAAGTGGCGGTGCGGTCCCCTACGGCACTGCGTAGGATCCTACGGTCTTGGCGTGCATCCGTGCATCGCTGCGGTCCGGTCCCAGGTCGACGGGCACGTACACCTTCCGCCGACCACTGGCGACAACATCGATGTACTGTGGAGACCTCACGCCCCACGTGTTGAACAATTCGGCGGTACGTCCACCCGGCCTCCCGCATGCCCACTATACGCCCTCGCTCAAAGTCCGTCAACTGCACATACGGTTCACGTCCACGCTGTCGCGGCATGCTACCAGTGTTAAAGACTGCGATGGAGCTCCGTATGCCACGGCAAACTGGCTGACACTGACGGCGGCGGTGCACAAATGCTGCGCAGCTAGCGCCATTCGACGGACAACACCGCGGTTCCTGGTGTGTCCGCTGTGCCGTGCGTGTGATCATTGCTTGTACAGCCCTCTCGCAGTGTCCGGAGCAAGTATGGTGGGTCTGACACACCGGTGTCAATGTGTTCTTTTTTCCATTTCCAGGAGTGTATTTTGGGTTTGTACTGGGGATTTAGTAGGTAAACTTTTGATAAGGAACCCGTGTGGGGAGAATTATCGTTTGCATATAACAGGGACTGATGAGGGCGCATTCTTTTCAGTTTGCGTGCGTAACGTAAAGCGGCAGCTCTGAAAGTGATTCGACCTTCAAACTTATTTTACATTCGAACGCTATATATTTTGCCAAATGCTCTAAAAGCAGGGCCCATACTTGACCGAGTAAACGCTGGTTTACTACAGTGCCCGCTTTTACAGGATTCGGTAAATACTATTTTCATTCACTTTTTAACTTATGTAAGGGGCAGACAGGTGGAAAAAAGTAAGTAATCTGTTATCTGAAAATCCCCGTAACTGTTAATGCATTTATCCCACTGTGAGATAACGTGGCCAACGCCTTCATGGAAAAATGTCTGAAGTTACCTACAGAACCGTGCTACTACCCAGGTGCCTAACTCTTCGACCGAAGCAAATCGCCGGCCACGAATGTCTCTCTCAAGCGCTCCAAAAATATGGAAACTGCGTGTGGAGAGGTCAGGATTGTATGAAGGATGTTGCGTCCGTCAGCATTCCTGGGCGTTTGGACTTGATGGCGCGCTTCAATTTTTGCAAAACGCCCTCGTACCGCAGTGCGTTAATTGTGGCGCCCTGTTCTAGAAAGTGGGCGGGTCCTTACATGTTGACAAGATTGTTTTTACTACGCTCCAGAAGTTGTGACGGGAAGTCCTTACACATCCCCCATAGAGCTCCGATCGCTCCTCAAGCGATTTTCACAGTTTTGAAGCCCTGGATAGACATTGGTGGCCGTCGCTTTGCTTCGGATGGAGAGGAGAGCGTCTAGGTACAATCACTGTTCCGTAGACAACCTCGAATGTTTAGGCACGTGACCGACTTCTCTCACAGTAAAATAAATGTATGAAAAGTTATGGCAATTGCTTTTGAAATAATAAACAGTTTACTTACTTTTCCCACGTGTCTTGTTTTCATTTCACTGTCCCTTACATATGACAATTCTGTGGTGTCACCGCCAGACACCACACTTGCTAGGTGGTAGCTTTAAATCGGCCGCGGTCCATTAGTACATGTCGGACCCACGTGTCACCACTGTCAGTAATTGCAGACCGAGCGCCACCACACGGCAGGTCTAGAGAGACGTACTAGCACTCGCCCCAGTTGTACGACGACTTTGCTAGCGACTACACTGACGAAGCCTTTCTCTCATTTGCCGAGAGACAGTTAGAATAGCCTTCAGCTAAGTCCATGGCTACGACCTAGCAAGGCGCCATTAACCATTTCTAGAGAGAGTCTCACTTGTATCATCAAGAATGCTGTATACAAATGATGGATTAAAGTTAAGTATTCCAGAAGCTACGTACTTTTCTTTATAGCATTCATTACGTATCCTGTTTCAGACCTAAGCAAGCCTGCGTGAATTAAGCGCGTGCCCTTTCGGCTTCCTCGCCCTGTGTCTAGACTGTCTTGTCTAGACACAACAAATTCAATACAGTGTACACTACAGACAAAGCAAGATGGGACCACTGTGCGTTTTAAAAGCACGAAAGCTGTTGTACAAGCAACAATTTTCTTAAAAAAAACTGTCTGATCTGAGAATCAGCCCAAGAGCTTGTCAGAATAAAAATCGCACAATATGGGTCAAAACGGATTGCTGGAAGGCAACATTCCAGGTAAATAGACATGGTTCTGAATCGAGGGCATTCCAGTGAGAATCATGACGAACCAGTATGCTACGAAGAGGGCGTTCTTGAGCCTTTGTATAGTACACTAATGCCTAATACCTGTAAAATAATGAACGTACACAGTTATGGGTAACAGTGTACAATAACGAAAACATTACAGTCAAAATTTTACTGTCGCTCACAATAGTGTTGGTTTATGTAATTCATTCCCCTCCCCCCTCCCAAACAACTTTTACTCCGCTACATCTTTTTGAGATTATTTCTCAAATTACTGAAGGTATTTTAAATATGTCTCTGCAACTACAAGAGAAAGCGTATTTTCTGTCAGCGAATGCGTTCCTTGGCATTGGATTAAAACATCATCAGTGGTCAGAATGAAATTTTCACTCTGCAGAGGAATGTGCGCTGATTTGAAACTTTTTGGCAGATCAAAACAGTGTGTCGGACCGAGAACTGAACTCAGTACCTTTGCCTTTGCTGTAGTGGTAGAGCACTTCTCCGCGAAAGGCAGACATCCCGAGTTCGAGTCTCGGTCGGGCACACAGTTTTAATCTGTCAGGAAGTTTCATATCAGCTCACACTCCGCTGCAGAACGAAAATCTCATTCTGAAAACATTCCCCAGGCTGTGGGTAAGCCATTTCTCCGCAGAATCCTTTCTTTCAGAAGTGCTAGTCTTGCAAGATTCGCAAGGAAGCTTCTGTGAAGTTTGGAAGGTAGGAGACGAGGTACTGGGGGAATTAGAGCTGTGAGAATGGGTCCTGAGACGTGCTTGGGTAGCTCAGTCGGTAGAGCACTTGCCCGCGAAAAGCAAAGGTCGCGAATTCTACGTCCAGCACACAGTTTTAATCTGCCAGGAAGTTTCATCGTCAGTGCCCTCTAATAAAACATATTTACAGTGTGGCTTGCTTTCTACATCTAAAAACTGTTCGATGCAGAATATATCGACGTTAGTTACGATATAATTATTATGTTCGCTTTTCAATCACATCAGGGGAGCCGTCTGCTTGCACGTTTCTGAGGTATAATGTTTGGCACTGCTTTTTCTTGTACTGCAGTTACAAAGACGGATTCAAAATACCTTGAATTATTTTGAAGCAGCTACAGGAAACATGTTCACATAAATGAAGAATTTTTTCTGAAACTTTATTCAAAGTTTGTAGGTTAGTCTCGATGTCTTCATTTGTCCAGCCCCTTCACTACGTTTGAAGCAAATAATATTTGCTTTCATCGGAAAACAAGTCACTCATCAGTGGCGAATTTTGAGTAAAACTTACATTTCTATTGTTATAGCGTTAAAATTTGCTTCATTTTGTAAAAAAGTGGAGAATTTTCACAATGTCCTAATGAAGTTGGAGTAGTGAAAGAATCCTGAAACAGTGGCTTATTAAACGACGAACTGAGGAAACTTCAGGCCAAAGGAATATGATAAAGCACATTCTCGGTATAAAAATAAAGATGCACTTTCTTCACTTACATTCTTGAAAAGGCACACTGATATTGATTTCACCAGTTATCGACGACAAAAAATTACATGATCCCATTGCAAAAGTCTATAACTACGCGTATACTGCGGCAAATAAGAAAGTTCAGCATGTTTACCACATTGCAAAAAACTCAGTCTCAGTGTGGTGTCATTTGCGTAAATCTCGTTTCGGTACCTGGATCGGCTTATGAGAGTCAGGGAAGTTAGAAATATTTCATTCTTGCGCGAACTGAAATTGTCGAATAATATACAATCCACTTTCTCAAAATTGCAATTAGATATTGTTCCCTTCCCGAGTTTAAAGAAAAATTCAATGTAAGGTAAGTATTCAATTCAGGTAAGTATCATACGCGGCAACATATGGTCTAATACACACCCAATTCATAGCAACCCTGATTTTCATCAGTATGATACTTATATGCGAAATATCATAATACCTATGACTACTAACGAAATGATAGACAATGCATCATATAGCTGACATACAAAGCTATTTTTTATTTTATAGCCTACATTGCACCATTTTAGTCAATATTATGAATTACGTTTTTCGCTTTTTTGTTGGCCCAATACTTTTTCATTCTTTCAAATAGTGTCCTTCTCATCCGAAATCACACTTCCCATTATCTGGATGTTAATTTTTATTGATACTGAGATACGTTTGTCCTGAAATATCTTGAGCGCATCTGTCTTGCCTTTCAATCCGTAATATCATCACAGCCTCTTTGATCTCTGCGATCCATCTACTGCCACTCTTAGTATTCCATAGCTTCTCAACTATTCTCCTTATAATTCCATTTACTGGTGTCCTCATCAAATGTCCTACGAAAGAGATCTGTTTCTTTTTCATTGTACTTGTCACTGGTGCTATTTCATTATAAACTGTCTCATTTGAAGCTATTCTCAAACTCCGTCTTTTTGGTATTTTTATTAATACAGGTTCTCATTAGCCTTTTTTTCTATTTTGAGTAGTCTGTCTATTGCTACAGTGTTGGTTGTTTTAAATACAGTTTCACTAGTATATGCTATTTGCGGTTTTGTGACTGTTTCGTAGTGTTTCAGTTTTGTGTCTTTGTGTTTTTTATTCAGAGACATTTTTTATATGTGTTCTTGGTACCATGATGTGTTTTAATCAATTTCTTTATTCCACTCTGCCTTGAAGGTTTCTCACTCATTTTATGTGTTATTATTTCTGACAAGTATTTAAACTTTTCAACATTTTTTATGTCGTGCTCTCCAACTCCAATTTTGTTTGCCAGTGGCAGTTCCGTTAGCATTATTTCTGCTTTTTCGAAACATATTTTAAGGCCAATACTCTGGGCTGTTTCCTATAATGATTGTATTTGTTGTTTGTTTTCTTGAATGTTGTTGGCGAGAAGAGCGAGGTAATCAGCAAATCCTAAACAGTTCAACTTTATGTCATCCTTTGTGTTCCAACCTTAATTTTCTTTAGATTGTCCTTGTACCATCCCCTTATTATGTATTCGAGGACACAATTAAAAAGGAATGATGACAGGCCGTCTCGCTGCCTTAAACCAGTTTTTACCAAGAATGATTCAGAAAGTTCCCCCCTGAATTTAATTTTCGTATTTGTGTGCGTTACGGTAAGTACTATCAGTTTAATTAATTTTGAGTGGAGTCCAAAATGTCTCAAAAATTTTAACAGTGAGGATCTGTAGACAGAATCGTATGCTTTCTTAAAATCTATAAATATAATTGAGAGAGGCTGTTTTCGTATGCCATGATTAATTTCAGGGTAATTATTTGTCCGGCACAGCGTCTGAAGCCTCCCTGGTATTCCCCCAATTCCTCATCCAGTTGTTCTCTGATCCTGCTGTGTGAAATCCTGGAAAACAGCTATAAGTAACAACAAAATCAACGTTTTTACCGAACAGTTTCTTTAGAATCTTATGAGAAGGATTGTAGGGTAGCCGTCGTGAGCGCGCCGTTCTCCCGGAGTCGGGTCGCCGGAAGCTCAGGCATTTCCTTAACGAGTCTCGTCGCAGAAATCCAGACTTGTGGCTGACGGCCCGAAGTGCACGTCGCCTCCACAACTGCGATAGCAGCGGTACCGACAACGGTAGTCACACACCGTCGCCAGAGGTCGACCGCGGGGTTGGAGTACGTCCAGTTCCCCCTGTCAGCTTTTGGCAGGGTCAAGGAGGTTACGTTAGGCGAGAACCTGTTCAGTCTGCGAAGTAGATTAGATTTTAACCTCTTACGAAGGGATCGATAGCAGCACGCCTTTGTGTCTGGCGAGGGGCGCTGCAATGCGGGTTTAGGACACACACACTAACACTCACACACACACACACACACACACACACACACACAAGAGAGAGACGCTGAGTGCATGTGAATGAGCTGTAGCTATCTCGAAAAGAACTTGGTAAGTGCTGTACACTGTCCTCAGTTATCGCAATAGCCAGATAATGTTCACCAATGTATGAGCGCAATAGCCAGATAATGTTCACCAATGCATGAGATGAATGAAGAAACGTTCTGTTACATACTAGATATAATTCGTGGTGACCTTGAAAGGCTGTTTTACTATGTTTACTTAAAGTTCTATAAACGTGCGTCAGCTAACTTTCGATCACTGTCACCCAGCATACGTGAGAACGACAAGCACAAAGTTTAGCGTAAGATACATAAAATGCAGCGAACACCTAAATCACTGAAGAGTGGAAATAGCTATCGTACACAAGATGTGTAAACCACTTCAGATTAAGAGAATCATCGCCTTACTGGCATAAAGACGCCAGTGAGCAGACATAATAATTTGTTCAAATGGTTCAAATGGCTCTGAGCGCTATGGGACTTAACATCTGAGGTCATCAGTCCCCTATAACTTAGAACTACTTAAACCTAACTAACACAAGGACATCACACACATCCATGCCCGAGGCAGGATTCGAACCAACGACCGTAGCGGTCGCGCGGTTCCAGACTGAAGCGCCTAGAACCGCTCGGCCAGAGTGGCCGGAAATAATTTGCAAACAAGTGATGCCAACTTACCACAACCCAAAAATATTGACTAAAATGTATATAAGAATATTATACGCAAACCTCACTTGAAAACGTTACTTTCTGAAGTTATAATTTACGCCTAAAATTTTCAGTAATAATGTTGTCTACTTGTTGTTTCCAGTAAACCTACGATTTCATCCCATAGATTTGCGAACTATATCCCGTTTATATTATTTTCATCCTCAAAATACCACAAAGTCTCTCTTTGGTTCAAATGGCTCTGAGCACTATGGGACTTAACAGCTGTGGTCATCAGTCCCCTAGAACTACTTAAACGTAAATAACCTAAGGACATCACACGACACCCAGTCATCACGAGGCAGAGAAAATCCCTGACCCCGCCGGGAATCGAACCCGGGAACCCGGGCGCGGGAAGCGAGAACGCTACCGCACGACCACGAGCTGCGGACAGTCTCTCTTTCTTGGACTATTTCGCGTGTGAGAAGATCGGTCGAGTCCGCAGAAGAAAACAAACTGATATGAAATTCACCGATTGTCGTCCGAAGTCTATGCAGTCCGGCGATGAGGTCGGTTATAGAGGGACCTCGCACGTCGTCGCGTAGCTATCCGGAAAGTTCGGTCGCCTTCGGACGATGTCGGTGGTCGGCGGAATCCACCGATATCGCTGCCACCGTGACCACAGTCTAACGCACAGGCGGGGATTGAAGTTGTTCGAGAATCCATCGTAAATAATACGTGGCCCGCCGCAAGCTATCGGCGGCGTTGTAAGCGCGCTCGTACTAAAAAATAGTGATTTTAAAACATCGGTCGCCTTCAAAAATGGTTCAAATGGCTCTGGGCACTATGGGACTTAACATCTGAGGTCATCAGTCCCCTAGAACTTACAAGGGAACATCCCCATCGCACCCCCCTCAGCTTTAGTTATAAGTTGGCACAGTGGATAGGCCTTGAAAAACTGAACACAGATCAATCGAGAAAACAGGAAGAAGTTGTGTGGAACTGTGAAAAAGATAAGCAAAATATACAAACTGAGTAGTCCACGCGCAAGATAGGCAACATCAAGGATAATGTGAGCTTAGGAGTGTCGTGGTCCCGTGGTTAGCGTGAGCAGCTGCGGAACGAGAGGTCCTTGGTTCAAGTCTTTCCTCGAGTGAAAAGTTTTCTTTATTTTCGCAAAGTTATGATCTGTCCGTTCGTTCATTGACGTCTCTGTTCACTGTAATAAGCGTGCGATTAGTAGACGAAAGGACGTGCCTCTCCAATGGGAACCGAAAACATTTGATCGCAAGGTCATAGGTCAACCGAGTCCTCCACAGGAAGACCCGTCTGATATATTCTATACGACACTGGTAACGGCATGTGCGTCACATGACAGGAATATGTTGTCGACCCAACTAACTTGTACACTTGGCGAATAGGTAAAAAGATTCTTCTACCTTGCCCGATTTAGGTTTTCTTGTGGTTGTGATAATCACTTCCAAAAAAGTGATCGCATCGGACGGACGGACGGGCAGATAATAATGGTCTGAAAATAAAAAATTGAACTTTTGACTCGAGAGAATACTTGAACCAAGGACCTCTAGTTCCACAGCGACTCACACTAACCACCGGACCACGACACTGCTGAGCTCACATTATCCTTGATGTTGCCTATCTTGCGCATGGACTACTCAGTTTGTATATTTTGCTTTTTTTTTCATAGTTCCACACAACTTCTTCCTGTTTTCTCGATTGATCTGTGTTCAGTTTTTCAAGGCCTATCCAGTGTGCCAACTTATAACTAAATCTGAGGTGGGTGCGATGGGGAGGTTCCCTTGTTAGAACGACTTAAACCTAACTAATCTAAGGACCTCACACACATCCATGCCGGAGGCGGGATTCGAACCTGCGACCGTAGCGGTCGCGCGGTTCCAGACTGGAGCGCCTAGAACCGGTGGGCCACACCGGTCGGCTCGGTCGTCTTCGGCCGACGTCAGCCGTCTGCAGGATTCGCAGGTATCGCTGCCACCGTGACCCCAGCCTAAAGCCCGTCTCACACGGAGCAAGATTCGCTGCAAGTTTCCTTGCTGGCTCGCGCGGCGGCTGCCTTGCGGGCTCCGTCGTCTGCTAGCGGGCTACTTCGCTGGGAACCTTGTAAGGTTTCCAGGGTAGGTCCGGTGCTATTTTTCTTGCAAGGTTCCCTGCGTGCTACCTGCGTTGGCCAATCAGGAGGCGTTTCGTTTGTGACGTCGGACGCAGAAAGCTTGGGCGGGAAGCCTATGTTGATAGTCGCTTTTCTGCTGTTGTGAGGTGCGGTAGGAAGTTCTTATAATTATTAAATAATGGCACCGCAGTGGTCCAAGGAAGCGATTGAAGCATTGATATGTACTTATAGGGAAGAACAGTGTCTGTACGTCGTGAAAAGCGCAAACACTTGCGTGCAGAGGCACTCGAAAGAGTTGCAAATACCAATACATCCATTCGTATAAAATTTGCAAAGGATGTACGATCTTCTATCCTGTAAAATAAAGTCGTATATAACAGTCATTATCGGTATATTTATAAAATCAAACAGTAATGAAATGGTGATACTTTTCAAACAAAAGTACGTGTTATGCGAAGTAACTTCAACTGTTTATGAAGCATGGAGAGCACACCTTTTCCAGCGTTTCTCCTCTTAATCCAGTTTTTCGTCTATTCTTTCTTTCTTCTTCTCCCATTAGCATGCATTTCTGCATTGTTTAGCACCAAAACAGCTAATAACGCCGGTTTGCTCTGAACATCTGCACCTGAAGCAGCCATCTTCGTTCGATACGACATGCAGCCGATCTTGCACCGTGGGAGAGCTTCGGCATGGAAGATAGCCGCCTCCTTTCCCTGCAAGCCGGCAGGCATGCACACCATCTCGCAAACTTTCGCCGAACCTTGCTCCGTGTGAGACAGGCTTAACGTACAGTCGGAGACGGCAGGTTTTCGAGAATCCGCAGGTAATAATCCGTGGCCCAGCGCTAAAATGAGCTCGTGTTCGCCACCTGTCTACCGCGCTGTAACTGCCCACGTACTCAACTACCGACTTTAAAGGAACGGCCATCTTCGGCCGACGTCGGTCGTCGGCCGAATTCACCGATTTCGCCGGCACTGTGACCGCAGCCTTAGGTCCGCGTTTCGCCGGCAGCAGCGCGTGCGGACTGGTCCAGCTAGTGGCGGTTGACAACGGCGACACGGGCGCCGGGGTCCGCCCCGCACAGCCATGTTGGCTCGCGGGCCACCAATTACCTGGGAGACGCGTCTCTGGCCGCATACTAAGCAGCGCCGCCGACCGGCCACTGGCGTCTTCCGCGGCCGTAATCGGCCGAGATCCTTATCGCGGGCAGCCTCGTACCTGCCCATTTCACCGGCAGAGCAACAAGAAGACGCGGGGGAGGAGGGAGCGGTAGGAGGAGGAGGAGGAGGAGGAGGTGGTCCGAGAAAACAAAAAGAAGCGCCGGCAGAGGAATGGGCCGAGACGGACCCGGGAGGCCGAATGGCCGACTGCGCGTTTTTATTACCGCCGCAGCCGCCGCAGCAACAGCTGTCGCTCCTTTTTCGGCCGCGGACTCGTGTCCGCGCGCGCGGGCTTGGCTACTCGTCGTGCATTCTTAATCAGCCGCTCCCTGAAAAAGAAGCAGCGCGGCGAAAAATTAATAATAATAAAAGAGGTGCGCAGGCGCGGCCCGGCCCGGCCGCTCGCGTCCCCATTACGCCTTTGTTTCTGTGTGCTGTCGCGGCCCCCCCCCGCTCCCGCATTATTAACGTGGCTCCTTTTTTCCTCGCCGGCTACTCCCGGGAGCTTTTCTTTTTTTGTCCCTCTGTCCGGCCGGCGCATCGCTTAAGTACCGAGGCGGTGACGTGCGGGAATCCCGTAACGGCGGCGCGCCCCGGGCATTAGCCGGCGCCCATTACTGTTACCGTCGCTATTACTATTACTACTACTACTACTACTAGTGGCGCCGACTGGATCGGCAGCCGAGCCAGCAATTTGCGAACAACGTCGTCTGCGCCCGGGCGGCGCTAAGTGGCGTCCGAGGCGGGGGGCAGGAGGTCAGCAGCTACGCCCAGCTCCAGGGGACGCCAGCAAGTGCCACTCTGCTAAACTCTCACTGCCGTAAACTAAGGCAGGGGACGACGACTCAGACACAAATGACTGTTGGTTGCAGTCACTGCAAACCACAGTGACCAGCGACAAGAGAAAGCCAGTGGAATGCTACAAACAAGCACACAGTGCTATCACAATAACAGACTCAGAACAACTGAAAGCATACACTGTACGGCAAGAAAGGAAGAATGAATTGATTGTAGGTGCTAATAACGATCATCCTCCTTTACCTCCTCTGCATTACTGCAGATGACGGGTCACTGAGCACATTTGTTCTGCTGTAGGGTGCCAGGACGTCGGTAAAACTAATGGCATTGAGTCCTGCTTTTCAGAGATTTCCTAGTAATTCATGTCTCGCAAAGATTGTATCAGTGTGTGAATAAGGAGGATAGCACATGGGTAATATCTAGTCTCGGGACACCTGAAAAATTTTTCAGTTCGATCACCATAAGCACTGATTATACTCACACTAACAAAAATTTTATTACGAAGGTGGGGGCTGTGTAAGGTGCCAGGACATGGCCACTTACACGTTAGCTTACCAACATTAGTATTAATAATAAAGGGACTGGCAAGCGCATCAGATCATGACTCTATTGAATTATGATAAATATGAGGCACTCTCGAGCAGTATTCCCCCCATGTCTGCATGATTGAGCCACAAACTTAAAGCGTTGGTGAAAAGTATAGGAAGTTGAGAATTGTGGTGTATGAGTCTGCAGCTGGCCTTATCTCGCCGGGTCGCCGTGGACGGCAGGTACCGCTCACCGGAAACGCTGCTTTTGGAGATAGCCCGGCATTCGGAGCCACCTGTGCTCGGCAACACGTGGCGAAGACGGGAATTTCGTTTGCCTAGGGGCGTTATGACCTACTCCATCACTGGGCAGATCTCAGTGGAGGGATTTCAGCGATGATAGAGCGTTCGACATTGGCCGAAACTGAGTATTCATCCGCCGCGTTTTCGTACGCGTGGGAGACGAGAGAATTGTGGAGGGACGTCGCCCTCAGCCATCGAGCGGTACGGACTTGGCATCTTGGCCATCGTCTTCGAAGGGACGTATACGGTCTGTATCGTAGCACTGCACCAACGCGTGTTCCGTAAACACTTCTGCGGTTAGAGCTCTTTGTGTGCTCAGAAGCGAGATTTTCACCAACGCCTAACCACTTCCAACAACTTACCTATTATTCTCGATCTAAAAGTTATCCTTGCGAGGTGTCGCATATTTAACAACGCAGCTGCCGGTAATAGGGGAGCGTAATTGCAAATTGTTAATGTACCATTCTCAGGTGTGTGTGGGTGGACAAACAGATTCACATTTTTTTTTTTGTAAATTTTCTCAGTTGTGGGGAATATCAAATTAAAATGCCAATATTACGATCGAATTATCGACTTCATTGTAACTAGCATTTACCCTGTCCCAGTAAGCTTTACATGTACTCTATAGTCACTGCACAGCTTGCCCAGACGGGAAGGAGAGAAGGACTGCAGTCTTCTATGTCAGCGACAGACTGATAAGCTTACACTGTGCATGCAGTACACGTGAGGCGCCTTTGCTCCGAACCCAGCAGCCAATCACAGAGCAGTAGCATTATGCAGGCGGTCTTTCTCACGGGAATGGTACCGAATCTAACACCTCTCACAGGCACCTCACACCACATTTCGTCATCTATATACTTCTTGCATCTCCACTGCTCTGGGAACAGGTTCTTGGAGCGTAATACGATGGCTGACTAAGCCAGAAATATTACAACTGATGAGCCAAAACTTTATGACCACCTGCTCAATAGCTTGATGGTTCGTCTTTGGAACGAAATGCGTCGCTCATTCTGCGTGTCAGGGATCCGAAAGTTGGAGGTACGTGGCATTAGATGTCTACGCATTGGTCATACAATTCCCGTAAATAACTCGCCGCTGATTTGCGTTCTCGGTGACAGCCCCCGATAGGAGCCCACATGGGTTCCATTCGATTTACACTCCTGGAAATTGAAATAAGAACACCGTGAATTCATTGTCCCAGGAAGGGGAAACTTTATTGACACATTCCTGGGGTCAGATACATCACATGATCACACTGACAGAACCACAGGCACATAGACACAGGCAACAGAGCATGCACAATGTCGGCACTAGGACAGTGTATATCCACCTTTCGCAGCAATGCAGGCTGCTATTCTCCCATGGAGACGATCGTAGAGATGCTGGATGTAGTCCTGTGGAACGGCTTGCCATGCCATTTCCACCTGGCGCCTCAGTTGGACCAGCGTTCGTGCTGGACGTGCAGACCGCGTGAGACGACGCTTCATCCATTCCCGAACATGCTCAATGGGGGACAGATCCGGAGATCTTGCTGGCCAGGGTAGTTGACTTACAGCTTCTAGAGCACGTTGGGTGGCACGGGATACATGCGGACGTGCATTTTCCTGTTGGAACAGCAAGTTCCCTTGCCGGTCTAGGAATGGTAGAACGATGGGTTCGATGACGGTTTGGATGTACCGTGCACTATTCAGTGTCCCCTCGACGATCACCAGTGGTGTACGGCCAGTGCAGGAGATCGCTCCCCACACCATGATGCCGGGTGTTGGCCCTGTGTGCCTCGGTCGTATGCAGTCCTGATTGTGGCGCTCACCTGCACGGTGCCAAACACGCATACGACCATCATTGGCACCAAGGCAGAAGCGAATCTCATCGCTGAAGACGACACGTCTCCATTCGTCCCTCCATTCACGCCTGTCGCGACACCACTGGAGGCGGGCTGCACGATGTTGGGGCGTGAGCGGAAGACGGCCTAACGGTGTGCGGGACCGTATCCCAGCTTCATGGAGACGGTTGCGAATGTTCCTCGCCGATACCCCAGGAGCATCAGTGTCCCTAATTTGCTGGGAAGTGGCGGTGCGGTCCCCTACGGCACTGCGTAGGATCCTACGGTCTTGGCGTGCATCCGTGCGTCGCTGCGGTCCGGTCCCATGTCGACGGGCACGTGCACCTTCCGCCGACCACTGGCGACAACATCGATGTACTGTGGTGACCTCACGCCCCACGTGTTGAGCAATTCGGCGGTACGTCCACCCGGCCTCCCGCATGTCCACTATACGCCCTCGCTCAAAGTCCGTCAGCTGAACATACGGTTCACGTCCACGCTGTCGCGGCATGCTACCAGTGTTAAAGACTGCGATGGAGCTCCGTATGCCACGGCAAACTGGCTGACACTGACGGCGGCGGTGCACAAATGCTGCGCAGCTAGCGCCATTCGACGGCCAACACCGCGGTTCCTGGTGTGTCCGCTGTGCCGTGCGTGTGATCATTGCTTGTACAGCCCTCTCGCAGTGTCCGGAGCAAGTATGGTGGGTCTGACACACCGGTGTCAATGTGTTCTTTTTTCCATTTCCAGGAGTGTACTTCGGGTGAAACTGATCGCCAAGAGATCACTATAAGGCTCCTACAACCACTGTAACACAGTTCCGGCACCGAGACACGGACAGTTATAGTGCTGAAAGGTGACATCGACGTCGGGGAAGAGATCAAGCGCGAACGGATACAGGTGGGTCAGCGTGTCTTGGACTACGGAGATGCTTCGACAACTCAAATGGGAATCCCTGGAGGGAAGGTGGCGTTCCTTTCGGGAAACACAACTGAGAAAATTCAGAGAACCGGCATTTGAAGCTGACTGCCGAACGATTCTGCTCCATCAACATACGTCGCGCATAAGGACCACGAAGATAAGATACGAGAAATTAGGGCTCTTACGGAGATTTCCCTCGCTCTATTTGCTAGTGGAGCAGGAAGGGGAGTGACTAGTAGTGGTATAGGGGCCCATCCGCCACGCACCTTACTGTCGCTTGCGGATTATCGATGTAGATGTAGACCCAAACTGATACTAAAAGGTATCAGATAAATTATATAGTGGTAAGACAGAGATTTAGAAACCAGGTTTTAAATTGTAAGACATTTCCTGGGGCAGATGTGCACTCTGACCACAATCTATTGGTTATGACCTGTAGATTAAAACTGAAGAAACTGCAAAAAGGTGGGAATTTAAGGAGATGGGACCTGGATAAACTGAAAGAACCAGAGGTTGTAGAGAGTTTCAGGGAGAGCATAAGGGAACAATTGACAGGAATGGGGGAAAGAAATACAGTAGAAGAAGAATGGGTAGCTTTGAGGGATGAAGTAGTGAAGGCAGCAGAGGATCAAGTAGGTAAAAAGACGAGGGCTAGTAGAAATCCTTGGGTAACAGAAGAAATATTGAATTTAATTGATGAAAGGAGAAAATATAAAAATGCAGTAAATGAAGCAGGCAAAAAGGAATACAAACGTCTCAAAAATTAGATCGACAGGAAGTGCAAAATGGCTAAGCAGGGATGGCTAGAGGACAAATGTAAAGATGTAGAGGCTTATCTCACTAGGGGTAAGATAGATACTGCCTACAGGAAAATTAAAGAGACCTTTGGAGATAAGAGAACCACTTGTATGAACATCAAGAGCTCAGATGGAAACCCAATTCTAAGCAAAGAAGGGAAAGCACAAAGGTGGAAGGAGTATATAGAGGGTCTATACAAGGGCGATGTACTTGAGGACAATATTATGGAAATGGAAGAAGATGTAGATGAAGATGAAATGAGAGACACGATACTGCGTGAAGAGTTTGACAGAGCACTGAAAGACCTGAGTCGAAACAAGGCCCCCGGAGTAGACAACATTCCACTGGAACTACTGACGGCCTTGGGAGAGTCAGTCCTACCAAAACTCTACCATATGGTGAGCAAAATGTACGAGACAGGCGAAATACCCTCATACTTCAAGAAGAATATAATAATTCCAATCCCAAAGAAAGCAGGTGTTGACAGATGTGAAAATTACCGAACAATCAGTTTAATAAGCCACAGCTTTACAGACGAATGGAAAAACTAGTAGAAGCCGACCTCGGGGAAGATCAGTTTGGATTCCGTAGAAATACTGGAACACGTGAGGCAATACTGAACTTACGACTTATCTTAGAAGAAAGATTAAGGAAAGGCAAACCTATGTTTCTAGCATTTGTAGACTTAGAGAAAGCTTTTGACAATGTTGACTGGAATACTCTATTTCAAATTCTAAAGGTGGCAGGGGTAAAATACAGGGAGCGAAAGGCTATTTACAATTTGTACAGAGATCAGAAGGCAGTTATAAGAGTCGAGGGGCATGAAAGGGAAGCAGTGGTTGGGAAGGGAGTAAGACAGGGTTGTAGCCTCTCCCCGATGTTATTCAATCTGTATATTGAGCAAGCAGTAAAGGAAACAAAAGAAAAATTCGGAGTAGGTATTAAAATCCATAGAGAAGAAATAAAAACTTTGAGGTTCGCCGATGACATTGTAATTCTGTCAGAGACAGCAAAGGACTTGGAAGAGCAGTTGAATGGAATGGATGGTGTCTTGAAGGGAGGATATAAGATGAACATCAACAAAAGCAAAACGAGGATAATGGAATGTAGTCGAATTAAGTCGGGTGATGCTGAGGGAATTAGATTAGGAAATGAGACACTTAAAGTAGTGAAGGAGTTTTGCTATTTGGGGAGCAAAATAACTGATGATGGTTGAAGTAGAGAGGATATAAAATGTAGACTGGCAATGGCAAGGAAAGCGTTTCTGAAGAAGAGAAATTTGTTAACAGCGAGTATAGATTTAAGTGTCAGGAAGTCATTTCAGAAAGTATTTGTATGGAGTGTAGACATGTATGGAAGTGAAACATGGACGGCAAATAGTTTGGACAAGAAGAGAATAGAAGCTTTTGAAATGTGGTGCTACAGAAGAATGCTGAAGATTAGATGGGTAGATCACATAACTAATGAGGAAGTATTGAATAGGTTTGGGGAGTAGTTTGTGGCACAACTTGACCAGAAGAAGGGATCGGTTGGTAGGACATGTTCTGAGGCATCAAGGGATCACCAATTTAGTATTGGAGGGCAGCGTGGAGGGTAAAAATCGTAGGGGGAGGCCAAGAGATGAATACTCTAAGCAGATTCAGAAGGATGTAGGTTGCAGTAGGTACTGGGAGATGAAGAAGCTTGCACAGGATAGAGTAGCATGGAGAGCTGCATCAAACCAGTCTCAGGACTGAAGACCACAACAACAACAACATGTAGACCCATGCAAGCGCAGGAGAATGTCACCCATAGCATATAATACTGCCCCCACCAGCCTGCGTCCGTGGCGCTCTGCACGTTTCGACCTGCTGTTCACCTCGATGACGGCGTTTGTGGAGATGAGCACCGACCTAATGTAACGAAAATGTGACTCACCCGAAAGTGCGGACATGTTTCCATTGAGCAACGGTCGAATCCCGATGGTCCAGTGCCCACTGGAATCCTAATTGACGATGTCGCTGGGCGAACATGAGTACACACAGGGGTGGTCTGCTGCAGAGTTCCATGTTCAACAGTGTACGACCAACGGTGTGCTACGAAACACATATGCGAGCACCAGCAGTGTGCTCTTTCGGCTGAAATGCCACGGATCACCATCTACCCTGCTTCACAGAGCAGACAAGCCTTCGACCCCATGTTCTGTGAGGAGTAGTGGACGTCCAACCATTTAGCGCCTACTTGTAGTTTCACTGTCCTTCTACCTCTTTCCGTAGATGCCCACTGCCATAGCACGCGAACATGCAACCATCTTCGCCGTTTTCGACATACTCGTTGACATGCCGGCCTAAAACGGATCAGCCGTTTGTCAAAGGCGCTTATCTCCACGGATTTCCCCATTAGCATCCCATATCTTCGCTAGGGTGAGCCCCCTGCCCCTGTCAGCTCCGCTTACTAACTTCTCTTACCGCGTCACCTGCCTGCAACGCCACCCGGCGACGTCCAACGTCGTGGTAGGCAGCAGTCATAATGTTTTGTCTCATCACTGTACACATTGCTGAAAGGATCACTACAAATAAAACCTTCAGTTACAATAGAGGAGACAAACATCAAACGACCGTATATAACACCACATCTTAGGGTATACATATATGAGAAATTGACCTTCCATGAACAGATAAGGGTAACAAGAGACAAATAAGGAAAACTACTACACAAACTGGTGCGGCTAAATACAAAACAATACATACTACCTCTACCTGTCGTATGGAGATGCAATCCTCGAATCAACTCTTAGCATTGTAGTTACACGTAGGTACACAGACTGAACCTGATTAGCAAGCAGTTAGAGAGGGCAGGGAAGTGTCCTACTTTTCGGAAACCTTTGGCACCACCTCCTGGTGGCACTGTGTGTGGTGGTCGGAATATGCCCGACAGATATCACGATCAAATATAGAGCTGCAAGGTACTGGTAAAAGACGGGGAGACTAGATAAGCTACACACAATTTACTGGTGTACCGGTACAGACAGCATGTCACCATAAAAGTTGGAGTTCGGATAAATAGTGACGCGCTTTTTCCCGATAAAAAGATTTTGAAACAGAAATTTCTGAAATTTGATAAAACAGAAAAAAAACAGGAAAACCACAGCATGTGGTAACAAGGTCATATAGAAAAAATTGTCTCTTCTTCAAATTTGTGCATATTGTACAAGCAGTAGAGTGCATTTGTCCTGTTTAATAAAAAGAAAACATAAGCCTGTTGGTGATGCCGAAACATCAGGGATACATGTCTGGGAAACAGAAGAAAAGACAACAATGCGTTTTGCCCGAGGTGGACACTCCTCCCCCCTCCCACTCCAATAAAATAAAATAAAATAGACAAATATACTATACAGGGGTGTTTTGTCTCGTAGAAGTTAACAAAGAGGGTTATAGTCTAACTATCAAAATAGTTGCAATGGCTCTAAGCACTATGGGACTTAAAATCTGAGGTCATCAGTCCCGTAGACTTAGAACTACTTAAACCTAACTAACCTAAGGACATCACACACACATTCATGCCCGAGCCAGGATTCCAATCTGCGACCGTAGCAGCCTCGTAGTTCTGGACTGAAGCGCCTAGAACCGCTCGACCACAGCGGCCGGCTAACTAGCAACTACCAGCTGAAACAGTGGCCCACATCAATCCCTGTTCATTACATAATTCGTTGCTAGAAAACGTGAACAACAAATTATTACAGGCTCTGTTAGGTTCCAAGGAATTCAGAGAACAGGAAACTTATTCATTGTTAACATGCAACAGTACTAATCTAACACGTGAAAACGTCGTCAGAGATCGGATAGTTCGGGGAAACGGGACAGGACGGTAAAATGGTTTGGTTGCGGAGTGATTGCCTGAATCTGCCAGTAAATTGAAAAACTATACAGGTTAATATTTCCGACTGAGTCATAATGAACCTTTAATCACTAGCGAAATAAAATTAATTCAGAAGTGTTGCTTCTCTTACCAGGGTACGTACAAACGCACGTTATTTCATAGGCCGCTCGCCCAGGAAGCGATTTCTCACCCTATTCAACACCCATGGCATAGCGGGCGCCGCGATCTGCCGCAGACTGCGACGTGTCAGCTCTCCGTCCCATCTTCAGGCGAAGCCTCCAAGTCAAGTGTTCTCTCCACAGGCCCCACGTGAAATGTCCTTCAGCCGTATCCCGACGTGAAGAGTTATTACCTCCACCTCCTAAGTGCGTGCTATACCGACACAGAATGCCTTCGCCACTCTGCAGGTACGCACAATTCTCGTGCACCAATGAACAGACTATGCAATGTGCTGGCCAATGATAGTTGAGTTAACAAGGCAACCATCTCCCCTTCTTGCAAATGTTCTGCAACATTAAGCTACTGTTATACTTCTATTGCATGCAGTGCATACCTGCACGTCGAAAATTCTCGAAAATTGGCATCCTGATTTCTCCTATACTGGTATTTGTTTAGATGAGCCAGTGCAGAGCCATCTTACAACTTCGTAGGAAAGAGGTTAATCAACTCACACAAAGTGGCGACAAAATATATCTCCGGTGTTGTACAAAAGGGAAAAGAATTCCAGTTCACAAAGCAGATCGTCCACCTCTCTTTACTTACTACTTACTGCCCATCGCGATGCGTTCCCGCAAGGCGACCTTTCAGAACAAAACAGAGTTCCTTTGAAGCCTGTTTCGGCAGGATGGCCTTGCTTGTCAAAGCTGAAACTCTCAGCGAGTGCAGGTGTTGTTCATAACTGTATCTGGCCTCCATATCATGCAGGGACTGCAAGAGGGTGAATCACATGTGCCACCCCTGACAAAGGCGGGGTCACTGTCCAGTAGCCGCTCTTATTAGTCGACCCGCCTCGTGCTTTCCCCTGAGAAGGCAGGCTGCAGTCCACAGCAGGGTCGGTCCACGCATCTAGTCACCAGTCTGACCACTCTGTCGTCCTACTGCTTCACGTATCCAACTGAGCTGTGGAGAAAATTACATGCAAAACAACCACCAGGATAAGGAAGGAATTAATGTAGAAGTAGACAACTTATTACAGACAGAATGAGATTTTCACTCTGCAGCGGAGTGTGCGCTGATATGAAACTTCCTGGCAGATTAAAACTGTGTGCCCGACCGAGACTCGAACTCGGGACCTTTGCCTCTCGCGGGAAAGGTTCGCAGGAGAGCTTCTGTAAAGTTTGGAAGGTAGGAGACGAGATACTGGCAGAAGTAAAGCTGTGAGGACTGGGCGTGAGTCGTGCTTCGGTAGCTCCGATGGTAGAGCACTTGCCCGCGAAAGGCAAAGGTCCCGAGTTCGAGTCTCGGTCGGGCACACAGTTTTAATCTGCCAGGAAGTTTCTTATTCCAGGAAATTACTGTCGTTATTAATTAGAAGCACTGAATATTTTATTAACTGAAAGGAATAAAGTTCAGACAGTAAGGATTTACAATCATTCATGAACAGCAAATGATACGGGCCAGCCCAGCAACGAACTGCCACGTACCATAAGGCAGAAGCCGCACCGAGATTTGTTCGAGGAATCGCCTGCAAGTGTAGTCCACCCAGGAAAGAGGTAGAAGCCCACGTCCGACCGATACTGGAGTCATGGTCGTCAGTCCAGGGTTCAGATAAGATACGTTCGAAACACGAAAGAAAGAAGACAAAAAGAGCAGCATAACCTTTCGTCACAGGTTCACTTATTAAGTACGACGGCATACTAGTTGCACTCAACCATCTCCATATGAAGACGCTACAGTAGTGGCTTAGTGCGTCAGGTACCTTTTCGTGTTGAAATACCGAGAACGCATCGTCTTAGAAGAGTCAACATCTCTGACATACAGCTCACGAAACTACCATGAAAAGAAAATTACAGAGACTGGAGCTCACATTGATGATTACCAGTAATCGTTCCCCCCGTGGACCATTCTCGATTGGAATAGGAAAGGGGAGAAGTGACAGTGTTCACAAAATGCCATCTACTGCATACCATTAACTGGCCTATAGAATACAGGTGCAGATCAGATGTACTGCATTCGGAATAGACATAGTTTTGTTAAAAGGATCAACCTATTCAACATCTTCCTTATATGTTATTGTTGTTGTTGTTTTTGTGGTCTTCAGTCCGAACACTGGTTTGATGCAGCTCTCCATTCTACTCTACCTTGTGTGAACCTCTTCATCTTCGAATAATTACTGAAACCTATATTTTCCTGAATCAGCTTACTGTATTGATCTCCTGGTCTCCGATTATAACGCCCTACACTTCTCTCCCATAGCCGGCCGAAGTGGCCGAGCGGTTCTAGGCGCTTCAGTCTGGAACCGCGCGACCGCTACGGACGCAGGTTCGAATCCTACCTCGGGCATGGATGTGTGGGAAGTCCTTAGGTTAGTTAGGTTTAAGTAGTTCTAAGTTCTAGGGGACTGATGACCTCAGAAGTTAAGTCCCATAGTGCTCAGAGCCATTTTCTCTCCCATACTAAATAGGTGATTCCTTGGTGTCTCAGAATGTGTCTTATCAACCGACCTCTTCTTTTGGTCACGTTGTGCCACAAATTTCTTGGCTCTGTAATGTTATTCAGCACTTCCTCATTCCTGTATTTTACCCTTGCTACCTTCAGAATTTCAAAGATAGTATTCCACTCACCATTGTCAAAAACTTTCTCTAAGTCAACAAATACTATCAGTACAGGTTAGGCTGGCCGCGGTGGCCGTGCGGTTCTAGGCGCTCCAGTCCGGAGCCGCGCTGTTGCTACGGTCGCAGGTTCGAATCCTGCCTCGGGCATGGGTGTGTGTGATGTCCTTAGGTTAGTTAGGTTTAAGTAGTTCTAAGTTCTAGGGGACTGATGACCACAGCAGTTGAGTCCCATAGTGCTCAGAGCCATTTGAACCAAGTACAGGTTAGGCTTCCGTAAACATATCTTCGAATGTAAATCATAAGTCAATATCGTCTCACGTGTTCCTACATTTGTCTGGAATCAAAACTGACCTTCCCCGAGGTCGGCTTCTAACAGTTCTTCCCTTCTTCTGTAAATAATTTGTGTTAATATTTTGCAATCATGACTTATTAAACTGGTAATTCGGTAATTTTCACAGCTGTCAGCAAATAGTTTATTTGGAATTGTAATTACTACATAGTTCTTAAAGTCCCCTTTTATAATCAACCGTTGTATAATGCTCCCTTTGAAAAAGAACAACATCTGGTTCTTTCTGCTTGTTCAGATCCTGTCCTCTTATTTCCTTTTTTTTTCAATTTCTTCGTTTTAATCTATGGTTCATAACCTATAAATTGTGAAAATGCGTTAAAATTGAAGATCTCGCTCCTAAATCTCTGTTTAACCATTATACAATCAATTTGAATCCTTCCGGTATCTCCAGGCCTCTTCCACGAATACAAATTTCTTGTATGATTCTTTAAGCAGGTGTTAGCGATGATTAAATTATGTTCTGGGCAAAATTTTACCAGGTGCATTCTTCCTTCAATCCTTTCCCCCAGTCTATATTCACCTAAAATTTTTCCTTCCCTTCCTTTTCCTACTATCGACATCCAGTCGCCCACCACAATTAAATTTTCGTCCACTTTAACTATCAGAATAACCGTTTTATCTCACGATAAATAATAATTGTGTGCATTATCGTAAATGAATCACCATATTTTAAGATGAACTCCGACCTATTCTTAGACAATTAAGACGAATTCTTGATATGGGTACTTCAACTTACTGTCGCTTAGCATTTATTTTTAGATAATTTTATATATTATGTGTACAGTGAAATCAAAACTTCTTGTTCGAAGAGGCAAACGCATACCAGTCTGTACACGTGCGTGGTAGGGCTAACACCCGTAATGGTGCCAGAGAACAGAGTCGCCGATAAAACCTCCTTCAAGTACAAGCATTGAATAAGGCGAGTCGATTGCCTAGGAACTGCGAAGGGGATTTGTGGCTCGTAGTAGCGCATGCAAGGGATGCTCGGTTGTAAGAAACCTTGCGAAGAAGAAGGAAAGGAAGAAGTTCCGCGTTTAACAAGTCAATCACGAAGGCGCAATTAGCTGTGGAGATCACGTTTAGGTCGTGTGACGGGTGCGTAGGACAGCGCTGCCCATACGAGTCCCGGTAATGACCTTATCTCAAGGTCACTTTCAGTGTCATGTTACACCCACGCTAATTAGGCGTGTAATCTCGAGGTCACCCAGGAGAAGCTCCATCCTGCCCACGCACCTCGGGCTACATTCGTGTAGGTACAAAACGAGGGTCACTATACTGCCAACCACCTAGTTTCAACCGCTTTTCATATTGGTACAAAACGAGAGTTGCGTTGCTTTCTGCTGCCTAATTTCTACTACTTTTCAAAGTCACCCAACAACCAACTTCCCCCATACAAAACACACAGTTGACGATAAAAGCATCAAAGCCGAGGAGCTGGTCGGAGTGGGTTCTAGACGCTACAGTCTGGAACCGCGGGACTGCAACGGTAGCAGGTTCGAATCCTGCCTTGGGCATGGATGTGCGTGATGTCCTTAGGTTAGTTAGGTTTAAGTAGTTCTAAGTTCTAGGGGACTGATGACCTCAGAAGTTAACTCCCATAGTGCTCAGAGCTATTTGAACCAAAGCCGAAGACCACGGAGCAGACGAAGAGAAGCAATCTACGATTCCTATTATGTATCTTCTTAGATTTCTTATTTCATGCTGTTTTAGACGCCTGTTACGCTGTGACTCTTTAGTAAGAAGCAAAGAAAGGAGCGGTATACAGGGACACTCGTATCATTTCCGGCCACAGTTTCCACCTATTTACGATTTAGCAATGACCTTTACTTTCAGTTTGTGACAGACCTACTTTGGAAGCTAGACTGATGGCTTTGCAGCAGGGATAAGGGGCTGCCTGTACTTTAAGGCTGCACTCTATAGCGTATGTTTGCTGTCAAAGATGAAAAACTATTTTATTATTGTTTCTTAAAGAATTATCTCGACCATGTCCTTTGACTGTTTTGTCGTAGTACGGTCTGATCATGGTACTTGTTTACCAAACTGGTAGCCAGTAGACAAAATGAAGGTGCAACTGCAGACTGGCGCACACAGTGGCCCCTTTCCTCACTTTGTGTGAGAGATGTGTATGTGTTGAGTGTAGGAGACTGTAATGTATGTATGTATGTGTTGCGTGTGTGTGTGTGGGGGGGGGGGATGCTTGTGTGTGTACTGCGGTAAAACGTCTGTGTTGGATAAAGGGAGACGGTGGAAACCGGTGCCGAAACATAACCTATTCCTCTGAAATAGCACCGAATGGATCCGTCGAATTTGACGTCACTATTCGATCGATGGATCAATGTCAACAGTGTCACATATCCTCACTCACAGCGCAGAGATTAGTAATTTAACCCAGGGCACTGATGGGAAGTCTGCTGATTAGGCACTTTATGAGACCACCTCTCCTTCCCTTGTAGACAGGAAACTGGCGCATAAAACTTCTTCCATTGTCAGGATACGAACTGTCTTCCTCCGAGTCGACAGCCACAGCACAGGCGTGCGTTAGTCACCTTCTCATAAGGCAATATATGTATTTATCTCCTTGGCCTGGCAACACGGCCTATACTCTGATACAAAAACTGAAGCAACCCCTTTGGAATTTCACACTGAAATTAAAGATATCTTATTCTCTTAATTGTGTTCCATTCTTTTCACTGGGTTTCGACAAGGACGTAAAACAGAATGGATGATAAATTAAATTATCTTCCTTCTCGTTTCTTCTGCTTAAATATAACTATAAGCGAGGGGAAGGTTGAAATGTAATAAACTGAAATACTCCTGTTCTAAAAATGAGATATGGTGTTTATTTAAAGAGCAGTGAAACGAAATAATCTTCTTCTTCTTCTTCTTCTTATTATTATTATTATTATTCTTACTCGTCCACTTTTCAGTTAGTTTGAATGTAAGATATCAGCAAACCATCACACTTGTGGATTACGCAAAATGTTGATATGTACCAATCTTGTATTGAGAGATTGTGCTTTTCACAAAGCTAAAAACCGTAGTATCCAGTGAGTACATCAGCGCATCGTAGCTGGAATCGCTCAGCACATATACATGCGTGGGTGTAAAAATTTCTAGGGTTATGAAATGGAACGGCCACACGGGCTCAGCCGTGGGTAGCGCATGTGGCAGACTTCGGCTTACTGCTAGAGCCCTAGCGAAGCGCAGTCAAACTACGGAGGTGATTACCTACAAAACTGCC
Source organism: Schistocerca cancellata (assembly GCF_023864275.1). Classification (NCBI taxonomy): domain Eukaryota; kingdom Metazoa; phylum Arthropoda; class Insecta; order Orthoptera; family Acrididae; genus Schistocerca; species Schistocerca cancellata. Next base: position 493,994,117 of record NC_064634.1, read on the forward strand.
GTGGTACCCAAGCCAGTATATTGCTCAAGTGTGTGGGACCCCTACCAGATAGGAGTAGCAATGGGTATTTAACATATACGGAGAAGAGCAGCATGAATGGTGACAGGTTTGTTTGATCCAGGGGAGAGTCTGACGGAGATGCTCAAAGAACTGAAGTGGCAAACGCTTGAAGTCAAAATGTCTCGAGGAAGCGCGCTGACAAAGTTCCAAAACCACGCTTCGGGGGATGAAGCTTGGAGTACGCTACCATCCCATACGTGTCGCTCCAGTAGCGATGGCGAGCACCCGAGTAGACTTATTTGAGCGCCCACAGAGGCGTTTAAACACCTATTGTTCCTCTGCTTCCTACTGAACAAAACGGGAAGAAAACCCATTAACTGGTAGAACCGAAAGTATGCTCTTCACAGCGGCTTGCAGTGTGCAGATGTTGATTTATAGGAATCAAAATCTTTTGGGTCACTGACTTGGCAATAGTGAAGTGACCGGCCAACAATAAGCTCCTTTATTCATTTTAAACTCTTTATCTGAGAGTGCCACTTGTACCCTACTTCCTCAATCATTTTTCCGATGTACTGCCGTGGACTGCCTGCGAATCCGAATGCTTAGCGTCAGCGCCTTCGATACGGAAGGAGCTGGGTTCAGTTACCGGTGCCTCTTCAGATTTACTCCGAGGTAGGAAAGCCTAAAAAAATCAAGATACGTTCATAAGATCTGTCGAAATGGAAAAAGCATTTGACTGTGTAAAATAGTGTACGATATTCAGGAGAGGGATTAAAATTCAAGGTGAAAAGATATCAATGATACGATTCGCTGATGACATTACTATCCTGTGTGGAAGAGAAGAAGAATCAAATGATCTGCTGAATGGAATGAAGAGTCTAATGAGTAGACAATATAGACTGAGAGCAAATCGAAAAAAGACGAAAGTAATGAGAAGTAGTTTAAATGAAAAAACCGAGAAACTTAAAATCAGGATTGATGGTCAAGAAGTAGATGAAGTTAAGGAGAACGTCAAAAGTAGACTAGAACTGACAAAAAGGACACTTCTACTGGTATCATACATAGGCCTTAACTTGAGGAAGACGACTCTGAGAATGTATGGTAGCGAAACATGGACAGTGGGAAAACTGGAACAGAAGAAAATCGAAGAATTTGAACTGTGGTGCTACAGACAAAAGTTGAAAATTAGGCTGTTGAAAAGGCAGGGAATGAGGAGGTTCTGCTCGGAATCGGAGAATATGTGGAAAACAGTAAGGGAAGGGAGAGGATGATAGGACAAATGGTTCAAATGGCTCTGAGCACTATGGGACTCAACTGCTGAGGTCATTAGTCCCCTAGAACTTAGAACCAGTTAAACCTAACTAACCTAAGGACATCACAAACATCCATGCCCGAGGCAGGATTCGAACCTGCGACCGTAGCGGTCCTGCGGTTCCAGACTGCAGCGCCTTTAACCGCACGGCCACTTCGGCCGGCGATGATAGGACATCAGGGAATGACTTCCGTGGTACTGGAGGGAGCTGTAGAGGGTAAAAGCTGTAGAGTAAGACAGGCTGGAATATATCCAGTAAACAATTGAGGACGTAGGTTGCAAGAGCTACTTTGAGATGAAGAGGTTGGCACAGGAGAGGAATTCGTGACGGGCCGCATCAAATCAGTCAGAAAGCTGACGATTCAAAATAAAAATAAAAGTAAATAAATAAACACTAAACAAGGGGAAGGCCAAATGTGGAGCTGCTTGAATGAAGAAACAGCAGCATCGTAAGTGTCCATCTACTGGTCATAACGGTTGGATGGATTGGCGAAAGTGCTGATCACGTATCCCAAGATAATAGATCACTCCTCATATTGCCTTGCGGGCAGCAGTTTGACAGTCTGAACAAGCCTAAGGCCTAATTCGTGAGCAGTGTTTACTTTACTGTATTCCAGTCTCTGCATTCTTCTACAGTTTTCATCCTCTGTAGGTACCTTAAGTACCGTCGACGTCATTCCCTGATTCTCTTAACACCCTGTCCGCTTTTTCTTGTCAGTGTTTCCCTCGCCAACTCTGTGGAGGACATCCTCATTTCTTACCATATCAGTACACCTAATTTTCAACATCCTTTGAGAGCACCACATCTCGGATTCTTCGATTTTCATCACGTTTTTGAATTTCACGTAGTCTACGATACATATCCATACAATGCTGCGCTCCAGACACCAATGCTAGGAAATTTCATCCTATAATTGAGTTCGATGTTTGATATAGCAGACTTCCCTTAGGCGGGAATGACCTCTTTCACTCTATTAGTCTCCTTTTTATGTCCTCCTTGATTCGTCCCCCACACGTTATTTTGCTTCCAAGATAGCAGAATTCTTTTACTTCGTCTACTTCGTAGTCCCCAGTTTTTAAGTTGAGTTTATCGCTACTCTCGTTTCTGCTATTCCGCATAATTTTCGTCTTTGTTCGGATTATTCTCAATCCACATTCTGCGCTTAGTAAACTGATCATCGCATTCTGAGTGCCATCTACATCTATATCTACATCTGCATCTTTACTCCGCAATCCACCTGAAGATGTGCGGCGGAGCGTACTTTACGCACCATTGACACTTCCCTCTTTTCGTCTTACACTCGTGAGTTGCTGGTAAGACTCAGTATAGGCTCCAATCTGTCTCATTTTATCTTCGTGGTCTTTCCGAGAAATATTCGTAGTAGGAACCAATATATTTGTCGATTCTTCCAGAAATGTGTGCTCACGAATTTTTTACGGTTTCGTAGACTTTGATGCTGAATGCCTGTCTCACATCGTCTGCCACAGAAGTTGACTTAAGATGCCCGTGGCTCCTTCACGCTTACTAAATGTACGTGTAAAGAAAAGTGCTGCTGTTCTTTGGATATTCTCTACTTCCACTATCAATCCTATCTGGGATCCCAGACTGATCAGCAATATTCAAGCACTGGTGGAGTGTCTGTTTTGTAAGCCAAAAAAATTGTTCAAATCGCTCTGAGCACTATGCGACTTAACTTCTGAGGACATCATTCGCCTAGAACTTAGAACTAATTAAACCTAAGTAACCTAAAGACACCACACACATCCATGCCCGAGGCAGGATTCGAACCTGCGACCGTAGCAACGAATCTGAGTTTGCTATCTGCATTACTCGTGATTAGTTTTGTGTGTTCGTTTCACTTCAAATCGCTTCGTATGCATACTCCTAGATATTTTATGACTGTGACTGCTTGCATTGATTGTTCTGCAATCGTGTAATCACTAAATAAATGATATTTCTGTCTATATACTCGGAATACGCCTATCTTCTACCGGTCTTCCTGCATTACGCTATAATTTCCTAGTGTTGCCACTTCTCTGTACACGACAGCATCATCCGCGAAAAGCCTCCTGGAATTCCCTACGTTATCTGCTAGGTTATTTATATACAGGGTGAGTCACCTAACGTTACCGCTGGATATATTTCGTAAACCACATCAAATACTGACGAATCGATTCCACAGACCGTACGTGAGGAGAGGGGCTAGTGTAATTGGTTAATACAAACCATAAAAAAATGCACGGAAGTATGTTTTTTAACACAAACCTACGTTTTTTTTAAATGGAACCCCGTTAGTTTTGTTAGCACATCTGAACATATAGACAAATACGTAATCAGTGCCGTTTGTTTCATTGTAAAATGTTAATTACATCCGGAGATATTGTAACCTAAAGTTGACGCTTGAGTACCACTCCTCCGCTGTTCGATCGTGTGTATCGGAGAGCACCGAATTACGTAGGGATCCAAAGCGAACGGTGATGGACCTTAGGTACAGAAGAGACTGGAACAGCACATTACGTCCACATGCTAACAGCTTTTTATTGGTCTTTTTCACTGACGCACATGTACATTACCATGAAGGGTGAGGTACACGTACACACGTGGTTTCCGTTTTCAATTACGGAGTGGAATAGAGTGTGTCCCGACATGTCAGGCCAATAGATGTTCAATGTGGTGGCCATCATTGACTGCACACAATTGCAATCTCTGGCATAATGAATTTCGTACACGCCGCAGTACATCTGGTGTAATGTCGCCGCAGGCTGCCACAATACGTTGTTTCATATCCTCTGGGGTTGTTGGCACATCACGGTACACATTCTCCTTTAACGTACCGCAGAGAAAGAAGTCCAGAGGTGTAAGATAAGTAAGACAGGCTGGCCAATTTATGCGTCCTCCACGTCCTATGAAACGCCCGTCGAAAGTGTACCTCACCCCTCATGGTAATGTACATGTGCGTCAGTGAAAAAGACCAATAAAAAGGTGTTAGCATGTGGACGTAATGTGCTGTTCCAGTCTCTTTTGTACCTAAGGTCCATCACCGTCCCCTTTGGATCCCTACGTAATTCGGTGCTCTCCGATACACACGATGGAACAGCGGAGGAGTGATACTCAAGCGTCAACTTTAGGTTAGAATACCTCCGGATGTAATTAACATTTTACAATGCAACAAACGGCACTGATTACGTATTTGTCTATATGTTCAGATGTGCTAACAAAACTAACAGGGTTCCATTTAAAAAAACGTAGGTTTGTGTTAAAAAACATACTTCCGTGCATTTTTTATGGTTTGTATTAACCAATTACACTAGCCCCTCCCCTCAAGTTCGGTCTGTGGAATCGATTCGTCAGTATTTGATGTGGTTTACGAAATATATCCAACGGTAATGTTAGGTGACTCACCCTGTATATTCGAACAAGTAATGGTCCTAGAACACTCCCCTGGTGCACACCCTAATTTATTTTGACGTCTGAAGACTTCTCTCTGTTTAGAATGTCGCGATGTGTCCTGTCTATCAGAAACTCTTCTCGCATTTTCTTCATTAGAGTGCAGAACTGTATCGAACGGTTTTTCCGATACAGGGCGAACAAATATAAAAGCAGATATTTTATATGAGTTACCTTAATATGCACACTGAGACGTGCTTCTGTCCGCCTCGTTTAAACACGCGCCCTAGTTACGCCTTGGCTTCCCGCCGGCGCTTTTCCGCGTGGCGGCGGCGTCTGTTCTCCTCGTCTGATGCCCCGCCCTCTAGGTCGGTGGAGTGGAGTGACTGAGTGGTGAAGCGTGGCAGTACGCCATCGACTCCGGAAGTGCGCGTTTGTCTTACTGGCGGTGGTTGGAGTGGTGTCGGCCGGCTGATTCCACCGTGAGGTTCTACGGCATAGCGTGTCTGACTTGGAGAAGCCGTTAGCTCCGATGATGCTTGTTCTTGTCGGAAGAGAACTGAAATAAGGAGCTGTGATGTTGCTGTTCCGGAGAATAGTGGGAGTCGCCGAGGACGGTTACTCCGGGAATGTTTTGAGCACTGAGGGCGGCAGGTCTTTCTCCGGGACGGAAGTTGAGTATATTTCGCTATTGCCGTTGTGCTTTTGACTTGCTACTGCCTTGTATTAGGGTGGTATTTGCGACTTCCTTTGTGTTGCTGCCGCCGACATTGTGTGTTTTCCGTCCACCGGTTTAGCTCGCCGGTTCTGAACCTATGAAGGAAAAGGTTGAATGTTAGTTCTGCACTGCGTTTGCGGAGTTTGATTCGAGTGTGTAGGTCGTTCTTGGACTGCTGGGCTGGTTCCTCGGTTAGGCGTCGACGTGAGCGTGAATTGCTTGGTTAAAATTTGCAGTAGGCACTCCGGGCATGGTCGATGCTGTACAACGAGGATAGTAGAACGTGTTGGATCAAAGGCTGTGAATGTGAACTGTTGCTCTGTCATGTCACACTAGGAGACTGTCTAATTAGGTACTGATGTATTGGTGGCTATTGATCTTGTGACCAATTTGGTAGTCAGTTCCAAGCCTACGTGTTGTATGTATGTGAGAGAAAGAAAAGAAATTTGTGAAGTACGTGGTTGTGCACACCTTAAAAGTTGTTGGTGCACGTGTTTATCTTAAAGATTGTTTTAATACCATATGTTATTATCAGCCCGCTTTTAGACTGAAAATTTTACAGGGTTAGAGAATTTTATTTGTATGTTTGCCTATATGAACAGTGGCGATTGAGCTGGTGGCTTTTACGCCAGTTTGTGAAAAGTGGGAGCTTTACGATGCAGTTTAATGATTTGTAATTGAAGGGCATCATTTAATTCCTCTTTGGGGCTCGCCTTGTATTTTTCCTGTTTCGTACTACCTGAAGACTGTAAATCATTATATTGGGGCACGATGACTGATTGGTAGCCTTGCAGGTGCTTGTATTTCATACTCAGCAACTGTGGTTAAACTTTTGTAAATTTGTTGTTCATGTTGGTGTGCGATTGTTTGCATTTAAAATTAAGTACCTTGATGAATTGGCCCTTCAGCTGCCCCCCCCTTTTTTGGAAGCTCTACAGCCATTAAGGCTTTGAAATCCAGTTTTAATACTTAACCTCCCTTGTTAGTGTACTGGGGCCCTTAAGGCCGGCTTACTGATAAATTCCTGGCCATTACTTATTTATTGCAGAATATGTTTGACTAATTTCATTTATTACCTGGCCGTTAAGGTCGAGTTGTTAATAAGCACTTGTTATTTTCCAGTTGATATTTTTAATATTTTCTTATCTTGTTAATTTGGCCCTTGAGGCTTTCTTTGCGATTGCAGCCCTTAAGGCATACGCTGTACTATGTTACGTGGTACAATGTTAAATTGTTGATCTAGTTTCCTAAGGTTTGATTCTCCCTATATTCATTTTCTTGGCAGATTCTATATTGCATTTCAGCTAGTTTTAATAAATGCATTAGAAAAAAATGGTTCAAATGGCTCTGAGCACTATGGGACTTAACTTCTGAGGTCATCAGTCCCCTAGAACTTAGAACTACTTAAACCTAACTAACCTAAGGACATCGCACACATCCATGCCCGAGGCAGGATTCGAACCAGCGACCGTAGCGGTCGCGCGGTTCCAGACTGAAGCGCCTAGAGCCGCTCGGCCACACCGCCGACAAAAATGCATTAGAAGTAAGGTGTTGTGTTACTTCTACCAGCACTTGGCCCTGCCTCCTCGCCCGATCCTAGTGGCTCCTTACTTCCTCGATGGTTAGAATTTTTGCCCGTTAGCCACTATTATCGGTTTCACACACCCATTAGTGTGTTGGGGTCGATTGCCGTTTTTTTTACGACAGGGCACGTTTTCCTGCACGGTCGTACTGCACGATTGAATGGCCTAATGGCCTAGCCCGTCAGTGTAGACTAAATATTTTGCATCCACGTGTTCACATTTGAACACCTGACCTGCTGCCCAGGGGACAACAAGCACTAATGGCTCGTTGTTGTCACGTGTACTTGGAGGTACTAACCAACCTAAAAACATACGACTTGTAACGGCTATAATTATTAGTCTGCAAATGGCGTAAATACTCACGTCATGTTGTTGAGTACACCGTCCTCAGTCACCAACATAAATACCTGCACTTACTGGAACACCCGTGACGCCAGAGCCGGCCGTGGCGTGCCACACTGTACGCGTGTAGCGTTGCGGGTCACGGGGGGTGGAGGGGGGGGAATGGGGGGGGGGGTAAGGTCCGACCTGTCACTCGGCTTTGCTCAGTCTTTCTCGGAACAGCGCACCATTTCATTTAATACTGCCGTGAGGCCTTTTTTGTTCGACACAACTCTATGAGTTCCGCAGAATCTTGGTGTCACCGCTGTTTATCCTTCGCTATTTTTTTCTTTGTATGGAGGACGTTCGCAGGTCCAGTCACTGTTTGCATAAGAAGAGGCAGTCTAGCGCAAGCCTTTATGATGAATGGGAATGAGAGAAGAGAGGGCTGAAAATTCTCAATTCGCATAAGCGACAAGTACTGCATATTTGCCATGAAACGACACTACAGTAAAATGCACACAGAATTTAAATATTATGTAGTTGACAATGAAAGAGCATAAAATTACAGTGTTAGATTTTTCTGCACATCACAAAGCATTTTGTGTTAAATTTGCAGGACTGGAGTACGTGAAGAAATTAGTGGTACAAACAGAAAATTTCTAAAGTCGCACGCATTATTCCATTGTCAGGTACAACAGTTTTGAGTGGAACCGAACGAAGAGTATAGAGACTACATTCATAACTGCAAAGTAGGTTGGTTAAATTAACGCGCATACCTGGATTCGATTTAAATCTCGCTATTCTTGAATTTATGAAGCAGAAAAGAGTGCAGGAACGAAAATTAGAACTTCTGGACTGGGTTTCAGACATAGTATTTAAAGTGGACATAACTGCACACTGCTCACAGAAACACATTGCAAGGTAACTTGTTCCTGATTTGATTGGGCTGCATTTAAAAAGGAAAATCGCATTTTAGAAGGGACACATACAAAGACATTGCAGTACCGTAAGATCACTGGCATTGAAGAATCAGCGTGCTTTGAAGAATTTATTGTGTCCGTTAAAGAATTACATGGATATTTTTGTAAATATTTTGAGGGAACTGTCAGTCTTACATCTTTTATCGAGCGCTTCCTGTGACCCTTTGCCATTTCAGTTGAAACCGCGCCATGCATGAGCACATAAAACTGACTGACCTGCAAGGTAATTCCAGTTTAGCGGTACATCTCTTTACGTTAAAACGTCTACATTGCTTTCCTCAGGTATAGTTTCCATGTCGCCATAATGAAGTTCCAAAAGAGCCACAATATTTCATAAGCTGCGACATTGTCACGAAAAAACAGTGACCCGTATATGTAATAAGTTTCGTTTAATTTACGTCTATGGTCACAAACGTTTTGTTAACAGATTACCGGTTTCGGTTTTTAATGACCATCATCAGATCTGTTTCATTAAAACAAAGTTCTAATGTATTTAGATACAGATATTTGTGTGAAAGACCTTTTTTCAGTTATGAAACTAAATAAGTCACGATTATGTGGCAACTTCAGTGCGAAACTCTGAGAAATTCTGTGTCTGTCCGCATGCCGGCAGTTTGTAACAGATGAAAATTATATATGTCTTCAGAGCTCAAAAATGATTAGATAATAGTGAAAATTTGCTTTATTTGTGACACATGTTATTGAAGAGCAGTATAAAGCAAAGCAATATGGCCGGCCGGGTGGCCGAGCGATTCTAGGCGCTTCAGTCTGGAACCGCGAGACCGTTACGGTCGCAGGTTCGAATCCTGCCTCGGGCATGGACGTGTGTGATGTCCTTAGGTTAGTTAGATTTAAGTAGTTCTAAGTTCTAGGGGACTGATGACCTCAGAAGTCCCATAGTGCTTAGAGCCATTTGAACCGAAGCAATATGCAGTGCGACTGCACTGCTACTTAAATGCGGCGCTTTCGCTGTTTTCCCCTCTTCACCCCCCTCGTACTCAGCGACCCGTGGCGGTGGGGTACATGTGAAGCGAGGCAGCGCTTTGGCACTCGTACCCGGACACGGCCCGTGGCCTGAAATCTTTCCCACCCCTGCATTACACTTTATGTCGACCTATAGTATTGTGTGTTCGACGAGCCATGTTGACAGCTTGGATGCCGTGTGTTTTCTCCTATTCGTTAGGAATGCTTCGCTCCTCTACAAAGGCATGGTACATTGCTGTTACAAGAGGCGCAATTTCTGTCGCGTGCCCTGTATACAATCGAACTGGTACTCCATCGGTTCGTTTGTCGAGCGATTTCAATTGCTTTGCTTCCTGTTGCTCTCTTATTGGGACATCTGTCATTTTGATGTTCATGCAACGATTTAGAGGAGGAACTCTTGTTCGAGATTTTTCTGTGAAACAGTTTTGGAAAGAGACATTTATGCTAAGGTCATCAGTCCCTAAGCTTACACACTACTTAACCTAAATTATCCTAAGGACAAACACACACATCCATGCTCGAGGGAGGACTCGAACCTCCGCCGGGACCAGCCGCAGAGTCCCTGACTGCAGCGCCTTAGACCGTTCGACTAACCCCGCGCGGCCTGAAATCTTTACACTTTATGTCGACCTATAGTATTGTGTGTGTTCGACGACCCATGTTGACAGCTTGAATGCCATGTATTTTCTCCTATTCGTTAGGAATGCTTCGCTCCTCTACAAAGGTATGGTACATTGCTGTTAGAAGAGGCGCAAGTTCTGTCGTGTGCCCTCTATGCAATCGAACTGGTACTCCATCGGTTCGTTTGTCGAGCGATTTCAATTGCTTTGCTTCCTGTTGCTCTCTTGTTGGGACATCTGTCATTTTGTTGTTCATGCAACGACTTAGAGGAGGAACTCTTGTCCGAGATTCTTCTGTGAAACAGTTTTGGAAAGAGACATTTATGCTAAGGTCATCAGTCCGTAAGCTTACACACTACTTAACCTAAATTATCCTAAGGACAAACAAACACAGCCATGCTCGAGGGAGGACTCGAACCTCCGCCGGACCAGCCGCAGAGTCCCTGACTGCAGCGCCTTAGACCGTTCGACTAATCCCGCGCGGCCTGAAATCTTTCCCACCCCTGCATTACACTTTATGTCGACCTATAGTATTGTGTGTGTTCAACGACCCATGTTGACAGCTTTAAAGCCGTGTGTTTTCTCCTAATCTTTAGGAATGCTTCGCTCCTCTAAAAAAAATGGCTCTGAGCACTATGGGACTTAACTTCTGAGGTCATCAGTCCCCTAGAACTTAGAACTACTTAAACCTAACTAAGGACATCACATACATCCATGCCTGAGGCAGGATTCGAACCTGCGACCGTAGCGGTTGCGCGGTTCCAGACTGTAGCGCCTAGAACCGCTCGGCCACCCTGGCCGGCGCTTCGCTCCTCTACAAAGGTATGGTACATTGCTGCTACAAGAGGCGCAAGTTCTGTCGTGTGCCCTGTATACAATCGAACTGGTACTCCATCGGTTCGTTTGTCGAGCGATTTCAATTGCTTTGCTTCCTGTTGCTCTCTTATTGGGACATCTGTCATTTTGTTGTTCATGCAACGATTTACAGGAGGAACTACAGTTCTGTTCTTTCTGTGAAACAGTTTTGGAAAGAGACATTTAGTATTTCATCTTTTTCTGTGTCATACGCCATTTCAAAGCTGTTACAGTCACACCTTGTCTTGACACGGGGCTTTGGATCCGTTTTCTGATTTAAGGGGCTCCGGAAAGGCTCAAATATCATGAAAAGTTAAATTTTTCCTTTTTTGCGTTTTCTGATGACTACAACTATTTTTAAATTTTTTTTGAAATGTGTTCTACATGGGCGTGACCCACTGTGGCGCTGTTAAACTGCTGTCAAATGGTGTTATTATTAACGTCCGTGTTCATCAGGTACATTTTAGTGATGTGTGATAAAGTATGTGTTGTGGCTAACCTATTTTCAGAGACTTAGCAGCACCTGAACTGTTGAAAAAGTGTATTCACGGAAAAACTCAAAACCCCAATGAAAGTGTAAATAGTGTTATATGGTCGAGAATCCCCAAGACTGTATTTGTTGTAATAGAAACACTTCACTTTGGTGTGTATGATGCTGTTGCGACTTTCAATGGTGGCAACATTGTAAGGTGCAAGGTATTTAGAAATATGGGAATGAAGATAGGTTCTAACATGGTACGAGCGATGCTTGCTTTAGACAAGGAACGCCTTCGGGCTGCAGACAGGGCTGTAAAGAGTCGAGAAATACAAGCAAGAGTAAACAGGAGGAGGAACAAGAGGAAGCTGGAGGAGGAGTTTGCAGAGGATGAAGATAATCCATCCTATGGAGCTGGAATGCACTAAAAAGTTAATCCAATCTTTGTCGCTCGATTCCCAAAACTTTTATTTTCTCATACTAATTACATGTTTTCTAAGGATCTTCTAAACATATTTGTTTCAAACTTTCAGTAAATGTTACACAGTACCTTCTGCATAATTTAACACAGCCTTTTTCCAAAAAACTGTATATTTTTGAATATATAAATAAAAAATTGCAAAAAAATGTTGTGAATTTTCATTACAATTGAAAAAAAATCATCTTTAATAACTGAACTAAAATTTTGTAAAATCCCTGTGTTAAGTTGTAGCCCATATTCCAATAAATAATCTGTAAAAAGTTCAACTTCCTACCTCAAATACTTTGTGAGGAAAGATGTAATTTATAAGCGTTATTTTAACATTGCAAGTATAGGGCGTTCCGGAGCCCCTTAACATAAGTAGGATTTACTTTCGAAACCGTTGGACGCTTCACGGATAGCCCTCCTCACGCTAATTTTGGCTTCATTTAGTTTTTGTTCGCCTGAGAGGCTTTGACTGTGTCTAAATTTGCACTGAAGCTCTCTTTGCTTGTGTTTCTTTGATGTACAGATCGAATAGTCGGGGAAAAGACTGCACCCCTGTCGTACACGCTGGACATAGACGAGAGATAAAAGGAAAGGCGAGTGCAGGAAATGTCAGGCTGGCTGAGCGGTAGGCCACGTAGCTTTAATGGCGGTGCGGCCGCGCGGCACTTATCCTAAACACGGCGGCCGTGTGGGGGCGCGCCCGGCTGTGTCATTACGGGACGCAGACGCAGCCAGTGGCTACCGGGGGCGAGGCGGCGGCGTTCCAGCGCGTGCGCTGGAGGCTCCAGTCCGCGGAAGGCCGGCATACACTGCCGCACTGAGCGAGGTGGCGCAGTGGCTAGAAGACTGGACACGAACGACAGTTCAAACCCGCGCCCGGCCGTCGTCATTTAGGTTCCCCTTGATTTCCCCAAATCGCTTCAGGCAAATGACGGGATTATTACTTTGAAAGACAAGGCCGAATTCCTTCGCCATCCTTCCCTAATCCGATGATCTCGCTGTTGGCCCCTCCTCCCCAAATCAGTTAACCAACCAAAAAGCTACACTGCCACTCTGCTAGTTCTCCGGAGTAGACGGATCGAACAAACACGGAGGAAGTCCTGTAAAGAGCGCTCAGTGAAATCTGCGCCCACAGTAGGTGGGAAAGAGGTTGAGCCGTGGTAAAAATTGCTGCTTTGAAGAGAGCGCCGCAGCGTGTAGTGTGAAGCAGTCGCCCTCCGTTTCTGGCGGTGGCGCCGCTGTGGCAATCGCAGCTTTGGTGTCTCCCTCTGGTGGGAAAGGGGAAAGGTTGCCTGTTCAGGTGCATTTCAGGGGCGCTATGAGCTCGCCAGTCAGTCAGTCTGGGTCAGTCTCTCGTCCCCAGCTTGTTAGCCTGTCTCTCGTCCGCATTTGTTAGACAGTTAGTGTCCGTCTGTCGTTCGGATCAACTTTTAAAGCCGGCAATGTGAGAGTCTTTCCACTTCGCCAGTAAAAGAACTCAGCGAGTGGTCGCCCGGTCGGGGCATAGTTCCTGCATCTGTGCGTTAGGCCGCCAGGCTCCTCGAGTTTGCTCAGGCAATGGTCATCGGCGGTTGGATCGATCGGTTGGTCGGTCGCGCACTGAGACACAAGATGACTTGTCCGTCTTGAGCGTCGGCGCATGTGAGGTCGCCGCGTGAATTCAGTGGGCCGTGGCGTATAGCGAGGGGTGGTGACTTCGCAGTCGACACGAGAGCAACAGGAGTCAACCCACGACATCGGTCTGGCTGGTGCGAGCTGCGACGCCGTGAGACGGGAGATCGGCGCGCCTTCCTGCGTCCGTTGAGGCGGCTGGCAGTGGACGGTTCGGGAGAGCGATTTGGGGGTGCTGCGCCAGGTCTTCTCGAGAAATCGCAGTTTATTAGACGTTAAGTGATTGGCGATATGTTGTTTGATTTACTATTGTTAAATTATACTTGTTTTCTTGGTGAGGTCATCAGCCGTTTTGATTTGGGGTTGTCCCACCATTCTTCTCCGTTTTCCCACTCGCGGGAAGATGGTTGTTTATAAATTGGGTGGTCCGTTTTTCCCTTGTGGAGTAGGGGCGGGTAGAGCAACCTGCGGTTCGGGTTGTTCGGTAATCTCCCTATCAATCTACCGTACGTTAGTAGCTGCCTCTGTCATGTTCGTCGGATTTGGTGTGTTAACGAATTTATTGCTTGGAGTGTAACGGCCTAATACCTGAAATATGTTTTGATCTTTGGAAACTGTGATATTATTGCCTATGATCTTGAGAGGCGGTATCCGTGTACTGTAGAACATCTTAACTATTGTTTGGCCAACCTTGTAGAATTTTATATAAGATTGATTTTCATGGGCTTTTATTTAAATGATCATTTTAGTATATAAAGTTGCCACCCTTTCACCGTAAGACTTTTCTTAGAATTTAAAATCAAGTTGCACCTTCGCTGGCAAGGTTAATATTTTTATTGTTAGTGTTTTGTACCAATTCCATCCCTCCTAAGGGGATGGATAGTTCGTGTGCTTGTGTAAATGGTTAAAATGGTTTAAAGCTATCAGGTGTGTTGCAGATTTGCACCAGTGTAGTCTTTCAGAGGCAGGCTGTTGTGAGCAGTCGTAACTACGGCCGTGTCAAAAGGGAGCGGCAAGGTTCTCTGCGTAAAAGCTCACACAGTCAAAACTTGTTTCTTTCTGCCTCTGAATAAATTTTAACTTTGATATTTAGAGAGTGCGTTCTGATTATAATTTTAAATCTGTTTCTTTTTTAAAAAAAGCTTTTAGGCACTATTAAGGTGAATAGAATTCCCATTTGTTAAAAGGGATTTGGTTATGATTTCATCAGTTACTCCCTGGCAGCTACTTCCATGCTTACATACTGTGAATAAATGTGTTAATGTTCTTGATGAATCGCTATTAAATAAAATAAATTCTTAAGAATATTCTTTGAAAATAAATCACGGTTCAGAGGTCTACTAATACCTCTGTCCGAAATCCAGCTACATGATCCGAAAGCCATTACGTATTACTTTGCTTTATAATAATACGAAGATTAAGAGGATTGGATATGCTCAACAAGAACTCTAGTGACAAAATACAGTGACAGAAAAAAATCGCAACACCAAAAATTAATTAGGGTACAGTAATGTTGTTTCTTGAACACCTTTGCTTACGTAATAAATTTAAGTGACTGACATTGCAAGATCACAGGTTAATTTAAGCGCGAGATAAGCAACTGCAAATGTGAAATGCTGGTAAATTAATAACAAAAATGTTCAACTCAAGCATGCAAAGGTGCATGTATTGTACAGGTGCTGGATCTCAGTTTGTGGGATGAAGTTCCATGAATGCTGCATTTGGTTGGTCAACAAAAGGACGGGTAATGCTTGTTGCCGATGACGCTGGATGACGTTCCATATGTGTTCGACTACATACTCATCTGGTGATCGAGCAGACCAAGGCAACGTCTAGAGATTCTGTGGAGCGTACTGGGTTACTACAGCAGTATGTGAGCAAGTGTCATGCTGTTTGTTTGGCCGGCCGGTGTGGCCGAGCGGTTCTAGGCACTTCAGTCTGGAACCGCACGACCGCTACTGTCGTAGGTTCAAATGCTGCCTCCGCCATGGATATGTATGATGTCCTTAGGTTAGTTAGGTTTAAGTAGTTCCAAGATTTCCGGGACTGATGACTTCAGATGTTAAGTCCCATAGTGCTCAGAGCCATTTGGTCATGCTGTTTGTAAACACTCCCTGGAATGCTCTTCATGAACGGCAGCACTACAGGTTGAATCACCAGGCTGACGTAAAGATTTGCAGTCAAGGTGCGTGGCATAACCACAAGAGCGCTCCTGCTGTCGTACGAAATCACATACCAGACTGTAACTCCAGAGGCCGGCCTGTGTAGCCGTGCGGTTCTAAGCGCTTCAGTTTGGAACCACGTGACCGCTACGGTCGCAGGTTCGAATCCTGCCTCGGGCATGAATGTGTGTGATGTCCTTAAGTTAGTTAGGTTTAAGTAGTTCTAAGTAAAATATGGCGTTTCAGTCTTCGATCGCTATTCTTTATTTTCAATTACCGGTTTCGGTAGACAATGTTAAAAATGTAATTAATAAGAGAGATACAGTTAGTGATAAAAATATCTTAGTTTACAAAAAGAAATTTTTTAAAGACCTGTTTTAGGCTTACTCTTGAATGCAACAGCACGCCCCAGTAAGAAACAGCTACAGCGGAACGGCCCTTAGCGTACTGGCGGCGAGGTGAATTGGGCGCGGCGCAAGACGACTCGGCGTGGCGTTGTATACGTTCTGACGTAGGGAAATCCACTCCACCACCAATCAAAAACAAAGAGCAAACGCACATTTTCGGAAGAATATCTACATTTTTATTATATTTTATGTTTCTTTATAAAGAAATTTTAAATTAATGTAAAAATTTTTCGTTTCATGGTCCACTCAAAAAGATTATTCATATGTTATTACCTTAACAATTGTTTTATTAAAAAGAATATTCGCCATTAATATATACGGCGAAATAATAACGGATGCACAATTGTTATAGGTAGAGGGCACTTTTTACTGTTACCAATCAGGTTACTCTTAAATACTGCGATATAATGTTTTAACAGATTGAAATTTACTTTACTTATGACAGTGAACTGTGTGTTCTGTACGGACAAGTTACTCTGTAACTACAACATATGGTATGTTGGCATTTAATACGTTCCAAAATTTCTTTTTGTAAACTAAGATATTTTTATCACTAACTGTATCTCTCTTATTAATTACATTTTTAACATTGTCTAACAGATCTGAAGATGGGCAGCTAGCCCGAAACCGGTAATTGAAAATAAAGAATAGCGATCGAAGACTGAAACGCCATATTTTACTTAATGAACGATCGCGGAATTCCCAGTGAGACAACCATGTCTAGTTTTGATACTTCTAAGTTCTAGGGGACTTATGACCTCAGATGTTGAGTCCCATAGTGCTGAGAGCCATTTGAACCATGTTTTGTAACTCCAGATGAAGGCTCAGTGTGTTTAACATGCAGACAGATTCGTTGCAGATCCTCAGGTGGCCTCTTCTAACAGATACACGGCTATCTCATGTACCAAGGCAGAGCCAGCTTTCATCAGGTGTCCAACCAAGCCTCCAATGAGCTCTCGCTAGATACTAGTGAAGTCACAAACGGATGGTGGTGATCAGTGGAATGCACCCTGTAGGGCGTTTGTCTCGGAGCTGTCTTCGAAGTCACTGTGGTGCCAAATGCTGCTCAGGCTGCTGCTGCACATGCAGTATGATTCTCCAGAGCCACATACCGAACACGACGGCATTCCCCCTCAATAGCGCCACGTGGCCGTCTGCAGCCCGCGCTTCTTACGACCGTACATTCTCGTCACCGCCGCTGCCAGCACTCATGCACAGTCGCTACATTAAGTGTTTCTGCAATATAGCAGAAGGAAGATCCAACTTCTCGTAGCTCTGTTACTCGTCCTATTTCAAACTCAATTACGTATTGATAAAGGCGCCTTTGACGCCTTAAAGACGTTCAACCTATCACGTCTATTCTAGAAGAAAACAAACTCTCACGACTGCTACAGTATGTACAGGGTTATTACAAATGAGTGAAGCGATTTCACAGCTCTACAATAACTTAATTATTTGAGATATTTTCACAATGCTTTGCACACACATACAAAAACTCAAAGTTTTTTTAGGCATTCACAAATGTTCGATATGTGCCCCTTTAGTGATTCGGCAGACACCAAGCCGATAATCAACTTCCTCCCACACTCGGCGCAGCATGTCCCCATCAATGAGTTCGAAAGCATCGTTGATGCGAGCTCGCAGTTCTGGCACGTTTCTTGGTAGAGGAGGTTTAAACACTGAATCTTTCACATAACCCCACAGAAAGAAATCGCATGGGGTTAAGTCAGGAGAGCGTGGAGGCCATGACATGAATTGCTGATCATGATCTCCACCACCACCGATCCATCGGTTTTCCAATCTCCTGTTTAAGAAATGCCGAACATAATGATGGAAGTGCTGTGGAGCACCATCCTGTTGACCGTCGGCTGTGGTACGTTTAGCTCCCTGCTTGCTTTATTCATCGACTTCCGCAGGCTACGCGTGAAACTTGCCCGCACGCGTTCAACCGTTTCTTCGCTCACTGCAGGCCGACCCGTTGATTTCCCCTTACAGAGGCATCCAGAAGCTTTAAACTCCGCATATCATCGCCGAATGGAGTTAGCAGTTGCTGGATCTTTGTTGAACTTCGTCCTGAAGTGTCGTCGCACTGTTATGACTGACTGATGTGAGTGCATTTCAAGCACGACATACGCTTTCTCGGCTCCTGTCGCCATTTTGTCTCACTGCGCTCTCGAGCGCTCTGGCAGCAGAAACTTGAAGTGCGGCTTCAGCCGAACAAAACTTTGTGAGTTTTTCTACGTATCTGTAGTGTGTCGTGACCATATGTCAATGAATGGAGCTACAGTGAATTTATGAAATCGCTTCAATCATTTGAAATAGCCCTGTACTTAAGGCCAACCTGATTTGTATCCGCATACTGGCGTTACTTAAGCTGTGTGTAGCTAAGGCTGTGAGTGGCGGGGCGATGCGCAGTAGCATGGGACATGACACTCCAACCTGTAGCGTCATTTTGCCGCTCCTGAGCAGCATTTGGCACCACAGTGACTTCGAAGACAGCTCCGAGACAAACGCCCTATAGGGTGCATTCCACACGATTTCTGCATGGGCGGATTGTACAAGCCACGCAGAAAAATTACGGGCTCAGGACTTTCAACAAGAAATTGGTAGGAACTGTATTATGTACATTTTTCGAGTTAGTGTTGAAACATCCCCTTAGACAAATTTATGAATTGCTGTGCTGATAAACCTCTTACGTTATTTGATTTTCAAACAACTGAGCAGAACTGAACGTACTCAGACATTTCTTTCTTTACTTATTCTCTTCAACACTAAACTGACACACAATATTTTTAGCGCAACGCAATCTGACTTTCAATAATCCGTACAAAACAATGGCCCTGACTAACAATAACCTATACCTTTCATGAATCACTTACCTCACGAAAATCTTCGTTACTCAAACTACTGCAATACAGCTAGCGCCAATACTGACAGCTAAATAAAAGATTCTAACTACTGAAGGCACTAACTACTGATAGGCATACTTAGCAAATGAAAGATTTTGATAGAGAACAAACAATGTATTTACCTTAATCGTGTTCAAAAGTCATCATATATATCAGTTCATGACATCCAGTTTTACAGATTTACTCTTTCTGATGGACATACGTCCAGATCGTCCGCTCTCAAAATTCTGCCATCTCTCTCCCCACATCCACCACTGCTGGCGGCTCACCTCCAACTCCGCAACGCTACGCGCTGTTGGCATCCAACTGCCCAATACTACAATAGCGAATATTCCAACAATGCCAACCAGCCACAGACTGCACACAGCACAGCCAGTGATTTTCATACAGATCGCTACGTGGCGTTGCCAACATAAAAACCTAAACAGCCTACTTACACTGTGTGTGGTTTAAACGTGCAGTGGTGATTTCTCCTCCAGTCTAGATGTGTGGACGATTTCATTGTTTGCAAAGTTTCCGTTATGGTTGACGGATCTATAAAGCAAGCAAGAGCTACATTATTCAGAGTGTGCAACTTCTTCAAAAGACATGCCGAAGCAGACGGTTCCGTCCCACAGTGGTGCTCGCCCCACCGTTGCCAACAGCCAGGCGGAAACAGCTGAGGCGCGCGGTGTGGGACTGCGAACTGTGCAGCGAATCTCCAGTGAAGCTATCGCGTCTGTCAAGGCCAGTGCGTCGGCATCTTTCAAATCGCCGGGGAAGCGGCGGAATCGTAAAAAGGAAGTAGGCTATCTGGGCGATTTCTCAAAGAACGTTTTACGTCGGACAATATTTGAAATGTATTCGAAAGGCAAATACCCGACTGCAGACAATTTAGCTTCCCGACCGAGCGAGCTGGCACATTGCTCAGCACACTGGACTCGCATTGGAGCGGACGACGATTTAGGTTTCCCGTGATTTCCCTAAAGCGCTTCAGGCAAATTTCGGGGTGGCAACTTTGAAAGGGCACGGCAGACTTCTTTCCCCATCCTTCCCTAACCCGATGAAGCCGATGACCTCGATGTTTGGTCCCCTCCCCCAAATCAACCAATCAACTTAAGTTTGCCAAATGTAAGAGAAATTGGACAGTGCTACAGATATTAAAGGAAATGGGCTTGCGATATCGTAAGATGAACGATTCCTTTTGGTGAGAAGTGATATTGCAGCTGCAAGGACAGTATTTTTAAGAAGAACGCACGACATTCGAGACAGTGGGACATTTCGCATTTATTGTATCGACGAAACGTATGTGAATCAAAACCACGCAGGATCAATATCCAGGAAAATAAGCGATGGATTTTGTAGTCTTAAAGTTTCAGTAGGTGAAGATAGTCGACTTATAAAGTACGACGCAGGATCAGTGGACACAGGGTTTATTCCTCAAAGTAAACTAATATTTAAAGCTTCTAATTCAAAGAGCTTTGAGGCTTACCATAGTGAGATGAAGTACAATGTATTTAAATAATGGTCTACAAAACAATTGTTGACATGCCACCACCCAAATTTAGTTACTGTCGTGGTCAGTGCGACTGAACTAAGTCCCTACTATCCGTACAGGGAAGTGAGATATTATCGCTTGGTTATCGAGCAGTAACATATCTCACAATCCGTGACGAACCAGAGCGAAACTGCTGTTGTTTGTTAACGCAAATAAGCCAGCTCACCGTGCCCACGAAGTAGGCGGGATCACTAAACAACATGGGCACCAAAAAATTAGGTTATCACCATATCATACAGTCCCATCGAGGTGGTATAGGCGCAGTTGAAAGCTTACGTCTTTCGTCATAAAAAATAACAACGCCTTTTAAATTGCAGATTTTGAGAGTCTTATGCATGCAGCGATCGAGAACAACACGATATCTGCATGGGCGGATTGTACAAGCCACGCAGAAAAATTACAGGCTCAGGACTTTCAACAAGAAATTGGTAAGAACTGTATCATGGAGCCTTTCGTAATAAACCTCCGCGAGTCATATTCATCTCAGTCCGACAGCGAAGAAAATGGCTTCGATTTATTGGCTTGAAGCTGGTAAGTACTAAATTCATCATCGCCTTTTCTGTGAGACAGTTGGATCTGTGATTCCATTACATGTTATTAATAGCTATGAATTCGTCTTTGAAATTATTATTATACAATTTTATATTTTATTTGTGCAGAGGCAAAGAGTGATCTCCAGCAGCTATCGTAGACGTTCATGAAAATAATGTCTCACATTTCACAAAACCAGTCATTTTTTATTGTGATCTGACAAACTGAGCAACTACAAGATTAGTTACGCAAGTAGGTCATTAGACTGACCTGGATACATAAAGCACACGTTTATGATCAACAGTTAGTTATTTCGAAACACGTTACATTAAGTTCACTGGTGACTAACACATAATAAATTGTTAACATTTTCATTCGGACATGTTCAGACATATTAGACAATGATGAACGGGGCTTTACTTGTATAGTAACACGTATCGTTTTACATGACTGCCTGTCTTTGGCTGGTCCAGGTAAACACAACTAAAATGTGTCATTTGTAATTTCTGTAGGGTCAAGTTTCTCTTTAAATCCATTCTCGTTGCTGTCGTTTTCGCTTGTCCACAATATTTTCACTTCCGCAGTGGAAACCGTGCCAGTGCATGTCCATCGTCTTGCTGTCCGTGGTCGTTCTGAAATAGTGCCTGACAATTGCATTGTCTACAAAGTCAGTAGTATATTGTTCATTTATCTGGCTTCGACGCTGCTTGCCATACACATTAATATGTGCAGCAACTGCGTGTTCATATGACAATAAAATGACAACTTTCAGGATACTTTGACAAACATTTCGCCGGCCGCAGTGGCCGAGCAGTTCTAGGCGCTTCAGTCTGGAACCGCGCGACCGCTACGGTCGCAGGTTCGAATCCTGCCTCGGGCATGGATGTGTGTGATGTCCTTAGGTTAGTTAAGTTTAAGTAGTTCTAAGTTCTAGGGGACTGATGACCTCAGATGCTAAGTCCCATAGTGCTCAGAGCCATTTGAACCATTTTAATCGTGTATAAGGACGAAAATGCATTACTTCAGCAGTTGTACCGACTGTATCCAAGTCAGCAGATCAAACACAAATTGGTATCCACGAAAATAGCGAGACAAACTACTCAGAAAGTATCTCTGCAATGTGAAATTATAGTTAGAATATTCTCTACTAGGTGCATAGCATATCCAGTGGAATGGTTGTTAGTCCAATGACCAACAACATTGGTAGGCTTGCGAGCGCCTAGCAGCCACTCAGCTGACACTTGACTGCACTGAAAGGGCAAACTGGCGACGTCACAACCATTCTCCCCCCCCCCCCTTCTCTCTCTCTCTTTGCGCAAAACGCTTTGCACAGCCGCCGTCTCATCTGCACCCCACTATAGCACCACTCTTATAGGACTGGCGCGAAATTTGAATAGTCATCGTCTTTCACGAAACACGCCTACCAACTTTCGTTTATGCGGACAACTTGCTCTTGGTGTTGTGATTTCTTTCCCGTCAGTGTATATTTCATCAGGGATGGCTTTCAGTGTGGAACAAGTAGATGATACTCGGCTCCTTCTCAGTGTATTTCAAATTGGATAATTTAAGTTACTCTCTGTTTGAAACTATCACCAAATTTTTCATGTATCCAGAAACTACATCGCAGAAATGACTGATACATGTAAGAACGTAATGGCCACCAGATAGATGTCTGTTGATTCTTTCAACTTCTAAAGTCTGTACGATTAATGTGAGAAGTAAGTAAGTAATACAACACATTTTTTTCTGAAAGAAGGTTACTTTTATTCACAGTTCCAATACACTATATTATTCCCCACTCTTCTGGTAACAAAACACTATTTTTCAACATATTCTCCATTCAATGTGACGGCCTTATGCTGAAACGTCCCCTTAGAAAAAATTATGAATGACAGTGCTGGAAAACCTCTTACGTTATTTGATTTTCAAACAGCTGAGCAAAACTGAACGTACCCAGACATTTCTCTCTTCACTTATTCTGATCATCACTAAACTGACACACAATATTTTAGCGCAAGGCAATCTGACTTTCAATAATCCCTAAAAAAGAATGGCCCTCAGTAACAATAACCTATACCTTTCATTAATCACTTACCTGACAAAAATCTTCTTTACTCGAACTACTGCAATACAGCGAGCGCCAATACTGCCAGCTAAATAAAAGGTTCTAACTACTGTACTGAAGGCACTAACTACTGATAGGCATAGTTAGCAAATGAAAGATTTTGATAGAGAACAAACAATGTATTTACCTTAATAATATTCAAAAGTCATATATATATATATATATCAGTTCATGACATCCAGTCTTACAAATTTCCTTTTTCTGATGTACACCCGTCAAGATCGTCCGCTCTCAAAACTCTGGCATCTCTCTCCCCACATCCACCACTGCTGGCGGCTCATCTCCAACTGCGCAACGCTACGCGCTGTTCACATCCAACTGCCCAACACTACACAAGCGAATATTCCTACTATGAGTCCAACCAGCCACATACTGCACACAGCACAGTCAGTGATTTTCATACAGAGCGCTACGTGGCGTTACCAACATAAAAAACCTAAAAA
The DNA here is from genome assembly GCF_023864275.1 of Schistocerca cancellata. Taxonomy (NCBI): domain Eukaryota; kingdom Metazoa; phylum Arthropoda; class Insecta; order Orthoptera; family Acrididae; genus Schistocerca; species Schistocerca cancellata. The sequence continues at coordinate 494,017,550 of NC_064634.1, forward strand.
GCCTACTTAACACCTAAACAGCCTACTTACAATGCCATCTCCTGGGAGGGCCTGTATGCCCGCATGGTACCACTCTACTGGTCAACATCGGACCCACTGTCTAGCTGCATCATCAACCTCCCCATCATCCATGTACTGCTTCTCACACAGTGCATCCTTCCGTGGGCCAGACAGATGGAGGTCGGAAGGCGCAGGAACCCTGGCTGTAGGGTGGGTGAGGAAGAAGTTTTGTGATTTCCTCTAGGCTGCACAGACTTGTGTGAGGCTTTGAGCTGCATTTCTGAGGCAATGAACACGCCGAACTCGTTTTTTTTTCAATTTCCTGAGGTTAGCACAATACACCTCAAACTTGATCGTCCCACCATGAGGGAGGACATAAAAAGGACCCAGATGGCCACCGCCATGACTTTATCAGCTAAGGTGTGGCTTTGAACTTTTTTCTTCTGAAGAGAGATGGTGTGGCGCTAGACTGCTGTTACGTTCCCGGTTCGAAGTGATGAACCGATGTTTCCTCTTTTGTGATAAAGTTCAACAAAAGTTGTCACAACCAGCCTCGAAATGCGCAAGTAATTCCACACAGATCGTCCTTCGCTGCTCCTTATGACCTTCTGCTTTTACACACCTCTCAGCATCCCAACTGGTGGACAAGCGTGTCAGCACTATGAACAGAGATGTCCGTTGCGCAGCGAAGTTTGACATCTGTCGATCACCACGTCCGCACGTTCCAGAATTGCAAGAGTCATAGCTGTGTGCGGCCGGCCTGCACGGGAGATATTGGAATGGTTTGCTTGGACTTCTTGTAATGATGACAGACTCCTCGCCCAACGATTCACAGTGCTTTTGGTTACTTCCAAGTCTCTGAAGTGCCTGCGAATACCTGCGATACTTTGGTTTACCGGAAAAAGAAACTCAGTGACAGCTTGTAATGTCGCCACAGAAAAATACCCTCTACCACGCACCAATTAATCATTGTCAATCAAACCATCCACATTTATTTACTTTGGAAAAGTATCTGATCTGATTTTCTAGTAACATATGCGGCGACAGCTCGTCGACGCCAAAGTATTTTTTAGTACGTTTATTCTTTGGAATAACAGAGATACATGTATGTATTCTCCGTGGTTGTTAGACTGGTAACTAGGACAGCTTCTAAGTATCTGTTAAAGGATTGAGGTGTTTTCCGAGAGATAAATATTTGCTTTTCTTCTCGCTAAAGCGAGCTATTAACATTTGTGCCACTAGCGGGTTATTTGAAGACTGTAAACGGAAAATAATTAAGACTTGGAACCAACAGAAATCTGGACATGTAATGGAGATGGATTGAATATACAATTTCCTTCATAAATAAGGTTTGTGACCCCTTTTATTCTGGAGTGAATGAACGAATGAGTTGTTTGTCTGAATCATTGATGATCGCGTTGGCCCTGTAATTAGTGGGGAAGTTTCAGCTGTGTCGAAGAGAGCCTGCAATCACCGAGTCTTTGTTAAATCGTCCAAAAAGGCTTCGTACACATCTGGAATTCGAAATCTTTCGTAAAAGGAACGAATTGTTCAAACGATTGATTTTCCCAACTGAATGCAGCGCTTAACAATAATAATAAATGTAAAGATCTCTTACAGCAAGCCAGCCGCTGAATACTAAGACGAAGGGCTCCACCAGAGATTCTGTTTGGCTGATTTCACGTAATGAAATATTATATCAAAACCTGTACATAGATCAAGGAGAGAGAGAGAGAGAGAGAGAGAGAGCGAATGAAAATTAGAGAAAATACTAATAATCCTCCATTAGTCTAATTTTTCGCCTGTCTTATCACGGATCAGCCTAAAGACAAAACGGGAGGCCCTTACTTTACTGTATAGATTTATGTGTGAAAGTGAAGGGATCTTAAAGGCAACAGATACACGTCTATACAGACAAGACATTACACAAAGTTAGCGGCAAGCTGCATTCATGCATACATCATTCAGCATCTATTCTCCTTACATTAATACATTATAAGCTCTCTACATGGTACGCACCACCGTTACAGCGGCCATTTTGAAGGCTACGTATACAGCCGTCACCAGTCGGAACTTTATGAAGCTGTAGAGGCTGAAGAGGGAACACTTCACGATGTCGCAAAACAAATTTCGCTTTTTCTAACCGAAACTGGCCCAGAAAAAGAATGTGTTGCATTACTTGTATTACTCCCCACGTATAACCGGCAACCAAATGGAAAAGAGACACCTGGAAGGACAGTAAGTAAACTTTTTACTACTCCAAAGGTAAACGCCATAAGCGCCTGCAGCATAGTCGAAACAACAGGCACGCCGTGCACACCAGTTGCGGGAAAGTCATAATCTCCATTTTCTTCGACTGCAAGGGCCACCTATTCAATGGCACCAAAATGAACGCACAGCGAGCTGCGGACACTTTGCAAAGTAGAAGCACGCCATCAATTCCAAAGGGCGAGGGATATTGAAGGGCGGCGTCATGCTGTTGTGGGGTAATGTTCGTTCACATATTGCCAAGGTTGTTTCGACTAAGCTGCAAAAGTTTCGTTGGGAACCCCTCACAGATCCTCCATACTGTCACGATCTCTCTCCATGCTACTTCCATATTTTTGGACCCCTGAGAAAAAACATTCTTGATCGTTGATTCGCTTCAAGCATAGGCGTTTATTACACTATATTTTACCGTTTTATGTTATTAAGCAGTGTTCACTCCGTGCACTTCGAGTAACGTTACTGTATGAGCATTATGGCAGGTGTGAAGGTCTTATGCCATTAAGTTATTAAGCCGTGGGTGCATGACATTATCTTAACTTGTACCTTTTAGCTGGTGTTTCACCTGAGTGGCGTCTGTTAGTTTTACGACGTGCAGGTCCCCTGTTCGGAGCAGCGCTTGTCCACAGGGACCAGTTGCTGTTCCACACCGGCATGGTGTTTTATGGGAGTGTCTGTGGCAGCACGACTTTACCTTAGTGGAGCTGTTCGCTCTAGCAACGCATTTCTTAAGTTTGTTTAAGCTACGGTCGTACTTACAAGCCCTTATGTTAATGTTACCAACCAAATATTTTACGTCTCTCCTGAAAAGGGTAATATTATCCAGTTTATGACTACCCTTCACAGTTTCTAAATCAGATTATTTCAGCCTATACTTACTGTGCTAATATTTGGAAACTTCTAGCAAACTATCTCTAATGGTTAATGTTTGAGATGTTTTTCTAATTATATTGTCATCACTTCCGCACTATATCCAATCCATGAATGTAAACGAAAGTCTCGCTGGGTCGTAACTGTTGGCACTTAACATTTATGGTTGGTCGGTTCCGAAAATTGAATGTTTGGACTGGTGATTTGGTAATTAGTAATCGCAGCTGCAGATTTTCCTTCAGAGGCTAGTCTGATTAATACTGAAATTAATTTAATTTTTTTGAAATCCTTTTAAGAGCTGTAAGTGGCGATTTATCCTTTAAGTTTTGGGAGAGTAATTCTTTTAATTATTCCAAGGCCAAATTGCGTTAATTATGAAATGTCTTACCTTATTGTCTTGAAACTTTGTATTTAATACTGATTTCTCGATTGTGGCATGGGGGTCGTTGAAAAAAAGAAAAGTGATGCTGTTGCTCATTCTTTTGGCATGTTTAATATTGTATCTGGCTTTTGTTAGTGTAATGTGTTCTGTAAATAAGTGTAAACTGTCAAAGGAAAAAATGATTCGATTATCCATGTGTCCTTTCCCTTTTCCATCTTATGTAAGAGGATTTCAACTGTATAGTCTAGAAGCGTACCGTCATGTAGGTCCTCTTTGTGTTCTACTCGACAATGTTTGATGACGCGCTACGACTATCTCTCCCTGCCGATTGGAAGAGACGGCTGTGCCATCTTAGTCATGCAGCAAAACTTTGTTTATTTTTCCGTTTGGAGGGGATTTTTCTTTCTCTCTTTTTTCCCACACACCAGATAGGTAAGCTCCCAAGATTGGTTCCGTTATGATGAAGAGAAGACTCTAAATTGCTATTAATGAAATAAAAATTATGTTTATTCAGTCAGAAATGCTTCTGCAGAGTGTAATATTCCAATGGAAAATCCTAGAGCGAAAACTAAAAATTTGTTGTGATTCTAAACATTAACGGCTCCTGATTCCTGTTATCACAGCCAATGAGGAGCGAACTGACCACCATATAAAGAAAGAAGTTCAAGTCCACGGGCTTCCTGCAACAAGGGACAGCCTAGGGAGTTTATCCTACTGTTTTGCAGTAGAGCTTCACCTAAAACATAAATTTAATGTTGGAAATGCAAGAGCAGGTAACCACTGGTTACAGTTTTTCTTGTCTAGACATACTGACCTATTTGTGCGGAAATCTGAATGTGTGTCTTACGCCATAGTCCAGGGAATGAGTCGCAATGAAATCAATGAATATTTTGGTTTACTTTCCAACCTAATGGAAAATAAAGATCTGCTGACAAGACCCAGAAATTATGTTTCATATAGTGACACGGGACTTCAGTTAAACAACAGACAAGGCGCTGTTACAGCTGAGAGAGGGCCAAAGGCTGTTCCTGTGGTTACACTATCTGAAATCGGAGAAACTGTGGTGTCACCGCCAGACACCACACTTGCTAGGTGGTAGCTTAAATCGGCCGCGGTCCATTAGTACATGTCGGTCCCGCGTGTCGCCGCCATCAGTACTTGCAGACCTAGCGCCACCACATGGCAGGTCTAGAAAGACGGACTAGCACTCGCCCCAGTTGTACGGACGACATTGCTAGCGACTAGACGTACGAGGCCTTCCTCTCATTTGCCGAGAGACAGTTAGAATAGCCTTCAGCTAAGCACATGACTACGACCTAGCAAGGCGCCATTAGCCTTACCTACTTTGAGAGTTATAGTATAAATGTCTCAAGAAGAACGCTGTATTCATCAGAGAATAAAAGTTAAGTATAAAGCAACTACGTACTTTTCTTGCTACCATTCAATAGTTATCCTGTTTCAGACTTCACGCCCGTCTGCATTAGTTAGCGTGCCTTTCGGCTACCTCCGAGTGGTGTGGCTGTCTTGCTACGCCACAACAGAAACTATTACCGCGCAGGAATGCTTCAGTGCCGAAGGGATCTTTCTTCCGCCGGCCGCAGTGGCCGTGCGGTTCTAGGTGCTGCAGTCCGGAACCGCGGGACTGCTACGGTCGCAGGTTCGAATCCTGCCTCGGGCATGGATGTGTGTGATGCCCTTAGGTTAGTTAGGTTTAAGTAGTTCTAGGGGACTGATGACCTAAGATGTTAGTGCTCAGAGCCATTTGAACCATTTTTGGATCTTTCTTCCTGTTCATGTTGTCATGAAAGGACTTCGCAGGAAAAAAGACTGGTATCACTACATTCTACCGGGTAGTAAAATAGTGATGTCGAGGAAATCTGCCTACGTGAATGCTGAGATCTTTTTCCTATAAATATTTTGCCTCGTCAACCCCTTGGAAATGTTACGGTAATTCTGGATAGCCACACGTCACCATATAGTCCTGTACACATGTTGGAGTTTGCTGATATGAACAATATCATTTTAGTTTCTCGCCCTGGTCAAACTACACACACATTATGTGATCGAAAGTATCCAGACACCCCCAAAAACATACGTGCATTGTGCTGACACCTACTCCCACGTATTCCATATCAGCGACCTCAGTAGTCATTAGACATCGTGACTGAGCAGAATGGAGCGATCCGCGGAACTCACGCTTGGAATGCGGTCAGGTGATTAGGCGTCACTTGTGTCATACATCTGTAAGTTAGATTTCCACACTCCTAAACATCCCTAGGTCCACTGTTTCCGATGTGACAGTGAAGTGGTAACGTGAAGGGACACGTACAGCACAAAAGCGGACAGGCCGACCTCATTTGTTGACTGACAGACACCGCCGACAGTTGAAGAGGGTCGTAATTGGTAATAGGCAGACATCTATCCAGTCCATCACACAGGAATTCCAAAATTCATCAGGAACCACTGCAAGTACTACGACAGTTAGACGGGAGGTGAGAAAACTTGGATTTCATGGTCGAGCGGCTACTCATAAGCCACACATCACGCCGGTAAAAGCCAAACGACGTCTCGCTTGGTGCAAGGAGCGTAAACATTGGACGATTCAACAGTGGAAAAACGTTGTGTGGAGTGACGAATCACGGTATGCAATGTGGCGGTCCGATGGCAGGGTGTGGGTATGGCGAATGCCCGGTGAACGTCATCTGCCAGCTAGTGTAGTGCCAACAGTAAAATTCGAAGGCGGTGGTGTTAATGGTATGGTCGTGTTTTTCATGGAGGGGGCTTGTGCCCCTTGTTGTTTTGCGTAGTGCTATCGCAGCACAGGCCTCCATTGATGTTTAAAGCACCACCTTGCTTCTCACTGTTGAAGAGGACTTCGGGGATGGCGATTGCATCTTTCACCACGATCGAGCACCTGTTCATAATGCACGGCCTATGGCGGACTGGTTACACGTCAATAACATCCGTATAATGGGCTGGCCTGCACAGAGTTCGGACCTGAATCCTATAGAACACATCTGGGATGTTTTGGAACGCCGACTTCGTGCCAGGCCTCACCGACCAACATCGATACCTCTTCTCAGTGGAACACTCCGTGAAGAATGGGCTGCCACTCCCCAAGAAACCTTCCAGCACCTGACTGAACGACTGCCTGCGAGAGTGGAACCTGTCATCTGTGCTAAGGGTGGGCCAACACCATACTGAATTCCAGCATTACCAATGGAGGGCGCCACGAACTTGTAAGTCATTTTCGGCCTGGTGTCCGGATACTTATGATCAGACAGTGTAATCTGCGCTGCTGAACCGATTAGTAAGATCTTTGAAACAAAAATGGCAAAGGAGTCATCTAGAAGGGAAAGGAGGGAGACTACAATTTGGCGAGCAACGCCAACGAATGCCACGTCTGGGCTCAAAGCAGGGGCGATTTTTTTCTTTGAGCCAGACGCAGTTCCAGACCACTCTTTTACAAGTGATTGAGCTGGACTTGCAGGCAATGAAACCAACAGCTCATAAGGCCAAAGATTCGATGGAAGAACCTCTCTGCCTAGGCCTCAGTCCACCATTAGAGCAAACATACCTACTGTGAGAGACAAATGTGGCGAAACATTGCATGAAACATGAGCCCTGTCACCTCAGCCTAGTCCCTCCACTAAAGCAGAGTAGGTTCTTCGATAGAAGTCGATTGACTATTGGTGATTCGCGCCTGATATTCATGATATTCACTTCTTTCCGGCCGCTACCGAACTGAGCTTTCAATATTGTGCGCAACGAGTATCTTCATTGAGCGTAACAATAGATTTAGACCATTTAAAATTCAATGATGTTTAACATGTATCTGGTTTTAATTTCACCTGTTACGTCTGTTTAGTTCTTGAGTACCCAGACATACTGACGCACCGACGTCTGATAGCGAAATTGACTAAGTGATTTCCATTTCTTCCCATCATAATGGTTTCCAAAATCAACTTTGAGTATTTTAATACAAAGAAAGTCTTTACATGCAGATCGACTTTACCACGTTTTTATTTTTCTTTCCAGTTTAATTTTTTCATGTGTTTATTTTCGTTTCTTTCTTTTGGTCGCATGGGGCACTGCCTAGATACACCCTAGCAGTAAACTAATACGAATAATACAACGAGACTTTCTAAAATGGAACTAATCTCTCGCTTCAACTCAGTACACAGTTTAATTGGACAACCGAATTTGTAAGAAGCATAGGTAGTTCTAGCTATTTCATTGTCAGTACCTTGCGTGTGGGGGGTTGATCTGTTATTCTGAGCAACGGATTAATCTGAGATGTACCCTTTACCCTGTGGCTCCTGCAAGATGCAATTTCCACCCCCACACTAGTACAAAAGTCAGACAGACGCTCCTAACGTTCTAAAGAGAAACGCCTGAAAAACTTTCAGCAATAAATATCTTCTGGAGTCCTCCGCTGTAAGGAAATGTCACAAAAATTCACAAAATTTCTTACGTAACTAGTGGGATACTTGGGTACTGGAGTAGTGCTAGTTAGTGTAAGAAAAACATGAAACTAACGAAAGTTATTATTTATTTTGCAAAAATTCTGAGAAATCACAATGGCACTTTTAGTTATGAATTGAACAAGTTATATCCTGGTTCTTTTCGGAATGTGAAGTTACCTTTCAAGGATAGGATTCGCTAATGAAATTTGTATATGCTTGTTGCCTTGGCAGAATGGCTGAGAGGCGTGCCTACTCAACTTGAATAATTATCCTTTAGAATGTTGCTAGGTACGGTCGAAGCTGTCGCATGTGAAATGCAATGAAGTGTACTGTTGTGGAGGAAATATGGGGCTCACAATAACTGTAGCGCACAATACCGTAAGCTACGATGACTGCTGTCTGCGCCGCTCGCTGCTGACAAATAAGATAACTCTCGTTCTATCTGGATTGACCTTCGCCAATCAAACTCTCCCTATGCCTTGATGAAGTCAAGGATTCCTATTCGCCCCTAGTCTAACTATTGGCGTGGTACACCGGTCAGATAACCAGTCCACCGCGATGCCACTCAAAATTCGCTCGCAGACGTTTAACTATAACTCTGTCCATTCACACCGCTCAATAAGTGTATCGGCCAACACAGTGAACAACGCTTAATCGCGAGGAACTCAGTATAGATTTGCTAACGACAGAGGTGCTCTCCCAGTGAAGTACTGAGGAGAGACTTGTTGTTCCTCGCTCTCTGAGTACTCGAACGAGCGCACACGCTCTCGTTACGTGTTCTCGCTCCAAGAGCGACAACGGAACGGCCCCCCTCCACACCAGACGTGAAGGGGTGTATCTTTTGGAAACATGGCATCAGCGTTGTGAAAAATGTGTACGTCTGCAGGGCGATTACGTCGAGAAGTAAGGCCAGTTTCATCGATTTCGGGTGAGTAGTTAATTAGAAAAAAAATCGGAGGCCTTAGAACTTGAATGCACCTCGTATGTAGAGGGTCAGTGGGCGGATGTAAAAGGGAGAAGAGCAGGTGGGTAGGAGTAGGAGGAGACGGGGGGGAAGGATATGGACACAGGTAAAGTGAGGAGGAGATGGATGGAGAGAGGGAGAGCACGAAATGGATAGAGAGGAGGAGGAGATAGACAGTGAGAGGGGTAGGAGAGGAGTAGGAGGCAGGTGGAAAATTGAGAGGCCTGGTGTGTAGATGCAGAAGAAGAGGACAGTGCGCAGGTAGGCAAACCCTAGCATAAACATGGTTAGTTATTAGTGGCATGGAAATGGAAGTATTGAAAATGATTTAAAATACGGAACCTTGAGGAGGTACAAAAATGTTCGCGAAATCGCTGCAGGAAAATGTGCAGATGTTTATTGTCCAGTCACCTTAATATGACTACCAGTTAAAAGCCTGAATAACCACCTTTTGCACCACAGACCCTGCGAGAGTCAATGAGGTTCCGAAATGCACCGACAGACACGTGGAACCATATCGACTCCAGTGCTGTGGCGAGCTGCGCCTGGCTTCTACGTACAGGATCCGTGGTACGAACAGCACGATCGAGGTCGTCCCACAGATTAGCGACTGGATTTGCATCCTGGGAGCTTTTCGGCCAGGGCAGTAAGGTAAACTCATCCTACTGCTGTCCGCCCCTGGTAGCTGAGTCATACCTAACGGACCGAGTTCGATTCCCGGATGGGTCGGAGATTTTCTCCGCTTAGGCATCCCCTCCCCGAAGTGGCGTCGACTCGAAAGACTTGGACGAGGCGAACGGTCTACTCGACGGGAGGCCCTACCCACACGGCAGTTACAATCGTAGTGCTCTCTAAAACACGCACGTACACCGCGAGCTGTATGACACGTTGCATTGTCCTCCTGATAGATACCAGCATGCTGCAACGCCAAACGGCCCTGCTCACTACCAAAAATCCCGTCGTCGTTTCCCGTTAACTTATTGGGTCTCTCTAGGGACGATTTCGCTTAGCATCTTGCCGAATTCTAGCGTTACGTGATATTTGTTCACTTAATGCAGCTGGCTGGGTTTAATAAAAAAAACACTGTGTTAAAACATATTACTTTAATCCAGTTAAGTGGTCACATCCACACTCCAGCGCTTCCCAACGCTAAAGACCCCCAAGCAACATGTGGCTAGGACTCTCGCCACTTGCGCTGCTTCCGCCACATTCCTGCACACAAAATAACAAATAGTTCTACAACTTTCCCTTATTCTGGCATTCTAAAACTATTTTCTATGGCTAAATGTCGCTGTTCTTGAGCAAATATAACTGTTGTATTTTAATTCTATGGAAAATTCTTACAAGAAATATGGCGCATGGGTACACTATGTAAGCATACTGATTTCCTTCGAAAGTAGCCAAAATGTGGAAATAGTATCGTTGCATTATTTCAAAGAGTCTCTATGTTGCCGTCTGGCACTGTCCGTCGCTGTTATTGTAATGTTTCAATGCCCAGGTAAAACAAATTGCATGTAGCGGTGAAGGGGGTCCCCAAGGATAAATGCATACTTGTGTTGATCCAGCGTGCATGTCACGAGACGAGATAGCACAGGGAATGCCCTCCGGCCTGGACTCTTCCGACGATTGGTTCAAAAATGGTTCAAATTGCTCTGAGCACTATGCGACTTAACTTCTGAGGTCATCAGTCGCCTAGAACTTAGAACTAATTAAACCTAACTAACCTAAGGACATCACACACATCCATGTCCGAGGCAGGATTCGAACCTGCGACCGTAGCGGTCGCTCGGCTCCAGACTGTAGCGCCTAGAACCGCACGGCCACTCCGGCCGGCTCCGACGATTGTTTCAGGGTGTTTGCTTACAAACATTTCACGCCGTCCACGCCAATTGCCATCTGTCCGATGGAGTGTAATACTTGATTCATCTGAAAAACCCAGCTTGTGGCACTCAGTGGACGTCCAGTTTCAGTACTGGCGCCCAAAATCTGGCCTTCGTCACCGGAGACTAACAGTCAGCAGGTGTCCATGAACCGGCGCGGCGGCGTGCTACGGAGGCCCAAACACAGCAGTCAGCCGCATCTGTTCGCCTGTACACATCTCCGCAGCCGTTGTTCACCCCTATCGTCTATGACCCATGGTGCACCATACCTGCCTGTGGGACAGATTTCGATACCACCATTTTGCCATCCACGGTATACTTGAAAGACGATTATTATTAATGAAGTAAAAGATCCACGCAGTGGACACCAAATGAAAACGCTACTCCTTATGTTTCTGATCTAGACTTCCATAAAAATGCCAAGGAACTGTTAATCAGAACTCAGGGAGAAGTTGTAGTCAAATTCACAATAGATTTATTGATCTTAAACAAGACAACAAAATTATTAAAGAAGCATCATAAAAATATTTATTTAACAATAGCCTTACTAAAATGGGTTCTATGGTGGACAAAGTGATCTGCTGAGGATCGACACACGACACTAACCAGAACACTACTCGCTCTATCTCACTTCATACACGTGAATCCAGGTTATGGCTTCAAATTACGCCACCACCAAGCATCTATATTCTACCATACCAAAAAAGGAAAAATATGGTTCGAAAGGAGAGGGTGGTGAGAAATAGATATTATACCCCTACGTCACAGTAGCGAACACTTTACCACACTCCTGGAAATTGAAATAAGAACACCGTGAATTCATTGTCCCAGGAAGGGGAAACGTTATTGACACATTCCTGGGGTCAGATACATCACATGATCACACTGACAGAACCACAGGCACATAGACACAGGCAACAGAGCATGCACAATGTCGGCACTAGTACAGTGTATATCCACCTTTCGCAGCAATGCAGGCTGCTATTCTCCCATGGAGACGATCGTAGAGATGCTGGATGTAGTCCTGTGGAACGGCTTGCCATGCCATTTCCACCTGGCGCCTCAGTTGGATCAGCGTTCGTGCTGGACGTGCAGACCGCGTGAGACGACGCTTCATCCAGTCCCAAACATGCTCAATGGGGGACAGATCCGGAGATCTTGCTGGCCAGGGTAGTTGACTTACACCTTCTAGAGCACGTTGGGTGGCACGGGATACATACGGACGTGCATTGTCCTGTTGGCACAGCAAGTTCCTTGCCGGTCTAAGAATGGTAGAACGATGGGTTCGATGACGGTTTGGATGTACCGTGCACTATTCAGTGTCCCCTCGACGATCACCACTGGTGTACGGCCAGTGTAGGAGATCGATCCCCACACCATGATGCCGGGTCTTGGCCCTGTGTGCCTCGGTCGTATGCAGTCCTGATTGTGGCGCTCACCTGCACGGCGCCAAACACGCATACGACCATCATTGGCACCAAGGCAGAAGCGACTCTCATCGCTGAAGGCAACACGTCTCCATTCGTCCCTCCATTCACGCCTGTCGCGACACCACTGGAGGCGGGCTGCACGATGTTGGGGCGTGAGCGGAAGACGGCCTAACGGTGTGCGGGACCGTAGCCCAGCTTCATGGAGACGGTTGCGAATGGTCCTCGCCGATACCCCAGGAGCAACAGTGTCCCTAATTTGCCGGGAAGTGGCGGTGCGGTCCCCTACGGCACTGCGTAGGATCCTACGGTCTTGGCGTGCATCCGTGCGTCGCTGCGGTCCGGTCCCAGGTCGACGGGCACGTGCACCTTCCGCCAACCACTGGCGACAACATCGATGTACTGTGGAGACCTCACGCCCCACGTGTTGAGCAATTCGGCGGTACGTCCACCCGGCCTCCCGCATGCCCACTATACGCCCTCGCTCAAAGTCCGTCAACTGCACATACGGTTCACGTCCACGCTGTCGCGGCATGCTACCAGTGTTAAAGACTGCGATGGAGCTCCGTATGCCACGGCAAACTGGCTGACACTGACGGCGGCGGTGCACAAATGCTGCGCAGCTAGCGCCATTCGACGGCCAACACCGCGGTTCCTGGTGTGTCCGCTGTGCCGTGCGTGTGATCATTGCTTGTACAGCCTTCTCGCAGTGTCCGGAGCAAGTATGGTGGGTCTGACACACCGGTGTCAATGTGTTCTTTTTTCCATTTCCAGGAGTGTATGTTACTAGTCAAGGCGGCACGCTACGATGTGTTCGGCGACTGAAGTCATGGACGGCGGCAATCAGTTATTAATTGCGCGTTCCCAAAAAATGCAAGTACGCGATCCCGCGTTCAGTTAATTCAGAACGCAGGTACTTCCAAAAGAGCCTCTGAAACCCCGACAGATTCCAGTGTGCAGGCGGACCCGTTTGCTGGTCTGCCAAACCAATTTGACTCCGTGCCACGACTGTGCGTGTCGGAATACGTCAAATGTTTAGTCGGCCGATTCAAGACAAATAAGTACACCCACGCATCACTCGTTGTGACCGTGATGATATGAGCAGTACCTCTGATGGCTCAGAAGGTGACTGGCACAGGCTGTAAGTCGCACCCTAGCAATGGACACAAGTCTCACCGTTTAGGCAGAGACCTGCAGTTCTTTACTAGCGGAGCACCAGTACAAGAGTCTTGTACAAGAGTCAATCTCCATTTCTCTGTGTTGCCTCCTCAGCTCCATTCCAAAAGCACATTTCTCTTTTTCGATTTCCCCCAATTTCGCACAATCCAATCACGAGCTGGGGCCCAGAATTCTAAGCTCGGTGAATGGTCTTTGCACTGCAAACTGATTTGACTAATCAGAGACTTGAAGTTAATTGGCAGGAAACGGAAAAAATTCAGCTTTGCGGCCTCTTTCCCACGCGTTTGCCGTGTCTTTTGCTAACACAATACAGGGTGGAAGCACAGCCCTCCATAAACAGCTTGTTATCTCCCCTGTTGCGTCCATTTCAAAGTTTGCAAAGAACGGCCATAAACTCGCGTTGAAACAGAGTCTGGACGTCTGGGCCCCAGTTTCCTTGTCCCACGGACACTTCCAGAACGTTTACATTTCTTTTGGCGGCTTGCTCACTAACAAGGCCTACAATGCGCTGTCGGCGACTTTTCAGCGCTGGGCCGTAGACCTGGACGTCTGGCGCAAAAGCTAATGTGTTCTGCACAATGCAACTGCTGCACGCGACCATCTGGAAATGTCTCTTCATCGTTCCCCGAAAAAAAACGCTCTTTGTCGCCCCACCAACACCGTGCTTCTACTGCAGTCGTTTAAGTCAGCACCCAGATCCTTTGAACGCATTAAAGCTTAACGTATTTCTTTCTCTAGAGCACGCAAACAAGATCATAAATTGCTGCCCACCATTTCATCACAATGTATGAAGTCAAATCGCCATAGATCGTATTCCCTACACCGAATCAGAAGTGAGAGTGCCCTGCAATCTCTCATACTTTAACCAGAGGTGGCACGCAAACAATTTACAAACTTAGTAGTTTCGGAAATGCTCAGCCCTTGGCCCGGAAGCCAGAGACTGCCTTTTGGAAATCTTGACGTTTCTGCATTACGTGACTGCACTGTTGTCAGAGTCACCCCGCAACACACTTTTATATACTCTCCACAGCTAGTGCTGACATCTGCCGTCCGTGTATGGTTATTGCGTGTTGATGTTGAAAACAGTCGGTGGTCACGTTAGTATGACTGCACCGTGTACAAAAAGAAATGGTCAGCAAAAGGACTGATTTAACATACAGAAAAGTCAAAATAATACAACATTAAGAGTGCCACTGTAAAACGTAAAAGAGAAAGTAAATAGGTGCGAAGACTACATAGAAGGGCGCTAAGATTGGGAGGAGCTGTCCGATGTGATAGAAAAAGACATGGGAATCCAGGAGGAAGACGTAGGGAGTCACACTTTAGCAGAACTTTATAATACTTGCTAACAAATAAGGCAGAATAGATTTCTGAACTCATTTGAGAATGTAGCAGCAAAAGGACTATTCATTTTCGTGTTTGGAATCTACGAGACTGTAGACATACCATCAAACTCTCGGTAGAACATCATCCACGATCTTCAGAAGAGCAGATAAATGCGAGAACCGTTGCACAAATGAATGGATCATCAAACTGATGTTCAGTCAGACGACGATTGATTTGGCTTTCGGAAAAGTAAGGACATCACAGAGGCAGTTCTAACGTTGTCATTTGTAACGCGATCTGTATGTAAAATGCTGCAAAATGTTTGAAATACTGACAAAAATAGGGGTAAGGTATACGTAAACGAGGGTTCTACGAGTATGCAGTATGCACAACAGCGAAGAGGGAACGATAACAATGGAGCACCAAGAACGAAGTGCTCGGATTAGAAATACACTCCTGGAAATTGAAATAAGAACACCGTGAATTCATTGTCCCAGGAAGGGGAAACTTTATTGACACATTCCTGGGGTCAGATACATCACATGATCACACTGACAGAACCACAGGCACATAGACACAGGCAACAGAGCATGCACAATGTCGGCACTAGTACAGTGTATATCCACCTTTCGCATCAATGCAGGCTGCTATTCTCCCATGGAGACGATCGTAGAGATGCTGGATGTAGTCCTGTGGAACGGCTTGCCATGCCATTTCCACCTGGCGCCTCAGTTGGACCAGCGTTCGTGCTGGTCGTGCAGACCGCGTGACACGACGCTTCATCCAGTCCCAAACATGCTCAATGGGGGACAGATCCGGAGATCTTGCTGGCCAGGGTAGTTGACTTACACCTTGTAGAGCACGTTGGGTGGCACGGGATACATGCGGACGTGCATTGTCCTGTTGGAACAGCAAGTTCCCTTGCCGGTCTAGGAATGGTAGAACGATGGGTTCGATGACGGTTTGGATGTACCGTGCACTATTCAGTGTCCCCTCGACGATCACCACTGGTGTACGGCCAGTGTAGGAGATCGATCCCCACACCATGATGCCGGGTCTTGGCCCTGTGTGCCTCGGTCGTATGCAGTCCTGATTGTGGCGCTCACCTGCACGGCGCCAAACACGCATACAACCATCATTGGCACCAAGGCAGAAGCGACTCTCATCGCTGAAGACGACACGTCTCCATTCGTCCCTCCATTCACGCCTGTCGCGACACCACTGGAGGCGGGCTGCACGATGTTGGGGCGTGAGCGGAAGACGGCCTAACGGTGTGCGGGACCGTAGCCCAGCTTCATGGAGACGGTTGCGAATGGTCCTCGCCGATACCCCAGGAGCAACAGTGTCCCTAATTTGCTGGGAAGTGGCGGTGCGGTCCCCTACGGCACTGCATAGGATCCTACGGTCTTGGCGTGCATTCGTGCGTCGCTGCAGTCCGGTCCCAGGTCGACGGGCACGTGCACCTTCCGCCGACCACTGGCGACAACATCGATGTACTGTGGAGACCTCACGCCCCACGTGTTGAGCAATTCGGCGGTACGTCCACCCGGCCTCCCGCATGCCCACTATACGCCCTCGCTCAAAGTCCGTCAACTGCACATACGGTTCACGTC
The DNA here is from genome assembly GCF_023864275.1 of Schistocerca cancellata. Classification (NCBI taxonomy): domain Eukaryota; kingdom Metazoa; phylum Arthropoda; class Insecta; order Orthoptera; family Acrididae; genus Schistocerca; species Schistocerca cancellata. The sequence goes on from NC_064634.1 coordinate 494,033,922, forward strand.
CACGCTGTCGCGGCATGCTACCAGTGTTAAAGACTGCGATGGAGCTCCGTATGCCACGGCAAACTGGCTGACACTGACGGCGGCGGTGCACAAATGCTGCGCAGCTAGCGCCATTCGACGGCCAACACCGCGGTTCCTGGTGTGTCCGCTGTGCCGTGCGTGTGATCATTGCTTGTACAGCCCTCTCGCAGTGTCCGGAGCAAGTATGGTGGGTCTGACACACCGGTGTCAATGTGTTCTTTTTTCCATTTCCAGGAGTGTATTTTAAGGCGTAGATACAACATTTCGCCAAGGCTCTGTACCTATACACGCAAGAAGCAAGGACAGAAGTAAATGAAAGATTCAGCCGTGGGATCAAAATTGCCGGCGAAATGATAAATGATAAGATTCCAGCTAAACACTGCTACCCTTAATGAAACTGAAGAAGTAACTGAAGTATAAATGTGGATTAAAAGTAAACAGTAGAAAGCCTAAAGTAACCAAGAGTAACAGAAATGAGATTAGCCATAAACTTGGCATCAAAATTACTGACCAAAAAGTAGATTCAAATGGCTCTAAGCACTATGAGACTTAACATCTGAGGTCATTAGTCCCCTAGACTTAGAACAACTTAAACCTAACTAACCGAAGGACATCACACACATCCATGCCCGAGGCAGGATCCGAACCTGCGACCGTAGCAGCCACGTGGTTCCGGACTGGAGGGCCTAGAACAGCTCGGCCACCGCGGCCGGCCAAAAAGTTGACAAAGTTAGGAATATCTACTGCTACCTTAGCAGGAAAATAGAAAATGAAGAACGAAGAAATGAGGTCATGAATAGTAGACACGCACAGGCAAAGACGCCATTCCTGGACAAAACAAGTCAATTTGAGGAAGAAATTTCTGAGAATGTATATTTGCAACACAGTATTGAATGGTAGTGCATCATGAACTGTGGGAAAACCGGAAAAGAATACAATCGGGTTGTGTCTAGGAATTCTGCTTATTCAGTTCGCTAGACAAACTAACAAATAAGTTGTATTAATGACTTTTAATTACAATAAGACTATTATAATACTTAACTTTGATAAATGTGTCACAAGCGAAGGGCGAGGTACAAAATAATTAGTCCTCTTCAAAATAGAGATACAAGTCTGTGCTACGTAGAGAGAGCTAGCGAAGTCGCTAACGTTGACGCCGCTATCTGAGTCGCTAATCTTGAAGCTGCTACTGAAGTGGCTAACATTGAAGCTGCACTCTGAGTCGGGTGCCACCGGTCGGGAGCGGCGCATTTGTCTCTCCACGTAGGGCCGCAGTTGACGCGTTGCCGTCCAGGTGCGGGAGGTCGGTCAGCGTGTGATTGGCTGACTTCTTATCACAGCCTTCTCGTCTCTTTCGTTCCCCACTGGTGTGCCGGCGCTGATCTTAGGCCGTAACAAATCGAAAACTTTGAAATGTGGTCTGAAGGTGGAACAATAATAATAATATAAGAAATGAAGAGCTACTCCGCAGAGTCGGCAAAGAAAGGAATATACGGACAACACTGACAATAAAAAGGGCTAGATGATAGGAGCTCTGTTAGGACATCAGGGAATAACTTCCGCTGGTACTAGAATGATCTGTTGTTGTTGTTGTCTTCAGTCCTGAGACTGGTTTGATGCAGCTCTCCATGCTACTCTATCCTGTGCAAGCTTCTTCATCTCCCAGTACCTACTGCAACCTACATCCTTCTGAATCTGCTTAGTGTATTCATCTCTTGGTCTCCCCCTACGATTTTTACCCTCCACGCTGCCTTCCAATAGTAAATTGGTGATCCCTTGATGCCTCAGGAAATGTCCTACCAACCGATCCCTTCTTCTGGTCAAGTTGTGCCACAAACTTCTCTTCTCCCCAATCCTATTCAATACTTCCTCATTAGTTATGTGATCTACCCATCTAATCTTCAGCATTCTTCTGTAGCACCACATTTCAAAAGCTTCTATTCTCTTCTTGTCCAAACTATTTACCGTCCATGTTTCACTTCCATACATGGCTACACTCCATACAAATACTTTCAGAAATGACTTCCTGACACTTAAATCTATACTCGATGTTAACAAATTTCTCTTCTTCAGAAACGCTTTCCTTGCCATTGCCAGTCTACATTTTATATCCTCTCTACTTCGACCATCATCAGTTATTTTGCTCCCCAAATAGCAAAACTCCTTTACTACTTTAAGTGTCTCATTTCCTAATCTAATACCCTCAGCATCACCCGACTTAATTCGACTACATTCCATTATCCTCGTTTTGCTTTTGTTGATGTTCATCTTATATCCTCCCTTCAAGACACCATCCATTCCGTTCAACTGCTCTTCCAAGTCCTTTGCTGTCTCTGACAGAATTACAATGCCATTGGCGAACCTCAAAGTTTTTATTTCTTCTCCATGGATTTTAATACCTACTCCAAATTTTTATAAAGACTAAAACTGCAGGTGAATAAGGGGTTGGAATACATTCACCAAGTAATTGAGGATGTAGAGTGTAAGTGCTACTCTGAGATGAAGAGGTTGACACAAGAGAACTGTGGTGTCACCGCCAGACACCACACTTGCTAGGTGGTAGCCTTTAAATCGGCCGCGGTCCGTTGGTATACGTCGGACCCGCGTGTCGCCACTATCAGTGATCGCAGGCCGAGCGCCGCCACACGGCAGGTCTAGTCTAGAGAGACTCCCTAGCAATCGCCCCAGTCGTACAGCCGACTTTGCTAGCGATGGTTCACTGTCTACATACGCTCTCATTTGCAGAGACGCCAGTTTAGCATAGCCTTCAGCTACGTCATTTGCTACGACCTAGCAAGGCGCCATGTTCAGTTACTATAATTACTTCAAGAATGTATTCTGAACAGATAATATTGTGAATCATGTCAAGAGCGACGTTCATCATTAATGGATTACAGTTAAGTATCAAACTAATTGCGTCCGCTTTCTGAATTCTCATTCCTTGTCATGTTCCAGACCTCATGTCAGTATAGTTCTTCCCTCCTCACGCCAGCCTGCGTGAGCTAAAACGCGTGCATTTCGGCCTCCACTCGTAACACGGTGTTGGCTCTTCTGCTAACACAAAAAGAACAATTCGTGGCAAACCGCACCATGCATTCAGGAGAATGATGACTCGGAAGAAGAAAAAAAGCGCTGGAAGTTTTGTACTATCAACACTGTCGTAGAGGCAAACAGTAACGCAGTCTTAATTCGGTGATATCACATGTTTGTTACTTGTAGCTTCTTGATCTCAGCGTCAAAGAGCTCTCCCATCCCATATCACGCACATGCGCAGTTCCGGGGAGAACAGAGCCTCGTGTTGTGGTCCGTCTAATGTTGTAGTACGTAGTGTCAGGACGTTCTCGAAACAAGAACAACGGAGTTGAACAAAATCTGCCATTCCACTGCATTCCCAAATCTGTGGCACTGGTACGGCAACCGTGGTGATGTTATAGAGAGAAGTCAGTTGTGGTTGCAGTAAAGAGGGGTTTATTGGTTCCTCACTTGTGACACGTTTCGCCTGTATTGAAAGGTATTTTCAGACAATCTAGGAAAAGTACTAAACCCAGTAGAGATATGATGGGCTTATACAAAAATTCTGAATCTACGAATTCACGTAAAAATTCTTTAATCCTATAACATAAACGTTACGGGTTCTAAATTCCATTAGGGGGAGGGGGGAGGGGATGGTAACAATACAGGTGAAGGGCGTCGCAAATGAAGAACTAATAAATCCCTATTTCTTACACGACTGAATTCTCTCTATGAAACTGACTGTGGCAGAGGACGTAGAGCACAACAATGTCATCAAGTCTTCAAGAGGCTCGAGGGGAATCTGCATTGTTTTACACAACAGTGGCAAAGGTGGGTAAAAGATTTCATCGAGGGACAGCAAATCTGGCAGACACTTTCAGCCAGGTCGTCCGCGTGTTAGTGAAAAAGTGTCTGCTGTCGTCGCATTATTCTACAGCGGTCGACGCCAAACGGTTCTTGATCTGGCCCCAGAGATAGCATTAGCGCATACGTTTCTGCTTCACTTCCTGTAGGAACGCCTTGGCTTGAGAAAACTTGCGTCACGGTTGGTTCCACTTGAGTTGACGAATATGCAGAAATGGATACAGTACGATGCTGCTCATAATGGCTTGAATGCTGTGAACGCGATGGTTAGTTGGTTGGTTGGTTGGTTGACTCAGCCGAGGGTACCATCCAGCGAAGTCATCGATCCCATTGGATGAGGTATGAGGAAGGAAGCCAGCCATTTGCCTGAAGCGAGTGCGGATGCTCGGACGCGGGTTTAAACCGCCGTCCTCCCGAATGCGGTGAACTTGATGGAGAGGCTTTCTACGCTGCAGCATTACTTTGCACGAGACGTGAGACAAATCGTACGAGCCACCCATGAATCGCCAACAAAACGAATGGCGTCATTACGGATCAACTCGACGATCGGAAGCTCATCAGCGCCCCAGCAATGTTAAAGTGTTTTTATTCTCGTGCGCGACTGTGGTCGTCTTGTCCAAATGTGCTAACGCAAGTTGTTCCCCAAAACGAGATCATCAATTCGCTGTATCAATGTTCATTTCTGGAACACAGCCTGCGACTTTCTGCAGAATTCACGAATTATTTTGCAGAATAATGGTCGGTTGCGTACAGTACTGATTCGGCGATCGACAGAGCTGAGACGTAATGCTCACCGCCCATCGTATTCCCAAGACTTTGGCCCTTGTGACTGCGACTTCATTCAAAGTTGAAGCATTCGCTTCAGAACTGTTACAGAAATTGATCTGGCTACAGATCGCTCCATTCAAACTATCAGCACAACTGTCGCGACTAAAGACACAATACGGCTTCCACATAGCCACAGCACAATGCTGGTGACTACAGGGTGAAGGTCAATAAAACTCTGAAACATGTACGACTTTTGCATCAGTTGGAAATAAATATTTGCCATTATTAAAGTTCCAGTCACAGTATTTAATTGGAAGTCGCAAGGGAGAAATAGGGGAACTGAATGTGAATAAATTTTACAGTAGAGAAATTTGAAAACCTTTAACACAGTGATTCATACATCAATATTCTATCCCTGAAACTTCTCTTTTTTTACATCAGTGCATACTTATTCCAGTAGTGATAATAGCTTAGTGATTACACGAGATTTTTGCAATAAATAAACGGCACTGAGACGTCCTTCTAAACCCGCAGGACAGGACAGGTAGTTTAAGTTGTGGAAAGGGGCCAGAATAAGCGGCTGTCAGTTACAGTCGAACATACAATCTTGTATTTGATCAAACATTACAAGAGCCAAGAAATTAAAAAAAAATATAGCTTCAGTTTTGGAACTTTATTAGCAGCTGAATGCGCCGTACAATCTCATGCCTTAAGGGCAAGACCACTTCAACTTAAAAACGGCTGAAAGCCAACAACTTAAAGCTCAACGAAAATAAAAAAAGTCTTATCTTAAAACAGTACCTTAATTAATCTGAAGACCCAAAGAATCTGACATTTTAGGAGCAAACAATTTAAATTCAAAATCGGCTGAAGGCTCAACACTTAAGACTCAATAACATAAATTTCAAAAATTCCAAATGCTTTACGTAAAACAGTTCTTAAATTAGGCTGAAGGTTGGTTGGTTGGTTTGTAAGTAGGAAGTAGGCTGTTTATATTTTCTTATTGGCAACGTTACGTAGCGCTCTGTATGAAAATCACTGGCTGTGCTGCGTGCAGCCTGTGGCTAGTTTGCATTGTTGTGTGCCATTCTAGTGTTGGGCAGCGGCAGCTGGATGTGAACAGAGCGTAGCGTTGCGCAGTTAGAGGCGAGCCGCCAGCAGTGGTGGATGTGTGGAAGGAAATGGCGGAGTTTTGAAATTACATATATTATGACTTTTGATGATATTAAGGTAAATACATTGTTTGTTCTCTATTAAAATCTTTCATTTGCTAACTATCCCTATCAGTAGTTAGTGCCTTCCGTAGTTTGAATCTTTTATTTAGCTGGCAGTAGTGGCGCTCGCTGTATTGCAGTAGTTCGAGTAATGAAGATTTTTGTGAGGTAAGTGATTTGTGAAAGGTATAGGTTAATGTTAGTCAGGGCCATTCTTTTGTAGGGATTTTTGAAAGTCAGATTGCGTTGCGCTAAAAAATATTGTGTGTTAGTTTAAGCACAGTCGTGTATAATTGTTGAAAGGGGACGTTTCAGGTTTAGTTTGTTTTTGGGAGAGGAGTCCAGACAGCGAGGTCATCGGTCTCATAGGATTACGGAAGGAAGTCGGCCGTGCCCTTTCAAAGGAACCATCCCGGCATTTGCCTCTAGCGATTTAGGAAAATCACGGGAAACCTAAATCAGGTTGGCCGGACGCGGGGTTGAACCGTCGTCCTCCCGAATGCGAGTCCAGTGTGCTAACCACTGCGCCACCAAGCTCTGTTTAGGCTGAAGGCCCAAACCATCTAACATCTTAACAGCAGAACAACTTTAATGCCAAATCGGCTGAAGGCCCCAAGAATCTGACACCTTAAGAGAAAAACAAATTCAAAATCGGCTGAAGGCCCAACACTTAAGACTCAATATCATTAATTTTAAAAATGCCACAGGCTTCACGTAAACAGTTCTTAAATTAGGCTGAAGGCCCAAACCATCTGACGCCTTAAGGGCAAAACAACCTTAATCTAAAAATCGGCTAGAAGCCATACAAGTATAAACAAAAAGAACAAACAAGAAAAGGCAATACAGCCAAGGGTGTTCAGAAGTTCCGAGGGTCGGCCTGAAATTCAAACACTAAAGCTCGCTTAAGAGAGACAGGCAGTCAATGGACCATCGACAAGCTAACCTCCGCTTCACCCGATCAGCACACAACCGGGGGTTCAATGGAACAACGTAGAAGGTATGGGCGCCCACAACCAATCATACATTGAGCTGTCAAACTACACACCATGCTGAACAGCGACAACACGATGAGGAAAATACACTGCCTGAATTTACGTCAACGGCCTGGACAGGTAACCGGAACGTTAACAGTCACAAGGCAGAAGATTCGGCTGGTGCACATCAATTCAAATAACCAAGTACAGTTAAACTCCACCGGAGGGTGGCTAAAATTTGCCAACTTCAAAACACACGTTGTTGCTCGTGGGAATATCCCAACAGCCGACAGTGTGAACAGTCGTGACTTGCTGGTAGAGTAAGTCAAAAACTCAACTTTCATGTCCAGGATCGGTGAGCCACGAACCTCGTAGCAATGGTAACAGCACCACACACTCCGACACCGCGTAGAGGCCGCCAGCGGGCCCCGGTAAAATACGCGCTGTGGAGATTTCCTCGCTGCTCCACGCCAACCGACCAACTGCCCAGGCCCGGAAACGGTGAAAGGACCAAGTATACGTCGGCCGATGAGACGACCAACCGAACGACCAACCAACGTTTGTCCCGCTCCATTCTCCCTCCGTCGGACAGTTCACGTGTGTGGCCAGCGGTCGGCGAGCACTGCCTGTCAAGCCTCACCGGCGCTCCGTCGCCGACTTCACTGCCGCTGCGTCCGGACTGCACTGCTGTTCCAACCATGGAGGTAAGAATAGAGGGAGACGCCGTGACGTCACAGCTGTGAAGCTATGTGAAGCCGAGGGTAGCCATCTCAATCCGACCAAAACATTGCTGCTGTAAGCTTGTGTGCATAGGCTTGTCGCTCGCTTTTGGAAAGACTTTGCGCTATTATGGTGACTTGTGTGGTGTTCCGATGTGCGAATCGTTCTGATTGTGATGCGAAATCGAAGGGAATAACATTTCATGTGTAAGTTGTCTCGTTAAGTGTGATTTTACAACTTCATTGTGAATGAACGTGTGCTACATCGGTACTTGTACTATAGCGTGTTTTTCTCCTGTATGATTCTAGATTTCCTAAAAATGAAAGTCGGAAAGCTCTGTGGGAGAATGCCGTGAGCGTGCGTCTAAATGGAGCACTATATGTTCTCAGCATTTCCGAAAAGAGGACATAGACCGAACTTCCCTTTCAACAGTAAGGCTCCGAGAAAATGCTGTACCATCAGTTTTCCCTACACACCCAAAACATTTGCAAAAGGTATGTCAATTCAAAGAATTAAATTCTTAGTTTTCAAGTTCACGTTTCAGTATAATACGTACGTATCGTCGATAATCGAAGTGTTGAGTAACTCACTTTGTCTTCATCATGTACCAAATTAAAAGCTAACACTGCATTAACTGGCGTAAAGTATAGGCCTAAACAGGACCCTGTGTAGAGTTGCCATTCTATGTACCGTATTTCAGTAAATATTGGTGGTAATGAACAGTGTTTCCCAGTAGTGTAACGTAACTGAAATGTCCCAGTACGTATTACAAACAAGATGTATTTATGGGGCTTTGGAGGGAGGGTATAGCTAACTTAGTTTTCAGTTTCTATTATTTAGTTTGTGATACACGTTTATTACTGAATTAACAAAATTGTATCGTTTACATTGAAGGCTAGCTATTCGTAATATTACATTAAAAAGTATTTTAAATCAGAAGAAACGCGGGATTTCGCCTTTACGAGATTTTATTTTAAACAAAAACTATGAAACAACCAATCTGATGACGTTACATGCGTATATGGTGCAACTAGCGACTGTAATACACGCAGCGCTATAGCACACTGGCAGTGTTTTGGTCAGAGTGTCATGGCAGCGAGCCACGCCCCCATGGCTTCAAAACGTAGTACGGCTGGGATACGTAGCGCCATCTCCCCTTATTCTTACCTCCATGGTTCCAACTGACTGCCAGGCAGACGACGACCCGTAAGTACTATGGGTCACTCCAGAGATGGTACGACAGCGCACTTATCGATACGCGCTGCTGCTGCAGCTCACCGGCAAGTAAGGCAGGAAGTTAGTGAGGCCAGTAAATGGAATAAGAAAACGAGGCGGCAGAACCGTAATAGAAGATGACAAACAATAAATGGGATAACCGTGAGCCGTGCACTGCTCAGGCACATCGGAAACCAGTGTCACAGCAAGATGCGAAAATAAGGTGCCATGGAAAGCTGTCCAAGGGGTGTTTCTCCCCACTCGGCACAGCACACAGAAAAACATACCGCGTGTTTCAACTGGCAAATTTTGCCTCACCGTGCATTGCGATTCTGACGGGATGACGTAATTTTCAAGGTGAGACATTTCCTGGTTCGCCAAAATGCAGACTACTACAACCGAAGTCTCGAACCTGTAGGAACAATTTGTCGCAATGAAGCACCATCAGCAAGAAATTTGGTGGGAGTTGGTGTGTTTCGAGGGAAAAACTAAAAGTCTATAAAAATTCCTCATTTTAGTTCGCTGATTGTAATGTACCCCGAATCGACGTTTAAATTTCCTCCAACCTCCTAATTCTCTCTGCCTTCTGCATGCAAAATCACTTTTGTCCTCTGGCTCTCTGTTTCAGAAAGAACGCTGTCACTTTAACGGTGCGTTTCCTGGAGCTCTGACGATTTCTTATTTAATGTTTTAAACACATTTCGGCAACCGTCCGAGTCGCCATCTTCAGGTGCTGCGAGTATTGCTTTTGTGTGTACTCGCCGACTGGACTCCCCGCAGACTGTGAACCAATGTTGGTCTGAGTTCGATTCCGGGCGCGCATTACGGCCACTACTTCCTTCAGTGTTCTTTTGTTTTTCAGTGAACACACTGACATTCTTTGAAAGGCAAACTCTCTCAGTACTTCCCAGCTCTGATGCATTTGATAACCGGTGAGATTTCAGTATGCTGAGTACTAGACCCCAAGCCTTCTTTCAATAGAAACCTGTATCCCTGTTCATCAGGTGTTCTGACATCTTTATTTCGACAGTCTCCTTAATTAAAGAATTTGCCGGCCGCGGTGGTCTAGCGGTTCAGGCGCTCAGTCCGGAACCGCCAAACTGCTGCGGTCGCAGGTTCGAATCCTGCCTCGGGCCTCGATGTGTGTGATGTCCTTAGGTTAGTTAGGTTTAAGTAGTTCTAAGTTCTAGGGGACTGATGACCACAGACGTTAAGTCCCATAGTGCTCAGAGCCATTTGAACTAGTTGAACCTTAATTACGCTATCTCAGGAACTTGGCGCTTATACCACGCTTCGGGTCTCCTCGTACCTCATTTCTACATCTATACTCAGAAAATGCCTGTGAAGTGCATGGCAAATGGTAAGTTTCACCCTACCAGTTATTAGGGTTTCTTCCCGTTCCATTCAAGTATGGAAAGCGGGAAGAATGATTGTTGGAATGCATCTACGCATGCAGTAATTATTCTAATCTTATCCTCATGATCCCTATGTGAGCGACACTTTAGGGGTTGCAGCATATTCTTGAATCATCACTTATAGCCCATTTTTCAAACTATGGTCATAGACTTTCTCGGAATAATTTTCGTCATCTTCGAGAGTGTGCCAGTTAAGCTCCTTCAGTATCTCTGTGACACTCTCCCACGGATCATACAAACCTGTGACCACTCGTGCTATCCTTCCCTGTGTACATTCAATATCTCCTGTTACTCCTAACTGTTATCGGAGACGTAGATCGTCTTTGACATTACGAAAAACATATTGTATCAAACGGTTCAAATGGCTCTGAGCACTATGGGACTTAACATCTGAGGTCATCAGTCACCTAGAACTTAGAACTACTTAAACCTAACTAACCTAAGGACATTACACAAATCCATGCCCGAGGCAGGATTCGAACCTGCGCCCGTAGCGGTCCCGCGTTTCCAGACTTTAGCGCCTAGAACCTCTTGGCCCTTGCCGTATCCTTGCTGACGGGAGCGAAGGGTACTGAATTCTCACAGCAGTCTGCCGATTGGCCTGCATAAAGCGTCTCTGTTCCAGTTTCGACTTCTTTCTCAGGCGTTTTTCATTTTTACTGACACGTCCACTAAATCTGACGATCTGAGAATTCATTCTATTGTAAACCCTCGTCGCCAGTTTTGTAACAGCCTCGCCGCTCCTGCTGTGGAAGCTGAGTAGCCATTGTTATTATAGCAAGCAGAGTTTGTGAGTTCCTGAAACGGCTTCCGGTGCAGTACACCGCTAAGACAATTTCTCCCTGCCGCTACTACACAGGTAAGCCCCAGGTTCAGGTAACAGGACAGCAGAACTAAGGTTCTACAACAATCCAACAAATTAGTAACAAAGTCACACAAATGAGTTAAAACGGTTTACTTATCTTTGTGACTTGTCGAATAATGAAGTGTACAAAACTGCATGTAATACACTCCTGGAAATGGAAAAAAGAACACATTGACACCGGTGTGTCAGACCCACCATACTTGCTCCGGACACTGCGAGAGGGCTGTACAAGCAATGATCACACGCACGGCACAGCGGACACACCAGGAACCGCGGTGTTGGCCGTCGAATGGCGCTAGCTGCGCAGCATTTGTGCACCGCCGCCGTCAGTGTCAGCCAGTTTGCCGTGGCATACGGAGCTCCATCGCAGTCTTTAACACTGGTAGCATGCCGCGACAGCGTGGACGTGAACCATATGTGTAGTTGACGGACTTTGAGCGAGGGCGTATAGTGGGCATGCGGGAGGCCGGGTGGACGTACCGCCGAATTGCTCAACACGTGGGGCGTGAGGTCTCCACAGTACATCGATGTTGTCGCCAGTGGTCGGCGGAAGGTGCACGTGCCCGTCGACCTGGGACCGGACCGCAGCGACGCACGGATGCACGCCAAGACCGTAGGATCCTACACAGTGCCGTAGGGGACCGCACCGCCACTTCCCAGCAAATTAGGGACACTGTTGCTCCTGGGGTATCGGCGAGGACCATTCGCAACCGTCTCCATGAAGCTGGGCTACGGTCCCGCACACCGTTAGGCCGTCTTCCGCTCACGCCCCAACATCGTGCAGCCCGCCTCCAGTGGTGTCGCGACAGGCGTGAATGGAGGGACGAATGGAGACGTGTCGTCTTCAGCGATGAGAGTCGCTTCTGCCTTGGTGCCAATGATGGTCGTATGCGTGTTTGGCGCCGTGCAGGTGAGCGCCACAATCAGGACTGCATACGACCGAGGCACACAGGGCCAAACACCCGGCATCATGGTGTGGGGAGCGATCTCCTACACTGGCCGTACACCACTGGTGATCGTCGAGGGGACACTGAATAGTGCACGGTACATCCAAACCGTCATCGAACCCATCGTTCTACCATTCCTAGACCGGCAAGGGAATTTGCTGTTCCAACAGGACAATGCACGTCCGCATGTATCCCGTGCCACCCAACGTGCTCTAGAAGGTGTAAGTCAACTACCCTGGCCAGCAAGATCTCCGGATCTGTCCCCCATTGAGCATGTTTGGGACTGGATGAAGCGTCGTCTCACGCGGTCTGCACGTCCAGCACGAACGCTGGTCCAACTGAGGCGCCAGGTGGAAATGGCATGGCAAGCCGTTCCACAGGACTACATCCAGCATCTCTACGATCGTCTCCATGGGAGAATAGCAGCCTGCATTGCTGCGAAAGGTGGATATACACTGTACTAGTGCCGACATTGTGCATGCTCTGTTGCCTGTGTCTATGTGCCTGTGGTTCTGTCAGTGTGATCATGTGATGTATCTGACCCCTTCATTGTCCCCTTCCTGGGACAATGAATTCACGGTGTTCTTATTTCAATTTCCAGGAGCGTATAACACAAATAGCTCCTCAATGGCTAAGGGCAAATAATCTTAGATAAAATTCACCGTACACAGCAATTTCAATTTACAACAACCGTCTGTTCACTTCTAAGAGTTCACTAAACGACGTTCGCTCTCTAAGTGAGCCCTGGATGATCATCTACAGGATGGTCCACTGATCGTAACCGGGCCAAATATATCACGAAATAAGCATCAAACGAAAAAACTACAAAGAACGAAACTCGTCTAGTTTGAAGGGGGAAACCAGATGACGCTATGGTTGGCCCGCTAGATGGCGCTGCCATAGGTCAAACGGATATCAACTGCGTTTTTTAAAACAGGCATCCCCATTTTTTATTACATATTCGTGTAGTACGTAAAGAAATATGAACGTTTTAGTTGGACTACTTTTTCGCTTTGTTATAGATGGCGCTGTAATAGTCAAAAACCGATAAGTACGTGGTATCACGCAATATTCCACCTGTTCGGACGGTATTTGCTTCGTGATACATTACCCGTGTTAAAATGGACCGTTTTCCAATTGCGGAAAAGGTCGATATCGCGTTGAGGTATGGCTACTGTCATCAAAATGCCCCACGGGCGAATACTGCTCGGTATCCTGGACGACATCATCCAAGTGTCCGGACCGTTCGCACATAGTTACGTTATTTAAGGAAACAGGAATTGTTCAGTCACATGTGAAACGTCAACCACGACCTGCTACAAATGAAGATGCCCAAGTAGGTGTTTTAGCTGCTGTCGCGGCTAATCCGCACATCAGTAGCAGACGAACTGCGCGAAAATCGGGAATCTCAAAAACGACGGTATTGAGAATGCTATATCAACATCGATTGCTCACGTACCATATTTATATGCACAAGGAATTGCATGGCGACGACTTTGAACGTCGTGTACAGTTCTGCCACTGGGCACAAGAGAAATTACGGGACGATGACATATTTTTTTCACGCGTTCTATTTAGCGACGAAGCGTCATTCACCAACAGCGGAATATTAGTGACCTTGGCGGGTTAATGTATGGTGCCGCATTATGGGAGAAAGGATAATTGCCACCCATTTTATCCATGGCAGTCTAAATGGTGCAATGCATGCAGATTTCCTACGTAATGTTCTACCGATGTTACTACAAGAGGTTTCACTGCATTACAGAATGGCGATGTACTTCCAATATGATGGACATCCAGCACACAGCTCGAAGCACCATACCATGGCCCGCACGTTCACCGGATCTGACGTCCCAGGATTTCTTTCTGTGGGGGAAAGTTGAAGGATATTTGCAATCGTGATGCACCGACAACGCCTGGCAACGTGCGTCAGCGCATTGTCAATGCATGTGCGAACATTACGGAAGGCAAACTACTCGCTGTTGAGAGGAATGTCGTTACACGTGCTGCCAAATGCTTTGAGATTGACGGACATCATTTTGAGCATGTATCGCATTAATGTGGTATTTACAGGTAATCACGCTGTAACAGCAGGCGTTCTCAGAAATGATAAGTTCACAAAGGTACATATATCACATTGGAACAACCGAAATAAAATTTTCAAACGTACCTACGTTCTGTATTTTAATTTAAAAAACCTACCTGTTACCAACTGTTCGTCTAAAATTATGAGCCATATGTTTGTGACTATTACAGCGCCATCTGTCACAAAGCGAAAAAAGTGATCCAACTAAAACATTCATATTTCTTTACGTACTACACGAATATGTAATAAAAAAATGGTGGTTCCTGTTTTAAAAAACGCAGTTGACATCCGTTTGACCTATTGCAGCGGAATCTAGCGGGCCAACCATAGCGCCATCTAGTTACCCCCTTCAAGCTAGACAAGTTTCGTTTTTTGTAGTTTTTCCGCTTGGCGCTTATTTCGTGAGATATTTGGCCCAGTCACGGTCAATGGACCACCCTGCATAATCAAGCTGGCAAGAGCTACTCTTCTACCTTCCGAGTAGGCTTCTGTCCGTCGTCGTCCCGTCACTGACGGATTGTACTCGGCCGGCAATTGGCCGAGGCGAAGTCGATATTTTCATCATCAGCGCCGCCCGTGGCGCTGGTGGAACTCTAGCAAGTGGCGAGTGTCTATGGCACTGGATCGCATCTGGTGCTTTTACCCTCGCTATGTTTGTTTCGGACGACACATCACATTCGTTGTATGTGGGCGAAACAACAGTCCAGCTGTATCCCAGTCAGCGAGTACACGTAACAGCAAAACTCGCAGCAGGTGGGGAACACGACTTGTCAGGTCTTCGAGGTATTGCCTATGAAGTAGAAACAACAACTCAGTTGTCTACCCGGAAGTACGACGACAAAATTTGATAGCACGGCGGTTAGAGTTTTGTAGTGGCAGTGTGGATTAGGGTAACGGGTTTGCAGGGAGCAGCCGGCAAGGAGACGCACGACCCGGGGCAGCGCGCCAGGGCCATCATTCTGCGCGGCGGCGGGTCGTGTCCCGCCACGCCCCGTTCATAAGCCGGCCGCTACCAGTTACCAGCTACCAGGCACCGTGCCCCTGGTACCTGCAGCTGGGCCCGCGTTATTACCCAGCGCCGCCCACGGCCTAATGGACGGCCGGGACGCGGCGCGCTGCCGGCCGCTTCGACCACGACCGCTTCTCCCACGTCAGGGGACCACCGGCAGAACAGTGTTCGTACCCGTTTCTCCTCTCCAGACCGTACCACGTGAACCGCAGTGCTCGCATCTCGCCACAGAGGCTGGACGGGATAAAATGTTACGATGCCGGCGCTCACTTAAGGGGCTCCGGAAAGGCTCAAAATCATAAAAAGTTCAATTTTTACTTTTTTGCGTTTTCTGAATCTGCAGACTATTACCTTTTAATAGATGTATAATTTATTCAATTCCGAAGACTACAACTATTTTTAATTTTTTTTTTGAAATGTGTTCTACATGGGCGTGACCCACTGTGGCGCTGTTGAACTGCTGTCAAATGGTGTTATTATTAACGTCCGTGTTCATCAGGTACATTTTAGTGATGTGAGATAAAGTATGTGTTGTGGCTAACCTGTGATGGTTCAATATATATCGCTGGTGTGATTGTCGATTGTTTCATGTTTATTTACTCTGTCGTTATCTCGAAAATATTCGTAATTAATTCTGTTTCTTGAGTCTCTGTTTTGTTGAAGTATAATAATGAGTAAAAGTACAGTTATTAGAAATCCTCTGAAGGCTTTTAAGAAAATGAGAAATGTTGGAAAGCCAAAGGTATGTGTTATTACTGTAAATAATAACATTCTAACATGGTACGAGCGATGCTTGCTTTAGGCAAGGAACGCCTTCGGGCTGCAGACAGGGCTGTAAAGAGTCTAGAAATACATGCAAGAGTAAACAGGAGGAGGAACAAGAGGAAGCTGGAGGAGGAGTTTGCAGAGGATGAAGATAATCCATCCTATGGACCTGGAATGCACTAAAAAGTTAATCCAATCTTTGTCGCTCGATTCCCAAAACTTTTATTTTCTCATACTAATTACATGTTTTCTAAGGATCTTCCAAACATATTTGTTTCAAACTTTCAGTAAATGTTACACAGTACCTTCTGCATAATTTAACACAGCCTTTTTCCAAAAAACTGTATATTTTTGAATATATAAATAAAAAATTGCAAAAAAATGTTGTGAATTTCTCATTACAATTGAAAAAAATCATCTTTAATAACTGAACTAAAATTTTGTAAAATCGCTGTGTTAAGTTGTAGCCCATATTCCAATAAATAATCTGTAAAAAGTTCAACTTCCTACCTCAAATACTTTGTGAGGAAAGATGTAATTTATAAGCGTTATTTTAACATTGCAAGTATAGGGCGTTCCGGAGCCCCTTAAGTGGCCTCTAGGTGGTCGATATTATTGCACAGTATTTTCTGACGCGCAGTAATACTGAACGTCTAGGGCTGAGAATGAGACGTTACACAATAATACTTAGCACATTAAAAATTTTTGAAATACAGGTTACTTCACAGTGTTTTAACGATTTCAAGTTTGAATAACTCAGAAACTCATCGCAAAACAACGTTGAAAATTTTACAGAATGTGGTTTTCACTCTGCAGCGGAGTGTGCGCTGATATGAAACTTCCTGGCAGATTAAAAGTGTGTGCCGGACCGAGACTCGAACTCGGGACCTTTTCCTTTCGCGGGCAAGTGCTCTACCATCTGAGCTACCCAAACACGGACGGGGTGTGAATCGTATTTGGGTAGCTCAGATGGGAGAGCACTTGCCCGCGAAAGGCAAAGGTCTCGAGTTCGAGTCACGCTCCACCACACAGTTTTAATCTGCCAGGAAGTTTCGGTACATAGTTTATTCAAGTTTACTTACGAAACCCTACCTCGCACAAACGACGACCATTCGCAACTATACAATACTCGCGCCGTTTCACCCACATTTTGAACGCATCTTTCATATCTGCTGGAAGTTGCACGGAAGTTTATTACCCAAGACAATACTGTTCGACGAGCAAGAACTGGATTTCGCGGTTTAATCTTGAAATGATTACGAAAGGCACGGTGTTCGCGAACCACAGAATCGCCGTAGCGAAAATGTTACTCCGCCACGAACCATGCGGTTGCTCTAACAGGACATGGTTACTGACCTGTTTATGGAATGAAACTTGACACTCCTCTCTAGTAATAGACGTCGCCATCGTATCAGTATCTTGTTTTTAGAGCGCGTTATTCAAATTGTAAATCGTCAAGAAATTGTCAGACAAGCTGTATAAATCATTGGCGACTCTGTGGCATGTTACGTACAAAAACAGAAATGTTGTGACTGAATCGTATGATTTGTTGTTCGGAAAAAGTAACGAACAGTTACTAAGGTGAAAGTTGTATATCCTTTTTTTTAAAACGAATTGATGCAAAGTTGTGAGTAAAAGTATGTATAGATATTTATACATTGCTTAAACGAATGTAATCACTTAGGGAACGTATTATTGCGTGATAGGTTTCTGTAACTATGATTCAGATACTTCAAAGTGGAACCAAACTTGCAAATTTCAAGTCTTTGAAATAATTCGCAGTGGCGAGCTATCGTAGGGTCATACATAGGGACATGGTAGAATTCTGTCTCTCATCGTATCAGTTGGGTTTTTGATAATGGGGATATGGATGTCTGGAGAAATGTATCTAGGAGGAGGAGGGGTAAGACTAAAATTCCCCCCATCTAAACTTGCAATTTCTGATACAAAAGAGTTGGTCTATTTCGACACGTGTCAACCCACAAGAACAAGATTTTGTAGATGGCAAAGAAAGCTTTTTACAGCTCAGAGAATTAATGGTTATACACTCAGTTTTGTATCATGGTTAAATTACTTTGATACTTAAAATCAACAAACAAGTAATTATACAGTACTCATAATAATCCATAGAATTATCTCTCAGCAATCAGACACAGTTGGCTAAACGAGAAGTTTACATGACAATAACGATAAAATCACTGTACTCCATATTCCAAGAGGTAGGTAACTGCCTGTGTATACCTTTGCCCATGCATGTAGACATTCATTTTCAGTAATGTATCAGAGCTTGAACCATCAACAAACAAAATGTTATGATAATCTTTTTTGTCTTTCAAGCTTGGCTCTAGCAGTAAATTTTCGTGTGTGATCTTTGATGCTCCTTGAACAATTTTTCATCCACCTCCTTTTTTGCTTGCAACAATGTTCAGCAATTACCACAGCAGCAGTGTCTTTGTCATCCACCATTTCATACCACAATATTATTTAACAATGGTACTGCACAATAATATGACCAGTCTCATGGGAACGTCAGTAATGTTGTACAGTGTTACTGCGGAATCTTATTGAAGTCTAGGGGAAACTTTACAACATCCTGTCACGGTCGCCATTTTCGTAAACACAAGGCGAAGCTACTGATAAATGCTCCATGATATCAGTGTTATCAAATAGTTCAAATGGCTCTGAGCACTATGGGACTTAACATCTGAGGTCACCAGTCCTCTAGAACGTAGAACTACTTAAACCTAACTAAGGACATCACACACATCCACGCCCGAGGCAGGATTCGAAACTGCGACCGTAGCGGTCGCGCGGTTCCAGACTGTAGCGCCTAGAACCACTCGGCCACTTAGGCAGGCTCAGTGTTATCCACTACAGAATAGTTACCATTAGATACTATGAACTTCTGGTAGCGTTTTTTCCAATCGTCAAAACTCTTCTGGATTTCAATTTTTGGTACAACTTTTAGCACTCTCCGTGATGCGTTTCTAATTACACCTTCACTTATAAAACGACAGCCCTTTAAAACTTTCTTTCATTTGAAGATGGAAAAAGGTGAATTTGGCTACATATGGCGAATATGGAGTCTCCAGCACCATTATAGCAATGTATTTGGACATAAGTTTGCAAAGAAGCAACAACGTACGAGCAGGTGCAGCGTCGTCACACAAATATCATGGACTGTTGCGCCACAAATACGAGCAGGTTGTTTACGGACTGATTCAATAAAGCGGTTATGATCTGTAAGTTGTACTCCTTACAGATCGTTCGTCTTTGAGAGCAGAAATCATGGTGTACTATGATGTTAAAATGGAAAAATACCTTCATATTTGACGGTACTCGTCGAGCTTATTCCGATGTTTGGGATCCAGAATGCTTCCACTGAGACGATTGAGTCTTTGATGCCACGTAATATCTGTGTACTCATGTTACGTCATCTGTTATGACCCGTTTCAGTGGTTGTGCATTGCCGTTGGTTTCACCTAGCGAGTCCTGAGCAGTTTACTTTCGCGACTAATTTTGTTAGATATTCAACAACTTGAGAACAAATTTTGCTGTTATAAGATTCATGCCCAAAAGACTCAATATTTCACGAGATGAGCGAAGTAATATCTCAACATCATGAGCGACTTATCTGATAGTGACTGTTCATAACTGTTTCCTTCAGTTTTTGCACGATTTCGTCAGTTTCCGAGACCCTGGCGTGTCCAGGGCGGCTGACATCTTCAACGTCTTCGCGGCGTTTTCGAAAAGCCTACATTACCCGTATACACCAGTTTTAGCCATAGAAGACTCGCAAGAAATAGTATTTAACTTTTCTAAAATTTCACTGCACTTTACTGCGTTCTTATATCAAAAATTATACAGATCCTCTGATCCGTTTTAATACAAAGTAAGCAGCCAACGTACTACCAAAATACGTGTAACCTTCCTGACAGCTGGCAACATACTAATTATCCAATATGACCAATATTGTGTAGGGACTTTTCAGGCTTGTTTATTAAAACAGTCAAGAAACAACTGTACGAATCGGAGTAATACAATACGTGAAATTACAAAATTGGCGTTTCTTTTTGAACACACCTCGTGAGGTGAATATTAGGATCCCCATTATTTGTTTTGTAGAAACTCTTAAAACATTCACGCTACCTTCAACATATTTGCTTACAGAACGTTTTCGTGGTTCCATATTACTGTACACTGTAGCATAATTTGTGTTTACAGTGTAATTTGGTTATTAGGGTCACACAGGCAGATGTTAACACAAGGGCCGTAGAGTTCTTTTTCTTTTTGTACAATACTTGTAGCAATCTCAACTAGTAGCTACACTGCAAGGTTCATTCAAGCAAAGCAGTGGCCGAACAAAAGAAAATATCTCATTAAATGAATGCTTTTAAACTGTCGCCGGTTAAATTATGAAGTATGGGAGATATTCATAGTTTATCGGTCACCACCTCAATAAAAATAAAGTTAGATAATTAATTTTCCGTTAGTTTGTAGGTACCTGTGTACTGTCCTGATAGTAATCGCGGCACTACAGTACCGTAGCGCACCGCTACAGAAGACAAAGCATAATGACGCTGGTCATTGATAGAACGGAGGCGTACGGCAGCATTCTCTAGCGGCGTGCTAGGGTACTGCAACGCTGCGATTTCCGTCGGGGCTGTGGGCAGGTATCTATAAAATAACGGAAAATTAATTACCTAAATTTACTTTTACTGAGGTGATCATTAATACTGGTTCAAATGGCTCTGAGCGCTATGGGACATCTGAGGTTAACAGTCCCCTAGAACTTAGAACAACTTAACCCTAACCTAAGGACATCACACACATCCATGCCCGAGGCAGGATTCTAACCTGCGACCATAGCGGTCGCACGGTTCCAGACTGAAGCGCCGAGAACAGCTCGGTCGCAGCAGCCGGCGATCATTAATACTCTATGACTCTATGTATACCTCTCGTAACGAAAACTACAGTAGTAACTAAGTAGTTTTAAACGTGCACCTTCCAATAGATTGTGAAATAAATGTAAATGAACTTTTAAGTAAAATTAACTTGTCGTGAACAGACAGATATTAAGAGAACCAGAACAGTATGATCAGGGCAATTAAAAGGGACCCACCATGATCGTTTCAGGAAACCGTCCCGACACTCGTATCGAGTGACCTGTGAAAAATACAGAGAACCTGTATGGGGGCTACGGTGTGGGATTCGAACTCTATACGAATACGAGTCCAGTGCCTCAAGCTCTGGCCCACATACGTCACGTCCATTGCTGTTGCTATCACTGTGTAAACATTCACGATTTCCGGTATTTCTGTGTGGATATATTTTAATGGTTCAAATGGTTCAAACGGCTCTGAGCACTATGGGACTTAACATCTTAGGTCATCAGTCCCCTAGAACTTAGTACTCGGGTTCTCGGGTTCGATTCCCGGCGGGGTCAGGGATTTTCTCTGCCTCGTGATGACTGGGTGTTGTGTGATGTCCTTAGGTTAGTTAGGTTTAAGTAGTTCTAAGTTCTAGGGGACTGATGACCATAGATGTTAAGTCCCATAGAGGTCAGAGCCATTTGAACCATTTTTTGAACTTGGAACTACTTAAACCTAACTAACCTAAGGACACCACACACATTCATGCCCGAGGCAAGATTCGAACCTGCGACCGTAGCAGTCCCGCGGCTCCGGACTGCAGCTACATTTTAATCTGCAGACTTCCACAAAGGAATTATAATACTACCCTCCTTCACAAGGTCGCCATCAGCGAAAATTAATTCCAGGGATACAAATTTCGTAGAATACTGGAATGTAAAAGAGCCCTATAGAAAATCATTTAAAATATTGTAGATAATCAGGGCTGTTGTAACTGAACAATGTGACACAAAGTGAGTTTTACCGTGCATGAAACATGTACTATGGATTTTAGTCTGGACTGAAGTCTTTCGACAGGTTACAGTATCTGCTTTTATAGACATATGGGAAGTTTTCTTTTCTCTCTATGTGCCTAACGATGAAATTCCACCCTATCAGGAAGACATATGATCTACACGTGAATGGATGTTGAGACTCATTTTTTTTCCTTTTTTTTCCATTTTCTTGCGTCCAGCGATGTGAGTACTCACTTACGAATGCAAAAACATCGCATAGTGAGTTTTAGTACTATATGGAGTGATATTGGTTTGCGGCGCTGTTATGTTGATACTATTTGATGGAGGTTCTTTAAAATGTCACAGAAGAAGTTATGTAGTCCCGTTAGAGAAAAATGAAGTCGATGTCATATTTAGACGACTATAAACGAAAAAGAAATACTTGTGATCGTAAATTCGCCATATTGTCCGCAATAACTTAGCGAAAACCGCACGTCGATGTATTTATTCATTTTGGATATATTGCGGTGGCATTTCTCAGCTGCCTCGGCCTTTATGTATGTATAAACAGAACGATATTGACTGCTAACAAATCACTTATTGCATTGGCAAACAATAACTGATAGCCGATATCCAGTGGTTCCGTACGTAGCGGCGATGCGGTTCGCGGTTACATTTGCGAACTCGTGCACTCGCTCTCCTTTCTATGCAGGGCGGATCCAAAGGGACATACAAACCCTGCGTCGTGCGTCACAGCACGTTACACTACATGTCTTACAGGTACCAGTGACCGCCTCCGACAGGGAATAATTTTTAACTGCGCTTTTAAATACATGCAAGCTCTCGATAACACACGACAAAGTTAAGACCTTCAGTGGGTACCTTTTTATTGACACATTGCTTTCCCGTGGGTTCTGCCTGGAGCCGGGCTGTCGCGATGTGCACTGATCAGCCAAAACATGATGAACACCTGCTTTATGCCATACCTTGTTTGTCCGTCTTTGGAACGAAATACATCACTGATTCTGCGTATCAGGAACGCGACAGTTCCACATCTGGAACGACTATTTCTGGTACGCAAATAGGGTGCACACTGGATTCCTTCGCCTCCTTGGCAGCCATATCCCTAAGGTACTCCACTACAAGCCTGATGTTGGAGCTCCCAGCTACCAGTAGACGCACCTCCGTGAACACACAGACGCGTTCCGAATGGCTTCCTCTGGAACATTGCGAGCCACTTCATCTGGTTCAGAAACTTTATCAGTCACAGATAGCGCCCAAAACCTCTTCGACACACGAACAAAGGCGGCCCTCCAATAGAGCCCCGCCAAAGTCTTTCACTGCCTGCCTTTCCTTGGAGCGACCTACCACTGGACGACGGGATGAGGAGTCAACTTCGTTGCTGGCAGTGCCCGAGGCGACCATAGTAGTGGACCGATTGAGGGGGACGGGGGGGGGGGACATGGTATGGGCTGGGTGTCCCCTGAATCCAAGTCCAGCCTCCAAAAGCATCGCTCATTGGTAACAACGCCGCCTGGAGCTGTTTGCAAAGAGTCACCAACTTAGCAAACACAGTCCATATCCATACCAAATAAGGAAAACTGTACACTACACAGTTTTGGGGCGCATATGGCTGCGACAAAGCACTCAGTCACGAATATTGAAAACAATTTAGAAATCCTGCATAGAGCTCATAAGGGGCGGTTTCTTAACATTTTGGAAGAGATCGAAACATACACCCACAAAAATAAAGATCCGGATTTAATCTTCAACGAACAAAACGAATTCAATCATAACGCCTATTTTAGCATTTATGACGACCTACTAAGATGACAACTGTTGCGTGTGGAGATCCAGGCCGAGGGATGAGAGATGGTGCGCGGTGGAGAAGCCGGAAGACGCGTGCAGCGCCTGGCGTCGTTGACGGGGCCCTCCAGTGCGGCCCTCTTGCCCGCGGCGATGGACATCAGACGACTGAGCGCACCGCGGCACAACACCAAAATGGCGGGAACCACGGAAGCAGACCGTAGAGGAAAACAAGTTCACACCAGCACCATAGATATATAAATCGCCCTATGCTTTTAGATCGTATAAAAATGATAATTTTACTGTTTTTTAATCCTGACAAGTACAGATTTTGACATCTACATATTTTAACCAAATATTTTTAATATAAAAAAGATCTACTGAATACAGTATGTACAAATGGAATGTAACAAATGTACCAGATGCCACCTGTCGGTTATAGTGTTATAATTAATATAAATGACGTGCACTCTGCCAACCAAATTTATGTGATGTAGCATGTGAAAGTTGCTGGATTTGGACGGGTTACTCCTGTAACTGAAATATCAGGTACGTTCTGGTACATTTGATGTTGATTAGATAGGATGAAAAACATTTGCTTCCGTGAAATAGTAAATTAGTATAATTATTTTTACAGATCTGAAGATGGTTCTGAATGAACCGAAACCGGTCATATGAATAATAAAAATTTTTTTGCAATCAAGACGGATTTTAAGTAACATTATAAAATCACTGATTGCTGTTATCCCATAAGACATTATGTCTGTTTTTGCAAAGTTATCAGAACTCTAGGCAGTGCCTGTTAAGCACACAAATACACAACCTCACAGATTTCTGAAAATTATTTGCTCCTGATTGAAGCTCATAGATATAATTTGCCAACAAATAGTGTACTCGCCTTATCTGCAGCAGCAACAGAAGATGGACCTTACCGCTGATGGCCCAAATGACACTGACCTGCTTCAAGCAAAACAAACAAAAGCCTTTATGATATGCAGTCGATACAACTACCAGTATAGGCCCAGTTATGCTGCTATTACACCGAAAGACCCTCAGGGCCTCAGCATTCATTTCCTGGGAACACAAGGGTTCCTGAGGTGGAGACTGGAAAGCAACACCAGTCATCTGGACATGTTTCAGCGACCATCGTGCAGAGCAGCAGCGGAACATTGCTTGCAACAGGGACTGGGGATCTTGGCATGAGCACTGAAATCGCAAGGACAGTAGAAACCTCTATAAAAAAAACTCTCAGTCTCAGAGTGTGCTGTGTGCCAATGAGATGCATTGTTGTTGAGATGGAACAGTCGTTAGCGGGCAGCCTCTGGGGAACCGGCTGCACCTCTGTTGTATAAGCCTTACCTAGGCAAGGGGAGGGGGGGGGGGGTTCTGTCTAGATGGACATTTGTTTCCCTAGATGCTCATAGGACCGAGATGTATGCTTCAGCCGGCCGGAGTGGCCGAGCGGTTCTAGGCGCTTCAGTGTGGAACCGCGCGACAGCTACGGTCGCAGGTTCGAATCCTGCCTCGGGCATGAATGTGTGTGTTGTCCCTAGGTTAGTTAGGTTTAAGTAGTTCTAAGTTCTAGGGGACTGATTACCTCAGCTGTTAAGTCCCATAGAGCTTAGAGCCCCATTTGAACCATTTGTATGCTTCAAAAAATTTTTTTCCTCCTCCCAGGGGCAAGGATGGCCGCTGGAAGGCACCAACACCCAGTCCAATAAGAGTGGAACGGTGGTCTGATCATTTAATATTAAAAGACTACGACCAAGGTGTGGACGGGGCCAAGGAATTGACATATCAGACGTGATTTAATACATAAATAATTTATTCATAACATACAATACATAACACCAACTACGTAAATCCTGCTTCGATGTTTACAATTGCCCAAAATGAGAAGGCCACCACTTTCGATTTGGAAAGGCTTTAATTTAAGAAACTAAAATGCCTATTATAATTTTTAAAAACTATAATAACACAACACATAAGTAAGCGCTAAGTGAACGAACTCTTAAATCTTTAATTATTAATCACAAAGCGTGAGTTTACCACATTTAAATTCTCATTTCAATATAAAACATAAATACATGAATTCACAACACAGCGTGGCTTCAAAATTTCTACCTGAACAACCTATGGTCCTAAAACTTTCGTATTACATTCCAGCCAATCACATTAATAACTTATAAACACGGTTGGTAAAATACAAACGTTTGCACTATAATCAATTTTAATAATCCACAATCACTCAAAAAACGACATCAGAAGTTCGATGCGGAGCATGTAAGCCTGTTTATACAATCTCTCGGACCAAAATAGGCACGAGGGCCACCATAACAGAAGTGCGCTAGTTGCTGTTAGGATAGGTGCTCCCATTATCAGTCCCTAAGCTTACACACTACTTGTGGTGTCACCGCCAGACACCACACTTGCTAGGTGGTAGCTTTAAATCGGCCGCGGTCCATTAGTACATGTCGGACCCGCGTGTTGCCACTGTCAGTAATTGCAGACCTAGCGCCACCACATGGCAGATCTAGAAAGACGTACTAGCACTCGCCCCAGTTGTACGACGACTTTGCTAGCGACTACACTGACGAAGCCTTTCTCTCATTTGCCGAGAGACAGTTAGAATAGCCTTCAGCTAAGTCCATGGCTACGACCTAGCAAGGGGCCATTAACCATATCTGGAGAGAGTCTCACTTGTATCGTCAATAGCGATGCACCACAAGAATGAATTAAAGTAAACAGACGCTACGTACTTTTCTTTAGTGCATTAATAACGTATCCTGTTCCAGACTTCACGCCAGTCGGCGTGTGTGTACGCGTGCCTTTCGGTTACCCTTCACTGTGGACTGGCTGTCTTGTCAGTCCACTACACTACTTAACCTAAATTATCCTAAGGACAAACACACACCCATGCCCGAGGGAGGACTCGAACCTCCGCCGGGACCAGCCGCACAGTCCATGACTGTAGAGCCTTAGACCGCACGGCTATTCCCTCGCGGCGAAGAGAATCCATTCCTGCACTTGTTTCAATACATTATTTTTTGCCATTTAAACCGAACACCACAATTCTACAGCTCTCTCTACAGATGCGTCGAAACTGGGGTAATCTTTTGGCTGCTCTGTTGTTTTTCCTGATCATATTCTCAAGGTCCGACTGCCTGGAGACTTTACTGTATTCAATGCGAAACTGTATGCAATCTTGTGGGCACTAGAGGAGATGAGGCTTGCTTTTAATCGTAAATTCTTCGTATTTTCCGATACGCTGAGTGCCCTTCACTCTCTAAAACCATTTTTACTCGGCAGGTAATGTAGTCCAGCTACAACGGCTGACGAAGCAGGTGTCTTTCTGCTGTGTACCGTGGCACTTGGGTACTGCAGGGAACGAAATAGCGGAAGTAACATCTAAGGAGGTGCGCAGCGATCCTTACTTATGAATTAAATCATGTTTAACTGCACTTAAAACATCAAACGACACTTTGTGTAGCCGTGTTGAGGAGATAAATAAGAGACTGGACAAGTGTCCGACCTCATCGCGAAATTTTCAGAGCTTTCGCTACAACAAGAAAACACAAATAAAGATGTGATTGATTTCCAAGCAAAAGTAAACAACCTCAGTAAAACATGCGAGTCTGTAGTTACTCAAGTTAAACCTTATCCGGCAGCGCATGATGATATAAAAACGCGTATTGCCAATGTCGAAAACATGGTTCACACAATTGACAAACAGCTTTCTCATAAAGCAAGACTACACACTGATAACCATTTCTCATGCATCAATAGGGAATTTCGCAGTTGGAGAGAGCAAAAAGACAAATATTTTGACGAGTGCTAACCACGACACTGCCGCGGAATTTATAAATAACAACAAACACGTAATTTGTCAAGCAGCACAATCTGCCGCTGAGCAATCGAAACAATTTAAGAATTACGTCATTGCACTCTAATGACGGTAATAGCAACCAAAACACACAGTTTGGAAATGAACACAAGTACAATAATGACCATCTCACCGCCCACTACGTACTCACAACAACAACAGTACGCACCTCGACATGACACACTGCATTGCAGTCGTGATAATTATCAACAACATTTTCCTTGCCATTCGCCAGTTGAACCTTACAGCAATCATTCTGAAACTAAACATTACTATAATGCCAAAGAAGAGGAGAGCCTCATAAAATGCAGACAATTTCAGCCATTTGTATCTGAAAAAAGAACCATACATCCTGTTATCTTTCTTAAAGCCTTCAGAAACGCATTTTCTCTTAGGTTGAGTGACCGTAAGAGGATATCTTATGTTGCCGGTATAATGGAAGCTGACAGATGCGTCAGATACGAACAATTTGAGAGAGCCTTTTTTATCTAAATTTTGGTCACAATCTGTACAGAACGATTTCGTAGGCAGATTGTGGGTCCTGAATCAGTCAATCCTAAGCACGGTACTGTTGCTGGTTTGGTGGGGACTGACAGTTATTTTTATTCCTCTTAAATTTTTTTTTACCATTCTGATAATTATTATTACTGTAGTAGTTGTAGTAGTAGTTGTTGCTGTTGCACTGTTCCTTATCTGGATTGCCGCCAGTAGAATAAGAAGTGTTATAATAGCTCTATGCGCGGTGTTGAGCATGTTGGTTTTGTACATACATTTGACATATAAAGCACGGCAAGCACGGTATTTCGAGAAATATTTAAGTATGGTACATTTCCTTGACGAGCCGATTGCAACACGCGACATCCTCCGCGCACTGAAGGCAAGACTGCTGTTTAATATCAAAGAAAAACTTCTACACATCACAGACAGCGACGCAGAGTATTTTCTCACAGTGCTCGATTTTATTGATATACTTTACGAGGACCAGCATTCCGTAAGGCAAAACAATTGCTGCAATATTTGCACCAGCACCATACGCAAGGTAACCAACCCAATTCATGCGCGCCGGCTGCTGTCGCTCACGCAAGCCAACAGAATCAACCGCTACACATGTCAAATACATAACTAACATCCAGAATGAGATTTTCACTCTGCAGCGGAGTGTGCGCTGATATGAAACTTCCTGGCAGATTAAAACTGTGTGCCCGACCGAGACTCGAACTCGGGACCTTTGCCTTCCGCGGGCAAGTGCTCTACCATCTGAGCTACCGAAGCACGACTCACGCCCGGTATTCACAGCTTTACTTCTGCCAGTATCTCATTTCCTACCTTCCAAACTTGTCTAGACACAACAAAAAGTTGATCGTCGGTTAATACTCAACTTTAATTCCAACTTTTTGTTGTGTCTAGACAAGACAGTCTAGTCACAGGGTGAGGTTACCGAAGGGGCACGCGTCAACTCACGCCGACTGGCGCGAATCCTGAAACATGATAAGTAATGAATGCTAATAAGAAAAGAATGTATCGTCTGTTTACTTAACTTTTATTCATCCTTGTGGTACATCGCTATTGACGATACAAGTGAGTCTCTCTCCAGATATGATTACTAGCGCCTTGCTAGGTCGTAGTCATGGACTTAGCTGAAGGCTATTCTAACTGTCTCTCGGCAAATGAGAGAAAGGCTTCGTCAGTGTAGTCGCTAGCAAAGTCGTAGTATAACTGGGGCGAGTGCTAGTCCGTCTTTCTAGACCTGCCATGTGGTGGCGCTAGGTCTGCAAGTACTGACAGTGGCGACACGCGGGTCCGACATGTACTAATGGACCGCGGCCGATTTAAAGCTACCACCTAGCAAGCGTGGTGTCTGGCGGTGACACCACAACAACAACTACAACTACGACGGTAATAATAATTATCAGAATGGTAACAACAATTTTAAGAAAAATAAAAATAACTCTCAATCTCCACCACACAAGCAACAGACCTGGAGTGACGACAACT
Organism: Schistocerca cancellata; assembly: GCF_023864275.1. Lineage (NCBI taxonomy): Eukaryota > Metazoa > Arthropoda > Insecta > Orthoptera > Acrididae > Schistocerca > Schistocerca cancellata. The sequence continues at coordinate 494,063,347 of NC_064634.1, forward strand.
ACGCCGACCAGTGTCAAAACACTGCGACACCACCGCAACAAAACAATTACGCAGACCAGTGGCAGTTGCCGCAGCCGCAAATGTAAACTCAAAACTGGAATGCATCTAAGACCCGCAGGTGAGTCAAAACATGAAAACGCAACGAGCGCCACAGTTCGGAGACTGGAATAAACAATACCCAAATGTAAATATTATCGAAGTAACTAGTGATACCCCACCTCCGTCTGTGCCTGCACCCACTACAAATGTGACGACGTCAAACTAAAAACAGTCACTACTGTGCCCCAGGTTGTGGCTGTGGGAGATTTAAATTTATTATTTGACACACTCACTTTGCAAAAGCACAATGATCATGTACCTGACAGTTATATACAAGAAAATATGTGAGTTTGAACCCGCACCAACGTGTCCTGTCCTGAACCGTAAAATTTTAACTGCCTAGGCAATAAGTCTCCTAGGGTTAAGAAACAGGTATACGTGGCAGTCAAAGTAGGTAATGGAATCGTACAATGGCCATTCCTTGTCGTCCAAAAGCTGGTGACTAATTGTATTTGAGGTTTCGATATATTGTGCGAGCAGAACAGCACTATTGACTTATCCCAAAGTAAATGTATACCTAGAAATAACGGCAGTGAAATTTCAATTGACTGGACACCAGGACTCTGAAATACGATAAATATTGCACAGGGTACAAGATTCAGTTAATACAGGACATTGATTATAGTGACACACAGACACAAGCACCTGATGCTGAGTTTGAGGACTTAAAAAGTTTAATTAGTAATAAGTTATCAGAAACCACAGCTGTCACTAACTTTATGATGTTTTGTCTAAGTATATACAAGTATTTAGCAAACGACCTGGTGTGATCAACACATATGTGTATAAAATAGAATTTAAACCTCACCAGATTTTCTTACACGAAGCCTAAAATGTGCCACCATCTCAACGACCTGCTGTGTGGCACGAGTTGAAACAAACGTTAAAGTGGAAAAGCATCGAACCTTTGGTTCAAAATGGTTCAAATGGCTCTGAGCACTATGGGACTTAACATCTATGGTCATCAGTCCCCCGGACTGAGCGCCTAGAACCGCTAGACCACCGCGGCCGGCTATCGAACCTTTCACGTCACCTTACTGCAGCCCTTTACTTGTTTAAAGAATCGCAACAGGAATATCAGAGTTGTTTTGGATGCTCGTTTAATTAATGCGATTATTTTACTTGTTCGCACGAAACCCGACAATTTAGAGGAGCAACTCCAGAAATTTTTAGATCGATCTGACCAATTCCTTCTGGCAAGTCGCAATCACATCAGCTTCTGTAGTACCAGTTGCCTTGAAGAATTTCAAGATGATAAAATTCCAGTAAAATTTAAGTAATGTTTAACTTATACAGTTCCATAAGACCAATTACGTGCTAGAATATAGTTATTACTAAGAAAAAGAAAAAGTGACATCAGTCTAAATAAACAGTGTAACCAGTGAAAGAATAGAAAATGTGATACCAGTGCTCGCGCACACGCATCTGTACCAAAATTGCGAACTGTGACAACATAATTCCAATGGCATTTACGTAACATTTAACTGCTATAAAAAAATGCTCACCTTCATAATGTTATCGGATGTTTTCGGTTCATGGAACTGTGGACGACGACACGTCGTGAAAAGACGCTATATCTGAAACAAACAGACATTTCAAGTGCAATTCTGTGCGAAAGAGATTATCAGCAATAAGAATCTGTAATTTCATGTTAACGAATGTTGTAACTTTAGGATTTTGTACCTGTTTCAAATGTTACACGTTCCGGAACTGTCGGAACCAAGGTGATGCAAAACCTTTTTTGATTTGTGTATAATGTTCTTCAGGAGGAATAATAAATTTTTGGGTGGTGGTGGTTCAGAGTAATTCGATTATAAATCATCGTATAGCATGCGTAGAACTTTTACTGGTTACAGAGGTACAACTGCTAGAATGTAGCCCAAAGAAATACTCAAATATTGTGGCAAGCAGTGACAAGTCATTAAGCTCAAACTTTACTTTCTTAAATTCCATGTCCGGCTTGAAAGCATTTTCTAATTTATCTTGGCTTGTAACTCTTCTGAGCTCATCTTGGCGTCTTTTTTTAACTTCGCCTTTCAGTTATTCCTACAGGCATAAAGTCTAGCTTGGGGAGATCGTAGGACCTTGATGGCCAAGAAACGTGGCCATTTCTGCTGATCCAGTGTTGGGTTTACATGACTTCACGCGACGACAAGCATACGGAATACGCGTGTCATGCTAAAAGAACACACCCAACCTTTTAACCAGAGAAACCTCTTCCAACGATGATGAAACCTCGTTTTGAATGAAGTCTAGACAACCGGTCCCTGTAAGACGAGCCGCTGAAACAGAAGGACCAGTATGCCGACTGCCTATGATGCCACGTACAGAAAAGCGTTCTTGCAAATCTGTGATGACCAAGGCACGTGGATTATCAGCGGAGGACCGGTGTGAAATACGAGTGTCATCGGTACCGTTACAAGTGAATGTAACTTCATGAGTAAACGATACTAACGGGATTACTCGGCGATTTACAATCAGCCAGCGGCTGAATTCCAATCACCTTCCTTCCGCTCTGTCACGAAGGTGTTGAATCGGCTGTAAATGATAAGGTTAGATGCCGTCCATTGCTTATATGTACCATATTTTTGTATGTACAACATATTTGTGGGAATTCTGTGTCTTTGTTCAAGTGTATGTTTTACTAACTGCATAGTACCTGCTCCTTCATGCACGTTCAGACGAGATATGAGGGCTGGGCACTGCACCAGCCTCACACAGTCCAGCGAAAACACGGGTAAACAGTCTTGAATCTGGTGCTTTACGGTTAGAAAACCGCCTACCGTATTCCGTGCACATATACCATACTCGTCTTTCGTAAGTACGTGTGGCATGCTAAAATTAGACGGTAGAATTATCCACCATTTCACATTCAGAACCACAATTGCAAAAATTAGTTATGTAGACGCTAGCATTAGTTCAAAACTTTACAGTTTTATACTGGAGTACCAGCACAGGACATGGAAAGTTAATTCGATAGATGAAAACTATTGGACACATATTATGGGTAATCTTTTATTCAGTTTAGTTTCTTCTTCTTCTTCTGCCTCCTCCTCCTGCTCATCGTCATAATCTCCTTTTTCTTCTCCTTCTAGTTGTCTTTTTGCTATGGCAGATGTCAACTGGAACTCGACAGTGGGCCGTGTTCTGAGTACGTTCCATCTGTTTGAATGTTCATCCATTTAAGATTGCGTCCATCATTCTAATTCGCTTTGTGTGTATGTTCCTCTCATTTCTTCACCTTTTCCCTCTATAATTCTTTGTTTCAGTCAATTCCTACGCAGTATACAGGGTGGTTCATTGATAGTGATCGGGCCAAATATCTCACGAAATAAGCGTCAAACGAAAAAACTACAAACAACGAAACTTGTCTAGATTCAAGGGGGAAAACAGATGGCGCTATGGTGGGCCCGCTAGATGGTGCTGCCATAGATCAAACGGATATCAAATGCGTTTTTTAAAACAGGCACCCCCATTTATTTATTACATATTCGTGTAGTACGTTAAGAAATATGAATGTTTTAGTTGGACCACTTTTTTCGCTTTGTGATAGATAGCGCTGTAATAGTCACAAACGTATAAGTACGTGGTATCACGTAACATTCCGCCAGTGTGGACGGTATTTGCTTCATGATACATTACCCGTGTTAAAATGGACCGTTTACCAATTGCGGAAAAGGTCTATATCGTATTTATGTATGGCAATTGTGATCAAAATGCCCAACGGGCGTGTGCTATGTACGCTGATCGGTATCCTGGACGACATCTTCCAAGTGTCCTGACCGTTCGCCGGATAGTTACGTTATTTAAGGAAACAGGAAGTATTCACCCACATGTGAAACGTCAACCACGACCTGCAACAAATGATGATGCCGAAGTAGGAGTTTTAGCTGCTGTCGCGGCTAATCCGCACACCAGTAGCAGACAAATTGCGCGAGAATGGGGAATCTCAAAAACGTCGGTGTTGAGAATGCTACATCAACATCGATTGCACCCGTACTATATTTCTATGCACCAGGAATTGCATGGCGACGACTTTGAACGTCGTGTACAGTTCTGACACTGGGCACAAGAGAAATTACGGGACGATGACAGATTTTTTGCACGCGTTCTATTTAGCGACGAAGCGTCATTCACCAACAACGGTAACGTAAACGGACATGATATGCACTATTGGACAACGGAAAATCCACGATGGCTGCGACAAGTGGAACATCAGCGACCTTGGCGGGTTAATGTATGGTGCGGCATTATGGGAGGAACGATAATTGGCCCCCATTTTGTTAAATGGTTCAAATGGCTGAGCACTATGGAACTTAACATCTGAGGTCATCAGTCCCGTAGAACTTAGAACGACTTGAACCTAACTAACCTAAGGACATCACACACATCCATGCCCGAGGTGGAATTCGAACCTGCGACCGTAGCAGTCGCGCGGTTCTGGACTGAAGCGCTTAGAACCGCTCGGCCACAGCGGCCGGCCCCATTTTGTCGATGGCAATCTAAATGGTGCAATGTATGCTGATTTCCTACGTAATGTTCTACCGATGTTACTACAAGATGTTTCACTGCATGACAGAATGGCGATGTTCTCCCAACATTATGGATGTCTGGGACATAGCTCGCATGCCGTTGAAGCGGTATTGACAGGTGTATTTGTCGTCGAAGCACCATGCCGTGGCCCGCACGTTCACCGGATCTGACGTCCCCGGATTTCTTTTTGTGGGGAAAGTTGAAGGATATTTGCCATCGTGATCCACCAACAACGCGTGAAAACATGTGTCAGCGCATTGCCAATGCATGTGTGAACGTTCCGGAAGGCGAACTACTCGCTGTTGAGAGAAATGTCGTAACACGTATTGCCAAATGCATTGAGGTTGACGAACATCATTTTGGACATTTATTGCATTAATGTGGTACTTACAGGTAATCACGCTGTAACAGCATGCGTTTTCAGTAAAGATAAGTTCCAAAAGGTACATGTATCACATTGGAATAACCGAAATAGAATGTTCAAACGTACCTACGTTCTGTACTTTAATTTAAAAAACCTACCTGTTACCAACTGTTCGTCTAAAGTTGTGGGCCATATGTTTGTGACTATTACAGCGCCATGTATCACAAAGCGAAGAAAGTGGTCCAACTAAATCATTCATATTTCTTTACATACTACACGAATATGTAATAAAAATGGGGTTTCCTATTTTAAAAAAAAACGCAGTTGATATCCGTTTGACCTATGGCAGCGCCATCTAGCGGGCCAACTATAGCGCCATCTGGTTTCCCCTTCAAGCTAGACCAGTTTCGTTCTTTGTAGTTTTTTCGTTTGACGCTTATTTTTTGAGATATTTGGCCCGGTCACGATCAATGGACCACCCTGTATAGTGTATCGTAGCCATGATTTGTCCCCCTTTCTCACCACTTCCAGTTATGTTCGTTCTTCTCCTATTCTCTTGTTACTTTTACGTTCTTAAGTTTGTGAGTCCACTTTAGCTCAAGCACATCTCCGGCGGTACACCGAAAGGTTACCGCCCTTCGATAGTGCAATTTTCGCGCTAATCGAAGTGTTAGGGGTTCCAGGTGCCAGCCAGCCAGCCAGCCAGCCAGCCAGCCAGCCAGCCAGCCAGCCAGCCAGCCAGCCAGCCAGCCAGCCAGTCAGCCCGCAGCAGCAGCAGTTCGCGGTCCCGGCCTGCAGCAGTGGTCCCACAGCCAGCCAGCCAGCCAGCCAGCCAGCCAGCCAGTCAGCCCGCAGCAGCAGCAGTTCGCGGTCCCGGCCTGCAGCAGTGGTCCCACAGCCAGCCAGCCAGCCAGCCAGCCAGCCAGCCAGCCAGCCAGTCAGCCCGCAGCAGCAGCAGTTCGCGGTCCCGGCCTGCAGCAGTGGTCCCACAGCCAGCCAGCCAGCCAGCCAGCCAGCCAGCCAGCCAGCACGCAGCAGCAGCAGTTCGCGGTCCCGGCCTGCAGCAGTGGTCCCACAGCCAGCCAGCCAGCCAGCCAGCCAGCCAGCCAGCCAGCCAGCCAGCCAGCCCTCCGGTGGCAGCAGCAGTCCAGCCAGCAGCAGTCCAGCCAGCAGCAGTCCAGCCAGCAGCAGCAGCAGCAGCAGCAGCAGCAGCCGCCGCCGCCGCCGCCCCGGCCCCGTCCGCGGCAGCAGCGTCCCTGCCTCTCGCCGTCGCCGTCGCTGTCGCCGTCGCCGTCCGTCCGCCGTCCGTCCGCCGTCCGTCCGCCGTCCGTCGTCTCCCAGTGTGTGTGTCCTGTCCTTTTAGTGCTGTGTTTTTTCTTTCTTCTTCTTGTCGTCATGTCCGCCCCCACCACCACCGTCACTACTACCACCACCGCCATCGTGTATACGTCCCCTTCCGCCGCCTCCACCACTATCACTTGGTGTGCCCAGTCCCACCCCCCTCCTTCCATCCCTCCCCTCCTCTCTATCCCTTCGCCCTCGCTCTTTGTCGCCCCCTCTCCCGCTTCCTCCTCTCGTTCTGATCCTTTCCCCCCACTCCCCCAGCCTGTCACTGCAGCTCCGGCTAGGGTGGTGGCCCGTCGGGCCACTGCCCACGCCCAGCTCTCCCCGTCGCCATCGCCATCACCGCCGCCACCGCCACCGCCGTCATCATCGTCGCCATCACCATCACTGCCACGGTCACTTTCTCCGGCGCCGACTGCTGCGTCCGTGCCGGGACCTGTCCCTTCCCACCACCTCCCCATCGTTCCCGTCCCTCTTGTCACCACCCGCCCATCTGCCGCTGTCAAACGCCCTAGTGGCGCCTCCACTTCCTCTACTCCTAAAAAGGCTCCACCCCGCCCCCCATCCCCACCCCAAAATGCCATGGACGTCTCCCCACCAGGCCCCGCTCCCTCCTCCTCCTCCTCCTCCTCCTCCCCACCCGGTCTCTACAAATATCTCCTGTCCCGTCCCGATCCTTCCTTCCTCGAGGCCCGGAATCTCTCCCTCCTCCTCCGCCAACATTTCCCAGGCGCCCCCATCTCTCTCCTTACTCCCAGAAGGGATTCTGTTCTCATCTCCTCCCCCAGCCCGACCCTCCATACTGACATCCTCTCCCGCCTCCCCATCACCCGTTTTGGTCCTCACGCCTCCCTCACCCCTGCTCCCTCCCCATCTCCTACCCGCCAACCCCAACCCCCGCGTCGCCCGCCGACCCTCACCGCCGTGATCACTCGGCTTAGTCCGTCGATCACGGAGGAGGAGGTGCTGGCGGAGCTGAAGGCCCATCCCACCCTGGAGGTGCGGGCGGTCCGCCGCATTTGCAACGCGACCGGCCCCACCCGCCTTATGCGGGTTTTTTCTGAGGACGCCCCCTCCATTGACCGTCTCCTGAAGGAGGGTGCCCTCCTCTTCAATCAGCGGTACAAGGTCGACCCCTCCCGTTCCCCCCCTCAATCCCTGCGCTGCCAGAGATGTCTGCGCTACAATGCACATCCAACAGCAGAGTGCCGCGAGGCCCCAACCTGCCCGCATTGTCGGCAAGCGCACTTCCTCCGGCAGTGCCCCAACCTCCAATCCCCTCCCTCCTGTAATACCTGCAGCCTCCCCCACCCCACCTACTCCCAAAAGTGTAAAGCCCGACCCCCTCCCACCACTCCTGAACTCACCGTACCTGTCCGTCCCCTGGACGCCCCCACCCCTCCTGGCAATTCCCTTCGTCCCCCCCCCCCACTGCTGAGGACATCATCAGGTTCCTCACCATTGTCCTCCAAAACGTCCATCCCTTTCAGCGCCCCCACACCTTACAACAGATCTCCCTCGCCGCCCATTCCATATTCCACCTTAAAATGTACGCCACCTTTTCCAATAACCAGGCCCATTTCACCTTCTCCCGCCTTGACACCCTCGTATAAGTCCTTATCATGGCGCGACAGCATCGTATCCTTTTCAACAATATCCGCTCCCTTCCCGCCAACAAGAACCTCTTCCTGCACACCCTTGCTACCCACCGTGTGGATGCCTTCCTCCTTAATGAAACCTTCCTCCAACCCCACCACTCCATCCACACCTCCCCCTATCTCCTCCACCGCTCCGATAATCCCCTCCCAGTTGCGCGTGGCGGAGTTGCCATTGGCCACCACCGCCAGATCCCCGTTCGGCTCCAACCTCTCCTTCCCGACCGCACCGAACACCTGATCCTTAGTCTCTTCTTCCCCGGCCTTACCATTACCTGTGCCACCATCTATGTCCGCCCCAACGCCCCTCTTCCTTTCGACTTCCTCTCCCACATCGACCGTACCTTCTCCTCCTATGTGATCGCCGCCGACCTCAACATCCATAGTCGCTCCGCTGCCCAGTTACGACGGTGGCATCGGTTCCTCTCCTCCCTTCAAGGCGACCTCATCCCCATCCCCCAGCACACCCGTCCCGAATCCAACTCCACTCCCGATGTTATTCTCTCCTCCCCCAACCTCCTTGGTCGCATTACGGTGGATGTCCTGGAGCCTCTTGGTAGCGACCATCTCCCTGTCCTCCTCACCGTTTCAGACGGCCGTCACCCCCGCCCCGACCCTCGTCATGACCCTCCCCCTAAGTACATCCATGACTATTCCCGTGCCGACTGGAATGCCTACCGGGTTACCCTCTCCACTCAGGTCGATAGCCACCCTCTCGCCTACCGCCGCCCCGATGATGTCACCCATGCCGCCTCCTTTCTCCAGCAGACCTTGTCTGAGGCCGTGGAGGCCCACGTCCCTACTGTTGCAATCCACCCCCACCGTCCTACCTTACCACCACAGGCCGTCCTCCTCCTCCGTGAATCCCGTCGTCTCTACCGTGCCTTCCTCCGCACGCGTGACCCGGACACCCTACGACGCCACCGGCAACTACAGCGACACATTCGAAATTTGCTCGCGGCTAAGAAACGCCGGGACTGGCGACAGACATGCACCCGTTTAAATGCTACCCTCCCTATAAACTCGTCCAAGTTCTGGACCGCCTTCCGTCGCCTTACCGGAACTAAACCCTCCCCCTACTATCCTCTTCTCCACGATGATCACCCCTTCCCTGACGCCCTTAGTAAGGCCAATCACTTTGCCTCCTACCTGTCCGATGTGTTTTCCATCCCTGATGATCCCCAGTTCGATTACTCCCTCTTCCCAGATATCCGCGATCGAACTGACACCTCTGTCCCTCCCCTCGCTCCTGGTTTCCAGTACTTGGACAACATTCCACACACGGACCTTAATGCCCCCATCACCACACAGGATCTCATCACTACACTCCGCACCAAACGCAACACCGCTCCTGGTCACGATCGTGTCACCTACCGTCACCTTCGTGAAGCTCCTGTCTCTTTTCTCTCCACCCTGGCCAGGCTCTACAATGTAGTCCTGTCCACCGGTTACTACCCCGACCTGTGGAAAACCTCCCGTATCCTCATGTTCCTCAAACCTGGCAAACCGCCGTCCGCCGTCTCCTCCTACCGTCCCATCAGCCTTACCTCGGTCTTCAGCAAGGTCCTGGAATCTATCCTCACCCGCCGCATCCACCAGCATCTCCGCCAGCACCGCCTCCTCCCTGTTACCCAGTGTGGCTTTCGGCCGTCCTTCTCTTCCGACGATCTTCTCCTTCACCTCACTCATCTCCTTTCCGAACAGCTCAATTCCCGTCGCTCCGCAATCTTCCTCTCTCTTGACCTCGAACGCGCATATGACCGCGTATGGCATTCCGGTCTCCTCTTCAAGCTCCAAACCTTCGCCCTTCCCATTAACTACGTTCGTCTGATCGGTTCCTTTCTCTCCCGCCGTCCTTCCCATGTCACCATCCATAACACCGATTCCTACACCTTTTTCCCCTCCGCCAGTGTGCCCCAAGGCTCCGTCCTCTCCCCCCTTCTGTACTTGTTGTACACGGCGGACATGCCGCCGCCGTCACCCCCCGTCCACCTTCTCCAGTTTGCCGATGACACCGCCTTCCTTGCCCTTGCCCCCACCCTGCGACGCTCCCAACACCTTCTCCAATCCCATCTTGACCGGTTCACCGCTTGGTGCAACCAGTGGTTGCTCAAGGTCAATCCTTTCAAAACCCAGGCGATCATTGTAGGCAAAACCACTCCCTCCTTCCGCCTCCTTGATTTCTATCTCACCGTTTATGGCCGTCCCATCGCTCTCACCCCCACCCTTAAGTACCTTGGCGTCACCCTCGACCGTCGCCTCTCCTGGACTCCCCATCTCCAGACAATCCAAGCCAAGGCACGTTCCCGACTCCGTCTCCTCAAGCTCCTTTCCGGCCGAACGTGGGGTCTGGACCCCTCCACCATCCTCCACACCTATAAGTCCCTCATCCGCCCTATCTTCTGTTACGCCCATCCAGCCTGGATCTCCGCCCCCCCTTCCTTTTATAAATCCCTCCAAATCCTTGAACGCCATGCTCTCCGCCTTGCCTATCGCATCCGTCTCCCTTCCCCCACGCGGATCCTGTATGACCTTATCCCCTTCCCCCACCTCCTCCTCTTCCTCGAAAGGATACGAATCCTATACACCTCCCGTAAACTCGATCCTCCTCAACCGCTCGTCTCCCCGATCCTCTCCCAACCCCGCCCGCTGCCGCGCCTGTACTCCCATGTCCCACCCGGTCTCCATCTCTCCACCCTCCTTACCCTCTCCCAAGGTGGCTTCCGCCAGCTCCCCCTCCCTGATGATGCCCTCCTCCCCTCCATCTACCCCTCCTACCAACTTTGATCCTCCCGCCCTCCTCCTGTGCTTGCTCCTCAGGGCACCCTCCCTCCCTTCTCTCCCTTTTCCCTCCCTCCTCCTTTTCTCGTCCCTCGTCCCCCGGGCCCCCCCTCCCCTGTCCCTATCCTCCTGTCCCCGTCTCCTCAGCCGTGGCATCCTCTTTTCCTCCCCTCTCCCCTTCCTCATCCCTGTTGCCCTCTTGGCAGGTCCCCGGACTCGCACACGCTAAGTGGACATTCGCGCGCCGGAGATCACCGCCATCAGTGTATCGTGTGTGCCGTCATGTTTAGTGTTCCGTTTCGCCGTCACGCTCCATTGTTCACCAGTGACATCGTCTTCTTCAGTGTTTGTGCGTCGGGTCTCCAGTTCCTAGTGTGGATTGTCATCAAGTGTGAACGGCTTCTTGTGCGTTTCTATTCTTGTGTCTCCTGTTTTTTCCCGCCGTTTTTCTATGTAATGTCTCTTCTTTGTTTATCTCCATGTACTCTCTTCGGCTGAAGAGCGGCGTATTGTGCTGCTGCCAGCCTACCTGTTTGTTCAGGTTTCAAAATTACAATAAAGTAAAAAAAAAAAAAAAAATTAGCTCAAGCACCTCCTTCTGAGTGGATTTCCCCTCCTACTCCCCCTCCATCTCTTGTGCCTCCTTTCAGTGTCTCTGCGCTCCCTCCTGCCCTGTCTTCCCTTTTCCTCTCCCGCCCCATGTGTCTCCTGCCTCCTCGTGAACCCACGGTTGCCCCTCCTCTCTTCATCCCGCTGCTTCCCCAGCTGCCCCATGCTCTCCACTCCTTTTCCATCCTCTCTGACCTTTCCCTCGGCAGGTCCCACCTGGGAGTTTTATTCTTCGTCGTGTGTTCTCCAAGTGGGTTTTAAGTGTGTTGTTTCGGAGTGTTTTTAATACTGTGGCCAACTTTTAACCTGTGCATGCGCATCCAGTGTCTTCTCTGTGTTTTAAGAATCGCCAACTGTGTTTTTTAACTTTCTGGTGACTTTTTTAACTGTCCCCAATGAACGTCTACGTGTCAGTGTATTTTTACCCCCATTTTCTCCCCTTACTCTGTTTTATGTTCCCCTTTCTTATCTCCTTATGTATGTATTACTTTATTCTTGTTTTAGTTGTCATGTCACTCGGCTGAAGAGCGGCGGATTGTGCTGCTGACAGCCCTCCCCTGCCCATATGGGGCAGGGGAATGAAATCACAATAAAGAAAAAAAAATTAGCTCAAGCATTCCTCTCCACAGCCACATTTCAGAAGTTTCTGAATATCTATCTACTATCTTTTTGAGTGTTGGTGATTCAACGGTGAACAACACTACACGCCAAACATAACATTTAGCAAGTCTTTTCCTGGGTGGAGATGACTGGCTGCAGCGATCGTCGGTGACGTCTGCCACGGGGACTGGTGTTGTGCCGCAGTAGGCTACACACGCAGGCCTCCACGCAGCTGTTGCACAGGAGGACAGGACTGGCTGTGCGGTAGCGGCAGCGCCACTGATCACCCCGTGACGTCACTGGTGCTCAGATGGGCCCGCGATGGCGCCGGCCGGAACGACGGCGGCTATCGCGATGACCCCGCCTGGCCCAGGGCTGGCTCCTCCGAGGCCTCACCGGGACCGCCACCCGAATTTACCGCCTGCCAGCCGGCAGCGCGCCCTCAGGTGGAAGGCGCCTTCCGACTGCTCCCAGTACTTTCCACTCGGCGTCCTTCTAGCGAGCTTACTCATCCACCGACGCTCGTTCTTTCGAAGTTTCATCGTGACGACGATGGAGAAGACAACTATTCAAAGATCGCCGATTTTATTCGAAACGACGAGACTTGGTGAATGAGAAGGTTTTTATTACACGAATTCGGGTCCGCTTTTTGTGCAAGCAATCGTTATTCACTGCCTGAAAAAAAGTGAATCACTGAGAAAATGTGGAATAAACGAATTGAAACTTCATGTGAGGATATGTGATGTTACTTGAGTGACTACAATACTGATTCAAGTTCACAACCAACTTGGTAGTATCAGCACACTTATTAGTACACTCCTGGAAATGGAAAAAAGAACACATTGACACCGGTGTGTCAGACCCACCATACTTGCTCCGGACACTGCGAGAGGGCTGTACAAGCAATGATCACACGCACGGCACAGCGGACACACCAGGAACCGCGGTGTTGGCCGTCGAATGGCGCTAGCTGCGCAGCATTTGTGCACCGCCGCCGTCAGTGTCAGCCAGTTTGTCGTGGCATACGCAGCTCCATCGCAGTCTTTTACACTGGTATCATGCCGCGACAGCGTGGACGTGAACCGTATGTGCAGTTGACGGACTTTGAGCGAGGGCGTATAGTGGGCATGCGGGAGGCCGGGTGGACGTACCGCCGAATTGCTCAACACGTGGGGCGTGAGGTCTCCACAGTACATCGATGTTGTCGCCAGTGGTCGGCGGAAGGTGCACGTGCCCGTCGACCTGGGACCGGACCGCAGCGACGCACGGATGCACGCCAAGACGCTCCGTCGTCTCCGAGACACAGGCATCGTAGCGTAGGCTAGCTCTGTGTAGGCATCACTCAGAGGCACACTGGCGTGACTTAAATATTTTAGACGACTTCTGATCATTCCAAATGTCTAATGGTGCTGGACATTTCACAAGAAGAAGCGTCATTTAACTTGATTATTGCTTCGTGTTTAATAGATACCATTTTATTACTAATTGTTGTGAATCTGACTGTTGCGCCGTCCTCCTGCATTGCCAAAATGCTGTGGAGGCCCACGCTCAGCAGCGTTCGCTGATCAGTGGTTGAGGAGATACTGTTGGTAGCCACTTGGATCATCTTGGCGGTCAGTTGCCCAACAGTCGTACGTTTGTTCGCCCCCACACATCACCGCAGCAGTCGCTCATCCCTGTCGTCTATGACTCTCGGTAAACCACAGTTACTTCGCCCCGGCTTCGGATAGCACCATATTGAGATTACGTCATACTGTATCCATGGCGGCACGCAAACTGTTTACAAACTTATCCGATTCGGAAATGCTTCCACCCTTGACCCGAAAGCCAATGATCATACCCTTTTGGATGTCAGGTAAACCGCTACGACTTCAACGTCTTCCCCGTACCCCAGATACCCTTCATATATCCTCCAATACTGGAGCTGCAACCTGCCGTCTGCCAGTAGGTATTGCTGACATCGAACAGAGATGGACGTCATATTGACTTGAGTGGACTGTAATGGTGAAGAATATGAAATTATTATAAATGCAAATAAAACTAAACAGAAAGAGATGTTAGTAGCTTGAAATGAAACGTTATAAATATTACTAAACGGAGAGAAGTTGGATTGTGGGTAAAGTTTCGAGAGACTAGGATATAGAACGAACATGAAATCGACAATAGGGACGACAAAATTAGAGTTCTGCAAGAAGATGAGTGTTTTATGCGATGTTTTGAGACTAGGTTGGAGCTGACATTTGGTATAGATTATATCTGGAGTGTCCTATGCCGCGGTACCGAAATATCGAAGGCCGTGTATGGAAAGAAGTTGTAGGCTTTCGAAAATTGGATACGGTGGAAAACGACAAAAGTAATAAATTAAACGGGTAGACGGAGTGACGAAGGAAGAGTTGCTCAGGGATGTGAGAAACAGACGCAGTTACTCAGTGAGACAACATGCGAAAAAAAAGTTTTGGGCATACGTTGAGGAAGTGTGCAGAGGATTTAGAAACAGTGGATAGGAAGAGAAAGCAAAGATGCACAGACGAATCAGGATGTAGACGAGCTGCCCACAGGTTATCATAGCAAGAATCTCAGAAAGCACTTCACATGTATTGTATTAACAGTGACTTCAGATGAAACCAGATATAGGATATATTACTTCGCGTATGAAGAAGTTCCCCAAAACCGGTGTGAAAATGACTTTAACACATCCTATGGTCAACAGTGCTAATTCAGAGTGATAGACACAGAAATAGTGTATACGTATGAAAGCTATAGACAGTCAGTACAAATTCTTATCTTTACGTCCTTTTTACGTATGCATAGAGGGAACGGTAGAAAACACTGAGATCATGCACCCACAGGCACTCAAATACATTGTTTTCCAAGAAAAACTGGAACGCCGAAGGAACAAAACAAATATCGGATCTGTAAGGAACTACAAACTACTTGTAGAAATGGTCACTGTTTTGTAGCGAACAGTTGTTAAATTACACTCCTGGAAATGGAAAAAAGAACACATTGACACCGGTGTGTCAGACCCACCATACTTGCTCCGGACACTGCGAGAGGGCTGTACAAGCAATGATCACACGCACGGCACAGCGGATACACCAGGAACCGCGGTGTTGGCCGTCGAATGGCGCTAGCTGCGCAGCATTTGTGCACCGCCGCCGTCAGTGTCAGCCAGTTTGCCGTGGCATACGGAGCTCCATCGCAGTCTTTAACACTGGTAGCATGCCGCGACAGCGTGGACGTGAACCGTATGTGCAGTTGACGGACTTTGAGCGAGGGCGTATAGTGGGCATGTGGGAGGCCGGGTGGACGTACCGCCGAATTGCTCAACACGTGGGGCGTGAGGTCTCCACAGTACATCGATATTGTCGCCAGTGGTCGGCGGAAGGTGCACGTGCCCGTCGACCTGGGACCGGACCGCAGCGACGCACGGATGCACGCCAAGACCGTAGGATCCTACGCAGTGCCGTAGGGGACCGCACCGCCACTTCCCAGCAAATTAGGGACACTTGCTCCTGGGGTATCGGCGAGGACCATTCGCAATCGTCTCCATGAAGCTGGGCTGCGGTCCCGCACACCGTAAGGCCGTCTTCTGCTCACGCCCCAACATCGTGCAGCCCGCCTCCAGTGGTGTCGCGACAGCGTGAATGGAGGGACGAATGGAGACGTGTCGTCTTCAGCGATGAGAGTCGCTTCTGCCTTGGTGCCAATGATGGTCGTATGCGTGTTTGGCGCCGTGCAGGTGAGCGCCACAATCAGGACTGCATACGACCGAGGCACACAGGGCCAACACCCGGCATCATGGTGTGGGGAGCGATCTCCTACACTGGCCGTACACCACTGGTGATCGTCGAGGGGACACTGAATAGTGCATGGTACATCCAAACCGTCATCGAACCCATCGTTCTACCATTCCTACACCGGCAAGGGAACTTGCTATTCCAACAGGACAATGCACGTCCGCATGTATCCCGTGCCACCCAACGTGCTCTAGAAGGTGTAAGTCAACTACCCTGGCCAGCAAGATCTCCGGATCTGTCCCCCATTGAGCATGTTTGGGACTGGACGAAGCGTCGTCTCACGCGGTCTGCACGTCCAGCACGAACGCTGGTCCATCTGAGGCGCCAGGTGGAAATGGCATGGCAAGCCTTTCCACAGGACTACATCCAGCATCTCTACGATCGTCTCCATGGGAGAATAGCAGCCTGCATTGCTGCGAAAGGTGGATATACACTGTACTAGTGCCGACATTGTGCATGCTCTGTTGCCTGTGTCTATGTGCCTGTGGGTCTGTCAGTGTGATCATGTGATGTATCTGACCCCAGGAATGTGTCAATAAAGTTTCCCCTTCCTGGGACAATGAATTCACGGTGTTCTTATTTCAATTTCCAGGAGTGTATTACGCTGCACCCCGTCTGACCTGGACGCATGTGCCGATTTGTCTGGGAAGGGTGGCACAGAGCCGTTGTAGCCTCTCCTCCCCCACGACGGTTATAGCTGGTCCTAGATGGTTCCACACATCTTCTATCGGGGACAGATATAGGGATTTTGTTGGCCACGGAAGTAACTAAACATCACGCTGCGAATTCATAGAGAAATGCGTCATGCATCCAAGAGCATTGCCCTGTTGAAAAGTGGCAAAACAATACTGTCCCATGAGAGGTAGCACACGAGTACGCAGCATCTCCGTGACGTGCCTTGTCTCAAAATGTAGAGCCACAAGGGCCAAAAGCTTTTCCAATAATTTGTTTGGCACGTTTGAAGAAGAAAAATTACTGCTTGTGCCTGTTTCCTTCTGGCAAGGAAACATCTGCTACTGGAGGCGATATGGATTTGCGACATTGTGGTCTAATGGCATTTCACTTTGATGATGGAAGGCAGGGATACAGAAGAAATTACTGTAGGTTTTGTTTGCTGTCTTAGCTGACTGTATCTTCTGTTTTGTTTATTTGTTTCTGTTTGTCGTGTTCTGGGTACCTTTTATACATACTGATAGTATTTGTATTTCCCTGCCGAATGATTATAAGCACAGTTTTTACAAATTGCTGCTAACGACGTTGACTGGTAATATTTAAGTACTTTGAATAGTGAAAGCATTATTTGACTGTTGCCACATCCAAATATGTTTTCGCATTCGTGCAAGTTTCTCTAATCGACTGACAAAACGTAGATTTTGTATGAGAAGGATGACCAACAGTTGCCTTGTAAAACGCGTTTTGTTATGCGTCTGATGCGGTTAACTTTTATCGTTGATTCTAGGTCTTGTGTTAGATCGTCATCAGTAATGTTGAGATCAATGTTACGAATTCCTCTGCCCCGAGATAATCTGTGACCCGGAATATAGTTTAACAACTGTTCGCTACAAAACAGTGACCATTTCTACAAGTAGTTTGTAGTTCCTTACAGATCCGATATTTGTTTTGTTCCTTCGGCGTTCCAGTTTTTCTTGGAAAACAATGTATTTGAGTGCCTGTGGGTGCATGATCTCAGTGTTTTCTACCGTTCCCTCTATGCATACGTAAAAAGGACGTAAAGATAAGAATTTGTACTGACTGTCTATAGCTTTCATACGTAAACACTATTTCTGTGTCTATCACTCTGAATTAGCACTGTTGACCATAGGATGTGTTAAAGTCATTTTCACACCGGTTTTGGAGAACTTCTCCCTACGCGAAGTAATATACCTGTATCTGGTTTCATCTGAAGTCACTGTTAATACAATACCTGTGAAGTGCTTTCTGAGATTCTTGCTATGGTAACCTGTGAGCAGCTCGTCTACATCCTGATTCGTCTGTGCATCTTTGCTTTCTCTTCCTATCCACTGTTTCTGAATCCTCTGCACACTTCCTCAACGTATGCCCAAAACTTTTTTTTCGCATGTAGTCTCAATGAGTAACTGCGTCTCTTTCTCACATCCCTGAGCAACTCTTCCTTCGTCACTCCGTCGACCAGTTTAATTTATTACTTTTGTCGTATCCACCGTATCCAATTTTCGAAAGCCTACAACCTATTTCCGTTTCCATACACGGCCTTCGATATTTCGGTACCGCGGCAAAGGACACTCCAGACATAATCTATACCAAATGTCAGCTCCAACCTAGTTTCAAAACATCACATAAAACACTCATCTTCTTGCAGAGCTCTAATTTTGTCGTCCCTACTGTCGATTTCATGTTCGTTCTATATCCTAGTCTCTCGAAACTTTACCCACAATCCAACTTCTCTCCGTTTAGTAATATTTATAACGTTTCATTTCAAGCTACTAACATCTTTTTCTGTTTTGTTTTACTTGCATTTATAATAATTTCATATTCTTCACCATTACAATCCACTCAAGTCAATATGACGTCCATCTGTGTTAGATGTCAGCAATACCTACTCACAGACGACAGGTTGCAGCTCTAGTATTGGAGGATATACACTCCTGGAAATTGAAATAAGAACACCGTGAATACATTTCATTTGAGAGACGTTTAAACCTGCAGTGACCGTTCTCCAGACAGGGCTGCGACTAAAAGGTAAAACGTTTAATACGTGCGTTATTAATCGCGTGCATCCCTTGCAAAAAAGACCATCACTATTGAAAAAAAAACCACGGCTTTATGAAAATTGACGTAATGAATAGCGGAGAGTCAACAGCTACATCAGGACGATGATGGTGTTTTTACCTCCATATAGTGTTTGAAAAAACCTAACAAGGATGTATTTCAACTTAGAAAGAGTGGAGAAATGCGGCTCTTATCCATTCTCTGAGAGAGATACAGTAACGAGAAAGAGTTTGTGTATGTGTTTATAGAACTGGAGAAAAGCATTATGTAGCTTGAGAATAAGTTCGGAAAGTACTGAAGGAAAAACAAGTGAATCGGCAAGAACGGCGGATAATAAACTCATTATATCCGGTCCAGTACTTTTCGTGTAGACTGCAATGGCGATGTACAGAGTAGATAGAATCAGGGAAAGGTGTAATGCAAGAGAGGGTCATCCAAATAGATATTAAGCAGACACCTTGCCGCCCGGTGTACGCAATCCATCAGTGTCCTACGTGTCCTTAGCGGTACTTCCTGGCGAGCGGATCGGACGACTCTCCTCCCTTTCTACCTTGTCTGTTCGAAACAAGATTATGGCTGTTTCGTTTATGCATCTGCACGTCCGTCTATGTTACGCCATCTCAATACAGTCGACCGTCGTGGCATCCGTTTGGCCACTGGCGCCTTTTACACTAGTCCATTTGAGAGTCTATACACAGAGCTGCCGAACTACCGCTGTCATACCATCGTGAATTTTTTCCTCAGCAGATGCACATGCCGTTTGTCATGCCTGTCTACCAGTCCTATGCCTTCTTCTATGATGACTGCGTTGTCACCAGAATGGTGCGTATCCATCTTCTCTGATACCTCCTGGACTTTTCTTTCGGCTGTTGCTCCGGCAGCTTAACTTCACGCTACCTGCCGCTATTCGAGTGTGTATGAACCCTTCAACATCATGGCTTCGTTCAGCGGCCCGTGTTCACCTTGGCTTTCATTCGCTTGCTAAGGACACTATTCCAGCCTCACTCTATCGCCTTCACTTTCACGACCTTCACATGGAACTTCGCGACTGTACCTTTGTGTACACTGATGGCTTTCGGACTGATAGTGGTGCCGGGCGTGGCCGGCCGTTGTGGCCGAGCGGTTCTATGCGCTTCAGTCTGGAACCGCGCGACCGCTACGGTCGCAGGATCGAATACTGCCTCGGGCATGGATGTGTGTGATGTCCGTAGGTTAGTTAGGCTTAAGTAGTTATAAGTCCTAGGGGACTGATGACCTCAGATGTTAAGTCCCATAGTGCGTTGTCACCAGAATGGTGCGTATCCATCTTCTCTGATACCTCCTGGACTTTTCTTTCGGCTGTTGCTCCGGCAGCTTAACTTCATTTGTCGGGCGTGCCTTCAATGTTTTTCGGTGTCGGCTTCTGGAATAGTGGTCGGTATTTACAGCAGAGCTCTTCGCCCTGTATCAGTCGAAGCAGCGCATCCACCGACACAGGCTTTTCAATTGCGTCATCTGCTCCGTGCTCAGTGTCCCTGAGAGTCTCTGTGTGCTGTGTACCATCCATCCCTCAGTGCAGCGGGTACAGGATAGCTGTCACCTGCTCACTCATGATTTAGCCACTGTGATACTTCCTGGCAGATTAAATCTGTGTGCCCGACCGAGACTCGAACTCGGGACCTTTGCCTTTCGCGGGCCATGTCTCCGCAATATCCTTTCTTTCAGGAGTGCTAGTTCTGCAAGGTTCGCAGGAGAGTTTCTGTAAAGTTTGGAAGGTAGGAGACGAGGTACTGGCAGAAGTGAAGCTGTGGGGACGGGGCGTGAGTCGTGCGGGGGTAGCTCAGTTGGTACAGCACTTGCCCGCGAAAGGCAAAGGTCCCGAGTTCGAGTCTCGGTCCGGCACACATTTTTAATCTGCCAGGAAGTTTTATTTTATGATTGCTGACAGGAGTCGGCTAGGGGCATCAAACTTGAGTAGAGGTGCCTAATTGACTTTAAAAAAAAAAAGAAAAAGAAAAAAACCTTAGCATTACTGACGACGCGAATATCGGCAGAAGCTAGAAATGCTACAACGAAAAGATGTCGGTGTTGCACATACAGCCGTTAGAACATGGGATACGGACAGAGCAACCGTGGCGGCTGTGGCGGCGTTGTGTAACCGGCAGAACAAACTCAGGGCTCCGCCAGCCGACAGTCGCCACACGCTAGCAAAACCTGCACCGCTCTGCGGGCCAACGCATCGCGCCGCCTGGCGCCAGATAAGCGCGCAATCCCCTGGCGCGAGAGGCGGGCACGCCCCTGCAGGGCTGGCAATCCGCCGCGCAGCGTCGCCGGCAGGGCTGCCGCACTCGCTTATCCGCAGGCGCAGCCAGCTCCCGCAGAGGGAACAAACGCCTTGCGTGCGAACTGCGTCGGCCGCTCTTTCTCACTACACACACACACACACACACACACACACACATACATATAAATACTGCAGTATAATTGCGTTTGCTGCTGGAGGATATGCGATAGTGATAATGCATTTTCATCTGACACTGAATATACTTGTAAAGCCCAGCCTAAAGATTGTGGAATCGAGCAAGTGTCTGCTTATAAAGTATTGCACCACAAACGATGCATTACGTCAGCAATTTATAAACTTCGTGCTAAAAATTGTGACAACATAAAATCCGTTAAGGATAAATATGAAAACCTGTAGCACGCCAGTAATACTAGCGCAGTTAATGCGGAATTTTGTTAGACTTAGGGCATGAGGACTTAACTGCCGTCTATAGCACCAAGCCGCCTAGTAAATGACTATACACACGTTCCTGTTGGCGACATCTACATACACTCCTGGAAATGGAAAAAAGAACACATTGACACCGGTGTGTCAGACCCACCATACCTGCTCCGGACACTGCGAGAGGGCTGTACAAGCAATGATCACACGCACGGCACAGCGGACACACCAGGAACCGCGGTGTTGGCCGTCGAATGGCGCTAGCTGCGCAGCATTTGTGCACCGCCGCCGTCAGTGTCAGCCAGTTTGCCGTGGCATACGGAGCTCCATCGCAGTCTTTAACACTGGTAGCATGCCGCGACAGCGTGGACGTGAACCGTATGTGCAGTTGACGGACTTTGAGCGAGGGCGTATAGTGGGCATGCGGGAGGCCGGGTGGACGTACCGCCGAATTGCTCAACACGTGGGGCGTGAGGTCTCCACAGTACATCGATGTTGTCGCCAGTGGTCGGCGGAAGGTGCACGTGCCCGTCGACCTGGGACCGGACCGCAGCGACGCACGGATGCACGCCAAGACCGTAGGATCCTACGCAGTGCCGTAGGGGACCGCACCGCCACTTCCCAGCAAATTAGGGACACTGTTGCTCCTGGGGTATCGGCGAGGACCATTCGCAACCGTCTCCATGAAGCTGGGCTACGGTCCCGCACACCGTTAGGCCGTCTTCCGCTCACGCCCCAACATCGTGCAGCCCGCCTCCAGTGGTGTCGCGACAGGCGTGAATGGAGGGACGAATGGAGACGTGTCGTCTTCAGCGATGAGAGTCGCTTCTGCCTTGGTGCCAATTATGGTCGTATGCGTGTTTGGCGCCGTGCAGGTGAGCGCCACAATCAGGACTGCATACGACCGAGGCACACAGGGCCAACACCCGGCATCATGGCGTGGGGAGCGATCTCCTACACTGGCCGTACACCACTGGTGATCGTCGAGGGGACACTGAATAGTGCACGGTACATCCAAACCGTCATCGAACCCATCGTTCTACCATTCCTAGACCGGCAAGGGAACTTGCTGTTCCAACAGGACAATGCACGTCCGTATGTATCCCGTGCCACCCAACGTACTCTAGAAGGTGTAAGTCAACTACCCTGGCCAGCAAGATCTCCGGATCTGTCCTCCATTGAGCATGTTTGGGACTGGATGAAGCGTCGTCTCACGCGGTCTGCACGTCCAGCACGAACGCTGGTCCAACTGAGGCGCCAGGTGGAAATGGCATGGCAAGCCGTTCCACAGGACTACATCCAGCATCTCTACGATCGTCTCCATGGGAGAATAGCAGCCTGCATTGCTGCGAAAGGTGGATATACACTGTACTAGTGCCGACATTGTGCATGCTCTGTTGCCTGTGTCTATGTGCCTGTGGTAGTGTCAGTGTGATCATGTGATGTATCTGACCCCAGGAATGTGTCAATAAAGTTTCCCCTTCCTGGGACAATGAATTCACGGTGTTCTTATTTCAATTTCCAGGAGTGTATATACACCGCGAGCCACCGCACGGTGCGAGACGGAAGGTACCCTGTACCACTGTTAGTCATTTCCTTTCCTGTTCCTCTCGCAAACAGAGCGAGGGAAAAACGGCCCTCTGTGTGCCACCGTATGAGCTGTAACTTCTCTTATCTCCGCGTTCATACGCGCAATGTATGTTGGCGGCAGTTGAATCGTTTGGCAGTCAGCTTCAAAGGCCGGCTCTCTATATTTTCTCAGTAGTGTTCCTCGAAAAGAACGTCGCCTTCCCTCCAGGGATTCGCATTTGATTTTCCTACGTGTTGTTTGAACCTAACGGTAACAAATCTAGCGGCCCGCCTCTAAAGTGCTGCGATGTTTCACTTCAATCCGACCCGGTACGTGTCCCAAACACACGAGCAGTACTCAATAACAAGTTGCACCTGCGTCCTTTACAGGTGGACCACTCCTTTCTAAAATTCTCCCAATAAACCGAAGTCGTCCACTGGCCTTCCCTGTCACACTCCCCACACGTTCGTTTCATCTCATATCGCTTTGCAACGAAACGCCCAGATATTTAAACGATTAGAAACGACTAAACGCGTCGCCCCCTTGTTGCTCTTGATGTTTCACAGAACGAAAGGCGCTTCAATGTCCATTCGTAAAGTGCATCCGGTGATACTCGAATACTGCCGATATAAGCTGAAGCATTCACAGCTGTTCCTTCCAGTAACTGTGCCTGCGTCCCACTGATAAAGTGATTTGGAAGAGAAAGAAAGTAGAACATGGCGAACGGTTATAAGAACATATGAACATTTTAACAGGACAATATGAACCGAAGCCTTGTATTTTCGACATCAGGAATAAAGTTACCACAACAGGAATAAGTCTGTTGCAGCATTAAACGATATAGGCTGTGCTTCAAAATAGTGTTGGCCGAAGAACCCAGCAGGGGAAATTAAAAAGAAAATGAAACCTCTGGTTTCACGGTTCTGTTGAGAAACATATGCCGTTACACTTGGACGACGAGTGATGCTGCTGGTGAGGATTTTGTATAATTTTGGCAGACCTCGATTCACCAGTGTCTTGGAATCGTAGAGTAACGGATAGCTTTTTTGTTATTTTTTGTTTAACAAGTCCAATAGGAACCCGCAATTGTACTAAATCACCCTCGGTTAGTTTCCAAACGACTGTTCGTCATGTGAAAGAAGGTAATGTCAAGATTACCGGTCGACTATTTGGCTCCTAATCAGCATCTTTCAACGTTGCTCTCTGTCACGGTACACAGAGAAAGTACAAAACCGCTGATTTCTGTTCAGTACTCGATGCCATGATAGCATGTAGTACTGACGTGCACTTTGTGGCATTTTGTAAGCAACGTGAAGATACGCACTAACAAATCACAGCAACATTGGCTTGTCAATTTTTACTAAACGTATATGGAAACTGTAGCTGTGTTACACCTCCGCTCACTAAATCAATTCCTAAGCAATTTCAGGATGCACGCTGTAATTGTCCCGTATTGGTGCTGGGAGCAGTATAGCTAAAGATGTGGACCGACGGAATTTTTTAAAATACAAATTGCATATCGCGATCTGACAATCGCTCTACGCTGTGTGATTAGTGGAAAATCTCAGACTTCTTCCTCAAATGATTGCAGGTGCAGGTTGTACGATGGGAGAAAAGGATATTGGAGATAAGTAACAAAGGTTCAAATGGTTCAAATGGCTCTGAGCATTATGGGACTTAAGATCTGAGGTCATCAGTCCCCCAGAACTTAGAATTACTTAAACTTAACTAACCTAAGGACATCACACACATCCATGCCCGAGGCAGGATTCGAACCTGCGACCGTAGCGGTCACGCGGTTCCAGACTGAAGCGCCTAGAACCGCTCGGTCACACCGGCCGGCTTAGTAACAAAGTCGCACCAATTTTCGGATCGGTGCCATTCGAAGTGTTGCGCCTCTCTCATAAAAAGAAAAGATGAAAATCGAACTATTAGCACAACGATGACAGACATAAATACACTCCTGGAAATTGAAATAAGAACACCGTGAATTCATTGTCCCAGGAAGGGGAAACTTTATTGACACATTCCTGGGGTCAGATACATCACATGATCACACTGACACTACCACAGGCACATAGACACAGGCAACAGAGCATGCACAATGTCGGCACTAGTACAGTGTATATCCACCTTTCGCAGCAATGCAGGCTGCTATTCTCCCATGGAGACGATCGTAGAGATGCTGGATGTAGTCCTGTGGAACGGCTTGCCATTCCATTTCCACCTGGCGCCTCAGTTGGACCAGCGTTCGTGCTGGACGTGCAGACCGCGTCAGACGACGCTTCGTCCAGTCCCAAACATGCTCAATGGGGGACAGATCCGGAGATCTTGCTGGCCAGGGTAGTTGACTTACACCTTCTAGAGCACGTTGGGTGGCACGGGATACATGCGGACGTGCATTGTCCTGTTGGAACAGCAAGTTCCCTTGCCGGTCTAGGAATGGTAGAACGATGGGTTCGATGACGGTTTGGATGTACCGTGCACTATTCAGTGTCCCCTCGACGATCACCAGTGGTGTACGGCCAGTGTAGGAGATCGCTCCCCACACCATGATGCCGGGTGTTGGCCCTGTGTGCCTCGGTCGTATGCAGTCCTGATTGTGGCGCTCACCTGCACGGCGCCAAACACGCATACGACCATCATTGGCACCAAGGCAGAAGCGACTCTCATCGCTGAAGACGACACGTCTCCATTCGTCCCTCCATTCACGCCTGTCGCGACACCACTGGAGGCGGACTGCACGATGTTGGGGCGTGAGCGGAAGACGGCCTAACGGTGTGCGGGACCGTAGCCCAGCTTCATGGAGACGGTTGCGAATGGTCCTCGCCGATACCCCAGGAGCAACAGTGTCCCTAATTTGCTGGGAAGTGGCGGTGCGGTCCCCTACGGCACTGCGTAGGATCCTACGGTCTTGGCGTGCATCCGTGCGTCGCTGCGGTCCGGTCCCAGGTCGACGGGCACGTGCACCTTCCGCCGACCACTGGCGACAACATCGATGTACTGTGGAGACCTCACGCCCCACGTGTTGAGCAATTCGGCGGTACGTCCACCCGGCCTCCCGCATGCCCACTATACGCCCTCGCTCAAAGTCCGTCAACTGCACATACGGTTCACGTCCACACTGTCGCGGCATGCTACCAGTGTTAAAGACTGCGATGGAGCTCCGTATGCCACGGCAAACTGGCTGACACTGACGGCGGCGGTGCACAAATGCTGCGCAGCTAGCGCCATTCGACGGCCAACACCGCGGTTCCTGGTGTGTCCGCTGTGCCGTGCGTGTGATCATTGCTTGTACAGCCCTCTCGCAGTGTCCGGAGCAAGTATGGTGGGTCTGACACACCGGTGTCAATGTGTTCTTTTTTCCATTTCCAGGACTGTATGTGGAATTGTGTTCCAACGCATTTTGAATTAAAATTAGATTAATATATTAGAAATTATTCAGAGCTACAGACAATGATGCTTACATGACAAGGTCAGGATGGTGAAAGACAAAGCGAGCAGTTGGGCATCTCCTAACTGCCCTCGAAGGAAAAACTGAATGCTGCGCCCTCGTTTTTCTACAGATAGCGTAAACATTGTCATATGGACTCTTTGGTCGTCAGTCGCTATATCGAGTATACAGTATCTTCCTTTGCACAAGCGTACACAAAATTTATATCGCACTCTGAATGGCCACGCAACAAGTTTTTGCTTTAGTGTGAGTAGTCATACACCTAACAGAAGTGATAGATTCCCTCTATACCTAGATAATAGAAATTAATATTTTAATTTTCAAATGTTCGACGAGAACTATGCCATAATTGAATGATTCGGTAGTCATCAACTTCTTGGCGTCTGTATGAAATATGAGATACGCTACTGTTCTGAGGATGAGAGCAGAGTTCAGACACTTGTTGATTTGTGTACTCAACGTAGCGCAAGCCAGGAGTCCGTTGGAGACGTGATGTCAAACGCGGGTTGCGTGACGTCATCCTGGTGGCGACCGGCACGGTTTCCCTCCGTATGCCCCACATTCTACGTACACGGCGCTGTCTTATTGCTTTTCACTCTAGTGTCCGCTCGCTGCTGAATCTCTGGGAAACATGAAACGTTTGTATCACTTCATCAGTCTCTTCAAAAAGATGCAATATTATGGTACATACAGAGCTAAATTACGTACAAAATGGATAATGATTGGTTTTCTTTCATAACAGTAGATAATAAGAACGTTAGTATTATTCACAATAGGAATTACTAATTTTCATTTTTCAGTGAACTGGAGGGATTTGGACACTGCCCAATCTGTAAGTACATTTTCAATCCAGATGACAAAGTTCGTTCTGCCCCACCCTTTGTGATAATACGCCGCCTATCTACAAAATTCAAATGTTCATTAACTGACACGAATATTACCATGTTTGTGTTTTGTTTATTTATATGTACTTCAACGTTCAATAACGTGCTTCACACATCCGTTTGGTAACAATCATATTTTGGCTTAGGTATGCCTTGTTCAGACATGACTGGTGGTTCTGGAACACCGAGTTCATGTGATGGAAGCTCAGAGAAGACTGGTTTTGGAGACGCTTTTTCAACTCCTGTGCAGTGGAATCCATCGACACACCTTCGGCAGCACACCCTCTTGGAGGAAGCAATTCCAGTTTCCACACAAGGCATGTGCACACCTTTGTATCTGGCAAAAATGCTGCCTATTTATTCTAATGTTCCTTTGGTACCCCGCCAGAGGTCGGGATTACGCACTGTGCACTAATTCTCTATCAAAAAAAAATCTGCAATTACATCACAATACCTTCAAATCTGTTACTGTACTTCGAAAGAAGTGCTAACCTCCTCGACATTGACGCATCTGGAGAAATCTTGTGCTCTTGGACGGGCGAGGATTCGGCAAGCTCCATTCATGCACGAGATGTGGAATGTAGCAGTCTACTTCTGGTCGGCTGCAGATTAAATCGATAATGGTGCTGCAGGGCAGGCTGGTCAGTGCGAGAATGTCTTTCAGTCTCTAATTTTAACCTAAGACTGCGAGAATGCTTTGTGACTCCCATCCACATAGAGATAGATCGTAAATTATGCACTATGTTCGAGGTGTTACAAATATGTAGAGCGCTGTCTGGTATAAAAGGTTCAAATGGCTCTGAGCACTATGGGACTTAACATCTGAGCTCATCAGTCCCCTAGAACTTAGAACTACTTAAACCTAACTAACCGAAAGACATCACACACATCCATGACCGAGGCAGGATTCGAACCTGCAACCGTAGCGATCGCGCGGTTCCACACTGAAGCGCCTAGAACCGCTCGGCCACAACGGCCGGTTATTCTCTATCCCAACACAAAATTGGCCACTCTTTGTCACTTACACACCACTAGTTTGAGTTCACTATAGTACAAGTTTAGATACCTTCATAAGACATTGTGCGTTAACTACGGTCTTCTATATTTTCAGATTGACTGTCGAAGTCATTTTACCTACTAATTTATTTTGTTAATTTATATATATATATATATATATATATATATATATATATATATATATATATATATATATTTATTTATTTACTTTTACTTAGCCTATTATCAGCTTTTGAACTCTACTTTAGAATTTAAAAATGGCTCTGAGGACTATGGGACTCAACTGCTGTGGTCATAAGTCCCCTAGAACTTAGAACTACTTAAACCTAACTAACCTAAGGACATCACACACATCCATGCCCGAGGCAGGATTCGAACCTGCGACCGTAGCGGTCGCGCGGTTCCAGACTGCAGCGCCTAGAACCGCTCGGCCACTCTGGTCGGCACTAGAAACTATGCAAGGACAAAGCAAACAGCAGAGGAAAACTCTCTTTTTGCAAGTTTCGTGTCAGCAGTACACTAACTCTCATGTTGCTTAGCAGCTTTATGTCGTTTCATTGTCTCTATAGAGCTGTACCATGGGAAGCAAGGAGAGGATGTCGTGTGGTGCCCGGTATCCTCTTTCTATAACACAAATTACAGGCATATATTAGTTGGATTCTTTATTTATGTTAATAGAGAGTTACTTATCTCGTGATCGTCGTTGTGGTACGAGCTCTGTGCTGGTGAAGTACAAAGTCTGCTATGTACACTGTACGTTTCTAGCATTTGTAGACTTAGAGAAAGCTTTTGACAATGTTGACTGGAATACTCTCTTTCAAATTCTAAAGGTGGCAGGGGTAAAATACAGGGAGCGAAAGGCTATTTACAATTTGTACAGAAACCAAATGGCAGTTATCAGAGTCGAGGGACATGAAAGGGAAGCAGTTGTTGGGAAGGGAGTAAGATAGTGTTGTAGCCTCTCGCCGATGTTATTCAATCTGTATATTGAGCAAGCAGTGAAGGAAACAAAAGAAAAATTCGGAGTACGTATTAAAATCCATGGAGAAGAAATAAAAACTTTGAGGTTCGCCGATGACGTAATTCTGTCAGAGACAGCAAAGGACTTGGAAGAGCAGTTGAATGGAATAGATAGCGTCTTGAAAGGAGGATATAAGATGAACATCAACAAAAACAAAACGAGGATAATGGAATGTAGTCGAATTGTCGGGTGATGCTGAGGGAATTAGATTAGGGGATGAGACACTTAAAGTAGTAAAGGAGTTTTGCTATTTGGGGAGCAAAATAACTGATGGAAGTCGAAGTAGAGAGGATATAAAATGTAGACTGGCAATGCAAGGAAAGCGTTTCTGAAGAAGAGAAATTTGTTAACATCGAGTATAGATTTAATTGTCAGGAAGTCATTTCTGAAAGTATTTGTATAAAGTGTAGCCATGTATCGAAGTGAAATAGGGACGATAAATAGTTTGGACAAGAAGAGAATAGAAGCTTTCGAAATGTGGTGCTACAGAAGAATGCTGAAGATTAGATGGGTAGATCACATAACTAATGAGGAGGTATTGAATAGGATTGGGGAGAAGAGAAGTTTGTGGCACAACTTGACCAGAAGAAGGGATCGGTTGGTAGGACATGTTCTGAGGCATCAAGGGATCACCAATTTAGTATTGGAGGGCAGCGTGGAGGGTAAAAATCGTAGAGGGAGACCAAGAGATGAATACACTAAGCAGATTCAGAAGGATGTAGGTTGCAGTAGATACTGGGAGGTGAAGAAGCTGGCACAGGGTAGAGTAGCATGGAGAGCTGCATCAAACCAGTCTCAGGACTGAAGACCACAACAACAACATGTACACTGTTACTGTTGCTACGTGCTGCCTGTCTCTGAGGCAGCGGCGGAACTAACTGCTACTGCGATTACCTCTGGGCTGCGACTGATGGCACTGGAACTCACTCGGTGCAACAGACTGTGACAGACGCAAACAGTTTCTGGTCCGCGGCGACGATCTAAATACTGGCGAACGAGAGGGCGTTGGCGGCGCTTTTGCTACAGGTCGGTTGTTGGCCTCTATCTATCGTCTCGAAACCTCTTTGCCACATGCTGTGCTTGCACCAGCTTACGTCAGCACAAGTAGTATTTTGTGTGATTTTTACTACTGATGTTTGCTTTGTGAATAGGCTAGCACATTATGTATTTGCGTGTGACAGTGTTGAATTCATATGGTACGCCGGCCGCGGTGGTCTAGCGGTTCTAGGCGCTCAGTCCGGAACCGCGCGACCGCTACGGTCGCAGGTTCGAATCCTGCCTCGGGCCTGGATGTGTGTGATGTCCTTAGGTTAGTTAGGTTTAAGTAGTTCTAAGTTCTAGGGGACTAATGACCACAGATGTTGAGTCCCATAGTGCTCAGAGCCATTTGAACACACATGGTACACAATACATTGTATCTGTACATATTTTTCCATTTATTGACAGGACATCATGCTCAGGCATTTCACTGTTCAGTTTCTTGGATTTATGACTATCCTTTATTCCATTCACAAAATAAATGTCGTAGTATCACATGCGTTAACGATATTTGGTATTCAACAATGTGTAAGTCTGAGATGCACCTCTTCAGTCAAAGAAAGTAGCGTTATACCTACATAGGTGAGTATACCAAGCGTTATTACAAACATAAAAAAACCATAGGTAAAAGTGGGGTGGTACTACAGAACGTCTTTCTCATATTAATAATTCTGTACATATGGAAATGGGTTAATACAATTTCAGGTAGTGGATATCCTGTATCACTGATACATATGTATGTTGCAAATATAGTGTTAATTCCACAACGAAGTGTGTTTAGGTTCATCTGGCTATCAGTATGACGAACATTCTCACAGCTGGTATTTACATTCCATAATTTTCATTTACTAGCTCAGTGTACATTGAAACTTCTTCACATTTTGGTGTGGGTACAAACCTTGAATCCTATTGGTTCTAGGATTTGTGACCAAATGCCAATCTGCCTGTGGACTTCATGGTACTTCCTGAAGTAACGCCAACTAGTTGTTTTTTCCGTTCGAGCTGTCAAGATTTGCGGTGAATTCCGAGTGAAACATCATTTCTTACTGCATAATCCTGCGTGTTCTTGAGATTTTTGACATACCGCAATTTTCTAAGACATGCTTGACAAGTAAGTGCAGTTAACACAGATCTTACCTCTTCTTTATAGGATTCTGCTTGACTTGGGAATTTCGGAAAAGATCTACTCACTCACTGCTTTCTTTGACATTCAACGTTCAGTCTGCAGCAGTGTACTGTGTGTCATTAATTGGAAGATGGCTCACCATGTCCTCAAACAAATCAACATAGGTTCTAGGTGCTTCAGTCTGTAACCGCGTGACCGCTACAGTCGCAGGTTCGGATCCTGCCTCGGGCATGGATGTGTCTGATGTCCTAGGTTAGTTAGGTTTAAGTAGTTCTAAGTTCTAGGGGACTGATGACCTCAGATGTTAAGTCCCATAGTGCTCAGAGCTATTTCAACCAAATCAAGACACTATACCTAACTGGTGTATTGATTTCTGAGTATAAATGCGTATGGACCTGTATAATGTCTTCAAACAAATCAAGATACTGCACCCAAAGAGTGTGTTGATTTCTCAGTATAAATACGTATGAACCTGTTTAATTCACGGAACAGTCATTCGCACTGATTGGCTTGCGGGTTATAGTGTGATATGAAAATTATTTCTCTACCATTTTTTCGCAAAACTCTGTCCATTTGTACCCACCGTACCCAGTGAAGTAGGATTCATTGTCCGTTGGCAACGTCTTTAGTTTTCCTACTGTCTGAACGTAATCATTTGAAATGTTTGTGATACCTTCTGCAGCCGTAGCAGCATGTGGCTTTACAATCTTGGAAAAAAAAGTAATACAATGCAGTAACATATTTGATACCTCCACGGGCGGTCCGGTATGGACCGCCAACATCAACAGCCACGATTTCGAGTGCTTTGTTAGAAAGAATAGAATGCAGTTCAGTCTTACTAGTTTTGTTGATAGATGTTCCGGTCTAACAGTTGATACAAGTGCTTACTAATCGATGAACTTTTCGTTGCATATTGGAAAGTAGGAGTGTTCTGGATTGGCAAGACAGCCAACCCACTATGAGGAAGCCGAAAGGCACGCGTTTAAGCTCACGCAGGCTGGCGTGAGGTCTGGAACAGGACAAGGGAATTATACTAGCAGAAAACGTACGTAGCTGCTGCAATGCTTAACTTTAATCCATAATTGGTGAACATCGCTCTTGACGGTACATGTTTTACAGCATCAATAGTAACTGGTAATGGCGCCTTGCTAGCTCGTAGCAAATGACGTAGCTGAAGGCTATGCTAAATACCGTCTCGGCAAATGAGAGCGTATTTTGTCAGTGAACCATCGCTAGCAAAGTCGGCTGTACAACTGGAGCGAGTGCTAGGAAGTCTCTCAAGACCTGCCGTGTGGCAGCGCTCGGTCTGCAATCACTGATAGTGGCGACACGCGGGTCCGACGTATACTAACGGACCGCGGCAGATTTAAAGGCTACCACCTAGCAAGTGTGGTGTCTGGCGGTGACACCACAGTTAGCATAGCCTTCAGCTACGTCATTTGCTACGACCTAGCAAGGCGCCATTACCAGTTGCTATTGATACTGAATCATGTACCGTCAAGAGCGACGTTCACCATTAATGGATTAAAGTTAAGTATTCCACCAGCTACGTCCGTTTTTTTCTAAATTCTAATTTCCTTGTCCTGTTCCAGACCTCACGCCAGCCTGCGTGAGCTAAAACGCGTGCCTTTCGGCTTCCTCTAGTAACACGGTGTTGGCTCTCCTGCCAACCACAACACACACCTCACGTCGAGCACATATCACGAACGAATAGCTCTGCTGCGAACGTTCGCGCTGTTATTTCCTGGGACACTTCCACACAGACCTACCTGCGTTACTAATGGTGCCATGCTCGTTGTACTGTCTGTGTCTCTTTCATTTGAGTGCCCCTCATAAGTTTACTCAATGTTAGGAAGCGGAGCGGCGGTGATATGGAACGGAGAAAAAAATCTTTGCAGTAGAGTAGAAGGGGACGTTAGAGCGGACGATTTGGGAGAGCAGCCACGTCAAAGATAGCCTCTCGGCCGTGAGAACGGCTCGCTCCGGCCGGCCGCTGTATTTTTACGCAGGGCAGGTACTGGGAGGAAGGAAGGGCGGTGGAGGCGGCGAGGGTGGAGGGGGCGGCAGATTTCCCAGCGGGCCAGCCCGTCCGCCGCAGCCCGCGCGGCCAGTGGACACTGTGGGCAGGCTATGGGGAGGCCGTGGGGCGGCCATGGGAGGCATCTGTGGCGCGCGCTGACCGTGTCACTGCGGAGCACAGCACGTGGCTGCGCCGGGCGATCTCACCGCAGGAAGGCGAGGCGGCGGCCCGCTGCACAGGATGGCGGCGGCCGCTTCTACCCGCCTCTGGAGTGCCGTCACGGCTCTGCGACTGGATTCGTCACTTCCTTTCAGACAGGTAGTTAGTAGTAACTGTTGGGAAGTAATTCAGCGAAGACGTAGCGATACCTATGGCTACCTTAGATAGCGTTGTAAGACCTCTGCTGTTCTTAACCAACATTATGTGATCAAAAGTATCCAGACACCTCCAAAAACATACGTTTTTCATATTAGGTGCTTTGTGCTGCCACCTACTGCCAGGTACTCCAACTCCACATCAGCGACCTCAGTGGTTATTAGACATCGTGAGGGACTTTGAACGTGGTCAGGTGATTGAGTGTCACTTGTGTCATACATCTGTACGCGAGATTTCTACACTCCTAAACATCCCTAGGTCCACTGTTTCCGATGTGATAGTGAAGTGGAAACGTGAAGGGACACGTACAGCACAAAAGCATACAGGCCGACCTCCTGTGCTGACTGACAGACGCCGCCGACAGTTGAAGAGGGTCGTGATGTGTAATAGGCGGACATCTATCCAGTTCGTCACACAGGAATTCCAAACTGCAAGTACTATGACAGTTACGCAGGCACGTGGAGTGGCCGCTCGGTTTTAAGCGTCCTGTCAAGGACTGCGCGGCCCCTCCCGCTGGAGGTTCGAGTCCTCCCTCGGGCATGGCTGTATGTGTTGTTCTTAGCATAAGTTAGTTTAAGTAGTGTGTAAGTCTAGGGACCGATGACCTATGCAGTTTGGTCCCTTAGGAATTCACACACATTTGAACATATGAATTAGGCAGGAGGTGAGAAAATTTGGATTTCATGGCCGAGTGGTTGCTCATAAGCCACACATCACGCCGGTAAATGCCAAACGACTCCTCGCTTGGTGTATGGAGCATAAACATTGCACGACTGAACAGTGGAAAAACATTGTGTGGAGTGACGAATAACGGTACAATGTGGCGATCGGATGGCAGAGTGTAGGTATGGTGAATCCCCGGTGAACGTCATCTGCCAACGTGTTTAGTGACGACAGTAAATTTCGGAGGTGCTATGGTGTGGTCCTGCTTTTCATAGAGAGGGCTTGCAACCCTTGCTGTTTTTCGTGGTACTATCACAGCACAGGCCTACATTGATGTTTTAAGCACCTTCTTGCTTCCCACTGTTGAAGAGCAATTCGGGGATGGCGATAACGTCTTTCAACACCATAGAGCACCTGTTCATAATGCACACCCTGTGTCGGAGTGGTTACACGACAATAGCATCCCTGTAATGGACTGACCTGCACAGCGTCCTGACCTGAATTGTATAGAACACCGTTTTGGATAAATGATGACTAACTGAACACCTCAGCTGCCGACAGGTGTTGTTGATATACCTCGATGTGGACAGCTGAAAATGTGTGGCCCGACCGGGACTCGAACACGCGGTTTCCTGCTTACATGGCAGACGCTCTATCCATCTGAGCCACCGAGGGCACAGATGAATAGTGCGACTGCAGGGACTTATCCCTTGCACGCTTCCCGTGAGACTTACATTCCCAACTGTCCACAATTCCACATATGTATTGTACCTTATAGACATTTGCCCACCCACTCATTACTCGCGCACGCATTGGCGATTCCCGTAAAAGTTTGGGCAACCTGTGCGCATTCGCACAGACGAAGGCCAATGGCTCGGTAGCTTTTAACTATATACGAATCGCCAAAGCGTGCGCGAGTAATGAGTGGGTGGGCAAATGTCTGTAAGTTACAATCCATATGTAGAATTGTGGACAGTTGGCAATATAAGTCTCACGGGAAGCGTGCAAGGGATAAGTCCATGCAGTCGCACTATTCATCTGTGTCCTCGGTGGCTCAGATGGATACAGCGTCTGCCATGTAAGCAGGAGATCGCGGGTTCGAGTCCCGGTCGGGGCACACATTTTCAGCTGTCCACATCTAGGTATATCAACAACACCTGTCGGCAGCTGAGGTTTTCAGTTAGTCATGATTTATTCCAGGGAAAAGCTGCACGGTCATCAACAGTAACTGTTCTTTCGAGAACAAGTTACTGTCTTTGTATATATACCATTTTGGATGTTTTGGAACGCCGACTTCGTGCTAGGGCTCACCAACCGACATCCATACCTCTCCTCAGTGTAGCACTCCGTGAAGGCTGCCATTCCCCAAGAAACCTTCCAGCACCTGATTGAACGTATGCCAGCGAGAATGGAAGCTGTCATCAAGGCTAAGGATGGGCCAACACCATACTGAATTCCACCTTTACCGATGGAGGGCGCTACGAACTTGTTAGTCATTTTCAGACAGGTGCCCGGATACTTTTGATCACGTAGTGTACGTCCTTCACCAAAAGTATTGAGCACCCTAGAAATTTTGCTTGCGTGCGATGTATACAACAGTAAATAAACGCTTTGTCTCAAAAGTAGTTTGTCGACACCGAAAAAGGTAGAAAACAATTATGCATCTCAAAGCCACCAGTAAATAATCTGATGTAATAAAATTTGTCATTTGAATGTTTTTCTCTGTACTGATCAGTTCGCTAAGTTTTCTGTGTGTGGACACACATAAGTAATGTAATGCTGTTTTCCTGTCTAGATCAGTGACATCGGTGACACTGCTTCATTATGCCCAAAACAGACCAATAAAGCTTTTGCATCAGCAAGGAAAATTGCAGGTGGAAATTTTGAAAACTGTGACATGTTAACGCCGATCCGTACAATATGATATCGAGCGATTCGCCATGACCGTGCGGAATGTTAACTGGCCGAGAACCGGATCACAACAGACCGTGAGGACCGAATGATACAAAGAGAGTTGTTAAAAAGTAGGAGCAAAACGTCTGTAGACCTCGTGCTGTGTTGTCTGAAAGTTTTAACAAAACAATATCTTCTCGCACCACTCGTAGGCGTCTCAAGAGGTTGGTCTAAAAGGCTGTAAAGCCACGAAGAAACCGCGGCTCTCTGACAAGAATAGAAAGTCACGGTGTGAGTGAACTGTAAAACACCAAACATTCACCGAACAAGATTGGTCGAATACGGTAAGGTCTGACGAAGAAAACATTCAGGTAGGTTTATCAAATGGATGCAATTCATACCAATTTGGGTAGAAAACAAAATGTATTAATTTAAAAACTCGTGTAAGAATTTACTACAATATTTATTCACATTTCATGTTTTTGGTAGTCCAGGTGTGACCTGTGTCCGTCGCCGGATGAGCGAGGAATATAAGCCAGAGAGTGTGCTACCTACCGTAAAACACGGCGGAGGGAGCGTCAGGATCTGGGACTACATGAGGGCTGCAGAACTGGGACGAAGGGTCGTATGTGAAGTCAGCATGGATTCCACAAAGTACGTACGAGTTCTAGAAACTTCTTTCTTGCCGTCTTTTACAACCTTTTTTGGGGGATACAAACATGGACGACGTTAACTTCGAGCACGATACCGCAACCCGCCATAAATCTGCCCGCATAACGACTTGACTTCGGGAAAACAACGTCGAGCTTCTGGACTGGCCTGCCCAATCACCGGACCATAGAGCATTTGAGGGGTTTATCGGAGCACAAAGTCAGGCGGCTCACAGTCAAGTCAAAAGAATTAAAAGACGGCCTACGCCTGGTGTGGAACGCCGTAAGTATTTATTTGATCCAAGATATTCGCAGTTATTTCAAAGATGGTGAGTATTTTGTTACATGACCGTTTCCTTCCAAAACCGTTGCGTAACTAACGTAAAGTCAGAATATAAAAACCCAATACATCAGAATAATTAATCAACAGTGAGAAATGAAATGCTTATTAGTGCTGTTGATTGTCAGTAGTTAAGTATCTTAACTTACGTTTTACTTGGATTTGCATGGGGCATATACGAATTAAGCCATTTTGAAGCACATTGGGATGAGCTGTGGTTCTAGGCGCTGCAGTCCGGAACCGCGTGACTTCTACGGTCACAGGTTCGAATCCTGCCTCGGGCATGGATGTGTGTGATGTCCTTAGGTTAGTTAGGTTTAAGTAGTTCTAAGTTCTAGGGGACTGATGACCTCAGAT
Source organism: Schistocerca cancellata (assembly GCF_023864275.1). Lineage (NCBI taxonomy): Eukaryota > Metazoa > Arthropoda > Insecta > Orthoptera > Acrididae > Schistocerca > Schistocerca cancellata. The sequence goes on from NC_064634.1 coordinate 494,100,992, forward strand.
GTTAAGTCCCATAGTGCTCAGAGCCATTTGGACCATTTGATGAGCTGTCAGCACTCGGCTGAGCAGATAAGCTCTGCAGCAAGGTGTCGGACCACCTCTGGGGGGAGCACTCACAAGGACGTGCCGGGCAAGCTGCACGTCATCGCCTCTTGCTTGACTAGGCTTTCCTTTGAGCTGCTGTAACTGGACACTGGGTACCCACAGGCAACACAGATACGATCTCCTGTGATGTGAGGCCTTCAGCAGCGACTGTTCTCGTGATACGAAGGTGAAGAGAGGAGGAATGCTGTTTATATCAAGATCCAGGAAACGCACTATTGTAAACAAAACTTAGAACGCTGCGTTTCTTTGGGATGCAGCAGAAAACATCTAGAAAACAGAGTGGAAGCCCCCAGCTCGCGACCCCTTCGGAATCGTGGGATGCCAACAAAAGTCAGGTCAACAATAATGGAATGTTCGTGCAATACAAGGACTGCCGGGATTGGCTAACGTAAATAAAGTGGAGGTTGGAGAAGAAAACTCAACTTTGCTGCTGATATCCTGTTTTACTGATGGAGAGAGAATGAGACGCACGATACTGGCTAACCGTCTGAAGGAGGAGGAGGCGGTGTTTAACTTCCCGTCAACAACGAGTCACTACAGACGGAGCACGAACTCGGAATACGGAAGTATGGAGAAAGAAAGCGGCCGTGCCCTTTTGTAGGAACCATCCCGGCATTTGCTTTAAGCAGTGTAGTCAAATCACGGAAGACCTAAATCGGGATGGCAGGGCGTAGTACGAACCATCATCCTCCCGAATGCAAGTCCATTGTCCTAATAACTGCCTGAAGAAAAATTCAGAGAAGGAGATCGACATCTTTTAAGGAAGTCTTTTACTGGTCGGCCCTCAGAATACCTGCATCACAGTCAGACCGAAAAAAATGACGGATTTAAAATGTAAAACTACGAGTTTGCCTCTTTAAGAATCAGTAAGTGCAAATTTACTCGATATTCGGCATTCGACTCTTCGACTTCTTCGCTTGATCACTGGGAGTGATGGCCTTTGCCGGCCTTCACTACCTCCAGCGGCGTCCACCTCAAAGCAGATGAGCTGGTTCTGCAGCCGCTTAAGCCTTCGCCTATAGACTGGTACGGTGAGATGGAGCTGTGACAGCAAAATCATGCGTATGGACAGTAAAGTCATTTTTATACAATTCCAATACCCACAAGCTTCGCTCTGAAGAATTGCTTTCAGATTAGAATGACCAATTTCTTCCCAAATCTGGCTACAGATCCAAAGCTTTCCCTTCTCTACAGCTATCTGTCTTTTATACTAACGTCACAACAGTCATTGTACAACTTCACGACTGCAGGTTGTAGGATTTATAAATGTGATTATTAGAATATTACGAGTCGCTTGTCAGTTCTTTAGAAATACCATCGCTTGTCAGATTACTTACGAGTCCCTTAACGTAATGAAACGAATTAATAGTGATTCTTGTTTCATTTAGCAGTCAATGGATTTGTAACTCATTAGTGTGGAGGATGTTAATTATTTCACAACAGATAACAGGCCCAATTAGAATACATTTGTTGTGTCTAGACAAGACAGTCTAGACACAAGGCGAGGAAGCCGAAAGGCACGCGCTTAAACTCACGCAGGCTGGCGTGAGGTCTGAAACAGGATACGTAATGAATGCTATAAAGAAAAGTACGTAGCTTCTGGAATACTTAACTTTAATCCACATTTGTAGAACATCGCTCTTGATGATACAATAATAGAATCTCAATATCTATACTGGTAATGGCGCCTTGCTAGGTCGTAGCAATTGTAGCTGAAGGCTATGCTACTATCGTCTCGGCAAATGAGAGCGTAATTCTCAGTGAACCATGGCTAGCAACGTCGGCTGTACAACTGGGGCGAGTGCTAGTACGTCTCTCTAGACCCGCCGTGTGGTGGCGCTCGGTCTGCAATTACTAACAGTGGCGACACGCGGGTCTGTCGTATACTAGCAGACCGCGGCCGATTTAAAAGCTACCACCTAGCAAGTGTGGTGTCTGGCGGTGACACCACATTCCTCCCCCGCAAATCGGCGTACGGTTGTGGCACAAGGCTTCCGCCCGCCGTGGGGAGGACCCCATGTTGACGTATGCGACGAGGTGGGGAGCCTAACAACAGGCGAGGCTGTGCCACCCGCACCCGGCCATTCGGTCCGAAGGGAGCTAGGAAACGCCTGAAAACCTAGTCCAGGGTGCACGCCAACATGCGGTGTATGCGCCCGTAGATAGTCAGGAGGGGCCGAAGGGTCGACCTCCATCGAGGCGGAGCACCCGACAGGCGAAGACGACATCTGGTCCGGAGCGGGCAAGAGTTCCATGTCGGAGGACAACTGGTCACGGGAAGCGATCGGCGGCGCGTGACCCAGGGAGGCGCCCGGCGGTTGCAGCGACGCGTCCACTGCGGGCGGCGCCGGCGATAGAACAGGCGGCGGCGGCGGCGCGTCGCCATGGGGCAAAATGGAAGGCAGCGTCGGTAACACCTGGGGATGAGGCGATCCCATCCTCGTCGCCAAATATGTTGTGTCTAGACAAGACAGTCTAGACACAAGGCGAGGAAGCCGAAAGGCACACGCTTAAACTCACGCAGGCTGGCGTGAGGTCTGAAACAGGATACGTAATGAATGCTATAAAGAAAAGTACGTAGCTTCTGGAATACTTAACTTTAATCCACATTTGTAGAACATCGCTCTTGATGATACAATAATAGAATCTCAATACCTATACTGGTAATGGCGCCTTGCTAGGTCGTAGCAATTGTAGCTGAAGGCTATGCTACTATCGTCTCGGCAAATGAGAGCGTAATTCTCAGTGAACCATGGCTAGCAACGTCGGCTGTACAACTGGGGCGAGTGCTAGTACGTCTCTCTAGACCTGCCGTGTGGTGGCGCTCGGTCTGCAATTACTGACAGTGGCGACACGCGGGTCCGTCGTATACTAGCGGACCGCGGCCGATTTAAAAGCTACCACCTAGCAAGTGTGGTGTCTGGCGGTGACACCACAACATTCAAAAAAGACAATCAGATGTTGTTTTGCAATTTCTTCAGACTTGTTTTGTCCCTGTTTTATATCTTCGGCGGTTTGAATTACGATGCTGATTGATTTATGATGAAAATAGAACCACGACCTCCTTTAGTGCTGAAACACTTGTGTCCCTTGGTATCTTTGAACATTGACACTCAGGATTTTTCAGTATTCTTGTTTATTGCTCACCTTTCGCAGTTTGTGATGAAATTCGCTATGCTGGGACAATGGTTTGGTTAGACGTAGACTGTCTGTTGGTCGCATTAGACTTTGTTGTAGTTCCAGCGCGGACGGTTGCGTTCTTTGTCGGTTCTGGAATCCTGGAGGTGTTTGCAGCCACGCCAGGAAGCGAGAAACGCTTCCTGTCAGAAGACACATTTCTTGCAGTGGGAAACGACTCCCCACAGGTTTTACACTGAACGCGTCCTGTTTCTGAGACGTAATTCTACACTCAGATATGAGTCCTGAGAAGGCAGCGCCCACTGCACGTTTTGTTTGTTGCGTTCTTCGGAAGTGTGATGATACCGCATGAGGGTGGTGTCGGTGCTCCTGGTTCTTCGTTCCGTGTTTTATATTAATTAACGTTCTCAACTTAAAAACTCCTCGATGAAAGTTCGGTTTTGATATCTACCACAGGTACATCTTTCGGGAAACCCTTTATCACCTTTTTGAAATGGCTTTCGTTTCAATTGGGTTTGCAGAGAAACGCGGATTTTGTTGCCGAAATAAGCCTGATTTACAGTAATATTCTATGGTGTCAAAATGAACTTTTTCTTGGTTGTCATTACAAAAATGTATGTAGCTGGTGTGACGTCAGTTCCTAACTTGCCTTGTTTCCTTTTGACGCAGTAAACCGCAGACTCCTTAAAGAATCGAACTCACACGTATAAAAAAGCTTCAAACGTCTCATTATTTTACAAGTGAGTTAACTGGCCGATAACCATGCAAGAGAGAAACAGTTTAGGAATGGTGTGAAATTATAGGTAAATTTGGTTGGAAGTCGCTAAGTACTGTCATTATGAAACAGTGGGTAAACATTTTCTGGGTAATTTTCCCACCATTTTAACCAAAAGCAAGTTGTTCATTCATCTCAAATTTTTTGATGCCGTACCTCGTGAATTACATGTCGTACAATGATGTGATTTAACAGGTACATTCCGAGGTATATGTGGATATGTTGCAAATACAGTCGGTAGTAAAGAAGTAATAAATTAAGATGTCATTTGTGGTGTCACCGCCAGACACCACACTTGCTAGGTGGTAGCCGTTAAATCGGCCGCGGTCCGTAAGTACACGTCGGACCCGCGTGTCGCCACTATCAGTGATTGCAGACCGAGTGCCGTCACACGGCAGGTCTAGAGAGACTCCCTAGCACTCGCTCCAGTTGACAGCTGACTTTGCTAGCGATGGTTCACTGACAAAATACGCTCTCATTTGCCCAGACGATAGTTAGCATAGCCTTCAGCTACGTCATTTGCTACGACCTAGCAAGGCGCCATTACCAGTTACTATTGATGCTGTAAAACATGTACCGTCAAGAGCGATGTTCACCATTTATGGATTAAAGTCAAGTATTCCAGCAGCTACGTACGTTTTTTGCTAGTCTCATTTCCTTGACCTGTTCCAGACCTGACGCCAGCCTGCGTGAGCTAAAACGCGTGCCTTTCGGCTTTCTCTCACAGTGGGTTGGCTGTCTTGCCAATCCACAACATCATTTCCGATGCTGAAGCTATACTGCATGGACGGCGAAAATGAAATGTACTAAGCTGTAAACTTTTATCCAAAAAGGTTCAAATGGCTCTAAGCACAATGGGACTTAACAACTGAAGTCATCAGTCTGCTAGACTTAGAACTACTTAAACCTAACTAATCTAAGGACATCACACACATCCATGCCCGAGGTAGGATTCGAACCTGTGATCGTAGCAGCAGCGCGGTTCCAGACTGAAGCACCTAGAACCGCTCGGCCACAGCCGCCGGCTAAATTTTTTTCTATTCACGATTTTGTTTATCCGTGTGTGTGTGTGTGTGTGTGTGTGTGTGGGGAGGGGGGGGGAGGGGTTGCAGTATCAAAGTCGGTAGCATTAATGTCAAGGACATGGAGAGGAGAAATAATGCAGAATCAATTCAACTGAAGCACTTTTAATGTGCTGCTTCGGTACGTCACACCATTCCATACCGGTACTACAAAAGCGGCTCAGTATGGCGCCAATCAGAGTCCAGAAGAATCTTAAAGCGCAGGTTTGTATTCTGCACAGCAGAACGAAGCATGTTTATAGGTTTGCTGGCTATCTCTCTTGATATGACGCGCTTCAGCTCAGCACATGTGTGAATGTTCCCCTGGTAAGCCCTGTCCTTCACGTAGCCCCACAACCAGAAATCACAGCGAGTTAGGTCAGGTGATCGTTCCGGCCGAGTATTTGGAAATGATCCCCTGATAATTCTATCGTTTCCAGATGTGCTTCGGAGTAGCAGGTGAACTTCAAGAGCGACGTGTGTTGGGGTCCCATCGTACATGAAAACTGTTGACTTCAATGCGCCTCTCTCCTGTAGGGCGGGTATGACATACTGGCGAAGCATAGCGCATTAATGCTGGCCAGTCACACTGTATGTTTTCGGTCCTCGAGCTCCATAGTGTTCAAAAAAGAATGGGTCAATGACGAACGAAGTCGGAAAGCCACACCGTACGGTGACGCGGTCACCATGCAGAGGAACTTCACGAACAGTGACTGGAGGTAAGGTTCCCCACACTTGGCAATTCTGTGAGCTTCGTCTGTCAATAAGATGGCCCAAGGCCTGCCCTCTCAACTTCAATCCTTGCGAGAAACTGGAGAGCGAAATTAACACGTCGTTATGCATCCTGTGGTGCAAGCTGCTGTACGATATGGATCTTGTACGGATACCGTTTGAGAATGGTTAGAAGCACCTTCCGTACAGCAGACCACGGGGTGTTCAGCCGTCGTGACACAGCACGCGCACTGCCTGACAATCGGGAATTGCGCACGGCGTTGTCTGCCATAACGACAGCGATTTCACCAAACACCTGTGGTGCAACCGGTCGTCAGCCTGTTCCCGGAGCGATGACAGTTCTCCAAGAGATCCGAACTTCTTCATCATTCTCAGCACAGCAGGTGGAGAAAGACGACCCTAACGTAATACAGGGTGATTCAAAAAGAATACCACAACTTTAGGAATTTAAAACTCTGCAACGACAAAAGGCAGAGCTAAGCACTATCTGTCGGCGAATTAAGGGAGCTATAAAGTTTCATTTAGTTGTACATTTGTTCGCTTGAGGCGCTGTTGACTAGGCGTCAGCGTCAGTTGATGCTAAGATGGCGACCGCTCAACAGAAAGCTTTTTGTGTTATTGAGTACGGCAGAAGTGAATCGACGACAGTTGTTCAGCGTGCATTTCGAACGAAGTATGGTGTTAAACCTCCTGGTAGGTAGTGTATTAAACGTTGGTATAAACAGTTTACAGAGAATGGGTGTTTGTGCAAAGGGAAAAGTTCTGGACGGCCGAGAACGAGTGATGAAAATGTAGCACGCATCCAGCAAGTATTTGTTCGCAGCCCAGGAAAATCGACTCGCAGAGCTAGCAGAGAGCTGCAAATTCCACAATCAACTGTATGGAGAGTCCTACGAAAAAGGTTAGTTATGAAACCTGAACGTCAACTACCCGAGGCGATGGATCGGCCGCCAGGCAGACCGTGACAGAGCACTTCATCACTGGCCTCCTAGAAGCCCTGATCTTACCCCGTGCGATTTTTTCTTATGGGGGTATGTTAAGGATATGGTGTTTCGGCCACCTCTCCCAGCCACCATTGATGATTTGAAACGAGAAATAACAGCAGCTATCCAAACTGTTAACCTGATATGCTACAGAGAGTGTGGAACGAGTTGGAGTATCGGGTTGATATTGCTCGAGTGTCTGGAGGGGGCCATATTGAACATCTCTGAACTTGTTTTTGAGTGAAAAAAAAACCTTTTTAAATACTCTTTGTAATGATGTATAACAGAAGGTTATATTACGTTTCTTTCATTAAATACACATTTTTAAAGTTGTGGTATTCTTTTTGAATCACCCTGTATTTTCAGCAACTGCAGCATTACTCTTGTTCTGATAATAGAGCTTCACCAATAATGCCTGCTTCTTTTGTCCAAAGCTCATGTTGACATGTCAACAAGTGCACTGCGGCTGGTCGCACAGGTGTGTGAGGCTATGAATCACGATGACAGATCACAGCACCTGGTGGCCATAGTTGGAACTGGACGGTGGCTCTGTGACGCTTGGAAATCATGCACCCCATACTCTGGGCATTAATGCTACCAAGTTTGGTACTCGTATGGTAATTAGTTTCCGTGTTATAACGTGTTAAATAGGGAAGTTTAGTTATGTTGAGTGGCACTTAAGATAGATAAATAAATTAGTGAAATCAATGTGAAGTATAAATTAGAAAATAAATGAAAGGCTTAGTTCAGTTTAGAAGAATTACACACTGGCAAACAGGGGGCAGAGCAGCAGAGGCAATGACCGTGAAGTCAGCGCGTTCAGGAGAAGCCATCGTCCTCCCCACATAAGCGGAACCTCTCGATTCAGCCGTCAGCGCTTCGCCCGACCGGCTGACGTATTTCTCGATTGTCACATATGATCAAAGGCCCTCGCCTACATTCCAAGAGCCAATGACCGGCGTTAAGAAGATTCTTTGAGAAGCTTTTCAATGTGACAGAAGAGGCAATGACCGTGAAGTCGTTCACCTCCAGTGAACTGAAGGAAATAAATACGCGAGACGCAGTGGGCCCGACGGTAGTTTTCAGTTCAGTTTCGGTGCTGAAGACCGTCATGTAGGAAGAGAGTACATCGTACACAAAAGCACCAAGTCCGCCGCTGTAATGGAATAGCAAGCAGCAGTCTCGCCGCCAGAAGACAGAAGTTAGAAGGTATTTGAAGACTGATTTTTACGTACCCGGGTAACTCGTGAGGACGGGAAGGACACGGCCTCACATCAGCAGTCACCTGTGAGCTGGGATGAAGATCTGACAGCCGAAGACTGGCAAGCCGGAGTCTATTGTTCGAGTCCGGGATACTGGCCTTCCCCCGCCTCGCCGCTCCGCTGGCCGACGCACAACACTGACACAAGCGGCCGCATAGAGAGAGAAACACTGGGACGCCACATCCAAGGTATCACCATCCGATGCACGACTTCGTTCTCAATAATTAAACGGGCCACCGCACGGTGCGCGTCTCCAGTCAACTGGGAGAGACGGCGACACGAGATACACACCGGCAGACATAATCAGACGACGACGATCACGCAGCAGAGGCTTCGCAAACGACACAGCTGCCGCTCTACCAGCCAGAACAATCCAGTAAGGAAACCATTGTATAAAACTTTCAATAAAAGTTATCTTATGTAAAAATGCTGTTTCATTCTACCTCATACCCGAGCCAGGGAAGAATCCACCCTGCCCACATGTTAAGAGAGAAAAAGTAATTTATTTAGTGTTTTCCACCCTGAAATAATGCTTTAGAATCAAATGCCCTTTGCAGTAATGCTCATCCTGACAATTGACTAGCATCAAAAGAGAAAACCCAGTTACAGTTATAACCACCCAGTATACGGAACTATTCTTCATGATACAAACAAACGGTGCCATGCAGATTAAAATTTGTTAAACCCGAAAGCCGTGGCGACTTTCTCAATTTCATAACAGGAAATAAACCTTCCTGGCAGATTAAAACTATGTGCCGGACCGAGACTCGAGCTCGGGACTTTTGCCTTTTGCGGGTAAGTGCTCTACCAACTGAGCCACCCAAACACGACTCACGTCCCGTCCTCACAGCTTTACTTCTGCCAATACCTCGTCTCCTACTGGGCTGCAGAGTGAAAATCTTATTCTGGAAGAAATAAACCGTTTGCACCAAACACTAGATGCACTAAACGCTGAACTAGTTTTACCGAGTTCACCGTGCCGACGAGAATATTTCCCTTTGGTGTAACAGTTCATAAAAGTTATGTATTCCTGATTTAGAGCAACAAGGGATTGTGCCAGGTGCAGCACTGTACATCGGTCAGCTCATGTCGGAGGTAGTGGGGAGGTACATCAGCAACCACAAGTGAGAACGTCGTGACAAATAAATCGACAGTAGTCTTCAAGATACAAGGTCTTCAAATGCCTTTGACAACTCATGAGTAGATTTTTCAGTTACTGCAACGAAGGTAGTCATGTCTGGTCTAGAAATGTCTGCCTTGTGTTATGAACTCGAAGCTTATTTTTCCACAGGATTAACTTTTGTTTTATAGCATCCATCTTGTCCGCCATATCTTTTAGGAAATCCCTCTCCCCTTACATTAAAAGAATTAATGAAATCAAATAACTGGTGATATCGACCATAAAAGATTCTGTCGCTGCTTTACTTTCCCGTAAACTCAGTTTTTTTCCTAATCATATGGTCTTTGTGCCTGCTATTGCAACGATGTTCCAGTGAATGTTTTTCCAGCTCATAATAGTGAAATGGTGTATTAAGCATTTTACATGGAGTTCAAAAAGCAATTCCTATTCAGCATTGAATGATTTGACTTCACAAATACGAACAAGTGGTGCTCGTAATTCAGAACGTAAATCTAATCTAACACAATTTGGTACTGTTGGCAAACTGCGACAAACCACCTGGCTGGCTTTGGCGGCGTCCGGCTGCTGCCTCGCTTTGCTTCTCTTTCCTCCCCTCCCCTCCTGCTGCCCCTCCCCCTCCACGCCCCTCAGCACCACTCGATGTGGCGCTCGGAGCGCCACGCGAAACGATGATGATGATGTTTGGTTTGTGGGGCGTTCAACTGCGCGGTGATCAGCGCCCGTACAGATTCCCAACCTTTGCTCAGTCCAATCTTCGCCACTTTTACGAATGATGATGAAACGATGAGGAAAACGCAAACACCCAGTCATCTCGAGGCAGGTGAAAATTCCTGACCCCGCCGGACTCGAAATCGGGACTCCGTGCTCCGGAAGCGAGAACGCAACCGCGAGACCACGAGCTGGCAGGCAGGAGCGCTGTTTGGCCAGGCCTGCTCTGAATACCGCTAGTTCACTTGTCTTAAAATATATAGAATATCTTTCTTGAGTCTACTGCGAAAATTACTTCTTAAACTGATGTTATCATTTTCCTTGTTTTACAAATAATAATCAAAAAATATGAGAAATGTTACGAATGTAGTTTTGAACACAGTGTGTTATAATGTGTACTACGTTTCAAAGACTTTACAGCACCAAACACTGATACGCAGTACAATCCACGATGAGGGCCCATATGGTCTGCAGGTCGACAGAACTATTCTGCCGGTGTAGGCGCGCCTATTTGCTAAAACATCCACACCCTCACCTCCGTATGATGCATCGCCTGCCTCGGGCGGGTACTGCACCTGTCCTACAGCAAGGATGGGTGTCTCACCTCGAATCAGTGGTACACTCTGTTAGTTCAGAGGCAGGACTCCATGCCGGCGCTCACGCACGACGTGCTAGGATGTCGAGAAAACATCAGACGTTGGTGGGGATATTTTGCACTTTGCCAGAGAATGGAGACTAATGTTTTGCGCTACTGGAAGAATTGCCAATTTGATATGATTTTTGAAGGTCGAATGGGTGCAGCATTGTTATTTTGAATCACTGACCGTAATTGACGTAACACTGAATCTTCGTGAGAATCTTTTAGTCGTGATACAGATCTGGTGCTTTGGTGTTCATCGGTACCGGATTGCGCTGAGTGCATGGTTTTTATATTTTTACTCAAAAAACTCGTAGTTATCTCAAGATAAATTTATGGTTACGGCTTTTCAGATTTCGGGTCTCCTTCTGTAGCATGTTGTGGGCTCTTTTTTGTGAATTTCAACACGCTCTTTTTTCATGCTACTTGCAGATCGTTTTTTTAAAAATATCAAGTGCCTTACAGTTGTGATTAAGCCATAATGGACCGTTTTGATTTTACTGCTCAGAGACCATTGAACTAATGTTATGGAAATAAAAAACGGATCCAGATATTGAAACAAGGTGTCCGATAAGCGATAACACACTAACGTGTTAAGTCTCGTGCTCTGGTTACTGCATCTGGCTTGTCTATTTTACTAATCAGCTAAAACTCACCCAATCGCATTTGTTGGTTGTCCATCTAACGGCTGCCAGCGCCCACAAAAATTTCATTATCAGTACTTCATGTTTATATTGCTGATCAAATTTAGAATTGTAAAATGCTACCGTAGTCTACCGATTAAGAGATACGTTACAAGTTTAACGCCGGCCGATGTGACCGTGCGGTTCTAGGCGCTTCAGTCTGGAGCCGCGTGACCGCTACGGTCGCAGGTTCGAATCCTGCCTCGGGCATGGATGTGTGTATGATATCCTTAGGTTAGTTAGGTTTAAGTAGTTCTAAGTTCTAGGGGACTGATGACCACAGATGTTACGTCCCATAGTGCTCAGAGCCAATGAACAAGTTTAACATAATAAGCCAAGAATTAACGTTAGAAAGTGTGTGTATATGTTGAGGCAGCCTAACTAGTGCGAGCATATTACCCACACCAATGACAGAACTTTACAAGTAATTTCAAATAACGTAAAAACTTTTTTCTCGCTGACACTCTCCACAAAATAATGAAGGTCCTTACTACATTTCTGCTCTTCATTCAGTAAAACTTCATCAGGCATGACGTTTTAATTTACTACTTCTTTACTACTAACTCTATTCGCAACACATTTGGCAGACAGTATCTACGTATTCCACTGAATGCACGTCAATATTATATCATTGCAGGACACACAATTCAGAAGATACATTATAAACATTGATGTGCATGAGAAACTAGCTTTTCTTAAAACGGAGCTGAAATTACCCAGACTATACTCATCCAGTGGGTGATCCGAAACCAATAAAACCGACACAAATAGGGTTTTGCACTTTCAGCCGTAAATGTTTTAAATTCATATCGTCACGTATTTAACACACTAATTGATCTGTAAAGTAACCAGAGGTTAGAAGTCATTTTGTCATGGGATTCTGTTGGTTTTAAAGAATAGAGAGTACTGGTGCTATCTAATAGAATGCTAAAGAGTTTTCATCCATCAATATTCAGGGTGTGGCTGAAATGAATGTAGAAAATGAGAGGGCAGGTACATCGGGTCGTATCAATCATATTTCACGTAGCAAACCATGTACGCATCCCGCGCCGCCAAGAGGGTAGGCACACAACATGCCATCCGAGCCACATGGTAGGAGGTCTGCAGGGCAACGATTTCATTGTATTTTTGCCATCAAGGAAATGAGAAGTCGGGGTGAAGTTTTACAACCTTCATTTGAAAACAGTTACAGAAAGGGCTCGAAATTTCGTTCTCCTGCTTGAAAGCACACAGCACATCGACGCTGGAGTGACTGTCACACTCTTTCAGTACACTCTTGGCAAAGCGGAAATTGCATCACAGGCTGCCAAAGTGGACACTATCACCTCTTCATCAGCCTCAGTGAGTGTTTCACAGACAACAAGTTTCAGGTGGCCCCAGAAGGAAAAAATCGCTGGGCGCCAAGATGGGGGAACGCGCATGCCGCGTCACCAGCTCACCGCACCCTGTCCAGTTCTCATCAAAGGCTTCGTCCAAATGCATTCGCACTCCATGGGAGAAGTGCGCAGGTGCACCATCTTGTTGGTCCCACATTCGCTGTCACAAGTTGAGTGGAACATCGTCTTACAACTCTAGCGGAGTTTCTCGTAAAAAATTTAGGTATCAAAACTTCCTGGCAGATTAAAACTGTGTGCCCGACTGAGACTCGAACTCGGGACATTTGCCTTTCGCGGGCAAGTGCTCTACCATCTGAGCTACCGAAGCACGACTCACGCCCGGTACTCACAGCTTTACTTCTGCCAGTACCTCGTCTCCTACCTTCCAAACTTTACAGCGCACACTCCGCTGCAGAGTGAAAATCTCATTCTGGAAACATCCCCCAGGCTGTGGCTAAGCCATGTCTCCGCAATATCCTTTCTTTCAGGAGTGCTAGTTCTACTAGGTTCGCAGGAGAGCTTCTGTAAAGTTTGGAAGGTAGGAGACGAAGTACTGGCAGAAGTAAAGCTGTGAGTACCGGGCGTGAGTCGTGCTTCGGTAGCTCATATGGTAGAGCACTTGCCCACGAAAGGCAAAGGTCCCGAGTCCGAGTCTCGGTCGGGCACACAGTTTTAATCTGCCAGGAAGTTTCATATCAGCGCACACTCCGCTGCAGAGTGAAAATCTCATTCTGGAATTTAGGTATCAGTTTGTGTTCTGTCGCCTCCCAAGCCAGCCACAAATGTTGACCGCGAAGTGTTCTTGGTGATAACGATCAACGGTGGCGTACGGATTTTCCCATGCCCACACGTTTTGATTGAGGCTGCTGAACATACCTCATACTGAATGGCACACTTTTGCAAACAGCAGTGGCAGAAACGAATTCGACGTCAAAAATCGTTAAGGGCTTGAATCTTCCAAAGGCGTTAAGGGTACAAATTATCTTCACGCAGCACACGCCAAATTGTGGAATGATTTTCAACCATTTCCGGTGCGCCACAGAGCGAGCTTGTTGAGGGTGCGTTTTCTAACAGTGCTGACGCTTACTCTTCAAGCCCCGGTGTGCGCACTGTGTGTTGACGACCATGTCCGTCATGCCTACGCACTTGTAATACAAAATGAATACAATGTGTTTCGAAGTAGGTCTTAAATGCACACGTGCCATCACGAGAACATGCCAGAGGGGAACGTACCTCGAGTCAACCTGTCCCACGCCGGCCGGAGTGGCGGAGCGGTTCTAGGCGCTACAGTCTGGAGCCGCGTGACTGCTACAGTCGCAGGTTCGAATCCTGCCTCCATGTGTGTGATGTCCTTAGGTTAGTTAGGTTTAAGTAGTTCTACGTTCTAGAGGGGACTGATGACCACTGCAGTTAAGTCCCATAGTGCTCAGAGCCATTTGAACCATTTTTTTAACCTGTCCCTCATACTGACCTGCGGATGGTAGTAAATGTGCGTGGATTCGACGATTCGAAAACCGCCGAACGTACAAATGTTGAGCAGGGTGAGCATTTCCACCCGCCGCCCGGTAAGTACAGTGCATGTCTGCTTTTTCCTCTCAAGAATACCGCTCCATTTCCCGTCCGCTCCACACAGTAACAAACACAAGAGTATCCCCATTTTATGACAGACTGACACAGGGCGAACCAATACTCCACATGGTGCACAGGTGCTGCCCTGTATGTAAACAGGCATTTGCACAGCCAAAAGCAAGGCGCTTTGTCGACTGCAGCGTTTGCAAATAAAGGTCATAAGACGTCGACCCGACGTCTCTTTCACCTTGGCGGTGTGCGACGCTGTTCCACGAGGCCTAGCGCCGCACGCTCAGGGATGGGGAGGTGGGAGGCAACGTGAAATACGCTTGTCATGCCCCACTCTACCAGAACTATCATTTTCTACATTCATTTCAGATACACCCAATGTGTATAGAAGGTAATGTCCTGATTGACTGCCTCCCCATAGCCCAGCCCATACCGCGAAGGATAGAAACCAGAAATTTGGAGAGGGTACTGATCTTAAACTGTAGGCCTCGTCTAACAAAGCATTTTTCGAAATTACAAACTAGGGTGATGAAGTAAAGCATGAGCGATATTTTGAAAAAAAAGCCCACTTAAGGCAATTTTGAAACTAGACCTAGGAAAATTGGTATGTTGTTTCTCGGTCAGAAATAATGAAATACACGTTGTAGTATTTTTTGGAAACTTAACCCTTGTAGGGATGAAGTAGTGTATGAAAGTTTTTAGAAAATAAATCATTCTTAAGGAAATATTAAAGTATTTTGAAAACTACATCTATGAAAATCGGTATTTGACTTCTTGGTTACAAATAAACCAATATGGATTTCAGTGTTTTTGGAAAGTCAGCCTTTAAGCGGGTGAAACAGGGATGAAATGTTTTATGGAATATTTCATTATGAAAGAACTTTTAAATCTAAATGTATGAAAATTTGTATTTGCCTTCTTTGTTAAAAAATAAAAAAATAAAAAGAAAACGGATTTTCACTATTCTTTGAAACTCAGTCCCTAAGGGCGTGAAACGGAAGATCGAAATTTTTAATAAAATATTTCTATGTATTAAAAAAAAGTTAAAACTAAATCTATGGAAACTGGTATTTCAGTTCTAGGTCAAACACAAAGAAATATTGTCAGTGTGTGGGTTTTATTTTGTCAAGTTGCGCAATGGATTGATCCAACAAGTACCCTTTGGCTCCTGCAAGAAACAATTTCCACCTCACACTACTACAGAAGTCATACAGACGCTCCTAATGTACCAATAAGAACTGCTTGAAAAACATTCAGCAACAAATATCTTCTGGAGTCGTCCGCTGTAAGGAAAAGACACAAAAATATTCTGTATTCTTACATAACTAGTGGAATACTTGGGTACTGTAGTATTGCTAGTTAGTGTAAGAAAAACATTAAACTAACGAAAAATATTATTTATGGCAAACAATTCTGAGAAATCAAGTGAAACTTTATCTTATAAAACAATAAATTTCTGGGTTCTTTTCGGAACAGTAGATTGCCTCTTATGGATAGGAATGCTATTATTTTACAAAGTATCTAACCGTTCTTTTCTCCGTTTTCTTTAAGAATGTTATTTACTCGGAAGAATGGATGAGAGCCGCCCTACACAACTTGAATAATTTTTCTAGGTACGCTCAAGGCTGTCGCGTGAGAAATGTAATGAAGTGTACTGTTATGGAGGACAGATGGGGCTCGCATACGCTGTAGCGCACAATGCCGTGAGCTGCGACGACTGCTGCCTGCGTCGCTCGCTGCTGACAAATAACACAACTATCTCTATCTGGATTGACCTACACCAATCAAACTCTCCCTATGCCTTGATGAAGTCAAGGACTTCTATCCGCCCCTAGTCTAACTATTGGCGTGGTACACTGGTCAGATAACCAGTCCACCGCGATGCCACTCAATATTCGCTATCAGGCGTTTAACTAGTACTCTGTCCGTGTTCACACCGCACAATAAGTGTGGTGGCCAACACAGTGAACAACGCTTAATCGCGAGCAACTCAATACAGAGTAGCACTCCGATTCGCTAATGACAGAGGTGCTCTCCCAGTTAAGTACTGAGGAGAGACTTTGTTCCTCGCTCTTTGCATACATGTACGACAACGAAACAGCAGCCCCTTTTTCTGGAAAAATTGCATGGGTATATCATTCGCTGTCTTCCCTCACTCCTCTGGCTCATTGCATCAAAAATATTCCGCCAATCAGCGTTGCACTTTTGAACGGGAGAATAACGTTTCGTTTAAGTCGACCAATGCGGAAATACACTCCTGGAAATGGAAAAAAGAACACATTGACACCGGTGTGTCAGACCCACCATACTTGCTCCGGACACTGCGAGAGGGCTGTACAAGCAATGATCACAAGCACGGCACAGCGGACACACCAGGAACCGCGGTGTTGGCCGTCGAATGGCGCTAGCTGCGCAGCATTTGTGCACCGCCGCCGTCAGTGTCAGCCAGTTTGCCGTGGCATACGGAGCTCCATCGCAGTCTTTAACACTGGTAGCATGCCGCGACAGCGTGGACGTGAACCGTATGTGCAGTTGACGGACTTTGAGCGAGGGCGTATAGTGGGCATGCGGGAGGCCGGGTGGACGTACCGCCGAATTGCTCAACACGTGGGGCGTGAGG
This sequence comes from Schistocerca cancellata, assembly GCF_023864275.1. Classification (NCBI taxonomy): domain Eukaryota; kingdom Metazoa; phylum Arthropoda; class Insecta; order Orthoptera; family Acrididae; genus Schistocerca; species Schistocerca cancellata. The sequence continues at coordinate 494,117,788 of NC_064634.1, forward strand.
TCTCCACAGTACATCGATGTAGTCGCCAGTGGTCGGCGGAAGGTGCACGTGCCCGTCGACCTGGGACCGGACCGCAGCGACGCACTGATGCACGCCAAGACCGTAGGATCCTACGCAGTGCCGTAGGAGAACGCACCGCCACTTCCCAGCAAATTAGGGACACTGTTGCTCCTGGGGTATCGGCGAGGACCATTCTCAACCGTCTCCATGAAGCTGGGCTACGGTCCCGCATACCGTTAGGCCGTCTTCCGCTCACGCCCCAACATCGTGCAGCCCGCCTCCTGTGGTGTCGCGACAGGCGTGAATGGAGGGACGAATGGAGACGTGTCGTCTTCAGCGATAAGAGTCGCTTCTGCCTTGGTGCCAATGATGGTCGTATGCGTGTTTGGCGCCGTGCAGGTGAGCGCCACAATCAGCACTGCATACGACCGAGGCACACAGGGCCAACACCCGGCATCATGGTGTGGGGAGCGATCTCCTACACTGGCCGTACACCACTGGTGATCGTCGAGGGGACACTGAATAGTGCACGGTACAGCCAAACCGTCATCGAACCCATCGTTCTACCATTCCTAGACCGGCAAGGGAACTTGCTGTTCCAACAGGACAATGCACGTCCGCATGTATCCCGTGCCACCCAGCGTGCTCTAGAAGGTGTAAGTCAACTACCCTGGCCAGCAAGATCTCCGGATCTGTCCCCCATTGAGCATGTTTGGGACTGGATGAAGCGTCGTGTCACGCGGTCTGCACGTCCGGCACGAACGCTGGTCCAACTGAGGCGCCAGGTGGAAATGGCATGGCAAGCCGTTCCACAGGACTACATCCAGCATCTCTACGATCGTCTCCATGGGAGAATAGCAGCCTGCATTGCTGCGAAAGGTGGATATACACTGTACTAGTGCCGACATTGTGCATGCTCTGTTGCCTGTGTCTATGTGCCTGTGGTTCTGTCAGTGTGATCATGTGATGTATCTGACCCCAGGAATGTGTCAATAAAGTTTCCCCTTCCTGGGACAATGAATTCACAGTGTTCTTATTTCAATTTCCAGGAGTGTATGTAGCATCTCCATTAGGCATATACTGTCCTCCTGTGAGAACCCCGTAACTTCGCAGTCGGTCCGTCAAAAAATGCGTCTTCTGGGCACTCCCACACAATGTAGCAGAATCTGCTTTTATGTTGAACATGGGGGTTGTTATCCCTTCGCTCTGGCAAAAGCTGTCCTCTCTCTGGGCAGTCGCTCTGGCCGAAGTAGGCGTGTGTTGACTCACCCCTCTGAAGGGACGGGCCTCCCAGTGGGCTGGTTGTCTCTTTAGAACGTAAATTCCTGTGGCTGTCATGTTTTGTATGCCAGCCTCGACTTTTTCAACCTCGGTGCGCACTTGCGATTTACTTATTAGATTTGCAGGTCAGGAGGTCATGCCACCATACAATATGTGATGGGAGATAAAACTTTCTACAGAAATATCACCACAAGAACACAGAATGCATGATTAACAAAAACCTTGTACTCCAGCTACCGGAATCGCTTTTTCATCAGAAGTACATCCAGAAAAGACCATGATTCTATGGCCTTAATTAGCGTGAAATGTTTAGAAGCCTGTGCAGACATTACAGTTTACAGGCGCGAAGCAGCAGGCGCTAAGCTAGTCTTATAGTGTATATGAAACGCAGTGTCCCGATAGACTGACTGACTGACTCACTGCCCCATCATCGCCCAACCGAAATCAATGAGAACAGAAATTTGAAATTTGCAGAGGGTGCTGTTCTTATACTGCAGGTGTCGTTAAAGAAGGTGTTCTCGTTATTCCATCCCTAAGGGGTTGAAATAGGCCACTGAATCCGTAAAAGGATGAAACAGCGGACAAAAATTTTTCAGAAAATATTTCGTTACATTAAAAAAATTTAAGTGAAATCTATAAAAACTAGTATTTCAGTTATTGGCGAGCTGTAAAGAAATATGGGTTAGGGGATGGAAAGTTTCTGCGGAAATAACTTCATAAGCACGCAAAATGCATCATTGACAAAAACCTACGCCTCCAGTTACCACAATAGCTTTTTGGTCAGAAGTACATTTGGGAAAGACCATGCTTCTATGGTCTTACTTAACTTGAAAAGTTCATAAGTTGTTGTAATTTTTGAACAACATCAAAATTCGACTAAAGAAACACAAAAAAAAATTATGCAAGCCATACAGTGTGCGGGGGTGAGCAACTAGCGCTAATCTATTGTTGTATGAACGGTAATTTTGAAGCCTTGTGAAAAATAATTTTTTCAGTGAAAAATAGACTGCGTTGACTACTGTTTATCTCTGTTTAGTTTCATAACATACCTGTGTCGCTTGAGTAGTTGATTGTCGATCCCAGATATTTAGACTGCTCACCTCTCTAAAGTGTAACTACCCAGAGTTACTGAGTGTGGCATGTTCACTGTAGGTGCTCTCCCAACAGACGTATACGAGTGTACGTTAAAAAGTAAGTTACACGCGTCGTCCCACGGTAAGACCTTTGAGCAACAGAAGTGGCGCATTAGCAGAAGAGAATTTTTGTTCTGGATGTCCTGCAGACATCGGTTCATCGATGGTACGAATAACAGGTTCAGCACTGCGTAGGAGTGAAATGACGCAGCAAACTGGAGACGTACTCCAAAGCTAAAGTACGTGGGACAGTACGGTTCATATGTGAAAAAGGTCTAAATTGCACACAGATGCAGTGTGAAATTTTGGTGCTGCAGGTCCATATTCAATGTCGTATAGTGAAATACGGCCAACAATCTGACCAAGGCCGCTCGGGTGTGGCTAGCGTTGTTCGGGAAGGCAATCGTTCACAGAGTACAATGTATAGGTAATCGGGGAACTGATTCGCAGGAACTACGGGTTTTCCGACGATGAGAACTTTACACAGTTGTTTTCGAAAGGCTGCGTCACAAAAGATTTCTATAGTAGAGTAATTAAACGGGTAACACAACATTCCGATCGTCGCTTAGAAAGGCTTGGCGACTATGTTTAAAAATAGTATCATGTATCTGTGTCATAAATACACTCCTGGAAATTGAAATAAGAACACCGTGAATTCATTGTCCCAGGAAGGGGAAACTTTATTGACACAATCCTGGGGTCAGATACATTACATGATCACACTGACAGAACCACAGGCACATAGACACAGGCAACAGAGCATGCACAATGTCGGCACTAGTACAGTGTATATCCACCTTTCGCAGCAATGCAGGCTGCTATTCTCCCATGGAGACGATCGTAGAGATGCTGGATGTAGTCCTGTGGAACGGCTTGCCATGCCATTTCCACCTGGCGCCTCAGTTGGACCAGCGTTCGTGCTGGACGTGCAGACCGCGTGAGACGACGCTTCATCCAGTCCCAAACATGCTCAATGGGGGACAGATCCGGAGATCTTGCTGGCCAGGGTAGTTGACTTACACCTTCTAGAGCACGTTGGGTGGCACGGGATACATGCGGACGTGCATCGTCCTGTTGGAACAGCAAGTTCCCTTGCCGGTCTAGGAATGGTAGAACGATGGGTTCGATGACGGTTTGGATGTACCGTGCACTATTCAGTGTCCCCTCGACGATCACCAGTGGTGTACGGCCAGTGTAGGAGATCGCTCCCCACACCATGATGCCGGGTGTTGGCCCTGTGTGCCTCGGTCGTGTGCAGTCCTGATTGTGGCGCTCACCTGCACGGCGCCAAACACGCATACGACCATCATTGGCACCAAGGCAGAAGCGACTCTCATCGCTGAAGACGACACGTCTCCATTCGTCCCTCCATTCACGCCTGTCGCGACACCACTGGAGGCGGGCTGCACGATGTTGGGGCGTGAGCGGAAGACGGCCTAACGGTGTGCGGGACCGTAGCCCAGCTTCATGGAGACGGTTGCGAATGGTCCTCGCCGATACCCCAGGAGCAACAGTGTCCCTAATTTGCTGGGAAGTGGCGGTGCGGTCCCCTACGGCACTGCGTAGGATCCTACGGTCTTGGCGTGCATCCGTGCGTCGCTGCGGTCCGGTCCCAGGTCGACGGGCACGTGCACCTTCCGCCGACCACTGGCGACAACATCAATGTACTGTGGAGACCTCACGCCCCACGTGTTGAGCAATTCGGCGGTACGTCCACCCGGCCTCCCACATGCCCACTATACGCCCTCGCTCAAAGTCCGTCAACTGCACATACGGTTCACGTCCACGCTGTCGCGGCATGCTACCAGTGTTAAAGACTGCGATGGAGCTCCGTATGCCACGGCAAACTGGCTGACACTGACGGCGGCGGTGCACAAATGCTGCGCAGCTAGCGCCATTCGACGGCCAACACCGCGGTTCCTGATGTGTCCGCTGTGCAGTGCGTGTGATCATTGCTTGTACAGCCCTCTCGCAGTGTCCGGAGCAAGTATGGTAGGTCTGACACACCGGTGTCAATGTGTTCTTGTTCCCATTTCCAGGAGTGTAAATACAGTGCAGTATTCGAAAGAAGTCACTTGCCCTGTCACAGAAAATAGCTTTTTGAAGTTCTTCGTATTTTTCTTTTCTCCAAGTTCATATTCCACGTCATAGTCCTGCTGGGCTGCCCAAGCGCGATGAACGTCCCCTCCATTGCCTTCTGAGTTCTTGCAAATGTTTCTTGAGAGTACGTCCTCGGATTTATAAAAAGATTGTCAAGTGCTCAGCAATTCTGCATTCCTCATAACCTTATCCGAAACAGTATTGATCGGGTCCAAGGCAGAGCATCTTCTTGCCTTATACCATAGTGTATGCAGTGGAACAGACAGCGTCATTCCCGCACTTATGCTGCTCTGTACCTCATTCATTGTCGTTCTCACAAACCTTAGCAAATTTACGGGGATTACTAGTTCGGTCAAAGCATGGTATAGTTGCTTTCCCTCTCTTTCTCTCTCTTTCTCTCTCTCTCAGTGCTTTTATGTGCTGGAGAAGTGATGCAATTCGTGCAAATCCCGAGTTCAATAGATTTTCCTAAAATCTGCATTATAATGAAGATCTGATCTACAGGGTGGACCAAAATCAAGTAGGCAATTTTTGGTTTTGTGTTATTTTTATTGATAAATGCTAGTAAGGGTGACAAAAATGGGATAACGCTTACACCACGAATTTATTTTCTGCAAATCCTCATTGATTTGTTCTCAACTTTCGTGTGATACTACTTTCCTGTAGACTAATGCCGCTGTCAATACCATCAACCACATCGTTTAAGTAAATCGTAAAAAGCAGCGGACCCAAGGCGAAAATCCCCATTAATGTACGAGTACAAAATAAATTCCCAGTCTTTGGAATTGCTAACATTCGCCAAGTATCTGGGTGTCACTATTCGAAATGATCTCAAATGGAATGATGAGATTACACACGTAACAGGCAGAGCGAACTCTAGATTACGATTGATTGGTATAATCCTGAAGCGATGCAGTCCTTCAACAAAGGAAATTGCTTGCAATACGTTAGTTCGTCCAGTCTTAGAGTACGTTTGTGTGGGACCCTTACCAGGGTCCGCAGCTCGTGGTCGTGCGGTAGCGTTCTCGCTTCCCACGCCCCGGTTCCCGGGTTCGATTCCCGGCGGCGTCAGGGATTTTCTCTGCCTCGTGGTGACTGGGTGTTGTGTGATGTCCTTAGGTTAGTTAGGTTTACGTAGTTCTAAGTTCTAGGGGACTGATGACCATAGCTGTTAAGTCCCATAGTGCTCAGAGCCACTTGAACCCTTACCAGTTGGGTCTGATTCAAGAGATTGAGAAAGTCCAAAGAAGAGCGGCAAGATTTGTGACTGTTACATTTAGCCGTCGTGAGAGCGTTACAAATCTCATAGACTGTTTAAAGTGGGACACACTTGCAGATAGACGACGCGCTAAACGGAAGAGGCTGCTCACTAAATTCCGAAATACGACCTTCGCCGAGGATATAGAGCATATATTATTACCACCAACTTTCAAATCGCTCAATGATCACCATTCAAAGATAAGGGAAATTAGAGCTCGTGCTGAGGTGTTCAGACAGTCATTTTTCCCCCGCGTGATCCGCGAATGGAACAGAGGGGAGAAAATATGACATTTGGCGTGAATTGTGTCCTCCACCACACACCGCTTGGTGGCTAGCGGAGTATATATGTAGATGCGATGTAGACACAGTCATCGAGTTCAGAATTAGTGGTCGACCTGTCGCCGTCCACGTCTACTCGGGCTTCCTGCAAGTGTCCACCAGAACGTTGTTGAAATCCTCAACAGTCACCCCACGCAGATGCTGCTTACTGGTAATGGGATTAGCGTGCACTTTATCCTTAGGTTAACCCGAAAGAAAAAAATCAGGTGGTGCGTAGTCGGGAGATCAGGCTGGCCATTCCACAGGTCATCGACGGCCAATCCAGCGATCAGGAATCACTTTATGCAAGAACGCCCGAACCATATTGGCGAAGTGGGGCGGAACACCACCTGTCTGCCACCACTGCTCTTCAAAATTCTGTCCTGAACTTCTGGGATGACAGTATCCCTCAGTAACAGAAGGTAGGGTTCTCCCTTGACGCGACCTTCCAGGCAGAGTGGGTAAATCGGCCCATCACACACCACCACACCCGGAGACTGTAAATACACTCCTGGAAATGGAAAAAAGAACACATTGACACCGGTGTGTCAGACCCACCATACTTGCTCCGGACACTGCGAGAGGGCTGTACAAGCAATGATCACACGCACGGCACACCGGACACACCAGGAACCGTGGTATTGGCCGTCGAATGGCGCTAGCTGCGCAGCATTTGTGCACCGCCGCCGTCAGTGTCAGCCAGTTTGCCGTGGCATACGGAGCTCCATCGCAGTCTTTAACACTGGTAGCATGCCGCGACAGCGTGGACGTTGAACCGTATGTGCAGTTGACGGACTTTGAGCGAGGGCGTATAGTGGGCATGCGGGAGGCCGGGTGGACGTACCGCCGAATTGCTCAACACTTGGGGCGTGAGGTCTCCACAGTACATCAATGTTGTCGCCAGTGGTCGGCGGAAGGTGCACGTGCCCGTCGACCCGGGACCGGACCGCAGCGACGCACGGATGCACGTCAAGACCGTAGGATCCTACGCAGTGCCGTAGGGGACCGCACCGCCACTTCCCAGCAAATTAGGGACACTGTTGCTCCTGGGGTATCGGCGAGGACCATTCGCAACCGTCTCCATGAAGCTGGGCTACGGTCCCGCACACCGTTAGGCCGTCTTCCGCTCACGCCCCAACATCGTGCAGCCCGCCTCCAGTGGTGTCGCGACAGGCGTGAATGGAGGGACGAATGGAGACGTGTCGTCTTCAGCGATGAGAGTCGCTTCTGCCTTGGTGCCAATGATGGTCGTATGCGTGTTTGGCGCCGTGCAGGTGAGCGCCACAATCAGGACTGCATGCGACCGAGGCACACAGGGCCAACACCCGGCATCATGGTGTGGGGAGCGATCTCCTACACTGGCCGTACACCACTGGTGATCGTCGAGGGGACACTGAATAGTGCACGGTACATCCAAACCGTCATCGAACCCATCGTTCTACCATTCCTAGACCGGCAAGGGAACTTGCTGTTCCGACAGGATATAACACTCCCCGTCTGCTAACTACTGTACCATAACCTCAATGCCAGAAGCAGGTTGTAACATAAAACAATTTTGTAAAAGTAACTATGGCACAAAGCTACAGAGCAGTGTTACCCTCTGAGAGGAATTTTGTTAAGTTGACCGTATTGTTCCTAATGGAAGTGGCTTATCGGAAATGAAAGTCAGAATTACGTTAATATTGGAATAGTGACAAACAAAATTTTGCCTAGTTATACTGTTTATAGAATAAGGGAAACGGTCGCCAGCCTAATTAGGCAAGAGAAAGATTAACATTCTCGTTTATGAAAGTAGGTATAAGTAACTATAATGGACAATACGACAGACACAACCTAGACTTAGCCACACGCGAGTGCAATGAACTCTGACACACATATGTTTTAAGATTGAAGCTAACAGTTAGAGCAGTAGGAACTATTTTCAAAATGATAACAGATACAGAAAAACACTATCACTTTCAGGGTTTACACAAAATGAGTGGTCTTTATACTGTTAATATGCACACAAGAGAGACAAACACTTGGCATACATGAGAATGTAAAGTTTCACAACTGCAGCTTTCTCACTTTTACTACAACGAAACACAATGTTGACAAAATTGCAAGAAACTGACTCACCTTTTAGAATTTACCACCGACAACAACGTGATCATTTACTTTATAAGACTCAGCCTAAAGTTTGAAGTTAGTAACAGCACTTTAAATAGCAGTTTCAATAGAAAGATTATTATTGGAGAAATAACATTTGCTTTAACTCATTCTGTTACCACTTTAGCTTTAAGTATCTTTTTAATAAGTTCAAGAGGCATTATTTAACAAAGCTCTAGGCTTCAACGTACTTTCAGTAAGGACACTCGGTAATCACTTTTCTTCAAACGGAGAGGACCCTGAGAGGTGTTATGATGAGGAGTAAAATCAAGGTATTAGGTAAATAAATTCCGATATGAATTACCTTATATTTCAGCACATTAACAAATCCATTAGGCTGATCCTTCACTGTACATCAATATAGTATTACGTTACAGTGATTGCGCAATGTGGTGGCAACTGCATGTTGGTAGGTGGAATTGCAGGTAGAATTGCCGGACTTTATCGTATCTTCATGGCGATGATTCATACAAATTCCAGAATAGTTCCAGCTATTTATCCACCCATCCGAGGCTTTAGAAAGAAGCAGGAAAAGCCTCTCTCTGAATCTGCACGATATGCACCTTTACAGTGACAGTGCACAGACTCGTAGCTCCTTTCCGACTGGTTGCTCGTATCCGACTGACTATCAGTTCCACCTTTTCCACCTATGCCAACCACAATTTGCGCGCTCTGCACATTTCCGTTCCCGAGGGGAACCACTACACCTTTTACATACAGAATAACTAAGAGCCCTAAGTGAGGATCAGCAATTTACATAACAGCAAACAAATACATTAAATAGAACAGAACATTTTCACATATTAACACTTCAACAAAAAATTATTCACACAAAATTACAATTACCTACAATAAGTTCTGTTCCCTCCAAATGGGACAAAGAATATAAATTGCAGATACACTACTTTGCATAGAATCAAATCACGACATCAAAGGTTTGACAAAGAAAAGAATACACAATTTTATGTTATCGATTTAAACACATTTACAGAAGATCAACAATGTGACCTTAAATAAAGCAAAAGGAAAATAAATCCATACAGCATTAAGAGCTGTGGTGTTACAAGGACAATGCACGTCCGCATGTATCCCGTGCCACCCAACGTGCTCTAGAAGGTGTAAGTCAACTACCCTGGCCAGCAAGATCTCCGGATCTGTCCCCCATTGAGCATGTTTGGGACTGGATGAAGCGTCGTCTCACGCGGTCTGCACGTCCAGCACGAACGCTGGTCCAACTGAGGCGCCAGGTGGAAATGGCATGGCAAGCCGTTCCACAGGACTACATCCAGCATCTCTACGATCGTCTCCATGGGAGAATAGCAGCCTGCATTGCTGCGAAAGGTGGATATACACTGTACTAGTGCCGACATTGTGCATGCTCTGTTGCCTGTGTCTATGTGCCTGTGGTTCTGTCAGTGTGATCATGTGATGTATCTGACCCCAGGAATGTGTCAATAAAGTTTCCCCTTCCTGGGACAATGAATTCACGGTGTTCTTATTTCAATTTCCAGGAGTGTAATACTCATTGGTGACACGGGGGCTCTGCGCCGCCAGACCGCACAGTTGTGTTCTTTCGCCGCCCCTAATGTGTGGAATTTGGCCTCGTCAGTCCTGACGATACATCACATGAGGTGTTGGAAATGCCGTGTGGCTGGGGCCTCCCGCCGGGTAGACGGTTCGCCTGGTGCAAGTCACTTCGGCGACTTGTTTGTCGACGGGGATGAAATGATGATGATGATAAGGACAACACAACACCCAGTCCCTCATCATCATCATCATCGTCATCAGTGTTCTGCCAAAAGGCAGGTTTTCACATGGCAGTTCTCCAGGCTGTCCGGTCTTCTGCCATCCTCTTCATGTCTGCATAATTTCCTCTTCCCTTTATGTCGTCTATCGTCTTGTATCTCCTTCTTCCTCTCAGTCTTCTCCCACAAACCAATCCTTCCAAAGCATCTACTAGCAAGCACTCCCTTCTCAATGAATGTCCCAACCAGTTCTTTTCCCTTTCTCTTACAACCTTCTGCAGACATCTTCTCTCACCAACCCTTTCCAATACTCTTTCAATACTCACTCTTTCCATCCAGCTTATTCTCTCCATTCTCCTCCACATCCACATCTCAAATGCTTCTAACCTTTCTTCATCCTCTCGTCTCAGCGTCCATGTTTCTGCCCCATATAGTGCCACACTCCAGACAAAACATTTGCCAAGCCTTTTCCTTAGTCCTTTATCTAATTTGCCACATAAGAGTCTCCTCTTTCTGTTGAATGCCTCCTTCGCTATGGCAATTCGAGTTTTCACCTCCTAGTGACATCTCATGTCTTCAGTTATTGTGCTTCCAAGATATTTAAATGCACTTACTTGGCTAATCGTAGATTGTCTTATCTTAATATTGGACAGTCTGCGTCTTGTACTGATGACCATACTCTTTGTTTTTTCTGTGTTTATTTGCATCCCATATTCCGCACAAGCTTCATTCAGATCTTTCAGCATGTTATTCACTGTCCGCTCACTTTCTGCCACTAATACCATGTCATCAGCAAATCTTATACATTCTATTCTCTTTCCACCAATACATATTCCTCTTTTCCCATCTAAGCCTTTCGCAATAATCTCTTCAAGGTATACGTTAAACAACAGTGGGGAAAGGCAACAATCTTGTCTAACACCTCGTCCAATGCTACCTCCTTCTGACATTTCATTTCCAGTCCTTATCCTTACTTTCTGGTGTGAATAGAGATTCTGTATCAGTCGTCTCTCTTTCCGATCTACTCCTTTCCTCTTCAAAATATCCATCAGCTTGTTCCACTGAACTTTGTCAAAAGCCTTTTCTAAATCTATAAAAACAGCAAAGATTTCTCCTACCTTTTTCCATATATCTTTCCCCTATAGTTCCTAACAGGCCAATAGCATCTCTTGTGCCTTTTCCTCTTCTAAATGCGAACTGCTCCTCTGCAATCCCTCTATCCAGCTTGCCATATAGCCTCCTATTCAACACTCTCAGCAAGACCTTATCTCCATGAGAAATTAGACTGATGGTCCGGTGTTCTTCACATTTTTGAGTGTTTCTCTTTTTCTCTATTGGTATCAAAACTGTTGCAAGGAAGTCCTCAGGTCATTCCCTTTGTCATATATCTCGTTACAGAGGTAGACTATTTCTTTTCTTGCCTTGTTTTCCAGACTCTTCAACAGTTCTGCTGGCAAATCATCTATTCAACATACCTTTCTATTCTTCATCTCCTTCAGCGCCTTTTCTACTTCTGCTTCCAAGATGGTAAATCCCTTTCTATCTTCCGGCACATATTGCTCCTCTTCAACCTTAATTTCGCTTTGCATTTCATCCCCCTTATACAGACATTCAATATATTCTTGCCATCTGTTCAAAACCTCCTGTGATTCTTCTGCTAGAGTACCATCCGTTCTTTCTATTTCCATGTTATTCCTCTTTCTTTTATGTTCAAAAACTATCTCACTAGCCAGTCTATAGATCATTTCATGCTTTCCCTCTTTCTCCATTTTCTCTATTCCGTCGCATTTCTGTTTCATCCGTTTTTCTCTTGCTTCTTCAGTTTCTCTTCATAATTCATTATTCAGTTTCCTGTACCTCTTTTTGCCTTCTTCAGTTTCTGCACGTTTCCACTTTCCCCGCTCTTCCATCATTTTCAACATGTTTTCTGTTATCCATTCTTTCCTGGTGCTTTGAGATACTCTGATTCCTAGCACTTCTTTAGCAGAGTCCATGAGTCCTTCCCTGATTTTTATCCATTTGTTATGAACACTTTCATCAAAACAGTCCCTGAGCGGAGAAAATCTCCAACACAGCCGGGAATCGAACCCGGGCCGTTAGGTATGACATTTCGTCGCGCTGACCAGGGACAGACATCACATGAGGTGAGGAACATAGTGTGGGGATCCTCCAGAAAGTTGGTGAGCATCACCTCAACAGACCCAAGTCGTCGTCGTCCAGCGCACGAATATGTTCTGGGTGGAATGGCAAGTCACGCAAACCTCTTCGCAAACTTTTCCTCGATATGTTCAGCAGGGTCGACAAATGACTGGTAGGCTTCGATTTTTCAAGAGAGGATGCCAGTTCCACAACAACACGTACTTGTGAGTCAGGAGTTCGGAAAGTTCTCGACTGGCCATAGTGTTTGCGATTTACAGCACTGACACTTGCATCACTTCGCATAAACTATTCGTAACCAAGAAAAGGGAGCACATTTTATGGACTGCTCGATAGATAACCTTCTTCCCGCCATCGTGCACGCTAACTCAATAGAGCAGTGTCTTGGGGTTGGTACCTATCGACAAGTCACTGTGCTGCCATCTATCGACAGCGCAGGGAACAGTCCATTTCTGTCTGTTGGGGGTTGGGTTGATTTGGGGGAGGAGACCAAACTGCGATGTCATCGGTCTCATCGGATTAGGGAAGGATGGGGAAGTAAGTCGCCGTGCCTGAAGCGATTTAGTGAAATCACGGAAAACCTAAATCAGGATGGCTGGACGCGGGATTGAACCGTCGTCCTCCCGAATGCGAGTCCAGTGTGCTAACCACTGCGCCATCTCGCTCGGTACTTCTGTCTGTGAATGGTCATATTATTGCCTAATGAAGTCTGGTCCACCCCTCACTGGGGAATGCGTTCTGGTATTCGCCCACTGACAGCTGGCACTCCACAGGGATCCGTACTATCTCCCATTCTTTTTAACATCTACGTGAATGATATTCCGATCATCCCCGAGTGCCGCCTGGCACAATATGCTGATGACACGTCACTCTATATCACTGACGCCGTCATCGCCCGCCTCCAACGACAGGTGGACGCCACCATCACTTGGTGCCGGACAAACAAAATCGTTCTTAATGCCGCCAAAACTACGGCAGTCTACTTCACGAAACGGCGCCCAGTGCTCCCCCGCAATATTTCGATTGCGGGCGTGCAGGTGGCCTGGTCCACGACGACCACCTATCTCGGGGTCCGGATGGACCGAAAGCTGCTGTTCCACTTGTAAGTAGGCTGTTTACGTTTTCTTATATTGGTAACGCCACGTAGCGGTCTGTATGAAAATCACTGGCTGTGCTGTGTGCAAAATGGCTCTGAGCACTATGGGACTTAACTTCTGAGGTAATCAGTCCCCTAGAACTTAGAACTACTTAAACCTAACTAACCTAAGGACATCACACACATCCATGCCCGAGGCAGGATTCGAACCTGCGACCGTAGCGGTCGCGCGGTTCCAGACTGTAGCGCCTAGAACCGCTCGGCCACTCCGGCCGGCTGCTGTGTGCAGTCTGTGGCTAGTTTGCATTGTTGTCTGCCATTGTAGTGTTGGGCAGCTGGATGTTAACAGCGCGTAGCGTTACGTAGTTGGAGGTGAACCGCCAGCAGTGGTGGATGTGGGGAGAGAGATGGCGGAGTTTTGAAATTTGTAAGACTGGATGTCATGAACTGCTATATACATTATGACTTTTGATCACTGTTAAGGTAAATACATTGTTTGTTCTCTATCAAAATCTTTCATTTGCTAACTATGCCAATGAGTAGTTAGTGCCTTCAGTAGTTTGAATCTTTTATTTAGCTGGCAGTAGTAGTGCTCGCTGTATTGCAGTAGTTCGAGTAACGAAGATTTTTGTGAGGTAAGTGATTTGTGAAAGGTATAGGTTATTGTTAGTCAGGGCCATTATTTGCAGCCCGCTCCATTTCCCTATGCACAATTACCAAATTACTACTTTGAACATTAGTTAATTCATTACACGGTGGCGCTAACACAGTGCTTTCGTCTTCACTGTCATGTCTCAGTTTACTTTGGAGCCTAGTATTACGTTTTTCACACGCCATTATTGTCACAATATTTCACACGATAACACAGAAAAACACAATTTGAAGAGCAAAAATAAGAGAACACATTAACATAGCACTGAAAATAATATCTAGTTAATTGCAAGCGCAGCTGCGAAATACTTGGTGCAAATCTACATGCATGCCACAACTGTTTTACTGTACAACAATGAAAGACTGCAACTACAAAGGAGATTCTCTCTACAATTACGCGCTAGCAATAAACAAAATCTGCATTAATTACACAAACTACAAGAAAAAAATCAGAAGATTCCAGTGAGGTATCCTCGGCTAAGGGTCGACATATGAAACGTCCCCTTAGAAAAATTATACATGACTGTGCTTAAACTGACACACAATATTTTTTTTTAGCGCAACGCAATCTGACTTTCAAAAATCCCTACAAAATAATGGCCCTGACTAACAATAACCTATACCTTTCACAAATCACTTACCTCACAAAAATCTTCGTTACTCGAACTACTGCAATACAGCGAGCGCTACTACTGCCAGCTAAATAAAAGATTCAAGCTACTGAAGGCACTAACTACTCATTGGCATAGTTAGCAAATGAAAGATTTTGATAGAGAACAAACAATGTATTTACCTTAACAGTGATCAAAAGTCATAATGTATATAGCAGTTCATGACATCCAGTCTTACAAATTTCAAAACTCCGCCATCTCTCTCCCCACATCCACCACTGCTGGCGGCTCACCTCCAACTAGCAACGCTACGCGCTGTTAACATCCAGCTGCCCAACACTACAATGGCAGACAACAATGCAAACTAGCCACAGACTGCACACAGCACAGCCAGTGATTTTCATACAGAGCGCTACGTGGCGTTACCAATATAAGAAAACCTAAACAGCCTACTTACACACTGTCATGCAGAGTATGTCGCCAACAAGGAGCAAAAGCTGTCCAGGGTCTTGTGCGCCCTCTTAACCTGACTACGAAGCTCCGTATCTACTGGGCCGTTATCCTGCCTGCGCTCACGTATGGCTCCACTGCATGGGTCACGATTAGTTTCACCAGGATGTGGCCGTTGAAGCGCCTGCAGAACAAGGTTCTCTGGCGAAGCCTGCACGCCCCACCACTCACGCGGATTGTGACTCTCCATGAGGAAGCAGATATCGTCCCCCTCGAGGAGACCATACGCAACAACGCGCGGCGGCTCTATGAGAAAGTGGCTGCCCTACAGGACACTGTCCTTGGACTACGCCATGTTGGGACTAAGCATCCACGTCGCTGGCATCGCCATCCGGTTCCGCTGACCAACCTCGAAGAATAGGCTTCAGAACAGGACTAGCGCTGGGCCTGGCACGCCCACCACGGATGGACTAGCCCTCCATTCCACGTCCACGACTTTCCCATTTTACCTGCCCGTGTCGGACTACGTTTTAATGCCAGACAGAAGAGTACTGTCACCGTTTCAGGGTGGTAAGGGACTCCGAGTCCCAAAACCACACCTCCAAAGTGTACTGCAGTGACGCAATGTCACTGCCCTATGGTTTATATTCACTGGATCATCAGCACAGCTAGACCACGGAAGGCTGGTGATGCTGTAGTGTTTCAAAATAAAAAAAGTCCACCCTGTGTAAATGACTTCCCTCAGAAATTCACATTGGTATGAATTACTTTCTCTCCGAACATTTGGGAGGAGCCGGTGAAACTACACTACTGGCCATTAAAATTGCTGCACCACGAAGATGACGTGCTACAGACGTGAAATTTAACCAACAGGAAGAAGATGCTGTGATATGCAAATGATTAGCTTTTCAGTGCATTCACACAAGGCTGGCGCCGGTGGCGACACCTATAACGTGCTGACGTGAGAAAAGTTTCCAACCGATTTCTTATACGTAAACAGCAGTTGACCGGCGTTGCCTGGTGAAACGTTGTTGTGATGCCTCGTGTAAGGAGGAGAAATGCGTATCATCACGTTTCCGACTTTGATAAAAGTCGGATCGTAGCCTACCGCGATTGCGGTTTATCGTATCGCGACATTGCTGCTGGCGTTGGTCGAGATCGAATGACTGTTAGCAGAATATGGAATCGGTGGGTTCAGGAGGGTAATACGGAACGCCGTGCTGGATCCCAACGGCCTCGTATCACTAGCTGTCGAGATGACAGGCATCTTATCCGCATGGCTGTAACGGATCGTGCAGCCACGTCTCAATCCCTGAGTCAACAGATGGGGACGTTTGTAAGACAACAACCATCTGCACGAACAGTTCGACTACGTTTGCAACAGCATGGACTATCAGCTCGGAGACCATGGCTGCGGTTACCCTTGACGCTGCATCACAGACAGGAGCGCCTGCGATGGTGTACTCAACGACGAACCTCGGCGCACGAATGGCAAACGTCATTTTTTCGGATGAATCCAGGTTCTGTTTACAGCATCATGATGGTCGCACCCGTGTTTGGCGACATCGCGGTGAACGCACATTGGAAGCGTGTATTCGTCATCATCATACTGGCGTATCACCCGGCGTCATGGAATGGGGTGCCATTGGTTACACGTCTCAGTCACCTCTTGTTCGCATTGACGGCACTTTGAACTGTGGACGTTACATTTCAGATACGTTACGACCCGTGGCTCTACCCTTCATTCGATCCCTGCGAAACCCCACATTTCAGCATGATAATGCACGACCGCATGTTGCAGGTCCTGTACGGGCCTTTCTGGATACAGACAATGTTAGACTGCTGCCCTGGCCAGCACATTCTCCAGATCTCTCACCAGTTGAATACGTCTCGTCAACGGTGGCCGAGCAACTGGCTCGTCACAATACGCCAGTCACTAGTCTTGATGAACAGTGGTATCGTGTTGAATCTGCATGGGCAGCTGTACCTGTACACGCCATCCAAGGTTTGTTTGACTCAATGCCCAGGCGTATCAAGGCCGTTATTACGGCCAGAGGTGGTTGTTCTGGGTAGTGATTTCTCAGGATCTATGCACCCAAATTGCGTGAAAATGTAATCACATGTCAGTTCTAGTATAATATATTTGTGCAATGAATACCCGTTTATCATCTGCATTTCTTCTTGGTGTAGCAATTTTAATGGCCAGTAGTGTATATGCTGCAGGATACCTTATATCGGAAGATTAGCAGCGTATTTAGTATCGGGCACAATATAACTGCAAAAAACGAAAACTGACGGTTTTGTAGTATAAAAAGAGGGAGAGACATTTTGCTGCAGAGTTTCTCCATGCCACCTGCGCTGTTCCACGCACCGGCGCTCTATTTTCCAGAGCACAGAATTACCTCCCAACCGAACACCCTCCCCCCCCCCCCTTTTCCCTCCCACTGTGCGCTCTTGACCGCTGTGCAGGGATAAGCCGGGCCGCGGTTAATTTTCGTCGGAAACGATTACCGCATGTTAATACGACCGCAAGTTTATTGCCGTTAAAGCGACAACTTTTGACAAGCGCCGTAATTGCTTCGGCAATAGTATTTTCGCGAAACTGTCACCGGCATTCGCGTCACAGACTGTCAATGCGCCGGGCCCCATCAAAAGCCGAAACGACCGCCATTATGTGCGGCCCGCCACATGAAAGAGAAATCTTCTTATATTGTGCCCGCTAACAGCGTTATTTCGCCTGTCGCGGAAATTCGTTCCGGCAGCGGCAAAATCAATCAACATCGATAGCGACCGCATGTCCAGACGAGAGCTATGCTGCGCATGCGCGCGCCATCTCCATTAAATAGCCGAATGGGACATCAATCCCACGGTAATTGCCTCATCCAGATGTTGTTAACTTCGTTTTCCTTCGAATCCGCCGCCTGTGACTGCCGTGAACCGCGGAAGAGGCCCCAGATACTGTGCAATCACCTGCGGTAGGCGCATCACTCCGGCCTGAGAACGACTATGTCCGCGCAGCACAAGTTCAGCCAGTTTTCGAGAGAACTGGCAGGCGAATTTTTTAGTGAGCACCAACAACCTAGCTCTTGGCTCCTACCCACACCGGTGTCGTTTGGGGGGGGGGGGGCTTCTACCCATACCGCTGCCGTACGGTTGGGGCCAACTATGTAAATATTTGGTTGTTAAAGAGTAATCTAGAAGACCCAAGGGCTTCCGTACGAATCCTCATGCAGGCTGGAATTGCGTATAAATGCTTGTGTACGACACGTTTGTGACGTACGGTTCATCGACCATATCACACCAGCCTACAAACAATTGTCATGAATACGTGTCGATAAGCGTACTCTATGTTTGCTCTATAGTCTTCTCAATCATTGGACGCCCTCTTCTTTGCTTTAATCTTTTACTCTACTATCTGAGCAGCTCAGCAGACATATTCGCTCTCTACAAAGTAAGATTCTCTCTCTACCATCACATGGCGGCAACGGCCTTGACGCAGTGGCTACACCGGTTCCCGTGAGATCACCGAAGTTAAGCGCTGTCGGGCGTGGTCGGCACTTGGGTGACCATCCAGGCCGCCATGCGCTGTTGCCATTTTTCGGGGTGCACTCAGACTCGTGATGCCAATTGGGAAGCTACTCGACCGAATTGTAGCGGCTTCGGTCAAGAATACCATCTTACGACTAACCCCACGCCCCTCCTACCCGCATCCTCCAGTGAGGATGACACGGCGGTCGGATGGTCCCGGTAGGCCACTCGTGGCCTGAAGACGGAGTGCTTTGTACCATCACATAGCCCTACCATATTTTCTAAATCATTGTCTGTATCAGCAGCACGTTTTTAAAACAATCTTCCAGACAACGTCAGAGAAATTAAATTCCTTCCACACTTCAAGAGACAGCTAATGGTCCACCTTCTGTCACAACAGCCATATCTCCTACATTCTGTGCAGTTCATTCCCGTCAGTCTGCTCCCTGAAAACTTTTCACTGCCTGTTGTCCGCAGAGTTCACTATTTTCTTCCCTAACAGCCACTGTCACTATCATTTCAATCTCCTGCTCTTCCTTGGACCTTTCCGTTTCTGACAGTACTAAATATGTGTGGTAAGCTAATCTACATCATTCTAAATGCCGTTTCCCATCATTATTACTATTGTTATTATTAGCCTCAGTTATTGTTATTATTACCATTATTATCAGTATTACTATTATTTTATTATTATTATTATTATTATTATTATTATTGGGAGGTTTTGTAGTGTCTTTGGTATGAGTTGTTAACGGCTAAATGTAAGACAGGCCTTACGGCCCTAATCTGGACAGAATAAATAAGCAGTAAGTAAATAAACAAATAATCCCCCTTTTCAAAACGGAGTGTGAAGTAATCCCAACATCCACACAGATGCGTGATGGCGTGTCCACTTTCATACCATCCTACAAAGATAATTACAGTTGGCATGACAGTTCTTATACAAACGGGGCAAACATATTCTCAATACATTTGTATTACACTAACGTTGTAACGTTGTAAGACGTGTATATTTCTATTATGTATTGCCAAACCACAATTTATGAAAGATGTTTATATTTTATTAATAGGATTAAGTAGGAATAATTAATATTTGTCATGTTGGAAATAATTGTGGTAGCAGGGAAAGTATGCACCAAAGCATTGTTGGTAAGAGAGACCGCACATTGATATAATTTTAAAAAGGGCGGGAGAGACCGTGTATGGACCTTAAGAAAAGAGTGGGAAAGACCGCGCATTGATACATTTTGTAATGGTAGCAAGGATTGTCTGCACCAGAAAGCATTGTTGGCAGGAGAGACCGCACTTTAGCGTTCGTAGGAAGTCAGTAGTAAGCGAGAAGTGAATCGAGTCAGTAGCAGGTCTGAAGCGAGAGGTTGAGAGGAGCGGTGTGCCTGCCAGCCACCAGCTATGATTTACAAGAGATTATAAACGGATGTACAGAGACATCAGCTAACTATTCTCATAAGAGGAACTAATATTATTGAATTAATTTTTTGAGAAACTCAAGACTACTGAAGGTATGTTTGCGCATTGCTAGTTGTAAGATTGTTGTAAAAAGTAACTCCCATTTCAACGTTTGTAAAATCATTTCATTCAGAATAGAATTAATTTTTGCCAGCACTATTGCATTACTAATTATGATCCATCCCAAAAACCATCAAAATAAAACTTTGCAAAATTTTATTGTTGTCAAGAAAAAGTTTAACTATGAATTACGTAACTTCAGTCAAATTACACTCCTGGAAATTGAAATAAGAACACCGTGAATTCATTGTCCCACGAAGGGGAAACTTTATTGACACATTCCTGGGGTCAGATACATCACATGATCACACTGACAGAACCACAGGCACATAGACACAGGCAACAGAGCATGCACAATGTCGGCACTAGTACAGTGTATATCCACCTTTCGCAGCAATGCAGGCTGCTATTCTCCCATGGAGACGATCGTAGAGATGCTGGATGTAGTCCTGTGGAACGGCTTTCCATGACATTTCCACCTGGCGCCTCAGTTGGACCAGCGTTCGTGCTGGACGTGCAAACCGCGTGAGACGACGCTTCATCCAGTCCCAAACATGCTCAATGGGGGACAGATCCGGAGATCTTGCTGGCCAGGGTAGTTGACTTACACCTTCTAGAGGACGTTGGGTGGCACGGGATACATGCGGACGTGCATTGTCCTGTTGGAACAGCAAGTTCCCTTGCCGGTCTAGGAATGGTAGAACCATGGGTTCCATGACGGTTTGGATGTACCGTGCACTATTCAGTGTCCCCTCGACGATCACCAGTGGTGTACGGCCAGTGTAGGAGATCGCTCCCCACACCATGATGCCGGGTGTTGGCCCTGTGTGCCTCGGTCGTGTGCAGTCCTGATTGTGGCGCTCACCTGCACGGCGCCAAACACGCATACGACCATCATTGGCACCAAGGCAGAAGCGACTCTCATCGCTGAAGACGACACGTCTCCATTCGTCCCTCCATTCACGCCTGTCGCGACACCACTGGAGGCGGGCTGCACGATGTTGGGGCGTGAGCGGAAGACGGCCTAACGGTGTGCGGGACCGTAGCCCAGCTTCATGGAGACGGTTGCGAATGGTCCTCGCCGATACCCCAGGACCAACAGTGTCCCTAATTTGCTGGGAAGTGGCGGTGCGGTCCCCTACGGCACTGCGTAGGATCCTACGGTCTTGGCGTGCATCCGTGCGTCGCTGCGGTCCGGTCCCGGGTCGACGGGCACGTGCACCTTCCGCCGACCACTGGCGACAACATCGATGTACTGTGGAGACCTCAGGCCCCACGTGTTGAGCAATTCGGCGGTACGTCCACCCGGCCTCCCGCATGCCCACTATACGCCCTCGCTCAAAGTCCGTCAACTGCACATACGGTTCACGTCCACGCTGTCGCGGCATGCTACCAGTGTTAAAGACTGCGATGGAGCTCCGTATGCCACGGCAAACTGGCTGACACTGACGGCGGCGGTGCACAAATGCTGCGCAGCTAGCGCCATTCGACGCCCAACACCGCGGTTCCTGGTGTGTCCGCTGTGCCGTGCGTGTGATCATTGCTTGTACAGCCCTCTCGCAGTGTCCGGAGCAAGTATGGTGGGTCTGACACACCGGTGTCAATGTGTTCTTCTTTCCATTTCCAGGAGTGTAATTAAAGAATAACGTCAGCTTTGCTATTAAAGAATAACGTCAGCTTTGGTAATAAATACAGCCACTTATTATGACAGCCCACCAGCAGCTAATAGAGTATAGTAAAACAGAGTAAGTATATTCATGTCGCAGTTCGATGTAGCAGTCAGATGGCGATCCAGTAACAGTAAAAAAGATAAGGAACAGTTTTGGGTAATTGCGCAGGTAACGACTGAGGGCCACAACGACGACATATTCTATGTTTCGTCGAAATAATCAGAAAATAACTTTTAATAAGCAGCATTTAAATTTGTATGCGAAGATTGAGAAAGAGAATTAATTTCAAAGGGAAGATTTCATTTGTTATTATTAAGCAAGAGGTCGAAATCCTAAGGGAAGGTTTCATAGGTTATTGTAGAAGGGAAGGTTGCGTAACAAAAGAGATATAGAGGAGACGGGAAGGTTTCAACGTATACAAATCTGTCATAGTAATTTAGTTTTATGAGTTGTCTCACTTGTTACGCACCGAGTCATAGGTGTGAAAATACAGGCTATAGTCCATGTAAAAAAAAAAAAAAATGCCGTGCACTGATGATCAAAGCGACATTATGGCCGACTCAACAACAGTAGATAGACCACACAGAACGGACAATACAGAACTGGTGTGCACAGATACCAGTGGTTGCCAGGTAAAACCCTAGAGGCTGCTGCCAGCGTCGCATGTCGAAGATAAAATGTTTAATTAGTAAACAATACAATCTTTTTCTTTCATTAACTGAATATAGACCTAAAAACTCTACAAGCTAAGAGCACTCAGTGGATCGAATTACACCATAGTCGTGACATGTTGTAGTTATACTGTTATGCATTACGTCTAATTTATTTCCAGTCCCTAGATAGTTTTATATCTTTACAACAACTCAAAACAAAAAGTGCGCAGCCCCTGCTCCAAAAATAAATTAACCCCCCCCCTCCCCAATTTAGAAGAAGACTGTTTCATAATTAGATCATCTCAACAGTAATACATTAGTTTATATTCAGTCCTATAATGGAGATGAGAAGTGTCTTACTTTCATATAAAACATATTAAAACAGTTTTTCATACAGTCACGAAACATTACATTTGATTATGATAACACAAAGCCACAATGTTCCGCGTTACGCACAAAGACTAAAAACTAGAAACAAACAACCAGCACACAGTAAATCATCCATAGACAACCCATTTACAACAAACTGACATGAGCAAAACCTACACTCCTGGAAATTGAAATAAGAACACCGTGAATTCATTGTCCCAGGAAGGGGAAACTTTATTGACACATTCCTGGGGTCAGATACATAACATGATCACACTGACAGAACCACAGGCACATAGACACAGGCAACAGAGCGTGCACAATGTCGGCACTAGTACAGTGTATATCCACCTTTCGCAGCAATGCAGGCTACTATTCTCCCATGGAGACGATCGTAGAGATGCTGGATGTAGTCCTGTGGAACGGCTTGCAATGCCATTTCCACCTGGCGTCTCAGTTGGACCAGCGTTCGTGCTGGACGTGCAGACCGCGTGAGACGACGCTTCATCCAGTCCCAAACATGCTCAATGGGGGACAGATCCGGAGATCTTGCTGGCCAGGGTAGTTGACTTACACCTTCTAGAGCACGTTGGGTGGCACGGGATACATGCGGACGTGCATTGTCCTGTTGGAACAGCAAGTTCCCTTGCCGGTCTAGGAATGGTAGAACGATGGGTTCGATGGCGGTTTGGATGTACCGTGCACTATTCAGTGTCCCCTCGACGATCACCAGTGGTGTACGGCCAGTGTAGGAGATCGCTCCCCACACCATGATGCCGGGTGTTGGCCCTGTGTGCCTCGGTCGTATGCAGTCCTGATTGTGGCGCTCACCTGCACGGCGCCAAACACGCATACGACCATCATTGGCACCAAGGCAGAAGCGAATCTCATCGCTGAAGACGACACGTCTCCATTCGTCCCTCCATTCACGCCTGTCGCGACACCACTGGAGGCGGGCTGCACGATGTTGGGGCGTGAGCGGAAGACGGCCTAACGGTGTGCGGGACCGTAGCCCAGCTTCATGGAGACGGTTGCGAATGGTCCTCGGCGATACCCCAGGAGCAACAGTGTCCCTAATTTGCCGGGAAATGGCGGTGCGGTCCCCTACGGCACCGCGTAGGATCCTACGGTCTTGGCGTGCATCCGTGCGTCGCTGCGGTCCGGCCCCAGGTCGACGGGCACGTGCACCTTCCGCCGACCACTGGCGACAACATCGATGTACTGTGGAGACCTCAGGCCCCACGTGTTGAGCAATTCGGCGGTACGTCCACCCGGCCTCCCGCATGCCCACTATACGCCCTCGCTCAAAGTCCGTCAACTGCACATACGGTTCACGTCCACGCTGTCGCGGCATGCTACCAGTGTTAAAGACTGCGATGGAGCTCCGTATGCCACGGCAAACTGGCTGACACTGACGGCGGCGGTGCACAAATGCCGCGCAGCTAGCGCCATTCGACGGCCAACACCGCGGTTCCTGGTGTGTCCGCTGTGCCGTGCGTGTGATCATTGCTTGTACAGCCCTCTCGCAGTGTCCGGAGCAAGTATGGTGGGTCTGACACACCGGTGTCAATGTGTTCTTTTTTCCATTTCCAGGAGTGTACATTTGTTTTTGTTACAAGTTAAATCCATAGCGCAACTGTAGTTGGAGTTTAGGCTTGTACTTCGCACCTAGGTCACGCATTCTCCGACAGCCAATGAATTCAGTAGTGCTCTCAGCGCTCTGCTGTGAATGTAGTTAACCAATGTGAGCATTAAACGCGATCGTAGCGAAATACTTAAAGAATATTTTATTCCATTTGTTGCGAGGTGTCGTGGCTGATGGTGGTTGTGAGAGACAAATTCTACACAATCAAGTGAGAAGCTTAATTTGCAGGATGCACGCACAAATCAATCGCAAAGCACGGTGTATGCGCATATCGAAACTGTCGCTTGGAACCGGAAACAGTGCAGTCCCCGTCTGTTTCTCGATCTGCGCGAACCGCCATCGTTCGTCAATCGGACTATAGTGCGACAGCGCATACAGGATTGAAACGGTAAGCATCGCCGATTGGTGAGAATCACATGGAATCAGCAAAATTCAATTTTTAAAATGTTTTGAAAGCACATCACAAAAATAACAAATCCTTTCTTCTCAAAGATTAGGCTCCATATTATAAAACGAAGATTCTAAGTGCACACTGGTGCCCGCTAATATTAAAACGTAATTAAGGTACGATAAAAGCTTCGATTAAAGAAAATCAGTCAAATGAGCAAAAATTGCATTTTTTAAAACCTTTCAAATACATCATAAAAATAGCAAATACTTTCTTATTGCAGATTAAACATGTTATTATGTGGATAAACTCCTCCACGGCAGCGTCGCATTAGCACGCACAATGTTGCATTGCATCGTTTGCATACAGTAAAGATACTTAGAGGCCAACCCAGACTGCTGTGTACGTAGCGTAAATGATGGCACTTACTCACTCTACAACATTAAAAAAGTTATGATCATACACTCCTGGAAATGGAAAAAAGTACACATTGACACCGGTGTGTCAGACCCACCATACTTGCTCCGGACACTGCGAGAGGGCTGTACAAGCAATGATCACACGCACGGCACAGCGGACACACCAGGAACCGCGGTGTTGGCCGTCGAATGGCGTTAGCTGCGCAGCATTTGTGCACCGCCGCCGTCAGTGTCAGCCAGTTTGCCGTGGCATACGGAGCTCCATCGCAGTCTTTAACACTGGTAACATGCCGCGACAGCGTGGACGTGAACCGTATGTGCAGTTGACGGACTTTGAGCGAGAGCGTATAGTGGGCATGCGGAAGGCCGGGTGGACGTACCGCCGAATTGCTCAACACGTGGGGCCTGAGGTCTCCACAGTACATCGATGTTGTCGCCAGTGGTCGGCGGAAGGTGCACGTGCCCGTCGACCTGGGACCGGACCGCAGCGACGCACGGATGCACGCCAACACCGTAGGATCCTACGCAGTGCCGTAGGGGACCGCACCGCCACTTCCCAGCAAATTAGGGACACTGTTGCTCCTGGGGTATCGGCGAGGACCATTCGCAACCGTCTCCATGAAGCTGGGCTACGGTCCCGCACACCGTTAGGCCGTCTTCCGCTCACGCCCCAACATCGTGCAGCCCGCCTCCAGTGGTGTCGCGACAGGCGTGAATGGAGGGACGAATGGAGACGTGTCGTCTTCAGCGATGAGAGTCGCTTCTGCCTTGGTGCCAATGATGGTCGTATGCGTGTTTGGCGCCGTGCAGGTGAGCGCCACAATCAGGACTGCATACGACCGAGGCACACAGGGCCAACACCCGGCATCATGGTGTGGGGAGCGATCTCCTACACTGGCCGTACACCACTGGTGATCGTCGACGGGACACTGAATAGTGCACGGTACATCCAAACTGTCATGGAACCCATGGTTCTACCATTCCTAGACCGGCAAGGGAACTTGCTGTTCCAAGAGGACAATGCACGTCCACATGTATCCCGTGCCACCCAACGTGCTCTAGAAGGTGTAAGTCAACTACCCTGGCCAGCAAGATCTCCGGATCTGTCCCCCATTGAGCATGTTTGGGACTGGATGAAGCGTCGTCTCACGCGGTCTGCACGTCCAGCACGAACGCTGGTCCAACTGAGGCGCCAGGTGGAAATGGCATGGCAAGCCGTTCCACAGGACTACATCCAGCATCTCTACGATCGTCTCCATGGGAGAATATCAGCCTGCATTGCTGCGAAAGGTCGATATACACTGTACTAGTGCCGACATTGTGCATGCTCTGTTGCCTGTGTCTATGAGCCTGTGGTTCTGTCAGTGTGATCATGTGATGTATCTGACCCCAGGAATGTGTCAATAAAGTTTCCCCTTCCTGGGACAATGAATTCACGGTGTTCTTATTTCAATTTCCAGGAGTGTATATTGGTCTCTAGTAGATACAAATATACCAAAGTAACCTTGCGCTCTGTCAGACAGTGATGCAACATGTAAATGACGCTACAGTATGATAGACTAAGGCCAGTAGGTCGTACTATCACGGGGTTCTATTTTTCACCTGCTGCATGCTGTAACTACGAGGGTGAGTCAAATGAAAACCTTAAATTTGTAATAACAAATCGAAATTTCGCGCTGTTATCCTGTAAGCTGGTAAGCGTGCTACAAACAGGGTGCAGAATAGCCTGTAGGTGGCAGCATAGTGCAGCCATAGGTGGCAGCATAGTGCAGCATAGGTGGCAGCGTCGCGGTATCAGTATAAAGATGGTCGCCCCACTTGCGACTTGCACCAGGGAAGAACAGCGTTCTGTTATTCGCTTTTTGCTTAGTGAAGGTGTGAAACCTATTGAAATCCATCGAAGAATGAAGGTCGAGTACGGTGATGCATGTCCGTCACAGCAGCAAGTCTAAGAATGGAGTAGGAAGTTCGCAAATAGTGTGACTTCAGTGGAAGATGCTCCTCGTCCAGGTCAGGCACAACGAGTTGTGACTCCACAGAACATTGCAGCAGTTGAAGCCGTAGTGAAGGACCATATGTTTGGACCACTCAAAGACGAAATTGGAGGAAAGAGGTTCCATTCTGATGAAGAGGTACGCCACGCAGTGCATGAGTGGTTGCGCGGGATACTTTGTAAGCGCTGGAGGACTTGCATTGAGCGTGGGGGAGATTATGTTGAAAAGTGATACAGCTTTGTACCACTTCTGCACAATAAATAATATTTTTTAAAAAAATATTTAAGGTTTTCATTTGACTCACCCTCGTATATGAAAAAACGTAAATTATTTATAAACTACAGTGTGCACACATTTTATTCAACATGTAAACGTCAGTACAAATATTCGGATTTAGGTTATGACATGTTCGATATGCCTGTCATCATTGGTGGTGATGTGGCGCAGACGAATAGCGGAATTCTGCAAGACCCGCTGAAGTGTCGCAACACCGATGCTGTCGATGACTTCCTGAATGGCTGTTGGGTTGGGTTGGGTTGTTTGGGGAAGGAGACGAGACAGCGAGGTCATCGGTCTCATCGGATTAGGAAAGGACGGGGAAGGAAGTCGGCCGTGCCCTTTCAAAGGAACCATCCCGGCATTTGCCTGGAGCGATTTAGGGAAATCACGGAAAACCTAAATCGTGATGGCCGGACGCGGGATTGAACCGCCGTCCTCCCGAATGCGATGAATGGCTGTTTTCAGCTCAGCAATGTTTTTGGGGTTACTGCTGCACACCTTGCCTTTAATATAGCCCCACAAAGAGGAGTCGCATGTTTTCAGATCCGGAGAATATGGCGGCCAATCGAGGCCGATGCCAGTGGCCTCTGGATACCACAGAGCCAGATCGAAGTCCCCAAAGTGCTCCTCCAGAACATAAAACACTCTCCTACTTCGATGAGGTCGAGCTCCGTCTTGCATGAATCACATCTTGTCGAAATCGGTATCACTTTGGATAATGGGGATGAAATCATCTTCCAGAACTTTCACGTACCTTTCGGTAGACACTGTGCCATCAAGCATCGATTATTCCGTGACTGGGCATTGCGCACCACATGGTCACCCTTTGAGGGAGAAGAGACTTCTCGATTGCAGAATGTGGATTCTCAGTCCCCCAAATGCACCAGTTTTGCTTATTGACGAACACATCCAAATGAAAGTGGGCTTTGTCGCTAAACCAAAAGCGTACTGATTCCCATCAATTCCCACGGCCAGTTTGAACATCCTAACACTAACCGTTTAGAAGGTATGAGGATTTTATTTCATATAGTTCAATAATTGACACCCGACACATATGTGTAATAGTTGTCAATACAGCTGATAAAATATAATGCTATGGAATCAGCGCTGCAAAATGCGTCGATGTGACACATTGGGAGAAAGGAGATGTTGTGTGACCACACAAGAAACGTTGTTATAGGCTTCATTGGCGTATCAACAACAGTGCAGCGCGTCCACCAGAAATGGTCAGCACGTGTCACAGCATAAGGACAGTTACCGTAGAAATATCATAATCGACAGTGACCGGAGACGGTTATCCCACCTTGTCAATGATAATTAGTTTCAAATCTGGCACGAATTGCTGCTCACATTGAATCCACGTCGATCTCCGCCACTTTCTGAACGAACGTTACAAAGAAATCTGCAAGCAATGGACATTTGGAATTGCGTACCTGCCAAAAGACCCTAGCTGCACGTCTTCAGTGGCACTGGAGGTGTGCAGTGTGGACCGACAAATCACGGTGATGCCTATTTTCAAATGATGGAAGGCATCGAGTCTACCGACGATCCAAAGGGACTTTTAATATCGTGTGTGGAGAGTGTTTATTTCACACCGAAGGTGGTCCTGTAACCTTTTGGGCGGTTTTTCGTTCCATGACTTATGACTTTTTTTTCCCTTGTGGCCAAAATGTGGTCGACTTTGGCTATTTGTACATCTGGGATGACAAGTGATTGACGGTTTCGCTTCCAGGCTCTTGGGCACACACGCAAAAGAAAAATATTTTTGGGTCCTTAAACTCCTTAGTTTGGGTGAAGTTTGCATCGGTAACTTGGCAGGTAGATGGTGGAGTTATCGTCGCTGAGGATAGGGGTCCTCAGACTGTGTGGTCAATGATGGCTCGTGGAACCCCGTATTCGTGCCAATGTTGTGGTATGGCCAGGCCGACAGTCGCAAGTTGGCGGATTGTCCCCCAGTTCTGAAACAGTCTCGTGTTTTTATCTCCTCGTTCAAGTACGGTTCTCTTGTGCGGGCCCATCGCGGGGCTCCTAGACAAAATTTTAAGCAGCGATTCTGAAGCGGCTGTAGTCGTTTGATACTGGAGGCGCACGTCGTACCCCATGACGTTGATCTGTAAAGGAGCGACGGTCGAATCGTCGCTCTGTACAACGTCAGCCTCGTGGCCTGGTTCCAGAAGTAAGGAAGGCTGTGTCGTCAGCCTGTAACCTTGCGTTGACCGGTGGAATCGACGAGACGTCGTTAATATAACTTGCGTCCTCACATTTGGATTAGTTTTTACATAAACCAAGATTAATTAGTAGCCGGTCCACTTGGTACTATGATCTTTATTTAAGTCACGACAGGTTTCGGCCCTCACATCCAGGCCGTCTTCAAGTGGATCTGAAGCTCTCACTAGGTATATAAATATTTACACAGTAGCAAACGAAAAGTAAGTTTTCGGCTGCGCGGGATAGCCGCACAGTCTGGGGCGTCTTGTCACGGTTCGCGAGGCTCACCCCCTCCCTACCCCCCCACCCCCGTCGGAGGTTCGAGTCCTCCCTCAGGCTTAAGTTAGTTTAAGTAGTGTGTAAGCTTAGGGACCAATGAACTCAGCAGTTTGGTCCCATAACATCTTACCACAAATTTCCAAGTTTTCGAATGAATAAATAAACTGCGAATTGCGGAAGAATGAGGCAGTGAAGTAGAAAGCAGTCTTGCAAATCGTTATTACATACAAATTCGAAAAAAATTATACCTTCAAGACACAAAGAGAGCACTTACGTATGCATCACGCCGAATGTTGTGGAACATATTGCTACTAGAGTAACAGGAAAGTCTCAGCACAGTCCATTTTTACTAAATCTTCTATCGTACTGAGATACAGTGAATAACCGCGTTTTACATATCTTGAAGCATAGCTTAGCCATTATCAGTACATCTTTCACATCATTTGCGTGACCGAAGGAAGTAATAATAATAATCATAATGAAATGTTAGCCTACACCAGAGTAGAATTCGTATCCAGCAGACAATGAACTGGTAATGTCTATGGATTTCATGCTTCGGAATGCTGTGGAACGAGAAAGTCTGACGCTCCGTGTGAACTACAGCTCAGCGCCGTGTAAGGAAGGCGCGCCGCTCCGTAGCTTTTCCCCAACACGTTGTAAGCGAGACTAATGACAAGTTTTAGTATGAAACTTCCTGGCAGATTAAAATTGTGTGCCGGACTGAGACTCGAACTCGGGACCTTTGCCTTTCGCGGGCAATCCACCATCTGAGCTACCCAAGCACGACTCACGACCTGTCCCCACAGCTTTACTTCCGCCAGTACCTCGTCTCCCACCTTCCAAACTTCACAGAAGCTCTCCTGCGAACCTTGCAGAACTAGCACTCCTGGAAGACAGGATATTGCGGAGACATGGCTTAGCCACAGCCTGGGGGATGTTTCCAGAACGAAATTTTCACCCTGCAGTGGAGTGTGCGCTGTTATGAAACTTTCTGTCAGAGCACTTGCCCGCAAATGACAAAGGTCCCTAGTTCGAGTCTCGGTCCGGCACACGGATATAATCTGCCACGAAGTTTCATAACAGTGCACACTCCGCCGAAGAGTGAAAATTTCACCCTGGAAGTTTACGTATGATCACGAGCCTCACAAATTTTACTCTGGCGGACATTTAGGCAGGTATATGCGGGAGGAACTAATATGTTTCTTCGTTCCTGTAGCCACTCTCGCCCTCGGAAGTTTAGCGCAAATCACACCGTGATGCACTTCGCGTCTCTTGTAATTTCCGGCCTTGCAGTTGGGTAACCAGCTCTGTGACGTGTCGCCCTGCTTTTCTTTGTTATATGTTGCATATATCGTTTCAACGATTTTTTGTCAAAATGATATGGAACCTAAAGCTCATGTATATTAACACTAATATATATAAAATTTGTGTTGACATACGTGAACACATTATTTTTTCGTGCTCCTCATGCGACTACACTTAGAAACAGGCGCTTTTCCCCTTTTTTCTTACAGATTGCCAGAAGTTCTTGATGGAATAGATGTAGTTGTGCAAGAGAAACGATTTTAGGTTAGATTAAAAATTTCCTTTGTTACTTGTCAGACATTTTACATTATTATTGGGCAAATGATCAAAGATTTTGTTGTTGAAAGTTGGACTCCTTTCTGAGCCACCGACAGCTTTAACATTGGATAATAAACATAATTTTTCGTTTTACTCTTACAGGTATGGACCTCATTCTTCTTCCCAAATTGGGATGAATTAATGATGAGGAAATTCACTAACGAATACGTGTATTGTGACGCAGCATTTAAGAGAGGTAGCTACATGAAGTCCTTGAATGAACACTACATATTGGTTGCATTTATGCACTCAGTACTTCCTTCCTAAGAGGTAGTTACCCCGAGAAATTACCGCATGAAACGTTACTAAGTCGAGGTGTTCAAAATAGGTCAAAAGGTTAAATCGTTTCTTTCCGAGATCAATTATAAAAAGAGCAAAACTAGCGGAACATAATTGTCAGTTGAAGTTTTCATTGATAAGTACAGTCAGACATTTAGAGCATTCTTCCCTCTTCAGTGACTGCTGCTGATGTGCTGCATCAGTTGTTGGCACGAGTCTATGTCATATACAGAACTGAATACAGCGTATTTTTCAAAATTTAGCGTAAGTCCATTTTCAGAGAAGCATTTAACAATTCTTTGGAAAACATCACTGGCTATGCGTTCTGTTGCTTTCTCTCCAATGTGATTTATTATAACACTAGTGTTGTCTGCTAAAAGTATCAATTCTCCCTGTTGAATGTTAACTGGTAGATCATTCACATACATAAGAAATGAGAGTGGATCCAAAACTGAAACCTCTGGAACTCCCTTAGCGATTTCTCCCCAGTCGCAAAATTTTCTACCCTTCCAACGCTGTTTGAACCATTGAGCGCAACATTTGACATCCTCTTCGTTATGTAAGGTTCAAACACTTTTCTATCAGTATCACTAGGCTGAAAAACAATACCCAACTACTGGTCAAACATGGGATTTGGAAGTTACCCCCTTCATGGGATTATCACACTTCCATAGAAACCTTTAAATTGCTTTGCTATGATTCGTTTCGAGTGGTCATACCAGATTAAGTCGTCTCATAACCATACCTGAAGATATTATGTAGATGTAACTGCTTTCAGTGGTTCTTCTGTAATCGTACAATCAATATCCACAGCTAGTCATTAAAATTGCAGGAACATAAATAAAGTATGCAACAAACGTCAATATGGTGTGAAGTTTATTGTACTCTGGGATATGAAAATTGTTAGCATTTAAATGCAACTATACAAGCTAAGTAGGATTAAGGACAGCTACTTTCTGTAGAACGGACGGCTCATTCATAAATCACAACTCACTGTCGGTTAGTTGTAAAAGTTCGTCTTACGCTTCGTGTAAGAGTGGGATACCTCTCCAAGTACATGACGGAATTCGACAGCTGCCGGTCTGTCAAGACTGCAGTCTGTCGTTCCGCGATATCGCTACTCGCGCTACTCAAGCTCCCATCACTGAAATGCGAATACGGAATCGAAGGGTTTAAAAGACTCATTTTCAATTTCATGCTTGATCTCAATGGCCCCACGTGCCTAGAGCCAGAGAGGACAGATGTATTGTGTGATTGGCTGCACAGATTTGTCTAGCCACAACAAGTACCTGGTGGTTATAATACACTACTGGCCATTAAAATTGCTACACCAAGAAGAAATGCAGATGATAAACGGGCATCCATCGGACAAATACATTATACTAGAACTGACATGTGATTACATTTTCACGCAATGTGGGTGCATAGATCCTGAGAAATCAGTACCACCTCTGGCCGTAATATCGGCCTTGATACGCCTGGGCATTGAGTCAAACAGGGCTTGGATGGCGTGTACGGGTACAGCTGTCCATGCAGCTTCAACACGATACCACAGTTCATCATGAGTAGTGACTGGCGTATTGTGACGAGCCAGTTGCTCGACCACCATTGACCAGACGTTTTCAGTTGGTGAGAGATCTGGAGAATGTGCAGGCCACGGCAGCAGTCGAATATTTTCTGTATCCAGAAAGGCCCGTACAGGTCCTGCAACATGCGGTCGTGCATTATCCTACTGAAATGAAGGGTTTCGCAAGGTATCGGATGAAGGGTTGAGCCACGGCTCGTAACACATTTGAAATGTAACGTCCACTGTTCAAAGTGCCGTCACCGCGATGTCGCCAAACACGGATGCGACCATCATGATGCTGTAAACAGAACCTGAATTCATACGAAAGAATGACGTTTTGTCATTCGTGCACCCAAGTTCGTAGTTGAGTACACCATCGCAGGCGCTCCTGTCTGTGATGCAGCGTCAAGGGTAAGCGCAGCCATGTCTCCGAGCTGATAGTCCATGCTGTTGCAAACGTTGTCGAAATGTTCGTGCAGATGGTTGTTGTCTTGCAAACGTCCCCCCCCCCCCCCACCCCTGTAGACACAGGGATCGAGACGTGGCTGCACGATCCGTTACAGCCATGCCTGTCATCTCGACTGCTAGTGATACGAGGCCGTTGGGATCCAGCACGGCGTTCCGTGTTACCCTCCTGAACCCATCGATTCCATATTCTGCTAACAGTCATTGGATCTCGACCAACGCGAGAAGCGATGTCGCGATACGATGAACCGCAATCGCGATAGGCTACAATCCGACCTTGATCAAAGACGGAAACGTGATGGTACGCATTTCTCCTCCTTACACGAGGCATCACAACAACGTTTCACCAGGCAACACCGGTCAACTGCTGTTTGTGTATGAGAAATCGGTTGGAAACATTCCTCATCTCAACACGTTGTTGGTGTCGCCACCGGCGCCAACCTTGTGTGAATGCTCTGAAAAGCTAATCATTTGCATATCACAGCATATTCTTCCTGTCGGCTAAATTTCGCTTCTGTAGCACGTCATCATCTTGGGGTAGCAATTTTAATGGCCAGTAGTGTAAAACTGGCGGTTTTCTGTGTGCTACAGTGCGGGCTGTATACATCATTGGACGCTGAAACGTGTCAAATACGTTCATTAATCGGCGTGCTCGGTAATTATAATAGTACCACTTCCTGCCACCAGGTGAAAATACAGCGGTGTAAGCAGTCAGAACGCCAGATATTTCCTTTATGGCATCAGTGTGGTATTTGTCACTTGGCGAAGTCTGATGAAGTAACTGTTCGTGTAAAGGGTTAAGAAGATTGAAGTTTTCCTTTATGAAATCCAATGCATATTGAGCAGAAAAACCTTGAACTGCTGGTGAAGTTGTTTTATCAGAACGGCAACAGCAGCAGTGCAGTCTTGTAGGAATTTCACCAATCGAAGCAGCTGTGAAGAGGGCCCATGTCGATCACAGCAGTGCAGTCTTGTGGGAATTTCACCAATCGAAGCAGCTGTGAAGAGGGCCCATGTCGATCAGTGGGCTAAAGAATATCATCAACAGATTTGAAGAAACATGTGAATTAAGTAGCACAGCAGGAAAATCGAGGCGACCCATTCCCATAGCTGTTGCTGCTGCATCTATAGCTGGCCGTGCAGCACACGGCTCACATTCTGCATCCAGTGCTCGACCTGTGTCACAGGAATGGCCCTTCCCTCGGACAACAGTTGAAAACATTTTGCAACGCATTTTACGATGGTATGTCTACAAGATTAAGATCGTACACCAAATGAAATCCCAAGATGAATGACAACTCTGTAACTTTGACCTTAGTTCTTTGGCACACATAGAAATGGATGACATGTAGCTGGGGAGTGTTCTATGGACGGACAAGATACATTTTCTCTGCACAGTGCTGCGAATGAACAGAACTGTCGCGTGTGGGGTTCTAGTTCGCCAAAAGTTATGCAGGAACGTCCACTGCACTCGGATTATGTGACTGTGTGGTGTCTTAGCAGAAGCTCCTTCATTCTCGAGCTGTTTCTCTTCGAGAAGATGACACCTCATAGGCCTGTTATGTGAGCAGCGACATCTGCAAGTTATATGGAGCTCTCTGTGCAGCACGTGAATCCAGAGTCGCAAGAACGCAGCTGTGTCCACACCTCTATTTTCATGGAAGAAGGGGCCACATGTCGCCTGGCCAGGTGAAAGTTTTGCTTCGTGAGACCTCCAGTAAAGACCGCATCATCTCTATGCAATTTCAACATGTGTGGCTTTCCAGATCTTGCGATCTGAATTCGTGTGACTTCTGGCTGTAGGAATCTCTAAAACTCGTGTATATCAGGGATGGACTCATCCTGATCTGAAGGATAGTATATCGCTGTCAAATGGTTCAAATAGCTCTGAGCACTATGCGACTTAACTTCTGAGGTCATTAGTCGCCTAGAACTTAGAACTAATTAAACCTAACTTACCTAAGGACATCACACACATCCATGCCTGAGGCAGGATTCGAACTGCGGCCGTAGCGGTCGCTCGGCTCCAGAATGCAT
Source organism: Schistocerca cancellata (assembly GCF_023864275.1). Taxonomy (NCBI): domain Eukaryota; kingdom Metazoa; phylum Arthropoda; class Insecta; order Orthoptera; family Acrididae; genus Schistocerca; species Schistocerca cancellata. The sequence goes on from NC_064634.1 coordinate 494,153,668, forward strand.
ATCGCTGTCATTACACGGCATACGCTACGAGGAAATGTCAACGATGCCGTGTTACGGATCCACCATGCTGCTGAGTCAGGAGATCATATTGAACACATGTTGTTACTTGCGACCATATCTTAACAAACGTGCCAGAAGCACCGTTATCGTGTGTTTGATCGTTCCTCCCCTTTTCCTGTACCCACAACACATTCTGACTGCTTACAGTACCTTATTTTCACATGCTCGCAGAAAGTGAAACTGTTATTTCTTTCAGCACAGCCCACGAGCGCTCCAGTCAATGAACATACCTACGATGTTTCAACGTCCCGCGATGTATACAACCCGCAATGCAGCACTCGGAAAGCGTCAGTGTAATTGTAACCACACAGTACACTGAATCAAAAAATGTACTTGTTTTGAGCGGGACAAGCAACCGCACGGACAAGATGGCGATCCGTGATGCAGTAGGCTAGACACACTAACAGTTGTACTCTGAGTAACAACACTGCATTTCATAGATATGGCACAATGTCGTTTTCAGTGTACAGCATTACAATGCATGTAACTGTATGTTACGGATCTGAGGAGAACGAACGTAGCCGTTTTGAATTCGTCATTGTCGTATTGACTGAGCACCAGCAGTGATGGCATGGGGCGTCATTGGGTACAAGGATGGTCATACTTGCCTCCCAGTGTCTATAATTTACACATCAATCGTAAAGCTTCTGAAAGGTTACAGATGTAGTGTATTGTGGGTGCAGTTAAATATACTGGAGGAAAAGGGAGGAACAAACAAATGACTGCTGTATTGCTTATGCTTAGCACGGGTGGAGTGGGTTAAATATGCTGGCAGGTTCAGCTTTTTTTTTTTTTTTTTTTTTTTTTTTTTGTCTACTGACTGGTTTGATGCGGCCCGCCAGGAATTCCTTTCCTGTGCTAACCTCTATCCTATCATCCTGTCCCTTCCCCTTATCAGTGTTTTCCACATGTTCCTTTCTTCTCCGATTCTGCGTAGAACCTCCTCATTCCTTACCTTATCAGTCCACCTAATTTTCAACATTCGTCTATAGCACCACATCTCAAATGCTTCGATTCTCTTCTGTTCCGGTTTTCCGCAGTCCATGTTTCACTACCATACAATGCTGTACTCCAGACGTACATCCTCAGAAATTTCTTCCTCAAATTAAGGCCGGTATTTGATATTAGTAGACTTCTCTTGGCCAGAAATGCCTTTTTTGCCATAGCGAGTCTGCTTTTGATGTCCTACTTGCTCCGTCCGTCATTGGTTATTTTACTGCCTAGGTAGCAGAATTCCGTAACTTCATTGACTTCGTGACCATCAATCCTGATGTTAAGTTTCTCGCTGTTCTCATTTCTACTACTTCTCATTACCTTCGTCTTTCTCCGATTTACTCTCAAACCATACTGTGTACTCATTAGACTGTTCATTCCGTTCAGCAGATCATTTAATTCTTCTTCACTTTCACTCAGGATAGCAATGTCATCAGCGAATCGTATCATTGATATCCTTTCACCTTGTATTTTAATTCCACTCCTGAACCTTTCTTTTATTTCCATCATTGCTTCCTCGATGTACAGATTGAAGAGTAGGGGCGAAAGGCTACAGCCTTGTCTTACACCCTTCTTAACATGAGCACTTCGTTCTTGATCGTCCACTCTTATTATTCCCTCTTGGTTGTTGTACATATTGTATATGACCCGTCTCTCCCTATAGCTTACCCCTACTTTTTTCAGAATCTCGAACAGCTTACACCATTTTATATTGTCGAACGCTTTTTCCAGATCGACAAATCCTATGAAAGTGTCTTGATTTTTCTTTAGCCTTGCTTCTATTATTAGCCGTAACGTCAGAATTGCCTCTCTCGTCCCTTTACTTTTCCTAATGCCAAACTGATCGTCACCTAGCGCATTCTTAATTTTATTTTCCATTCTTCTGTATATTATTCTTGTAAGCAGCTTCTATGCATGAGCTGGTAAGCTGATTGTGCGATAATTCTCGCACTTGTCAGCTCAGTTCAGGTTCAGTTATGCACAAAAATTCTGTATTTGATGGACTGAACTAACATGGTAGGGTGACAAAAACACAGCTGCATACACTTAAACCATTAGATGATATAGTTGAGGAATATACTACCTAGGGAGAAAAAACTATCGGTTCATACTAATTTAGAATTGTTTAACACTTTGCATGGTGATACAAATGGATATAAAAATTTATCCAGAATTCATATCTCAATAAAACGGAAGAAGATTATTAAGCAATACCTTTAAGGGATCACTAATGTAATATACATCGTACCGTCGCCTGTGAGGGACCGGGAAAACGAGTGAGCAAAGAAACTGAGGGCATCATTTTTAATAAATGGGATCACAAGGCTTCTATATTCCGACAGAAACAAAAACAGTTGCATGGATCCGGATATCACATAAAAATGGAGGTTAATAATACATACAAAGTACACCAAAAACGCGAATTCATGGTTAACTTGAGAGCTGGTTTCTCAGGATACGACAGGATAAGGTTACGGTTGTGGACGGGGCCGTAATCAGTTACTCCCGGATGCCCAACAAATATGTAAACTTTATTTAAAGAAATTAAAATTTTAAAACAATCTCTTGAAAAACAATTGACTGTATGACGGCTGAAGGCCTTAACACAGAAAACAATTTCAAAATTTTAGGGCCAAAGGCCACCAACAATAACCTCAAACAACAAACGGCTGAAGGCCTGAATTAGAAGGCAGGAGACCAATTCCAAATAGCACTTTTAAAATAAATCCCTTGCTTTTACAACAAGTTTGCTTAAAAAAACTTACTGTAACGTGGCTGAAGGCCTTATCACCAAAGAAGTGAAATTATTGTAATTCTTCATGGTTTCCCGGTTTCCCGGCGATCTGTTGACATCTTGGATATTCGGGAATCCAGCCGGATGTTCGCGTCGTTCTCGCACGATATTTCAACAGCGTGCCTAGCTGCCTTCTTCAGGTGCTACCTGAGACTGGTCCTTGGGTCGATCGAGTCCAGTATTTATCTCGACCGTGTCTGACACACCTCAGATGATAACCACATCCGTTGAGGACGGCCAGAACGGGCGCCGACGGCAGTCGGAACATCTGCGACTGGAGGGGTCCGTTGAAGCCGAATCTGGCGGGCGCGGACCACAGATGGAACACTCGACCCGGCGCGCCCAGCTCCTCCCAGGCATAAATACTGGACTCGATCGACCCAAGGACCAGTCTCAGGTAGCACCTGAAGAAGACAGCGAGGCACGCTGTTGAAATATCGTGCGAGAACGACGCGAACATCCGGCTGGATTCCCGAATATCCAAGATGTCAAGTGAAATTATTGCTCGGCTGAAGGCCACACCAACAACAATTAAAAACTTACAAATATCCTTAAAACAAACATCACAATCTAAGAAATCAGGAGAAGCGGTTCTCAGCAAGTGTTTCAAGGCTCAGTCTGGGAAGGTAACTCAAACATAAGGTAAGGTGAGACAGGCAGCCAAGAGTTGTGCTCACGTAACAGGATGGCAACTCAAACTAGGGGCAGCTTAAGCGCCGACCGACCGACTAAGCAATCCGCCTAACGTCCGATCACTGGTACAACGATGGAATATTTTTAGGCAGGCCGAAGAGACGGACAGTATTATGTCTTCAGAAAACACCCAAGGCCGAAGGAAACACTACACTAGAACCAAGGCAGACCTTCCAAAAAAAATATGCACAGTAGAATACAAGAGGCTGTCTAACTACACACCGTGTCGGACAGCAGCAACACGACGAGGAAAAGTACACTGCCGGAAAAGTACGCTAACCTCCAGGGCAGGTAACTGGGGCGTTAGCGGCCACAAGGCAGGTAATACCGCTGGTTGCACTTCACTAATAAGAATAATACTAAATTCAATGACGTATAACAAATAGAGAAAGACGGCTGCAAAATTTCACCGCCTCGAAACACTTCAATCGTTGCCGCCCGGCTCGGCGGCCCTGGGAGCAACAACCCGCCGGCCAAAGGCGAGATCTCAGAATAGTCGAGGTTGCATTAGCAGTTAACTCTTCACTCAACTTAAGCATTCAGGTTTCGGTGTGCAACGAAGTCGTCGCTCTCGCAGCTACCCCTCCTCGATCCGGCAGTGGCAGCACACCGCCAGCGGCCTCGGCTTGACCCTGCGCTGCACGGACCTGCTCGCTGCTGCGCCCCAAATCGACCTGATGTCCGTTTCGCAACTCTCACCAAATCCAGTACGCAGACAGCATTAAAATAACTGCTCATTCAAAACCACAAGATACACACGGGTACAGGAAAACAATTCCACCAACAACTCACAATACTAAAAGCAGTCACAGTGAAACAAAACGGACGAATGATAAGTCGGCACAAACACAGAAAAGCCAGAAATGGTCGGAAGACCAAATGCACGTCGTCCGCAGCGACTTTAAGTTGGCTGTTTATGTTTTCTTATTGGCAACGTTACGTAGCGCTCTGTACTAAAATCACTGGCTGTGCTGTGTGCAGTCTGTGGCTGGTTTGCATTGTTGTCTGCCATTGTAGTGTTAGGCAGCGGCAGCTGGATGTGAACAGCGCGTAGCGTTGCACAGTTGGAGGTGAGCCGCCAGCAGTGGTGGATGTGAGGAGAGAGATGGCGGAGTTTTGTAATTTGTCATGAACTGCTATATATATTATGACTTTTGATGATATTAAGGTAAATACATTGTTTGTTCTCTATTAAAATCTTTCATTTGCTAACTATCCCTATCAGTAGTTAGTGCCTTCAGTAGTTTGAATCTTTTATTTAGCTGGCAGTAGTGGCACTCGCTGTATTGCAGTAGTTCGAGTAACGAAGATTTTTGTGAGGTAAGTGATTTCTGAAAGGTATAGTTTAATGTTACTCAGGGCCATTCTTTTGCAGGGATCTTTGATAGTCAGATTGCGTTGCGCTAAAAATATTTTGTGTCAGTTTAGCCACAGTCTTGTATAAATTTTTCTAAGGGGACGTTACATATGTCGACCCTTAGCCAAGGATATCTCACTGGAATCTTCTGATTTTTTCTTGTAGTTTGTGTATTTAGTGTAGCTTTTGTTTATTGTCTTCAAAATGTGTTTTTCTGTGTTATCGTGTGAAATATTGTCACAATAATGGCGTATGAAAAACGTAACACTAGGCTCCAAAGTAAACTGAGAAATAATAGTGACGACGAGCGTAGCTTATCAGCACCAGTGTGTAGTGAATTAACAGACATTCCAAGTAGTAATTTGGTAACTATGCATAGGGAAATGGAGCGGGCGTCAAATAATGGTGCAGACAGTGAAACAGGTAGTGAACAGGGAAGCATTATCGATCGATCGGTCGGCAACAGCTCGCCTCAGGAATTGGGAATGACAGAACACAATATTGCAAATACTGTAGACTCAGGTTTTGGGTTCTCACCGTTTTCTCAAATGAGTCAAGACACATTTTCTACTTGTCAAAATGTGAATGTTGCTGGTACAAATGCACTGCCGAAAAGCGTAGAGGAACAGATTCCAGACACTAATGCATTGTTATTACAATTAATGCAACAAATGGGACAAAATCTTCAAAAGTTAGACACAATGGAACAAAATCTTCAAAAGTTAGACACAATGGAACAATACCAGAGACAAACACAACAACAGTTAGACACAGTGGAACAAAATCTTAAAAAGTTAGACACAGTGGAACAAAATCTTAAAAAGTTAGACACAATGGAACAAAATCTTCAAAAGTTAGACACCACACTTGAACAAACACGTGAAGATTTAACTACTGAGTTACATAATATCGAATCGAAATGTCAAAAAGTCTGTAATGACGTAAAAACACAAATTTGTGAGCACTTCCAACCTATTTTTTCGCGTCATGAAAATGCATTACAGAATCACGAAGCAGCCATAAAAGAACTGCAAACTATTGTTCATGAAAATCATGATACCTTGCAAGCTAAAATTGACTCAGTTGCATCTACCGATTCGGTTACGCAACTTGCAAAAACTCAGGAAAATTTAAAGGACACAGTAGATACCCTGAAAATTGGTTCAGAAAGACACATGGAGGAAATAAGTACACTATCGGAGAAAGTAGTTGAACTTTCGGATCAGGTCACTAACTTATCTACAAAGGTAGATGATCTGAATGACACAAGACCCATAGCCGTTACTGACACAGAAGAGTATGAACAAATAAGAAAATTCAAACAAAATCAAAATCAAATTAATACGCAACACCAAAGAGAAATCCGGGAAGTACAAGATCAGCTGACACAGGTAATACAAGAATTACATATTTCAGAGGACACTCGCGCTCCAATACGGGAAGAGGGACATAGAAATACGGAACAGCCACAAAATAATAACACAGGGCATTTCGGAAGTTATGAAAGAAATTGGCAAAGTGCACCGAATTTTGAGATGGAACCGCCGACACGACATAACCTTGACCGACATGCTACTCGCCGACACGATGATTTTGACTATAAGCTGTTCATTACTACACGTAAATTCAAAACGTTTAAGAATTCTGCCAACGACATTCATCCACAAGCGTGGCTACATCAATTCTCTCATTGTTTTCCTCCCAACTGGTCATTGGAGTACAGGTTAGAATTTATGTGTGGCTACTTGGAGAATGAACCAGCTGTAAGAATGCGATCGGTCATTCACGATTGTCACAGTGAAGGAGAATTTTACCATGCGTTCCTCTCAGCCTATTGGTCACAAGCTACACAAGACCGAGTAAAACATAGCATCATGATGATGAAACACTTTGAACAATCTGAATTTTCCAGTCTTGTCAAATATTTTGAAGACATGTTTCACAAGAATCAGTACCTGTCAAACCCATACAGCCCCTCAGAACTCATCCGCATTTGTTTAATCAAATTACCTGAACATTTACGGCATATTAATTTGGCAGGACGTTGCAAAGACGACATTGAAGCTTTTCAGGGACTGTTACAAGAACTGGAAATTGGCACAGACAATCGCGGAACGCGAAAACAGGAGCACAACAATTACAGATCACATCCGTCACAATTCCGCGATGACAGAAATAATATACGACAAGGCTATTCTTTCAATGTAAATCGTGACCGAAACAGACACCACCCGTATGACAACCACTGGCAGAGTATTAATTACAGAGAAAGATCGCATCTCCGCGGTAATGACTATCACAGAGACAATCAGAGAAACAGACAATATGGGAACCAAAACAATTATTATCAAGGGAGACAGAATAACTTTAGACGCAACGGTCCAGCGCGCAGTTACGACTCAGGAAGAAATTCTCCACCACGTAACCGACACGAAAGAAACTGTGTAAACTACCGACAAAACGACATACCTGAATTCCATCAGAACTGGCGAGCTTTAAACAGAGCTGGGCCTTCTCGGCAAGGCGAATTTGTGGAAGTTAGGCCTCCTAATCCCAGTAACGACGCGCGGCAACAAAGAGACAGACAATGACACGCACCGCAGGCATACACGTGCGCCGGCTGGCTCCGAGAAAAATAACATTATATCTGGTACTGCTAATGAGATTTTAATGCAATATTTTGGTGTACTTGAAAATACATTCTGAATTAAAGTACTTTCTGAGAGATACCAGATGACACAGTGGTTAGTTTATGTGACAGCTACACGATTATATCACGACGTTACTAATGTGTGACAATTTACAATGTTGCTTTTGCGTTGTTTCTGTTTCATATCTGCACAGTTTTCTGTATTATTCTGGAAAGTAAAACATGTTTTAGTAGCAACGTTTGTGGTACAGCTACAATGAGACAGCCTCTTTTGTAGCACAACAATACGTTACAGCACAGTACTTTCTTCATCACAACAATAAGCGTAATAACTACGATATCTATACGCAAAGCATTTTATCTTTGTTTATCATGAGGTAAGTACATTGATTTCTGCTGAACTTAGCTTTCGGAGGAAAATAACTACGACACTTCCACAGAGATTATCTTACAACAAGATGCACAGTTTAGCGCTACAGGTCACGTATTTGAGTGATTAATTTTGTACTAAAAACATTTATTGTCAAAGATATTTGAAGTACAATGATACAAAGGTTTTCCGTAATATATTTCCTTCCATTCGTGTAATCTGTAACACCTGATGGTATAATTACATTAATCCTCAGGGGGGTACATGCTTACTTTGTGTACCATGTGTTTGGCAAGCACAAGGAACCCTAGCTAATATGGTATTTGCTTATACAACTTTACAGATCGGTACCACATTTCTCTAATACATAAATTACACAGCTATCTGATCATTTAACTGGTGGCCCACCAATACCACAATCTCTACCAGAACTACATTGGGTCTGCTCTGTGATGACCTACCTACCAATATTCGTCAGAACTTCGACTGACTCTGCTGTGAGTTTGCTCTGTTGTGGCCCATTACCTGTCTGCATTTCAAGAGTCAGCACTGTCTTTCCGTTGGAAGGACAACACTACTTGTTCAAAACTGCATGGAAATCCACTACTTCTGTGTGCAATTTCTTTTACTAATGAGACTTTGTGAAAAACAAAAACTGTAATTACTATTATGGTGAATGATCAGGACTATCTTTATGGACTGTGAGAAAATTTTAGCTTTTGACCAACATTGTATAAATAATTGTGTGCATTTGACATCTTTGTTATTGTAATTATGAAAAAATTTTTCAAATCATTATTGGCCACTGCCCAAAAATATTTTGTAAAATTTTTTGTGGGGAGCATGGGGGCTATGTAAGTAGGCTGTTTATGTTTTCTTATTGGCAACGTTACGTAGCGCTCTGTACTAAAATCACTGGCTGTGCTGTGTGCAGTCTGTGGCTGGTTTGCATTGTTGTCTGCCATTGTAGTGTTAGGCAGCGGCAGCTGGATGTGAACAGCGCGTAGCGTTGCACAGTTGGAGGTGAGCCGCCAGCAGTGGTGGATGTGAGGAGAGAGATGGCGGAGTTTTGTAATTTGTCATGAACTGCTATATATATTATGACTTTTGATGATATTAAGGTAAATACATTGTTTGTTCTCTATTAAAATCTTTCATTTGCTAACTATCCCTATCAGTAGTTAGTGCCTTCAGTAGTTTGAATCTTTTATTTAGCTTGCAGTAGTGGCACTCGCTGTATTGCAGTAGTTCGAGTAACGAAGATTTTTGTGAGGTAAGTGATTTCTGAAAGGTATAGTTTAATGTTACTCAGGGCCATTCTTTTGCAGGGATCTTTGATAGTCAGATTGCGTTGCGCTAAAAATATTTTGTGTCAGTTTAACCACAGTCTTGTATAAATTTTTCTAAGGGGACGTTACATATGTCGACCCTTAGCCAAGGATATCTCACTGGAATCTTCTGATTTTTTCTTGTAGTTTGTGTATTTAGTGTAGCTTTTGTTTATTGTCTTCAAAATGTGTTTTTCTGTGTTATCGTGTGAAATATTGTCACAATAATGGCGTGTGAAAAACGTAACACTAGGCTCCAAAGTAAACTGAGAAATAATAGTGACGACGAGCGTAGCTTATCAGCACCAGTGTGTAGTGAATGAACAGACATTCCAAGTAGTAATTTGGCAACTATGCATAGGGAAATGGAGCGGGCGTCAAATAATGGTGCAGACAGTGAAACAGGTAGTGAACAGGGAAGCATTATCGATCGATCGGTCGGCAACAGCTCGCCTCAGGAATTGGGAATGACAGAACACAATATTGCAAATACTGTAGACTCAGGTTTTGGGTTCTCACCGTTTTCTCAAATGAGTCAAGACACATTTTCTACTTGTCAAAATGTGAATGTTGCTGGTACAAATGCACTGCCGAAAAGCGTAGAGGAACAGATTCCAGACACTAATGCATTGTTATTACAATTAATGCAACAAATGGGACAAAATCTTCAAAAGTTAGACACAATGGAACAAAATCTTCAAAAGTTAGACACAATGGAACAATACCAGAGACAAACACAACAACAGTTAGACACAGTGGAACAAAATCTTAAAAAGTTAGACACAGTGGAACAAAATCTTAAAAAGTTAGACACAATGGAACAAAATCTTCAAAAGTTAGACACCACACTTGAACAAACACGTGAAGATTTAACTACTGAGTTACATAATATCGAATCGAAATGTCAAAAAGTCTGTAATGACGTAAAAACACAAATTTGTGAGCATTTCCAACCTATTTTTTCGCGTCATGAAAATGCATTACAGAATCACGAAGCAGCCATAAAAGAACTGCAAACTATTGTTCATGAAAATCATGATACCTTGCAAGCTAAAATTGATTCAGTTGCATCTACCGATTCGGTTACGCAACTTGCAAAAACTCAGGAAAATTTAAAGGACACAGTAGATACCCTGAAAATTGGTTCAGAAAGACACATGGAGGAAATAAGTACACTATCGGAGAAAGTAGTTGAACTTTCGGATCAGGTCACTAACTTATCTACAAAGGTAGATGATGATCTGAATGACACAAGACCCATAGCCTTTACTGACACAGAAGAGTATGAACAAATAAGAAAATTCAAACAAAATCAAAATTAAATTAATATGCAACACCAAAGAGAAATCCGGGAAGTACAAGATCAGCTGACACAGGTAATACAAGAATTACATATTTCAGAGGACACTCGCGCTCCAATACGGGAAGAGGGACATAGAAATACGGAACAGCCACAAAATAATAACACAGGGCATTTCGGAAGTTATGAAAGAAATTGGCAAAGTGCACCGAATTTTGAGATGGAACCGCCGACACGACGTAACAATGACCGACATGCTACTCGCCGACACGATGATTTTGACTATAAACTGTTCATTACTACACGTAAATTCAAAACGTTTAAGAATTCTGCCAACGACATTCATCCACAAGCGTGGCTATATCAATTCTCTCATTGTTTTCCTCCCAACTGGTCATTGGAGCACAGGTTAGAATTTATGTGTGGCTACTTGGAGAATGAACCAGCTGTAAGAATGCGATCGGTCATTCACGATTGTCACAGTGAAGGAGAATTTTACCATGCGTTCCTCTCAGCCTATTGGTCACAAGCTACACAAGACCGAGTAAAACATAGCATCATGATGATGAAACACTTTGAACAATCTAAATTTTCCAGTCTTGTCAAATATTTTGAAGACATGTTTCACAAGAATCAGTACCTGTCAAACCCATACAGCCCTTCAGAACTCATCCGCATTTGTTTAATCAAATTACCTGAACATTTATGGCATATTAATTTGGCAGGACGTTGCAAAGACGACATTGAAGCTTTTCAGGGACTGTTACAAGAACTGGAAATTGGCACAGACAATCGCGGAACGCGAAAACAGGAGCACAACAATTACAGATCACATCCGTCACAATTCCGCGATGACAGAAATAATATACGACAAGGCTATTCTTTCAATGTAAATCGTGACCGAAACAGACACCACCCGTATGACAACCACTGGCAGAGTATTAATTACAGAGAAAGATCGCATCTCCGCGGTAATGACTATCACAGAGACAATCAGAGAAACAGACAATATGGGAACCAAAACAATTATTATCAAGGGAGACAGAATAACTTTAGACGCAACGGTCCAGCGCGCAGTTACGACTCAGGAAGAAATTCTCCACCACGTGACCGACACGAAAGAAACTGTGTAAACTACCGACAAAACGACAGATCTGAATTCCATCAGAACTGGCGAGCTTTAAACAGAGCTGGGCCTTCTCGGCAAGGCGAATTTGTGGAAGTTAGGCCTCCTAATCCCAGTAACGACGCGCGGCAACAAAGAGACAGACAATGACACGCACCGCAGGCATACACGTGCGCCGGCTGGCTCCGAGAAAAATAACATTATATCTGGTACTGCTAATGAGATTTTAATGCAATATTTTGGTGTACTTGAAAATACATTCTGAATTAAAGTACTTTCTGAGAGATACCAGATGACACAGTGGTTAGTTTATGTGACAGCTACACGATTATATCACGACGTTACTAATGTGTGACAATTTACAATGTTGCTTTTGCGTTGTTTCTGTTTCATATCTGCACAGTTTTCTGTATTATTCTGGAAAGTAAAACATGTTTTAGTAGCAACGTTTGTGGTACAGCTACAATGAGACAGCCTCTTTTGTAGCACAACAATACGTTACAGCACAGTACTTTCTTCATCACAACAATAAGCGTAATAACTACGATATCTATACGCAAAGCATTTTATCTTTGTTTATCATGAGGTAAGTACATTGATTTCTGCTGAACTTAGCTTTCGGAGGAAAATAACTACGACACTTCCACAGAGATTATCTTACAACAAGATGCACAGTTTAGCGCTACAGGTCACGTATTTGAGTGATTAATTTTGTACTAAAAACATTTATTTTCAAAGATATTTGAAGTACAATGATACAAAGGTTTTCCGTAATATATTTCCTTCCATTCGTGTAATCTGTAACACCTGATGGTATAATTACATTAATCCTCAGGGGGGTACATGCTTACTTTGTGTACCATGTGTTTGGCAAGCACAAGGAACCCTAGCTAATATGGTATTTGCTTATACAACTTTACAGATCGGTACCACATTTCTCTAATACATAAATTACACAGCTATCTGATCATTTAACTGGTGGCCCACCAATACCACAATCTCTACCTGAACTACATTGGGTCTGCTCTGTGATGACCTACCTACCAATATTCGTCAGAACTTCGACTGACTCTGCTGTGAGTTTGCTCTGTTGTGGCCCATTACCTGTCTGCATGTCAAGAGTCAGCACTGTCTTTCCGTTGGAAGGACAACACTACTTGTTCAAAACTGCATGGAAATCCACTACTTCTGTGTGCAATTTCTTTTACTAATGAGACTTTGTGAAAAACAAAAACTGTAATTACTATTATGGTGAATGATCAGGACTATCTTTATGGACTGTGAGAAAATTTTAGCTTTTGACCAACATTGTATAAATAATTGTGTGCATTTGACATCTTTGTTATTGTAATTATGAAAAAATTTTTCAAATCATTATTGGCCACTGCCCAAAAATATTTTGTAAAATTTTTTGTGGGGAGCATGGGGGCTATGTAAGTAGGCTGTTTATGTTTTCTTATTGGCAACGTTACGTAGCGCTCTGTACTAAAATCACTGGCTGTGCTGTGTGCAGTCTGTGGCTGGTTTGCATTGTTGTCTGCCATTGTAGTGTTAGGCAGCGGCAGCTGGATGTGAACAGCGCGTAGCATTGCACAGTTGGAGGTGAGCCGCCAGCAGTGGTGGATGTGAGGAGAGAGATGGCGGAGTTTTGTAATTTGTCATGAACTGCTATATATATTATGACTTTTGATGATATTAAGGTAAATACATTGTTTGTTCTCTATTAAAATCTTTCATTTGCTAACTATCCCTATCAGTAGTTAGTGCCTTCAGTAGTTTGAATCTTTTATTTAGCTTGCAGTAGTGGCACTCGCTGTATTGCAGTAGTTCGAGTAACGAAGATTTTTGTGAGGTAAGTGATTTCTGAAAGGTATAGTTTAATGTTACTCAGGGCCATTCTTTTTCAGGGATCTTTGATAGTCAGATTGCGTTGCGCTAAAAATATTTTGTGTCAGTTTAACCACAGTCTTGTATAAATTTTTCTAAGGGGACGTTACATATGTCGACCCTTAGCCAAGGATATCTCACTGGAATCTTCTGATTTTTTCTTGTAGTTTGTGTATTTAGTGTAGCTTTTGTTTATTGTCTTCAAAATGTGTTTTTCTGTGTTATCGTGTGAAATATTGTCACAATAATGGCGTGTGAAAAACGTAACACTAGGCTCCAAAGTAAACTGAGAAATAATAGTGACGACGAGCGTAGCTTATCAGCACCAGTGTGTAGTGAATGAACAGACATTCCAAGTAGTAATTTGGCAACTATGCATAGGGAAATGGAGCGGGCGTCAAATAATGGTGCAGACAGTGAAACAGGTAGTGAACAGGGAAGCATTATCGATCGATCGGTCGGCAACAGCTCGCCTCAGGAATTGGGAATGACAGAACACAATATTGCAAATACTGTAGACTCAGGTTTTGGGTTCTCACCGTTTTCTCAAATGAGTCAAGACACATTTTCTACTTGTCAAAATGTGAATGTTGCTGGTACAAATGCACTGCCGAAAAGCGTAGAGGAACAGATTCCAGACACTAATGCATTGTTATTACAATTAATGCAACAAATGGGACAAAATCTTCAAAAGTTAGACACAATGGAACAAAATCTTCAAAAGTTAGACACAATGGAACAATACCAGAGACAAACACAACAACAGTTAGACACAGTGGAACAAAATCTTAAAAAGTTAGACACAGTGGAACAAAATCTTAAAAAGTTAGACACAATGGAACAAAATCTTCAAAAGTTAGACACCACACTTGAACAAACACGTGAAGATTTAACTACTGAGTTACATAATATCGAATCGAAATGTCAAAAAGTCTGTAATGACGTAAAAACACAAATTTGTGAGCATTTCCAACCTATTTTTTCGCGTCATGAAAATGCATTACAGAATCACGAAGCAGCCATAAAAGAACTGCAAACTATTGTTCATGAAAATCATGATACCTTGCAAGCTAAAATTGATTCAGTTGCATCTACCGATTCGGTTACGCAACTTGCAAAAACTCAGGAAAATTTAAAGGACACAGTAGATACCCTGAAAATTGGTTCAGAAAGACACATGGAGGAAATAAGTACACTATCGGAGAAAGTAGTTGAACTTTCGGATCAGGTCACTAACTTATCTACAAAGGTAGATGATGATCTGAATGACACAAGACCCATAGCCTTTACTGACACAGAAGAGTATGAACAAATAAGAAAATTCAAACAAAATCAAAATTAAATTAATATGCAACACCAAAGAGAAATCCGGGAAGTACAAGATCAGCTGACACAGGTAATACAAGAATTACATATTTCAGAGGACACTCGCGCTCCAATACAGGAAGAGGGACATAGAAATACGGAACAGCCACAAAATAATAACACAGGGCATTTCGGAAGTTATGAAAGAAATTGGCAAAGTGCACCGAATTTTGAGATGGAACCGCCGACATGACGTAACAATGACCGACATGCTACTCGCCGACACGATGATTTTGACTATAAACTGTTCATTACTACACGTAAATTCAAAACGTTTAAGAATTCTGCCAACGACATTCATCCACAAGCGTGGCTATATCAATTCTCTCATTGTTTTCCTCCCAACTGGTCATTGGAGCACAGGTTAGAATTTATGTGTGGCTACTTGGAGAATGAACCAGCTGTAAGAATGCGATCGGTCATTGACGATTGTCACAGTGAAGGAGAATTTTACCATGCGTTCCTCTCAGCCTATTGGTCACAAGCTACACAAGACCGAGTAAAACATAGCATCATGATGATGAAACACTTTGAACAATCTAAATTTTCCAGTCTTGTCAAATATTTTGAAGACATGTTTCACAAGAATCAGTACCTGTCAAACCCATCCGCAGAACTCATCCGCATTTGTTTAATCAAATTACCTGAACATTTATGGCATATTAATTTGGCAGGACGTTGCAAAGACGACATTGAAGCTTTTCAGGGACTGTTACAAGAACTGGAAATTGGCACAGAAAATCGCGGAACGCGAAAACAGGAGCACAACAATTACAGATCACATCCGTCACAATTCCGCGATGACAGAAATAATATACGACAAGGCTATTCTTTCAATGTAAATCGTGACCGAAACAGACACCACCCGTATGACAACCACTGGCAGAGTATTAATTACAGAGAAAGATCGCATCTCCGCGGTAATGACTATCACAGAGACAATCAGAGAAACAGACAATATGGGAACCAAAACAATTATTATCAAGGGAGACAGAATAACTTTAGACGCAACGGTCCAGCGCGCAGTTACGACTCAGGGAGAAATTCTCCACCACGTGACCGACACGAAAGAAACTGTGTAAACTACCGACAAAACGACAGACCTGAATTCCATCAGAACTGGCGAGCTTTAAACAGAGCTGGGCCTTCTCGGCAAGGCGAATTTGTGGAAGTTAGGCCTCCTAATCCCAGTAACGACGCGCGGCAACAAAGAGACAGACAATGACACGCACCGCAGGCATACACGTGTGCCGGCTGGCTCCGAGAAAAATAACATTATATCTGGTACTGCTAATGAGATTTTAATGCAATATTTTGGTGTACTTGAAAATACATTCTGAATTAAAGTACTTTCTGAGAGATACCAGATGACACAGTGGTTAGTTTATGTGACAGCTACACGATTATATCACGACGTTACTAATGTGTGACAATTTACAATGTTGCTTTTGCGTTGTTTCTGTTTCATATCTGCACAGTTTTCTGTATTATTCTGGAAAGTAAAACATGTTTTAGTAGTAACGTTTGTGGTACAGCTACAGTGAGTCAGCCTCTTTTGTAGCACAACAATACGTTACAGCACAGTACTTTCTTCATCACAACAATAAGCGTAATAACTACGATATCTATACGCAAAGCATTTTATCTTTGTTTATCATGAGGTAAGTACATTGCTTTCTGCTGAACTTAGCTTTCGGAGGAAAATAACTACGACACTTCCACAGAGATTATCTTACAACAAGATGCACAGTTTAGCGCTACAGGTCACGTATATGAGTGATTAATTTTGTACTAAAAACATTTATTGTCAAAGATATTTGAAGTACAATGATACAAAGGTTTTCCGTAATATATTTCCTTCCATTGCTGTAATCTGTAACACCTGATGGTATAATTACATTAATCCTCAGGGGGGTACATGCTTACTTTGTGTACCATGTGTTTGGCAAGCACAAGGAACCCTAGCTAATATGGTATTTGCTTATACAACTTTACAGATCGGTACCACATTTCTCTAATACATAAATTACACAGCTATCTGATCATTTAACTGGTGGCCCACCAATACCACAATCTCTACCAGAACTACATTGGGTCTGCTCTGTGATGACCTACCTACCAATATTCGTCAGAACTTCGACTGACTCTGCTGTGAGTTTGCTCTGTTGTGGCCCATTACCTGTCTGCATGTCAAGAGTCAGCACTGTCTTTCCGTTGGAAGGACAACACTACTTGTTCAAAACTGCATGGAAATCCACTACTTCTGTGTGCAATTTCTTTTACTAATGAGACTTTGTGAAAAACAAAAACTGTAATTACTATTATGGTGAATGATCAGGACTATCTTTATGGACTGTGAGAAAATTTTAGCTTTTGACCAACATTGTATAAATAATTGTGTGCATTTGACATCTTTGTTATTGTAATTATGAAAAAATTTTTCAAATCATTATTGGCCACTGCCCAAAAATATTTTGTAAAATTTTTTGTGGGGAGCATGGGGGCTATGTAAGTAGGCTGTTTATGTTTTCTTATTGGCAACGTTACGTAGCGCTCTGTACTAAAATCACTGGCTGTGCTGTGTGCAGTCTGTGGCTGGTTTGCATTGTTGTCTGCCATTGTAGTGTTAGGCAGCGGCAGCTGGATGTGAACAGCGCGTAGCGTTGCACAGTTGGAGGTGAGCCGCCAGCAGTGGTGGATGTGAGGAGAGAGATGGCGGAGTTTTGTAATTTGTCATGAACTGCTATATATATTATGACTTTTGATGATATTAAGGTAAATACATTGTTTGTTCTCTATTAAAATCTTTCATTTGCTAACTATCCCTATCAGTAGTTAGTGCCTTCAGTAGTTTGAATCTTTTATTTAGCTGGCAGTAGTGGCACTCGCTGTATTGCAGTAGTTCGAGTAACGAAGATTTTTGTGAGGTAAGTGATTTCTGAAAGGTATAGTTTAATGTTACTCAGGGCCATTCTTTTGCAGGGATCTTTGATAGTCAGATTGTGTTGCGCTAAAAATATTTTGTGTCAGTTTAACCACAGTCTTGTATAAATTTTACTAAGGGGACGTTTCACGACGACCGACCGAAAGACCAGCCAACACTCGTCCCCGTTCAAGTCAGGCATGCGAAAGATCCCAGTATAAACTGCCGACTGACAGCTTATTGCCATGTGGATGTAACGTTGTTGCATTGATTTGTTCTGAAAGCGCTACTGATAGACTATAAAAGCGGTTTAAAAGCTGTGAGCTGTCTGGGGAAGTTAACCTTGCATTACTGCGCAACTGTTTCACCAGGTATCCAGTCTAGCTTACCAAATTCCCAACCAGACTAACATTAATTATAATCTTTTAATTGTCATACGACAACCGGTGATATATATATATATATATATATACATATATATATATATATATATATATATATATATATATATATATATATAAAAGAGAACTTAAATAAAAAGAAATAAATCAGTTTATATTTGGAAATTTATTTTAACATTGATCATTGAAATTTCAGCATATTAAACTTGAGTCGTAACTAAGCTGGTGCCTTATTTAGGATTGTGAAAATGTGAGATTGTAATCTTACGGAATACATCAAATATGGAGCCAAGATTGGGAGACAGCATACAACACTGCATTCATAAAATAACACACGAAGAACGTTGAAACATATGCAAGAGGAAATTAACCACAACCAACCGATTCAATTTTCACCCAAAGAAGTTACGTTCGTAGCACAATCCTGTCCGTCATGTAATTACCACACACTGGTCTACTAAATTCATACTAACTCTCTGTGAAATCTTCCCAAAAAGAATAGCTGAGGGCTACTTTGATGCTTACACCACATGCTTCACGTGGTCAAGTTGGTTTACACAAAGAGTGTAACTCCACAATAATTTTGATAGTTAAAATAAATTAGATCGAAACGCTATTTACTAAAGAAAAACCTCGAACTGGTTACTATCGTCTTACTATTAACCTGATGGGTCAAACAACTGTATAAGCACGTGGTACTGGTCTCACAAAGTACATCCCACGTGGGTTGAACATAAAGAAAATTTGCTATATTGAAAAATATTGTCAAGACGAGACGTTATAATCTCACGCACATTAGCATTTAAGATTGATGATCTTAGTTAGAGTTACTGATCAACACGTGGTTCCACTTTACTCACAAAGTAGTGACAAAGCAACTACCGGAAGATATTCTGAACTTCACACGCGAATTACATTGCATTGCAATTTAAGATAACATTAGATATTTTAGAGCTAAACCTGAAATAAAGGTGATTAAATTTTCAGTTAGGCTGTACTTAAGAAATCCATTGTCCTACGGACTTAGCAGACACGCGCTTAGCCGGAGATCTTACCACTTCAGACGCTCGCCACGGACAGACTAACCTGGTCCCTCCTTGAGGGTGGCTCACAAATACAAACGGAAGTGGCCAGAGGGGCGGCTTCCTATACCAACATGACAAGGGATGACTAAGGATAGAAACCTCTTTGCTTTTAGAAAGCGTAGCTACCTGTTCCGACGTTGGTCCTACCGTTCTCTAGCAGACAGGCTTGTCTGCTACCCTCAAGCATGAAACTAGAAATACATTTGCTCATTCATCCTCTCACACAGAAGGGAAGGGGGATGACAGTATCTTATCATATACAGTATATAAAAGAAAGCGGATGTAGGTTCCGTATGAGACTGTGTGACATGAATTACATATAAACTGTGTTTTAAAGTGTGGTAGTGTGACAGATCGTTTTTGTTTATGTGTAAAAGTAACACGTTCCACTACTCAGTCTCGTCCCAGATAGTCAGAAACGCCACAGTAAGTTTAGAAGAGGAATTTATGCCGTAAATGACAACAGATTTAAGAAATTAACATGAAAGGAATCCAGCAGAGATCTTTCAAGATCACTTCGATGGGCAGACACGCACACCCAAGTAAAAGCTGCACTATTCGAATATCAAGGTCCGCTCAACAAAATCTGGCTGAATCCGATCCTTGACGTGGTCGTGCACCCTGGCGACCACACCCTTCCGTCAGACAGTGCATTTGTGTCGCCAGCGGTCGGGCGACTACTGGCTGTCTGGACCTCACTGCTGCTCCGTCCCATTCTCCACTCGCTCCACACACGACGATCCGGAAATACCAGAGGCCGCTACCAAGATGGAATCACAGTACGCGCTTCCAACAAGCGCTGGTGCTGCTACTCACGGACAGACGAGGCGAGCAGACGTAGTGGCGCCAGTGAACACACTCAGAAAACGAGACGCCACTATCGATACTACAAGATGCCGTGCTATGAACGGCATCAACGCGAGACGCACACGGCTCGTAACTAATCTGCAGTAAATTCGCAATGTAAAGATAAAGATTTCAGCGAAATTTGGAAGGTAATTTTGAAACGTCCCCTTTCAACAATTATACACGACTGTGCTTAAACTGACACACAATATTTTTTAGCGCAACGCAGTCTGACTTTCAAATATCCCTACAAAAGAATGGCCCTGACTAACATTAACCTATACCTTTCACAAATCACTTACCTCACAAAAATCTCCGTTACTCGAACTACTGCAATACGGCGAGCGCCACTACTGCCAGCTAAATAAAAGATTCAAACTACTGAAGGCACTAACTACTGATAGTCATAGTTAGCAAATGAAAGATTTTAATAAAGAACAAACAATGTATTTGTTGTGGCGTTGCAAGACAGCCACGCCACTCGGAAGTAGCCGAAATGCACGCGTACACACACGCCGGCTGGCGTGAGGTCTGAAACAGGATACTTAATGAATGCTATAAAGAAAAGTACGGAGCTTCTGTTTACTTAACTTTAATTCATCCTTGTGGTACATCGCTCTTGATAATACAAGTGAGACTCTCAGATATGGTTAATGGCGCCTTGCTAGGTCGTAGCCATGGACTTAGCTGAAGGCTATTCTAACTATCTCTCGGCAAATGAGAGAAAGGCTTCGTCAGTGTAGTCGCTAGCAAAGTCGTCGTACAACTGGGCGAGTGCTAGTACGTCTCTCAAGACCTGCCATGTGGTGGCGCTCGGTCTGCGATTACTGACAGTGGCGACACGCGGGTCCGACAAGTACTAATGGACCGCGGCCGATTTAAAGCTACCACCTAGCAAGTGTTGTGTCTGGCGGTGACACCACAGTATTTACCTTAATAGTCATAATATATATAGCAGTTCATGACATCCAGTATTACAAATTTCAAAACTCCGCCATCTCTCTCCCCACATGCACCACTGCTGGCGGCTCACCTCCAACTGATTAACGCTACGCACTGTTCACATCCATCTGCCCAACACTACAATGGCAGACAACAATGCAAACTAGCCACAGACTGCACACAGCACAGCCAGTGATTTTCATACAGAGCGCTACACAACGTTGCCAATAAGAAAGCATAAACAGCCTACTTACAATTTGAATAAAATATGCGTCCTGTGCTTGTTGTGTCAGAATAAACAACGCTTAACAGAACCTAACTATTCACTTCTCAAAGCAGCACTTACCACCAAACAGTCGGTGGTATATCTGAAATCAGCAGGCTCGCCCATCAGAAGCTTATCTTGACTGAATCCAATGCCAGAAGTCAGAAGACTTCTAACACCAGAATCTTGTGTCTGCTCTTCTCTGAGCCTGAGACATGAATTAACGTCTGTTTCCCTCGAAACCTCAGATTAGAATAACCTTGTATTTCACTTCTCAGGCTCTGTGTAAAAAAAACGCATAAACTAATTTTTAGCGAATCACGTTCTAGCAACTCTCTATCCGCCAACAAGATGAGAGTGAGTCTGCTGCCGAAATTCCTTTTGTGTGAATTCTGGAGACTGACCAACGACACAGAGACAGATTGTCTTCTTGGCGTACCTTGATATAAAATATAAAATTATTCGAGTCGAATTTTCCACATAAGAGAATTGACGCAGAGGAAGACAGATAACGCTTATTGTTTCCACAGATCGTTCCAGCTCCTGTGCGCTGTGGAATGTCGGCTCTTTGAAAAGTTACTGTTACGGAACTGGCGTCAGTACTACAATGGGTTGCTCCTCATTGCACTATATAAACCGCGATTGCGACTGTGTAGAGATGTGAGCGGAGCGTGCCTCTAACGGCTCCACTTTTTAGTGACACCCAACAAGAATGCACTATTGGACAAGGGAAGGGGCGTGTCTCAAGTTTGCCTTTTGACTTTCAGTACCCAGTCAGCCAGGTGCCTGGAGAACACCTATGTTTCCCAAGCTGCCTCAGAGAACCGACGTTGAAAATGGAGCAAGACACCTACTTTAGAGGAACATACCCTCTTGGTGAGGCCGTCGCCCGTGCGGCCGTGGCCATACCTCCGCTGAGCGCTTGTATGGGAGAGAGCACCAGGTCCCGTCTTCCGTGACGAGTCCATTCTTCCTACCCAGAGACTCGTCAGCTGTGTATTACAAGCAGAACATCTGTGAAGCCGAAAGCAGGCATCAAGTTTGTAGATGAAAACTGTGGTACTTAACATCTGAGTTGATCAGTTCCCTAGAACTTAGTACTACTTAAACCCAACTAACCTAAGGACATCACACACATCCATGACCGAGTCAGGATTCGAACCTGCGACCGTAGCGATCGCGCGATTCCAGAATGAAGCGCCTAGAACCGCTCGTCCACAGCGACTGGCCTTTTTGTTCGTGAATAGTAAGAATTGCTCATGTTCAGCTAAATTAAAATAAGTTGGGGGTGGGATGGAGGAGGTCTCACCTACCGATCTTATACAATTATTTCTGCTAATTAGCTTCGTCTTGCCACACCCCCTCGAAATAGAGAAACGGAGAAATTAGCCAAGAAAAAGAGGTAGAGATTGACCACCATGCAACAAGCCTGCGAGCAGTTGGCGGAATCGTTTCAGTGTTGAGTCCCTTTGCTTGAGGTCTTCTTGACGTTATCTTTCAACAAGATAACGCAAGGTCGTGATGTCCTGACCTATCACCATACAGCACCCTCTGCAGATCTGTCACCAACTGAAAACATGTGTTCGTGGATTGATGAAAAACTGGCGCACCACCACACTTTAGCCGCTACGATTGATTACATCTGACATGTAGGTGAAGCAGAGTGGAACGGCGTACGCGTGGCTTTCGTTCAGTTCGACTCAATGGCCAACTGGATTACAGCCGTTGTTTCTGGCAAAAGCGTCAGCTCTGCATGCTGAATTTCGCACCCCGTGTACCCGTTGTTTACAAACAAACTGATTAATGTATTATACGGCCAATAAGCAAAATATTGTTGTTTTCTGTCCTTGCTAGTGGTGCAATTTTAACGATCAGCAGTGCACATCGTCAATATCCAGGCGTTAAGGAGAGATGGTGCCACCAGAATGTATCATGTTTCAGTCCAAAGCTCTTCACAGTGTATCAAGGACGGCAGAATGCATTTCGCAATAAGCTTATTCGATCCCGTTCCGCACTGTCTTCGTGAACGGGACACAAATTCGTCGACTGTGGGAGCAGTTTTACCGCTAGATTCACGACTACCTGGCAGATACAGTTCAACACATCGCTCTTAACGGGACGATGCCAACAGTTGGCAAAATTAGAAAGTAACGCGAGGGAGCGTTACATAGCTGTCTACGATATATGCAGGGTCACTTTTCCATGTGCACCGAAAATCTAACGACCCGCAGATGGTGGTGTAACGATTCGAAAAGTTATGCATCTTTTTCACGCCAGTAGCTACAGGGGCATCACTATTTTTCTGAAGCTCACGAACGAGAAGTCGGAAGAATGTAAAACTGTCTGATATATTTATAACACAGTCACTTTGTAAAAAAAGTCGTGGGGCTCCTTCTTCAAAACGAACCACTTTCGTCGAAAAGTGCAGAAAAAGAATTATCGGTAGTGAAACAAGACTCAACATGGTAACCTGTTGTGTTTGTATTTATTGGTGATCCATGACCTAGCTAAAGGTTCTGAAAAAAATCTTTTAAATAATAAAACATTACCTATACAAGGAATCTGACTACCCCTGTTAGTCATGGACGAAAAAAAAAATTGGCATAGTCTTTGTCAGAACGTGCAGAATCTTATGTGGGGCCAATAAGACGACAATTTTAATCTAAATATGGTATGCCAATGTTTACGTTAAAAAAAATTAAGTAATTCAGTATATATGCGATAAATCACTTTAACGGGGGCCAAATGAACAATTAAAGTCAATAAAATTCCAGTAAACCTGCAAAAGTAAAAAAAAAAAAAATATGGTAGGGACCTACACAGACATCGCGCATCTGCTAGATACCCACGAAATACGTAATTTTGTTTTGAAGCTGACAGCCAATGAAAAAATAGGTGGAAAAATACTATTGGTCAGTTTTGAAGCAGTAATGGCGGACAGCATCAGCTGGAAATATACGTAATTTTATGGTAGCTAATTTTACTGCACAAAAAATAAAATATGTACTCCCTACAAAAGAAGTTTCACACAAACATTAAAACAAAATTATGATGAGCAACAAAATGTCTGAGAAGAATTTTGGAAGAAAATTATTAATTGAACTTTAATATGACGGGTTTTCGACACTGTCAACAAGACGAAATAATGGAAAAAATATTTATTGGGCCTAAACAAAATTGATCCTTGATATTGTGACAGTATTTTTAAAACAGACAATTTCACTGCAATTGTCTTTAATTTTGAAATGAGAGAGAGCGTAATAATTTTCTTTTAATGTCTTAACTGTTGCTGCAGGCAGTGCGATGACGTCAGCGGTGGGCCGTGAAGACGATATGTGAAGTTAATCCTGGTTCGTGGCGTGAGGATAATGATGGATCCTCCTGTTTCATTAATACTCCAGTTACGGCGGTGGTCCACGTCTCCGTTGTAGTCGAATCAGCTGGCAGCACTGGCGCGATAATAATAGTTCCAGTGTGTGCGTTGTCGTTAGGCGCGCGATGTTTAATATTAAAAGTTTATTAATCACGCGGTGCGGGTAGATCGGAATTATGCAATGTCTTCAGTATTTACAAATATAGCCGGTTAACGCCAATACTTCGCACAGTTCTTTCAGCGTGTTGCCACAGGAAAACAGTCAAATTTGTTTATCACTACAACAGTTTATTTAGTTTAGTTTATTTAGTTATTTATTGTTCCGTCGGACCAAATTAAGGAGAAGTCACCATGGTCATGGAACGAGTCAATACATGAAATTATAACACGATATTAGAAACAGAGAAAATGAAATATAAAAATAACATATTCAGGTGACAAGTCGTAAGTTTAAATGAAGACAATCAACAATGTAACACTGGAATTTGCTTAATTTTTTAGCTCTTCCAGGAGCTCCTCGACAGAATAGAAGGAGTGAGCCATGAGGAAACTCTTCAGTTTAGACTTAAAAGAGTTGGGGCTACTGCTAAGATTTTTGAGTTCTTGTGGTAGCTTATTGAAAATGGATGCAGCAGAATACTGCACTCCTTTCTGCACAAGAGTCAGGGAAGTGCATTCTACATGCAGATTTGATTTCTGTCTAGTATTAACTGAGTGAAAGCTGCTAACTCTTGGAAATAGGCTAATATTGCTAACCACAAACGACATTAAAGAAAATATATACTGTGAGGGCAATGTCAGAATTCCCAGATTTTTGAATAGGGGTCGACAAGAAGTTCTCAAACTTACACCACATATAGCCCGAACAGCCCGTTTTTGAGCCAAAAATACTCTTTTTGAATCAGAAGAATTACCCCAAAAAATAATACCATACGACATAAGCGTATGAAAATATGCGAAGTAGACTACTTTTCGTGTTGAAGTGTCACTTATTTCAGATACTGTTCTAATGGTAAATAAAGCAGCATTTAGCTTCTGAACAAGATCCTGGACATGGGCTTTCCACAACAGCTTACTATCTATCCGAACGCCTAGGAATTTGAACTGTACCGTCTCGTTTATAATATGCCCATTCTGTCTGATCAAAATATCGGTTCTTGTTGAATTGTGAGTTAGAAACTGTAAAAACTGAGTCTTACTGTGATTTAGCATCAAATTATTTTCCACAAGCCACGAACTTATTTCATGAGCTACATTATTTGTTACTGTTTCAATATTACATACAAGATCCTTCACTATCAAGCTGGTGTCATCAGCAAACAGAAATATTTTTGAATCACCTGTAATACTTGAAGGCATATCATTTATATAAATAAGAAACAGCAGTGGCCCCAGCACCGACCCTTGGAGAACGCCCCACTTAACAGTGCCCCATTGGGACTGAACATCACTACCACTCTCAATATTGCGGAGAATTACCCTCTGCTTTCTGTTCTTAAAGTAAGAGGCGAACGAATTGTAAGCTACTCCCCTTACTCCATAATGGTCCAACTTCTGCAGTAATATTTTGTGGTCAACACAGTAAAAGCCTTCGTTAAATCAAAGAAAACACCTAGCGTTCGCAACCTTTTATTTAATCCGTCCAAATCCTCACAGAGAAAAAAGAATATAGCATTTTCAGTTGTTAAACCATTTCTAAAACCAAACTGAACATTTGACAGCAAATTACGTGAATTTAAATGCTCCAGTAACCTTGTATATATAACCTTCTCGATAACTTTAGCAAACACCGATGGCATAGAAATAGGCCTAAAATTGTCAACATTATCAATGTTTCCCTTTTTATAAAGTGGCTTCACTACCGAGTACTTTAATCGGTCAGGAAACCGACCACTCCTAAAGGAAAAGTTACAGATATGGCTGAGAACTGGGCTAACATACATAGAACAATACTTCAGTATTCTGCTAGATACCCCGTCATATCCATGAGAGTTCTTGGTCTTTAGTGATTTAATTATTAACTCAATCTCCCTCTTGTCAGTATCATGGAGGAGCATTTCAGGTAACAGTCTCGGAACACTTTTTTTCTAAGAGCGCTATATGATTCCCTGTTGGGACTAGGTTTCTATTTAGTTCACCTACTATATTCAGAAAGTGATTATTAAATACTGTACATATATTCGACTTATCAGTAACACGGACATTCCCACTACGCACTGATTCTATATCCTCGACCTGTCTCTGCAGACCAGCAACTTCCTTTACGACTGACCATATGATTTTAATTTTATCCTGAGACTTAGCTATTCTATCTGCATACCACATACTTTTTGCCTTCCTAATAACATTTTTAAGCACCTTACAATACTGTTTGTAATGGGCTGCTGCATTTAGATTTTGACTGTTTCTAACCTTTTGATATAATTGCCACTTTGTTCTACAAGATATTCTTATCCCTCTAAGCCACCCAGGCTGCCTGTTTGTGCTAGTACCCTGTTTTAAACGTTCTAACGGAAAGCAACTTTCAAAGAGCATGAGAAAAGTCTTGAGAAAAGCATTATATTTATCGTCTACTGTATCAGCGCAATAAACATCTTGCCACTCTTGTTCCTTTATAAGATTTACGAAGGTCTCTACAGCAACTGGATCAGCTTTCCTGAACAGCTGATGACTATATTTAACAAGTGTTGCAGCATAAAAATCTTTTAAAGTTAAAATTTGCGCATCATGATCTGAAAGGCCATTCACCTTTTTGCTAACAGAATGCCCTTTTAGTAATGAGGAATGAACAAAAATGTTGTCTATGGTTGTTCTACTGTTCCCTTGCACTCTCGTTGGAAAGAATACTGTTTGCATAAGATTATATGAATTAAAGAGGTCTACCAGCATCGTCTTCCTTGCACAATCACTTATACAATTAATATTGAAATCACCACATATACCTAACGTTTTGTATTTCCTATAAAGTGAACCAAGAACCTCCTCTAGCTTTAGCAAAAATGTTGTGAAATCGGAGTCTGGGGATCTATAAATAACAACAGTTACAAGTTTAGCTCCGTTAAATTTAACCACACCTGCACAACATTCAAACACCTTTTCAGTGCAGTACTTTGAAACATCAATTGACTCAAATGCGATGCCGTTTTTCACATACATGGCTACTCCCCCACACCGCAAAGAGCTCCTCGAAAAGCAGCCAACCAACCTGTATCCTGGTAAAGGAAGCCTCTGAATCATCTCCTTATTTAAGAAGTGTTCAGATATACCAATAATTTCAGAGTCAACATCTATAAGCAGTTCACTAACTTTATCTCTAACGCCTTGTATGTTTTGATGAAATATACTAATTCCCTCATTAATCGGATACCTAAGCTTTGTCGAAAGTGGTTTCTTTGTTAGAGAGACTTCCCTTAAGCAGGAATACCTGTCAGCTGACTTCAATCTAAAAAAGGTACAGCTCTAACACCCACAACTACCGGAATTTTCCCATGAGTGATCCCACCAACCCCACCTATGCTGTCACCTATAAGCTTTGCCAACCTCCCCTTGAGGTGCAGGCCGTGTCTAGTGAAACCCGTCCTGCTGATAGACTCCACCGACACCACTGAAATGTGACCCATGCTTTCTGTCATCAGCGCATCCCCAAGTCTCATGTTATTACGCCTGACGGCTGTATTAAGATGAGGCCGATCGTGACGCTGAAACAGTTCCACGAAATGCACATTCGTGTTGCCAGTCTGAGTGGCTATCTTTTCCAGGTCACCACCTATGTTATACTCCCCATCCCTATCAATACTATTACCAGCCCCACCCACAATCACTACCTGATCCTCTTTAGTAAAATCCCTATATAACCCCCCTATGTTAACAGTCACCTGAGCCAACCCTGCATTAGGCTTCACAATGCTGGTGACCTGGTACTCACTCCCCAGCACTTACTGCAACTGCTGGCCTACACCTCTGCCATGAGAACTACCTAACAGCAGAACCTTCTTCTTCCTCTTCGGCTTTGCAACTGTTCTAGGCACAGTAACTACTGAGGTCTGCTGCATACTTCCTACATCTACAGCTACTAGAGATTCCTCTCCACTAGACTCTGACAGTTGGTCATATCTATTGTAAACACCAATAGTAAAACTATCTGAAAATCTTCTTCTCCTAGCAGATCTCTTGCCAACAGCCAGCTCCCATTCCCCAACCCCCTTCTCCCTCCTCATCCTATCAAGCTCCTCCTGTGCGTTTTTCAACTGCACCTGAAGGGCACAGATCTTACGCTCCTGCTCCTCTATCAATTTACACTTGCTACATAACCTGCAGTTCCAGGAGAGGATCTCACCAGAATGCCCACTGGCTTCCCCACTTCCGTTAAACATCAGTTCAAAAATGGTTCAAATGGCTCTGAGCACTATGGGACTTAACATCTATGGTCATCAGTCCCCTAGAACTTAGAACTACATAAACCTAACTAACCTAAGGACATCACACAACACCCAGTCATCACGAGGCAGAGAAAATCCCTGACCCCGCCGGGAATCGAACCCGGGAACAAACATCAGTTCAATTTACGTCGTCTTTAAGACAGTTTGGATGATATAATAAATGTTTCTTGATCAAATCACAGCACTGTTCTTTTACTTAACATTTTGGTTTGTTCCACTTCCAAGTAATTCTAACAGTTACTGTCTCCACACGACAATGGTGTCTGGTTCACGGCTGATTGTCACGAGTTCACACAGTATGTAAAATCGTCACCGCAAATATTCGATATACTTTTCATGTTTTACTGTTCACTTAATAATGCACGAACTCCTATGAACACAGCGGACGCACTGTACTTAATTGTTCCTCCGCGTACCACCGTCTTTCACGCCGATCTTTGAAACTTTTCTCCACCTGCGAACCGGCCACGATACCACAACAACTCGCACGCTCTCTATCGATAGTCCTTCGCTCTCTCTCTGACACAGTACTTCTCCTAGCCTAACCAAAGATTTACAAAGCATATAAAACCAGTGGCAAAATGAATGAAGAAGCAATGTGACGTATTAACAAATAATGAATAGTTTAAATAAATGATACATACGTAATATGACCTCAAAAATGAGATCGACAGGAAGTGCAAAATGGCTAATCAGGTATGGCTAGAGGACAAATGTAAGCCGGCCGGTGTGGCCGTGCAGTTAAAGGCGCTTCAGTCTGGAACCGCGTGACCGCTACGGTCGCAGGTTCGAATCCTGCCTCGGGCATGGATGTGTGTGGTGTCCTTAGGTTACTTAGGTTTAATTAGTTCTAGGTTCTAGGGGACTTATGACCACAGATGATGAGTCCCATAGTGCTCAGAGCCATTTGAACCATTTTTGACAAATGTAAGGATGTAGAGCCATATCTCACGAGAGGTAAGACAGATACTGCCTACAGGAAAATTAAAGAGACCTTTGGAGAAAAGAGAACCACTTGTATGAAATCAAGAGCTCAGATGGAAACCCAGTTCTAAGCAAAGAAGGGAAATCAGAAAGGTTGAAGGAGTATATAGACGGTCTATACAAGGGCGATGTACTTGAGGACAACATTATGGAAATGGAAAAGGAGGTAGATGAAGATGAAATGGGAGATATTATACTGCGTGAAGAGTTTGACAGAGCACTGAAAGAAGTCGAAACAAGGCCCCGGGAATAGACAACATTCCATTAGAACTACTGACAGCCTTGGGAGAGACAGTCCTGACAAAACTCTACCATCTGGTGAGCAAGATGTATGAGACAGGCGAAATACCCTCAGACGTCAGGAAGAATATAATAATTCCAATCCCAAAGGAAGCAGGTGTTGACAAATGTAAAAATTACCAAACTATCAGTTTAATAAGTCACAGCTGCAAAATATTAAAGCGAATTCTTTACAGACGAATGGAAAAACTAGTAGAAGCCGACCTCAGGGAGGATCAGTTTGGATTCCGTAGAAATGTTGGAACACGTGAGGCAATACTTACCGTACGACTTATCTTAGAAGAAAGATTAAGGAAAGGCAAACCTACCTTTCTAGCATTTGTAGATTTAGAGAAAGCTTTTGACAATGTTGACTGGAATACTCTCTTTCAAATTCTAAAGGTGGCAGGGGTAAAATACAGGGAGCGAAAGGCTATTCACAATTTGTACAGAAACCAGATGGCAGTTATAAGAGTCGAGGGACATGAAAGGAAAGCAATGGTTGGGAAGGGAATGAGACAGGTTTGTAGCCTCTCCCCGATGTTACTCAATCTGTATATTGAGCAAGCAGTAAAGGAAAGAAAAGAAAATGTCAGAGTAGGTACTAAAATCCATGGAGAAGAAATAAAAACTTTGAGGTTCTCCGATGACATTGTAATTCTGTCAGAGACAGCAAAGGACTTGAAAGAGCAGTTGAACGGAATGGACAGTGTCTTGAAAGGAGGGTATAAGATGAACATCAACAAAAGCAAAACGAGGATAATGGAATGTAGTCGAATTCAGTCGGGTGATCCTGAGGGAATTAGATTAGGAAATGAGACACTTAAAGTAGTAATGGAGTTTTGGTATTTGAGGAGCAAAATAACTGATGACGGTCGAAGTAGAGAGGATATAAAATGTAGACTGGCAATGACAAGGAAAGCGTTTCTGAAGAGAAATTTGTTAACATCGAATATAGATTTAAGTGTCAGGAAGTCGTTTCTGAAAGTATTTGTATGGAGTGTAGCCATGTATGGAAGTGAAACATGGACGATAAATAGTTTGGACAAGAAGAGAATAGAAGCTTTCAAAATGTGGTGCTACAGAAGAATGCTGAAGATTAGATGAGTAGATCACATAACTAATGAGGAGGTATTGAATAGAATTGGGGAGAAGAGGAGTTTGTGGCACAACTTGACTAGAAGAAGGGATCGGTTCGTAGGACATGTTCTGAGGCACGAAGGGATCACCAATTTAGTACTGGAGGGCTGCGTGGAGGGTAAAAATCGTAGAGGGAGACCAAGAGATGAATACACTAAGCAGATTCAGAATGATGTAGGCTGCAGTAGGTACTGGGAGATGAAGAAGCTTGCACAGGATAGAGTAGCATGGAGAGCTGCATCAAACCAGTCTCAGGACTGAAGACCACAACAACAACAATGTACTATGACAAGGTAATGCACAAAAGAAAATAAATTATTATCGACTTTCGGGGAAAGCAATGTCTTTATAGTGTGGACCGCTCCATTTTTAACCAAGTAGTACAAAACACTTTTGGACTTATGACCTAAGATGTTGAATCACATAGTGCTCAGAGCCATTTGAACCATTTGAACAAAACACTTTTTCGTCGTTCTTTCTTAAAGCAGGTGGTGTAATCTGGTAGCATCGTTTCTATCGTTCGTACCTCGAAGATTCTGTGTCGTCGCGTAGAGGCACACTGGTAGCCGCACACGGAACCCACGCACTTTTGGCGACGTACGGAGTTCGTGACAAATTAAACGGTGTACCGCTCCACGGTTTTGATTACAGACATTTATTGACATATCTGGAATAAGCCTGAGCTCTGCCGTACCATGTCAACAGGGTCGCCGTACTCACTTGGAACTGCAGTATAGAGTTAAAACCGTAGCTCTCCAATACCTGGAAGTATTCCAAGATACGACCACTGGAGTAGAATGTGTTCACCAGTAAGGACTGATACGCAGATAATCTTGCGTCAGTGGGAAATTGAATAGCTGGAATGGCGAGCAACAGAATGGCGGTCACTTCAATCGACTACACCGACATGGCGGCGGAGATAATACGAACCATACCGATGGAAAGAACTGCTGATCACCAGACTGGACATAGGACACTGGCCACTAACAAACGGTTTCCTACTCTGGCAGGAGGACCCCACAGTCTATGAAGTTTGTGGTGTGCCACCTCCGGTTCAACATGTTTTGGTTGCCTGTGTATTATATCACAAGGGCAATCGTCTGTTTGGCTGGAGATCTGGCCACCATGCTGACCGAAGCTAACACCAGGGTTTTTTTTTTTTAATTTTGTGAACTTGTTGGGCTTGATCACTGAAGTTTTGGGGACGGGAGGGTGTGGTCAGCGTGCGCTGAAGGAATAGCTCTCCCAGTTACCTCCGCATTTTCATTAATCTGTTTTCAGCGTCATAGTTTAGTGTTCATGACGGCGTTTTTCTATAATTGGTCTGTTAGCTCGTAGGAATAGCTTTCATTCCCGCCCTCTAACCCACCTTTACCGTTAGGGAGATATGCTGACACTTCATAAGGATGTTGATGACCACATCAAACATCATCATAATTATCAACAGGGAAAGCATCACGCAAGGACATCACTCTGAAGTCTACACAGAAACAAATGACATTTTTTGACTTGAATTACTCCTAGCGAAATCCATCACTTCTCTGCCACATCAGCTCGTGCCAGCTTATGGTTGCGCGTTCTACTCTGAGTATATCTTTTTAGCGAACAGGTCCACACGTATTAATCTGCAGTACTAGCCAGAAAGAGGGACAATATACGACCAGAATTCCACAGCCATGGCTGGGAAGGTAGGAACACAGCAGTCAGTTGCGGTCCCACTGGTTTTCCATTATCCTTGCATCTCGAGATTTCAGCTATAAATAGACATCTTCAGTTCTAAAACACAAGGAAGTTACTCAGTCAGAATTGTTTGCATAAAAAAGTAAGTAAAACCCCATGTTATCCGATAGAAATGATACATTTGAGTCCACACATCATTTGAGTGAGTTATAATCCAACAAAGTCCCAGGCAGTACATGTCACCATATGACTTTACTGGCAGAAGGAAACTGACGATATTGCTTACAACAAGTACAGTGGTCTCAGTTTGGTTCATGTCATATAAGTGAGGCCCTTTATATACCAAAAACGAAGTAAGTCAGTTTATTTTGATATAGTAGTTCGAAACCTATTTGCATATCACGTTTAAAGTACACCAAGAAACGCCTGTTTACAATGTATTTATTCACATGTTAGTGATGAAGCGGTCCATCAAACCTTACGCAAATGATCATAAACTGTTGCAACACTTTCGAAATAAAAAATTAGAACTTTTTTTTTTGAAGATCGACTTCATAAAATGTAATTCCATACCAACTGGAATTCGTCAAAAGCTAAAATCTAGCGTAGTGGTTAATATCATAGTGGTTAAGTGATCCACTAAATAATTGGTTTAAAAGAAGTATAAAAATCATATAAATCGTATTTCTGAAGTTATGTTAATGTCATAGCCAAATAATGAAGATCAACATGACAAAGCTATTGTAACCAGGTACAGTTAATAAAAATATACTAACGCCCACCACCAAAGTAAATCTCCTACATAACGTATAGAGTAGCTTCGACAGTGGAGCGCTGCTTGCACAGAACGATGTAACACATCCCCTTATTCTGCAAGACTTATAGTTGAATGATGTTTTACTTTTTTGATGGCAAAACCAGTATAGCACATGGTACTAACAACAAAATGGAAGAGAAGTGTCTCCTCACATACTATCATGACTTGTGTTGTCATACTTAAGGCTGGCGAACATCTCGATTTTAGTTGCAAAAAACGCCCATCGATGACTACCAACTTGAGACTGCGTGGGTGGGCAATAGTGACTTACCTGGGGTCACTTTGGACAAACACTGCTTTCTCGATAAACACGTTGATCTCCTCAGGAACAAAGCTTTTAGTATGGCCAAGAAACTCCTTCAAGAGTACTGATCTCAGTACCACAGCAAAACTTCGATTATTAAAGGCGACGGTGCTCTGTAAGGCACTGTATGGCAACTCGTTCTTGGGTCTTGCCAGTCTGACACAAATTGGCCGTCTACAAGTTTTACAAAATATGATACTCCGATGGGTACTTCCTGCCAGCCACTATATTCACATCGTTGACTTGCACGCTGTCTTTCATATGTATACAGTATTAGAAGCAGTTCACAAACGAACAACAACCTTGCACAACAAAGTAGACGCTTTGCGTAACTCGGTGTACTACATAAGAATTCTGGGGAGGACAATACACCTCCCACGGCATCGGTATAACGTACCACGTTCCTTGGTACTATGACATCCTAACACATTCCACCAACTGGCGGCATCTTTCGAACCGATATACAGGCCCTATGAAGTTGACCGCAAACGTTTATTCATAATAAAGTGAACCTAAGCACCTAATTACCCTTCAACATGAAGTCTGGACCGTCGTCGGCGATGACAGATTTGCAGCGTGTAAAAAAAAAAAAAAATCGATATTAGTTTTCTTCTGGGTCGTGACGTCTCCTGCCCCAAAACAGAAAACCGTCGAAGAGTTTCCAAAACCGGCTGCTTTTCATCAGCATCTGCGGATTGGGAGGGTGAACGCCAGTTAACCTCGGATGGCACACTGCCAGATGGTACGAGGGTCATTCCAAAAGCAGTGCACACTATTTTTTTAAAAATCTGTCTTTTATTCTACATGTTTGAAAGTTTTACAATGTGTA
Source organism: Schistocerca cancellata (assembly GCF_023864275.1). Lineage (NCBI taxonomy): Eukaryota > Metazoa > Arthropoda > Insecta > Orthoptera > Acrididae > Schistocerca > Schistocerca cancellata. The sequence continues at coordinate 494,188,899 of NC_064634.1, forward strand.
GATACATCCTTTAGGAACAATATTTTCATTTCTCCACATAATTTCCATCCCTCTCAACTGCATTACGCCATCTTGGAACCAGCGCCTGCATACCCACACAGTAAAATTCTGGTCCAACCTGTTGGAGCCACTGTTTGGTACCGTGCACAAGGGACTCATCATCTTCAAAGCTTTTTCCACGAAGAGAATCTTTCAGATTCCCAAGGAGATGATAGTCACATGGAGTCAGATGAGTACTGTAAGAAGGGAGTTTCAGTGTTGTCCACCCGAGTTGTGTGATCGCTGCCATAGTTTTTTGACTGACATATGGCCGTGCATTGTTGTACAACAGCAAAACATCCTGCTTTTGCCGATGGGGTCGAACACGACTCAGTCGAGCTTGAAGTTTCTTCAGTGTCGTCACACATGCATCAGAATTTATGGTGGTTCCACTTGGCATGATGTCCACAAGCAAGAGTCCTTCGGAATCGAAAAACACCGTAGCCATAACTTTTTCAGCAGAAGGTGTAGCTTTCAATTTTTTTTTTCTTGGGTGAATTTGCATGATGTCTCTCCATTTATTGCCTCTTCGTCACTGGTGAAAAATGATGGAACCATGTTTCATCATCTGTCGCAGTTCTTCCAAGAAATTCATCTCCACCATTCTCGTAATGTTCCATTAGTTCGCTGCATACCGTTTTTCTTGTTTCTTTGTGAGCCACTGTCAACATCCTGGGAACTCACCTGGCACAAACCTTTTTTTAACGCCAACACTTTCAGTATTATGCAAACACCTCCTTCCCCTATCCCAACGTAGCATGACAATTCGTTCACTGTGATGCGTCTGTAAGCAGTCACCAATTCGTTAACTCTCTGCACATTGTCTGGAGTGTGTGCAGTACGTGACCTGCCGCTGCAAGGACAATCCTCGATATTGCCTTGCCCGCTTTCATCACTTAACCTGCTTGCCCATGGACTAACTGTACGGCGATCGACAGCAGCGACTCCATACACCTTTTTCAACCTCTTGTGGATGTTTCCCACTGTCTTGTTTTCACAATACAGGAGTTCTATGACAGCACGTTGCTTCTGACGAACGTCAAGTGTAGCAGCCACCGCGAAGACATGCTGTGACGGCGCCACTCACGGGAACAGATTGAACTAAGTTTGAAAACAAGCGGGAAGGATGTATCTACACAATATAAAACTCTCACACGTGCAGATTGAAAACTGTATTTTTACAAAAATAGGGTGGATTTCTTTTGGAGTGACCCTTGTAGCTTATTTCAGTCTTGTGTACTGAGCTGTCTAACTTAGCTGATTACAATAAATCATCTATTCTGAATTACAGGAATGCCCAATGGGAACAACACCTGCACTCCAGAGCACATGCCATTTCTATACTCCGTCAGGGCTGGCATCAGATCCTTCGACTTCGCAGAGTTCCAGACACCGCTCCGCGAAATAATTTAACGTTCAGGCGTTTCAGTAAATGAGAACCAGTAGGAGAATGTAGGCATTTTCATTGGCGACTTGCTGCTGACAGTTATCGGAGCTGTTTAAAGCACTGATCCCTGTGAGGACTTTCCTTGCGAGTTTTGGAAAA